>NW_024466218.1:1250000-1875000 GCF_017591425.1 Ochotona curzoniae
GGATCGGCACAGCATCGACCCGTTGCGCTCACTTGGGGAGTGAATCATCAGATGGAAGATCTTCCTCTCTGTCTCTCCTCTCTGTATATCCGCCTTTCCAATAAAAAAATAATAAAAATAAATCTTTTTTAAAAATACGTTTTTAAAGAGTTTTAAAAACATAAAAAAATTTATTTAACAGAGTGGGAAAATTAATTTGTACCAACTCAGAAAGCTAAATGTAGCACAGAAGGACTAAAAATATCTAGTTAAAGCTGCACTATGGGTGGCCAAAATTGTTTTTCTAAAGTTTTTTTTTTTTTCTTTTTCATTCTGACCAAAACACAACAAAGAAAAACTGAGTTTTGGAAAAATATTATCCAAATGACCATGGCTCCTGCTTACCAAACTACAGAAGAGGAAAACTTTTTACACAAGATATTTTCTAACTTTTCAATCTGATTTTATGGCATGAATTTAATGTTAATGCTACTCTAATACATAAAGGCTGGCAAAAATCAAGCCAATCAACCAGAAAATAAATCCTTCAGAATGCCCTATTTCCTTGTGAAGCTGTACAGGCACATTTTATTACAACAGCATTTATAATTATTCCATTTTTTTTTTCTTTACAGACCCCTTGACAAAACTTATCAACACTTCTACTTAATCTGATGACATGTATACTGGTTGCCAAGTGCATAACAAACACCAGGTTCCACCACTCTTTTCACCCTGAGCAGAAATTAGAGCACATTTGCCAGGCGTGACTTGAACTCGGCATTCCGCATGGTACAACGTAAAGCAGCTTGCACTGCAGGCCTGAGTCCTGAGCCACGGAACCTGACAGCTCATAACCTGCCCTCTACAGACTCAACTTTCCTCCAATCACATGACCAACCTCCCGGACCCGAAACCCGAGGAATTTATAGTTTTTCCAAGGAACATAATATTTGCCTTGACAGTTTCATATAGCTTCATCTTCACTCGCCTTTCCTGGGATCAAGCCGTGTGATGGAAGGGGATCACTGGGAATGCATCCCTGAGCCTCGAGGTGTCAGAGGCAGAAAACAGATACACAAATCTTGTTCGTGGCCTCTGGGAAAATTTCCAACCGGCACTGTCCTCACCTTCCAGCCTTGCCTGCTCCTCTGGCAGCACGATGCTGACCACACACCACTGCCTGTGTCCACGAGGGCAACGAGTCAGCTGGTGGCACCTCCCAGAACCTTGGCAGGCCTCATTAGCCTGATGCTGCTCTCTTGAACATCCACCACTGCTCCAGTCTCTTACCTGGAATCCTACCACTTTAGTTTTCTTTATTTTAGAGGCAGAGAGGGAGAGAGAGGAGCAGACAGGGAGGGAGTTCTGCTGGCATATTCCTTAAATGACCCCAGTGGCTGAGACTGGACCACCATGGAAGTGTGGAGCAGGAATTCACTCCATGTCTCCCACATGGATGGCAGAAGCCCAATCGTTGATCCATCACTGCAGCTTCCCAAGTTTTGCATTGGCAGGAAGCTGGAGTTGAGAGCTGCAGCTGGAGACTAGACCCCAGGCATTCCACTGTGGAATACAGGCATCTTCATGATTAGGCTAAATGCCCCCATGCCCTTCTAAAGTTATCACTTCACAGTCCATCCTTCTCCTCTGTCTTTGGCTTTTCTCACAGCTCTAACACTATCACTCCTTTTGAGCAGAATTTTTATAAGCAATAAATAACCCGAGTCCCATTGCATCTTAACGAGTTTCTGTAGTCAAAGTGAAATGCAAAAGGAAGAATTATTTTTAAAAAAATTGATGTTGGGAAATGGAACCAGTCACAGTGGGTAATAACTAGTGTGCAGATTTAACAAATGCATGCTCCAAATAGCCATGAATTCAAGAATTCAATCCAAATCTCCAGCACAGGCAACAGCAACTCATCACTCGAGCCATTACTGCTACCTCCCAGGATTTGCAATGGTAGGAAGCCAGGAATGGAGCCAGCCAGATATTGAGCCCTGGCATCCCAATAGGGGTCTGGGTGTGTTCATCAGCATCTTAACTGCTGAGCCCAACACCTGCCTTTCAAAGGCTTTCCTGAGGTGTACTGGTAAGAAGGAGGTGGCCTTTTATCATGAAGAGGCAGCCATGTGGATAAATGAGAAGAAACTTCTAGCTAGCGGTACCTTCTCAGAATGGAAATACGATTTCGAGGATATCCATGAATATGGTACAATCAGCTGCAGCCTTGGCTAAGTATTGGAGCTTCTCCATTAGAAAACAGGTGCTGTGTTAAAAGACCCAGAAAAGATTCAGAGAGGCTGGAAGATGTGTGTGTGTTGAGGGGGCGGGAGCAGGGAGAAGTGGCAGGCAGTGAGGTGGTTTTTGGGGGAAATAGCAACATGAAATCATTCACATTTTTAAGTAGATTTGTTGAATAACTGGATTTACACTTTAAGAAAACCCTTGCTGAACCATGGACAATGAGTTGAAGGAAGGAACAGAGCAGAAGCAGAAAGACCAGTTGCCATATCCACAAAGAGGATCTTAGAAACCCAGATGAGGATACTGCGAATGAGACTGAGATATGTCTGTGGATTTGGGCAGCAACTGGCAATTGGCAGGTGCAACTGAGAGGGTCTGGTAATTGAAAGGAGTCTGCTGAGACAGGAGCCTAGAAGCACTGTCCTATTCTGGTAAAGGCATTCCAGCTCTGGAGGCCCTAAACCAATGAGGAAGCCTCCAGAAGGAGCGGGTGCCTTAAGGCTGGTAATCCTCAACTGGAATTATGGAAGGGTGAGTTACACATACCTTGGAAAATCTAGGTGAAGGTCTTTATGAAGGCTGCCACATCGCCTGGAAGATCTGTCTTCTGTGTATAAGTTAAGAGCTGGCAGCACACAGGCTTGGGGGACAAAGGAGTGTCCAGGAAGCAGAGACGGAAAACGTGTGTTTGACTTCTCTCTGTACTCTTTGCCGTCTAGTGTCATTTCATTGAAAGTGAGCAGGTTCTGGAAGAAGACCACCTAGGTGTTAACACAGGGAGAGGAAACTGCCAACATGGGGAATACTTCTCCTAGCAGTCCTCACTGCTTTAGTATGTACCAGGCCACGACTATTGTATTTCATTTAATTCTGATGATCCCAGATACAACAGCTGTTATTCTCCCCACGTCTATAATAAAAAGAGCTGAAACTCGGCAAAGTTCTGTAACTCCCGCGGTGGGCACCAGGTATCAAGAACTTAAAATGTGCAACAGAGGAACTTTATCGTTCATTTCATTTCTGTCTTATTTTATTGTGAATCACATTAACTCAAATTTAGAACTATGTGTGATCCAGTTATGGGAAACCATTTAAGTATGAATGGGACAACATGGGTACGCAAGTTATTGAAATTCTAATAATGACCAAGTATTTCAAGTGAAAAATGAGCAGTTGCATGTAAAACACCTACTGGATCTTGAAGACAGTGGAACAAGTCTATAAAGCAACACGTTAGTAACTTTTTATATTGATTATGTGTTGTAATAATATGCTGGCTAGATCAGGTTAAATAAACCATGATTAAAACTGACTTCACCTGTTTCGCATTTAAAACTTTTTTTTTTCTTATATGGCTACTGGAAAATTTTAAGTGCCCTAAGCGGCTGGCTGAGGAGTTTCCCCGGACTGGGCGCGGGCAGGGATAGCCCCTTGGCGGGACTCGGGCGTGGGAGACCCGGGAGGCGCGTCCCGAGGTGAGCGCGCGCACGTGCACGCCTGCGCCGCTCGGCCGCCGAGATCGAATCTCAGCCGGTGCCCACGACCAGCGGGCTTTCCTGTTTGCCTTTTTGAACTCTGTTTTCTCGGAGCCTTGGAGAGCCCGGGGCCGTGATGTCACTGTATAAACAGAGGGAAGGGCGGGGGCGAAAGTTGCCCTGGAGCGAGGCCGGTGGCGGAGAAAGGCTGGCTGGCGGGAGGACGGGGGTGGGGAGGCAGATTTTAAAATGTGGCTCGGTCTGGGGAACGGGAACGGGAGCGGGGGAGTGAGGGTTGGGGGACAGCGGGGGACTCCGTAGTCCCAGATTAAGAGTGAGAAAACGGAGAGGGGCTAGTGGGGGGGAGAGCATCAATCCGTACAGTGGGGGCAGGGGCTTTGGAAAACTATGGGACGCCTAGAGCTAATTCCCCTGATTAAAAATGCATTAGTTTGGAGGTGTCAGGGACACGCAGCTGTTTTCAAGGAAAGCCTGGCTCCACGCGGTCCTGCGCTGCCCGGCCGTCCGGCGGCTCCCTCCCGGGCGGGACGTCAGCGAGCGCGCAGCTTGCCGACGCTTGTCCTCGCCGTGACAGGGCCCTGGCCAATGTCCTGCTGCTGCGGGTCGTGGTAATTTACATCCTCTCTGTGTACATTAACTTATCTGCAGCCGCGCTGGCTGCGCCCCTTCAGTCAGCCTGTCTCCGGCGCGGCCTGGGAGACTTCCCCGGCCCCGCGACCCAGCGAGCGCCCGGGGGCGCCAGGGGGAGCGCGCCCGCCGCGCCCCGCAGCCCTGGGAACCGCAGCAGACGCCCGGTTCCGCCCCGGCCCGGGCGGTGCGCGTCGTCGCGGGGGCCCTGGCGCTGAGGGCCCCGGACGGGCGGGGGGCCGCTCGGGCTGGAAGCGAAAAGAAACACTTAGCGGCTAATTCATGACTCATGACTCATGGGCAGGCTCCTCTTCAGTGACAGGCGGGACAGTTCCTGGTTATTTGTAGCCCCCCGGCTTCCATTTCGCTGTAATTAAGCAGTCATTGGAGGGTCATTTCGTACCGGCTATAGGTTTCCCTGTTTTAATCATGCTCTAAGTTCCAGGGGGCAGCAGGGAGTGGAAGGGGAGGTTGGGAAGGAGGCGTGGAGGGCAAGAGGGTAATGGTGTCTGAGAAGGCGTGCACTTTGCGTAAGTCTTGTGGTGACAGGCCCCAGTGTGCAGGCTGCTGACGCCATGGGTCCGCGCAGGCCCGGGTCGTCTTCCGTGACACCAGCGGTCTTCCCCGAGAAGGGGTCTGGCCGTTTTGGAGTCAGATGTTGGGTTTTCTTCCTTCCCCCTCTGGCACCACACTAATCATTCTCTTTAATCACTGTAGCTTTTTAATGAGGCCAAGTAGGTATTTATGGAGCCGTCTGTTCTCTGAACGCTAATGCTTGGTAAGTCATTTATAACTAATGGGGGGAGGGTGGGCGGTGGACGGCTTGGAGGGCGTCTTGCTCAGGCCAAGCCCAGAAGAAAGGAAGTGAGAATAAAATAGAGTCTGGAGTTCGCTTGAAAAACCCACCATATCTTCAAATCCTACACGGTCCCAAGCTCTTGTGGGAAATGTTCAATCCATCAGAAAGGCGTAAGAAAAGAAACGAGTCAGATCTGTCCCAATTTTGTGAAAATTTTCTGGCTGTCATTCTTGACTTTGCCATTCCCTCCATATCCCCTCCTCCTCTCTTGGTTAGCTCATATCTGCTTCAGATATCATGTGAAGCTCTCATCTTAGGGCCAGGTCTACCAAGTTCTTTAAAAATCTGGGGCAAGCCCAGAGCCGGAGAAGACACCCACGGGAGTTGCGGTCACTGCCAAGAAGGGCTGCCACAGGAAGCCCACTGCTGCAGCTGGGCAGGTTAGAGCTGAAGTGTGGTCAAGGCAGCCTTGCCTGCAGGAGGGAAAAGGAAGAGAGAACACTGCAGAGGGAAGGGCATGGAGTCAGGGCAGGGTGCCGCAGGCAAGGGCCAGCGTGCATCGGCCGGTACAGGGACTGTTTCATGTGCAGGAAGGAGACACAGAGTAATGAAGCGCTGATACGCACTATGACAACATCGATAAACCTGGAAGCTTGAGGCCGAGTGACGGACACCAGAGACAAGATACCACATGTTATGTAGACGCCCATCTGCTGGAAATGGCCAGTAGAGACACATCTATGGGCATAGCACGTCCATCACCAGAGGTGAGGTAGAGGGTTGGAGAGGGGGATTTGATCACACTAATGCTCGCACAGTTCTGAATACCAAAAGTCTGTGTCTTCCCACGTTACCTAGCCATCGAAAGTGGGTGAATTGTGTGGTGTTTGGATGACGTCTCAATGAAGCTGTTACCGGAAACGTTTTCATCGAGTTAAATAGAAGCACCTGAAGAAAATTAATGACGCATTCTCTTGCAGTGAATGCCGACGCTTTCTCGTCAACAGTGTGAGCCGTGAGGATGGGTGAGACACGGCCTTAGCCTGGCTCTCTGCTCCCCTGTGCCCACAACAATGATGCTTACGCAAGGAACGCAAGAAAACCTTGCATAAAGAGAAGAACTTACAGAGAGCCAAACTGGCATAGCTCCTATTTGTATCACGCTCAGCCTACCTTCTCTACACTGAGCCTCTAGCTTTCCACATGCCTGTTTTATTTTTAAAATTTTTATTAGCATTATTCATATAGACAGAGAAACTAATAAACATAGTGTTGATAATTTTGTGCCAGGCACTGTACATATATTTTCCTTTAATCCTTATAAACCCAGCAATGTAAACCAACCAAACCCAGGTCTGTCTGGCTCCCAAAGCTTCAATCTGTTATAAACATTGCCTGCTAAAAATACTAAACATAAAAGCAAAGCAATGGATTGACACACATGCATAGATAATCAGGCCCAAGTCACTTACAGAGAAGACCTAAGGACACAGTATGATCATACTGAAAAAGAAAGAAATATCAAGAGTTATAAACACATTACCAGAACTACTACAGACTTTCTTACTTAAAATAACAGTTTATAAAATAGCCATGAATTATGTACTCAGCTTATATGTACCATGTACATAGCACTAAGTCAAGCACTAGGAAGGTACTAGAAACAACACAGGAGCTTATATCTGCACCTGCTACCAACAGCATTGTCTCATTTAATAACCGAGTACCTCATAGGTTTGTCTGAGCAGGTTTAGGTAAACATGAACTGAAAAGTTCTGGTTTCCCAAGTGGAACCTTTGTGTGTGTGTGTGTGTGTGTGTGTGTGTGTGTATGTGTAATATTAAGGAAAAGATCCTGTTTTTATAAAGGGCTGCCTGAAAGGCTGGCCCTACAAAGGTAGTCGGGAAGGGACACAAGCGAGAAGACATCCAGACGAGCTGAACTCTCCTTAGGCGTGTGCTTGGGCCTCAGCCCGCTTCCTGGGTTTCCATCCAGTGGTTAACACTCCTCATGTCTGTGATTCCAAATTCCAGATTCACATCCTTGACAATGCTTCGGGTTCCCAGTTCATCTCATGTATGTTAGTTGGTTTGTTAAGGCTCTACCTGAGGGGCTGGTACTATGGCTCAACAGGGCAATCCCCCAGCTTGAAGCACTGACATCCCACATGGGTGTCAATTCGTACCTGGTTTTTCTACTTCTGATTCAACTCCGTGTTTGTGGCCTGGAAGAGCAAAAGGTGGCCCATAGCTTCAGGACCCTGCACCCGTGTGGAAAACCTGGAAGAGGCTCCTGGCTCTTGGCTTCAGATTGGCTCAGTTCTGGCCATTGTAGCCATTTGGGGAGTGAAACAGCGGATGGAAGATCTTCCTGTCTTTTCTCTATGTAAATCTGCCTTTTTAATACAAATAAATACAGCTAAGGGATCTGTCTGAGCTAATTATTGCAGACACAATGCCTTCTAATTCAAAATTCCATATTCCCGTATTTTAATTAAGAATTTTCTCTAAGTTTACAATAAGTAGACCGCCATTTACAACTGGAAAAAGCAAGGCCTTCTTAAAGCCACTTATTCAAACTGCCCCTGAAGGTTCCTGACAGAATCCAAAGAAAAATCTCAGCAAGTTTGTCCCTCCCCCAACAGTTAGATACACCTGTCCCCTGTCGGTCTCCAAACTGCTGGGAGGTGTTTATTTCTTTTACTTAGGAAAAAAAAATCAGCTATCAATTTATCAATTCAATCTATATCATCTGTATATATAAATTGCTCTGAGCTAAGTCTAGAAAAAAAGCTACAACTCAACCCCCATGTGTGGGAAACACACACACACACAATAGGTCTATCTCCTTCAGATGGGAGAATCCAGAAGTATAGGTCCAAACCCTTCAGCTGATGAGCTTCAAGAAATCTTAGGATTTTGCAATGTGCCTAGGTGTCTGAGGAACAGACATGGATCCTAAGCATATGTGGTTGTCACCCTCTAGTGGATGATCTATGATAATAGCTGGCAGCTTCCTGTGGGGCACAAGAGGCAATGTCCTCTGAGACTGACCTATCTTAAGGGGGCAACTGACAGGGGAGACTGCACCAGAACCCTTCAGTCCTGACCATGTGTCTCCTAGGAAAATGTGTGTCCACACACTATGCAGACTGTAGCTCTCTGCTTCTTTCCAGTCTGTGTTTGTGTTTTCCACTAGCGCTGGGATCTTCCCAGAACAATACCTGTTTCCTTGAGGGAGACTTCCACCGCTGGAGTGGTTTCTCCTTGGCAGTTTCTTCCCAGAGGTCATTTGCATCCAGCCTGGCCTGGGATCCTTTCTCTGTCTGCAGACCTACTGAGTGCCTTTCTGTTTTGAATGACTTAATCCACCAGCGGGAACTTGTGGAACAGGAAATTCTGTGTTACCCTGTTGTGTGAGAAGTCTAAATGTAGATATTTGGGAGACTGAATTCTAGGGCTAAAAATTGCACTCAGCACACTTTCAAATCTCAAAACCAAGTCCTAGAGTGACAAAGATGACATTCTAACAAATGGTTATCTGTCACCTGAGTTCCTTGGTATTAGAAGCTCCAAAGTCTACAGTGCATTTTATCAGGTCACTGACGCAGTGCACTATTAGAACTGGGCGAGCACTGGGTGGCTGCCACGAGGACGGTTTCTGGGAGAGCAGGATTATAGCACAGGAAATGCTCCACATTCTCCAACGCCTGCATTGCTGTGCTCGCCTTAGCTCTGTGAGCACGTTCGGAGCGAAGACATTTCTCCGAGAGCCTAGTCTGATTTTCCAAGGATCTGTTTATTTGTCCGTAGAGGAGTTGAATGAACCAAGTCAGCCATGACCTTGGTTCTCAATCAGAGGTGAAAGGGGAAGGGGAGCTTGGAGAGATGAGGTGTCCCTCCCCCATGGTATTCATTTGCTAGAAGAAGAAACTGAGGCAGGGCAAGCTTCTGCAGCCTTCACACAGCCGGCACCCACAGGCTTGTACCAGATAGGAGTCCCAGTTCTTCCAGGGGCCCTGCTGTTCAGTTCCCACTGCTGCTGGCTCTCGGGTGGCATTTTGCTAGTGACAAGGAAGAAGAAATCAGCTTCCTAGCCCTGTAGTCCATTTGTTTAAAAAAAAAAAAGCATGTACTGAACTTGGTGAAAACAAAAACTTTTATTATGCTAAAATACATAACATAAAACTCACTGTTAAAAAAAAACATTTATTTATTTCTATTGAAAAGTCAGGTTTACAGAGAAGAGGAGATACAGGGAGATAGATCTTCCATCTGCTGATTCACTCCCCAAGTGGCTGCAATGGCCAGAGCTGAGCTGAACCAAAGCCAGGAGCCAGGAGCTTCCTCCCAGTCTCCCACATGGGTGCAGGGTCCCAAGGCTTTGGGCCATCCTCTAGTGCTTTCCCAGGCCACAAGCAGGGAGCTGGATGGACAGTGGAGCAGAAGAGATTAAAACCAGCACCCATAAGGGATCCCAGCGCCATGCAAAATGAGGACTTTAGCTACTAGGTTATTGTGCCTGGCTCAAAACTCACTATTTTAATAGTTATTATGTGTATAGTTCTGTGGTGTTAAAAGCATTCACAGAGTTATATAACCATCACCACTGTCCATTTCTGGAACTTGTTTGGCACCTGAAGCCATCCTTTTACCTTCAATTCATTTGACTCCACTAGGCACCTCAGATAAACAGAATCATAAGCGTTTGCTTGTTGGTGTCCTACTCAGCATAATGTGCTCAGAGTGCACCTGTTGTAGCTCGTATCAGAATTTCCTTCATTTTAAAGGCTAATACTCCCTTGTGCAAATGCACATAGAACCGGCACCCATATGGGATCCTGGCACATGCAAGGCTAGGACTTTAGCCGCTAGGCCATGGAGCCAGGCCCATGTAATCTTTTTTTTTAAGATTTATTTTATCTTTATTTGAAAGAAAATGCTATAGAAAAGGAGAGACAAAGAGTGACATCTTCCATCTGCTGGTTCCTCGCACACATGGCTGCAATGGTGTGGGTTGAGTCAATCAGGAGCCTGAGCCAGTAGTCAGGAGTCAGGAGTTTCTCAGGATCTCGTACGTGGGTGCAGGGACCCTATGATCTGAGCCATCCTCTGCTGCTGTTCCAGGCCACAAGCAGAAATTGGATGGGAAGTGGAGCAGCCAGGACACAAACCAGCACCCACTGGGATGGCAGTGCCACAAGCAGAGGCTTAGCCTACAATGCATGGTACGGGCCCTGCATAACATTCTTAAGAAGACGATTGGAATTGCTAAAGAAGAATAATTCTATGCAGTTATTTTAAATTAAAGCCACAGAATTTAGTTTTTCTTAACTTTGTGTTCTCTTCTGTCACCTCCTATCTCATCCCAGCACCAGCCTCGGGTCACTAACAGTGTATTCTCAGTGGATGAATGCTACATTTTCAAGTTAGGCACAGGAATTATATGCCATCTAGCTTATTATGGATCTTTTTTCCTTAAAACTAGTTGATTGTATTTAGTAGATAGTGAACTGGTTACTTCCGTAAAACCAACAGTTATCACTTGGGTTAAGGTTTGGTGTAAGAATATTGAAGCTATACCCTCTTAGCAAGCTTCATGTAAACAGCAGTCTTATTAACTACAACACTGTGGTTGTATACAGAGCTTCTTCATCCTGCATAAATGAAGCACAACTTCACCCAATTCTCCTCCCATTCCCATCCATGATAACCACCTTTCTATGCTTTGAGCCTATGAATGTAACATTTTAGTAGTCTCTATATAAGTGATGTCATGTTTTTTAAAACTTTCTGTTGATTATTCTAGACAGGATTATTCCAAAGGTAGTTATGAAAACACTCCTGACCACTAACTTGTAGACAGAGTATTCTAGAAGAACAATGTACAAGCCAGATTTTTATCTTTTTAACCTCTGTAAGGCTCTTAGTTTAAAGCAACTGAGCTACTCTTACCAACAAGGCCCCAAAAAAGATTATTGAGAGAATATTGTGCCACCCGTGGAGTTCCTGGATGGATGAAAAATCAGACATGAGGGTTTTAAAAACTGCCCCAAAACACCACCAAAGGATATAGCAAGTAGTGCTGCTCCTGCATGCCTATGCGTTAAGATACAGCCACATCACATCCACCCGCATCCCCCTTCCATGCCTTAACCAAACTTCACATCAGCCACTGCCTTCCAAACCTGGATGCCTGGAGCCCCACATCACTGCTTCCTTCAAGATGTAACACACATCTCATATAAGTGCCATTACCATAGGATACAGTTGCATGCCTGCGTCCCATTATGGGCTGGGAAGTTTTGCGTTTTCTACCTAGAGTAGAGAAGGATACATGAGTAAGAGATGGAAGGTGTGCTCAAAAGGCACAAGGCAGCTGCTACTGAAGGTACAAGAATTCTGAATATGTTCTCCCCCAAGAATAAGGCAAGAAGAACAGATAAGCTCCTAACCAGAATAATTGAAATAAGTAATTATTTTAAAAGATCATGTACACATGATTTATAGAAAGCACAGGGAATTCACAAAGCCTGCACTGCCATGATATACCGAGGAAACATCACAAGAGGGTTCTTCCCAAAGAGACGGCCTGGATGAGGAACAATAGAGCTCAATTTTCAACAATTGACAGCAGCTGAAATGTTTCAGGAACAAGCCATACCTTCTATTTGAATGTTCGAACTATTGTTCTTAGATTAATTTTACATTTTCTTCAACACTTTGATAATGAAAGTTAAATGTGTTACCTTATAAAATATTAAGTTAAAAACACAAATCTAAAAAAAAAGATGTATGTTGAAGCAGAACCATAGGTTAAATATTAAAGCCTTTATTTTTATTTTCACATTTCATTGATTGACCCCCTAGGTACTCAATCAAACACCACTAAGCAAAACAGACATTCACCTGGGAGGAAGTGTCCAAAGGGCTGAGGTTGCTGACTCTGATTCTCTTAGCTGACAGAGCCGGGAATGAACTGTTAGAGTGAAAGCCTAAAAATTTGTTTCTCTCCCAAAATGATCCCAAATAAGCCAATTTTTAAGTTTCCTGGATTGTCACACTTTTAAAAAGCATAGCTTTTTAGAAAATCAATATTCAGAAAATCATCAGGAAATTCCATTCATGGCAGTTAAAGACTTTATCCTGTAACAGGGAAATCTGCCCATTGAGAGTTATATGTAACTTTCCCTTTCCACTAGTTCTTGAAATTTTCAATTATATGATCTATGCCCATGAAAAGGAGCTCATTAAATACACTAAATTTGATGGAGAGGAAAGATTTTAAATCTATATTTCAAACATATCTTATATATTATTCCATAAAGTGAACTGATCTGGTTATAAAAATACTATTTAGCAGAATTTTTCTTCCTTTAAGTGGTTAAGGGCACTATATAAATTATACTTTTTAAGAGATCTATAATCTAATAAATGTATTGCAGAAAAAAGGAAAGTCTAGAGAATTTAACTGACTCATCCAAAACATAAAATGAAAATCATAGGCTGGATTAGAATAATGTATCCTGAAATAAATCTTTCAGATCATCTAATCCACGGTTGACAAATACATAGAGTACAAAGGAACACTTCTTGCTATCCAAAGCAGACATAAGTAATCAATCTAAGCCATTTCTGAGTTCAAACATACATAGTCTCAGGATTCTTAAAACAGAACTCTGGAACTATGTTAGAGGACAGAGAACAAAGGTGGTTGCAGAGGAAGGGGTAGGGATGGGCAGTGAAAGGGGAGAAGTTGATCAAGGGTTGCAAGTCTCAGATAATAGGAGTAAATTCTGCAGTTCTGCATCTTGCAGTTGCTACAGTTAATGGGTACTGTATTGCTTATTTCCAAATAGCTAAAAGGCAACTTTAAATGTCCTCATCACAATGGAATGATACATATTTGAGGTGATGAATATGCAAGTTAGCCTGATTGGATGCTTCCACAGCGTGGACATGTACTGGAACAATGTGGGATGCCGGCATCCCAAGCATCCATTGTACCACATGCCCAGCCCCACTGCAAACATTTTTAGTTGTTCATTTTGGTATTTATTTTTCTAAATAATGAGCTTATACTTCTATTTTTTCATTTGCCCATTTAGACAATGTATGCTAATGGTAGACAAACATTTTAGCTCTTCTATATACATTTTCTTTCCCTTGCCAATCTCACAAGTTTAGTTTTTATGGGTTAACCCCACAAGCAGTGTTTTCTTTGCTACCCACTATGAAAATAGTCTCCATTACATTAGATCTTCCAGTGAAGCAGTGCTCTGTGATTTAATTCTCATTCTTGTAAAACTTTCAAATTTTTTTTCTTAGAGTTAATAATTGTCTCATTTACTTAATTTTCTTTACCATTTCAACCCTCTCTTCCCACTCGGCACATTCTCCCGCGTGGTCAGAGCTAGGAGTTGCTCTGTCAGTTTCCTTTCGTTTTCCCTGGAGGCTGCTCTCCTGTGTTGCTCACTGGATCTCCTGCACCATGGTCGTGCTGGTGTGACCGTTTCCGTCTCTGCAGTGCTGGATGCCCTTTCTCCAGGGCTCCAGGTCTTCTTGAAGTTCTCCCTTATTTTGGTGTAGCATCCTCATGAGTTCCCTGGGGCAGAATCCATGGAAACTTTTTCCAAGACTGTCCATGTCTGAAAATACCTTTATTCAACTCTCACACTTGATGGATAGTTTTCACAGAGTATCAAGTTTAGGCTAAAATATTATTTTTACTGAGAACATGAAGTCATTGCTCATCGTCTCCAACTTTCAGTGGCGAAATTGGAAAGTTCATTCCTGATCTCTTCTGAACGGCCTTTTCTTCACTTTTGAATTTTTATGATATTACTCTTATTCCCTGTATTCTAAAATTCTAAAATTTCACAATGATGTGCTGTAGTTTTGACTCTTGAAATGACTCTTGTTCAGTTGTAGAAAAAAAAGTGTGTAAGGTAATTTGTATCTACTCTGAAGGTATCTTCTAATCCTTCCATGATGCTTATTGGTAGAATACATAGTTGACTCTCGCATTTCTCGTTTTTTCTCTTTTATGTTTCATCTCTGTTTTCTTGTTACTTTTCAGAAGAATTCTTTCACCTATCTCTAGACGTTTTAACCACTCTTTAAAATTTTTGTTATCATATATAAGGGTTAGAATAATGTCTATGTATATACAGACATATACACACACATATGTACATTTTATATATATATGATGGGAATTTCTTTTTATATCATCCTAGTCTGTTACACGAACATGATATCTCTGAGAATATTATAGAGGAGAAATTTTCTTCTCCTTGTGCAATGCCTGTGTTTCCTCCAAGCTCCTTTGCTTTCCTGTTTATTTTGGCCTCTGTCTCTACTGCAGGCTTTCCTGGACCACCAGTGGCTGCTAGCTATCAAATTCTATTTTAGAAAGAAGCAATGAAAACACAAATATTACATATTTTCTCTGATGTATAATGGTTAATATAGAATACAAAAATGTATAGGGATGAAACGGACATCTTGATATTTGTTGTTTTAACCCTTGTGTGTATATTCATGTGAGCTGTGATTCTTCTATTTGTTTTACTTGTTAAATATTATGATTAGTAATACATTAAACTTGTGATTATAGAATGGACCAAAATTATATTTTTGCAAAATTTTTTTTAAAAAGAAGGAAGGAGGGAGATTGAGGGAAGGAAAAAGTATGAAGGGAAGTATGATTATTCTCATGGAGTTGTGCCTATCCAATGTGTGAAATCTAGTTCTTTAAGTGAAACATTGGACATCTGATTAGCAGCAGTTGTTGGGGAGCAGTTCCTCACAGCAGAATGCCTGGGTGACACTGTACTTTGTCAGGTGTCCCACGCATCTGTAGTTGCAGGTCCGTCCTCTGAATGGCTAAATGTCCCAGAGTCTAACCTGTGGGTTCAGGCCTGGCTTCTCTCTGGTCTTGGGTGAGAGAGGGCTGGAGTGTGACTCTTCATGTCATCGCTCATTTTCCTCTACTTTGGCCCATTCCCTGCTCTGTGCCTACTGACCTCAAATTCAGTTGTTCTAGGACTCAGCCTCTTCAACTTGAGGCTGTCTCCTGTTGCAGGAAGGTGAGTAGAAGGAATTCTGGTTTCTGTAGCTCCTTATGTGGACTTTCCATCGATCCCCCAGTTCCGCACCTCTCTCCCAACCTTGGGCAGAACCAGTTCTACTTCTCAGTCATTCCTAGATCCTGTGGGGCCGTTCACCTTATCTGCTAACAGTGGCCCTCACCAGTCCCTTTGCTGTGTGGCCCTGCCTCTGTTTTCCTTATTAAGTGGATCAGGATTGTGCTCAGGAATCATTAGAGATAGACCTTGAGCATGTTACTTTCCGTGTTTGCTACAGAAGGATGGTTTTTGCATACATTAAGAATGGAAAGTTGTAATGTGGTTATATTGCCAGGGGAGGTCTTGAGGGAAAGTTGTTGAACATCTTGTGTTAAGTTTGTGAGAGCTATCATGACAAAATGCCCAAGACAGAAATGGGTGCCTTGTCATCCTGGGGACAGGAAGCAGAAATGAAGATGTTTGCACTGGTCACTTCTGAGGTCTGTGATGAGGCGTCTGGTCCATGCCCATCCCTGGAGTGTGGTGATTGTTCACAATCTTGCCTTCCCTGGCACCTGCTGCCTCGTTCTGATCCTTATATTCCCCTTCACATGACATTCCTCCTGTATGCATGTATGTATGTCTAAATTTCCTTCTTAAGTTTTCCCCTTTTTATATATCAAAGAACTGAACTTGAGAATTTAAGCTATCAAACTACTTGAGAAAAACATAGCAGAGACATGTTAAGACTTTGGTCTAGACAAAGACTTCTTGGGTAGGACACCAAAAGCGCAAAAAAAAAAAAGAAATACACAATTAGGATTTGCATCAAGCTAAGAGGCTTCTGCACTGCAAAGGAAATAATCCACCAAATGAAGAGACAAGCAACAGAACGGGAGAAGGTATTTCAATCTATGCATCTGACAGAGCCTTGATATCCAGCATACATCAGAAGCCCAAGAAAGTGAACAGCAAAACAATCAAGTGAAGAAATTTACAAAGAATATGATGAGCATTTTTCAAAGAGAGAACTACAAATGGCCAACAGACACATGAAGAATGCTCAGGCTCACCAGGCATCAGGGAAATGCGAAGAAAAACCACAATGAAGCAATGCCTCACCCCGGTCAGAATGGCTACTGTTCAAAAATCATGAAATAACAAATGCTTTTGAGGATGTGGAGAAAAGGTTGCCTAAAACATTGGTGATGGGAATACAAATAAGCAAAAGCTATTACGGAAAATAGTGTGGAGATTCCTCAGAGAAATAAAAATAGATCTACCATTTGACCCAGTTATCCCAGGAATGCATCCAATACAAGTGATGTCAGCCTAAGAAAGATGTACCTGAACGCCCATGTGTATTTACAGCACCTCAATTTACAATAGCAAGAACAGAAAATCAACCTATATGTCCATCAGCTAATGATTAGAGGAATAAAATGTAGTGTATATATATATGCAATCGAATATTAATATCTATTAATAAAAACAGTAATATCCTAATTTTATAGCAAAATGGACAGAAATAGAGATAATTGTACTAAATGAAATAAACTAGACAAAAAAGGCAAATATCACATATTCTCATACTCACAGAAGTTAATAGGGGGAGATAAAAGTTGCGTAGATATCATGTCTGATCCAGCTATTCTACTCCTGGGAATATATCCAAAGGAAGTGAAATTATCTACCTATGAAAAAAGTGACCTAAAATCCTATATTTATAGCAGAACAATTCATAATAGTGAAGACATGGAAGCAACCTAGAAGCCCTTCAAAAGAGGAGTGGATAAAGAAACTGATGCATCTACTCCATGGAGTACTATTCAGCCATTAAAAAGAATAATTTTTTTTCCATTTGCAACAAAATGGTCCCAAATGGAGACTGTCATGCTTAAAAAAAATATGTATACATATTATACATGTGTATGATGTCTACATATGAAATGAATGTATCATATGTTAAGAACTTAGATTTTTTTATTAATGTACGTATTTGAAAGGTAGAATTACAAAGAGAGGGGAGAGCGTGAGTTCATCCATTAGCTCACTCCTCCAGATGGCTGCAACAGCTGAAGCTGGGCAGATCAAAGCCACGACTCTGACATGGGTGTAGGAGTCCAAGCACTTGGATTACCTTCCATTGCTTTATTTTTATTGCAAAGTCAGATATACAGAGATGAGGAAAGACAGAGAGGAAGATCTTCCGTCCGATGATTCACTCCCCAAGTGAGTGCCATAGCCAGAGCCGCACTAATCCAAAGCCAGGAGCAGGAGGCTCTTCTGGATCTCCCACGGGGGTCCCTCGACTGCTTTCCCAGGCCACAAGCAGGGAGCTGGATGGGAAGTGGGGCTACCGGGATTAGAACCAGCGACCACATGGGATCCTGGCGTTTTCAAGGCAAGGACTTAGCTGCTAAGCCACCGCGCCAGATCCTACTCCACTGACTTTTAGAAAACAGTCAACTTACACATTTTCTTTGCTTAATTACAAACAGTGATTTCTACTCTCAGAAATGTCTAAGTTTGAAAAATAGGTGGACGTATATGATCCCTTCCAGTTGCAGGAAACTATCAAAATAAAGAATTTTACTAATATTCTTAGTGGATTCTGAACACAAATGTAAGAATAATATTTTCCTGTGTTCCTGTCCTTAATCTGTGGAGAAAGTTGCATATGTGTGTAAAAATAAATATGTGTGTGTGGGGGGGGTGCAGACGCTTTTTTACAGAATCTTACAATTTCTTATAGAGACAATAATACTCTGTAAGTATGTATATGTAACAAATCATACAGATGTTTTAAACACACCAAACTTGTTGTGGTAGAATAGCAGGGTGTAAAGCACTATTTTGAGTGTTTGAAACCCTTTTTATCTCTCTCTCTCTCTCTCTCTCTTTTTTTTTTTTTTTTACAAAAATGAAAGAAGAACAACCCGGAGTCTTATGTTGTTAACAATAAACAAACTTCCAGCAGCTCAAGAAAATTGGAAACTCAGAACTCCCAGGGTTCACAGAGGCTCTAAATCTGGCCAAATCAACTCCTTTGAACCCACATTTGTTATGGGATCAGGGACAGCTCAGTTCTTTCCATGGCAACTGGCTGTGCTGTCGTAAACACTACAGGATGGTCTTGGGATGATCCGGCAGTTGCTGCACTACCAGAGTGATAAGATCTTAATAAAAATACAAAAGTTGGCGCTCACATGCTGGAATATGGAGATGTATTGACAGGGGGCTTGTATCATATACAAACAGTACTTTCTCACTTGACCTCTTAAGGAAAAGGCTCTGTGAGGTGAAAACCAATACGGATGAAGGCTGGCCTTCCTGTAATGGTTCTTACACAAATTATCCACCAAGAGCAAGGTCACAGGAGAGGAAAAAGCAACTAGAAGTCCACAGTGATGTATGATTTCTGCCTTTATTCAAGAACTACCCCTTACCCCACGCCCTCACCTCCACAGCTATTTCTCGGATAAGAACTCTTTCGTTTTTCTTAGAAAGAGAAAGTTTGAAAGTACTCCTTTATATTTATAAAATGCACTCTAATTTTACGAACTCTAGACATACATGAAACATAAGTAGTAAGAGTCACCCGTGATTTTAGGCCATCCGGGAAGTTCTAGTGTGCAATTGTGCTGAATATGGGGTTGGATGCTTTCCCCTTTCCACATGGCATTACATCATGAGCTTGGCCCCACATCTTTAGAAGTGCTCCAGAAAAAATGCCCGATAGCTTATCATATGGATGAACCATTTTCATATTGTGGGGGGATGCTTCTCAATAACCTAATCGGTCAATATTAAAAGTAATGCAGTAATAAGCTCTTCTTACTACATCTTTATTCATATTCCCTGTCATTTTATTAAACACATTGTCAGAAATACAACTATTAGGACAAGATTGTGAACAGTTTAATGATTCTCCCACTTTAAGCAACCTTTATTTTTTTTCTGTATTCTTACACATACACAATTCCAGACGCAAATTATGTAAAGTTTTCTGATTTTTAAAAGTTTTTGAGATTTTATTGAGATTACCTTAAAACTAGACATTTAAATGAAAGTCCTGACATTTTTACAACTCTCATAAACTTCATGTATATAGCTCCATTTACTCAAATACTATTTTGTATCTCTCAATAAACTTTTGTAGTTTTTCTCTGTATTGCTCCCACACATTTCTATTATTTCTAAATTTTTGTGTTGCTATTATGAATACAATCTTCTTGTCACTATATTATTTAATAGGAGATTACTAGGGTATATGAGAAATATGTGAACTTACTAATTTTAGAAATATTGTCTTTTGTGGCTGGTACTGGCCTGACAAGCTAATCTTCTGCTGATGGCGCCAAAATTCCATATAGGCTCAAGGCCATGTCCGAGCTGCTCCACTTACAATCTAGCTCCCTGCCAATAGCCTGGGAAAGCAGTAGAGGATAGCCCAAGTTCTTGGACCCCCTACATCCATATAGGCAACATGAAAGAAGTTCTTGCCTCCCAGCTTCAGAACAGCCCAGGTCTGTCTGTTGTGGCCATTTGGGGAGTGAACCAGTGGATGGATGATCTGTATCTGTGTCTATTTCTCTTTCTCTTTCTCTCTCTCTCTCTCCCATCCCTCACCCCCCTTGTCTTTCTCTGTAATTCTGACTTTCTTGCTATTTATTTATTTATTTTTATTGGAAAGGCAGATTTACAGAGAGGAGAGGCCAAGAGATAGATTTCCCATCTGCTGGTTCACTCCCCAATTGGCCACAATGGCTGGAGCCAGCAGCCTCCTTAAGCCCTCCCACATGAGTGCAGGGACTCAAGGCCACTTTCTGTTGCTTTCCCAGGCCATAAGCAGAAAGCTGGATGGGAAGTGGAACCGCTGGGACATAAACTAGCACCCAAATGGGACCCTATGTTTGCAGGAAAGGATTAGCCAATCGTGCCAGCCCTTATAATTCTTTCAAGCAAAATAAATAAATCTTTAAAAAAGAAATGTTATGTTCTGATGAGCAATTATAAATCTCTCATCCCTTACAATAAATTTATAGTTAGCTGATGGTTACGCATTTGTTTATATATAATGTTATGCTATAGAATTGTACTACTTTAAAAATGTTATATTCTAGCTTTTTTCCCAATAGTAATACTTCACTCCCTTTAAATTCTTGTCTCTTCCATTGGCTACAGCTTTAAGAACCTTTGACTAACAAATGTGATGAAAGGCATCTCTGACTTAATATTTAGTGGGAACGATATTAATTTCTCATTTATCATACTGTTAAATATGACATCGATTCTTCAGTTTGATACCAGAATAGAACAATGGATGTCTAAACGGGCTCCTGGGGTGAAAGGAAGAAGTGGAGCAGACCAGCTATAAGACAATAGAGATTGTGGGAGACTATGAGAAACAATAGAGTGTTCTCAGTTGGAACAGGGAAACTTTTGGCTGCCAAGGGCCATTTGGCTAATTATAACATTGCTCATGGGTCATACAATATTATCAGCTTAAAAATTAACTTGTTACAGATTTATTAAATTTTGAGTCTCACTTGCAATTGCTTTGGCAGGGTCAAACCAGATGGTTTGGTGAGCCATGCCTGGGCATTCTACAGCTCTATATGGAACTGCACAGCAGACACTTGGCTTCAGCCTATTGCTCCTTATGAAAATTTGGACCTGCTGTTAGTAGATCTTCTAGTTTTTCCAAGTGGAAACCCTAATATCTCTCTCTTTTTTGTTTTGCATGTAACAGAAAACATCTTATTTGTACACACCACCTGTCAGGCTGTACCCCTAGGAGTGGCCTCAACTACCTTCTCCAGGGCTTTTAAGACTATTGCTCCTCATTGTAAACGAACTCCTCTGATTGATTGATGTCCTTTCTTGCCTTTGATCAATGTGGCAATGCCATGCTCTCCCAGGTCAGTCTTAAGTCACACCAGATGAGGCAGGCATTCTTTGCATGAACACAAGTGTTCTTGCACTGTCCAGAAGATCCTCATCCAACTGGAGGCAGAGTTTGGAAGGCAGGGCTGTAGTCAATATGGAAACTGATCACCTTCTCAGAATGCAATAAATATAGCCTAAAAAGGGTATAAGAGGACATTTGGAGAAATTGGAGTTCTTATTTTTACTAAAATTTTTTGAATGGCAATGATCTTTCCTTTGTAATCTAATCATGGCTTGAGGATGTGGTGATCTTCACTAAAACACAGCAACAATCTTTGGAGAGAGTCATTGGAAACCCACATCTTGATGGATGATTTTGCATCATGAGTAGTGATGGAACCGAATGTTGAATAATAGTGGTAGGGAACTATAGGGGCAAGACCCATACTGTATCCAGGCAACTTCTGGAGGTCCTGGCATTATAATTAGGTGACAGAGTTGCTGTCTTTGTGGAAGAAAGCATTAAGTCAGCTAGTTAGTGCAGCTGACAGTAGTCATCACAAAGGCGTGGCTTCTGGGTCTGACCAGCCAGAGACAATGCCTACACTGAGAAAAATCTTCACATGCCCAATTGGATAATGAACACAAAGGGAGGTATCTCTTCAGTATTTAGCATTCTGTGTCTATCATCAGTAACTCATACACCTCTCTTGGGCCCATACTTTTGGAAATAGACTTTAATCACATTACGTGATATAGACAGAAACCCAGCAAAATGTATTTTCTTTTGGGTGTCACATGTCCTAGAGTTGCCTTGGCTGATCATATATGTGTGAGTCTCTTTTGGACTCTAGTCGATTTTGCTAGTTTAGCTGTCTCTCCTCTCACCACCATTGCATTATCTTCATTACTACAGTTTTATAATAAATCTTGGTAACTGGACATATGAGACTTTCTTTATCATCTTTTGCTGAAATTTTCTTGGATATTCTTGGATTTTTGCATTTTCATAAGCATTGTGTATCAATTATCCAACCCCACAAACCTATTGAGGATCTGATTTGAATGTTATTGATCTTATAGAATGATTTGAGGTTATTGCCATTTTTACTTTATTAAGAATTCCAGCATCATTTTGTCCCACCTTCATTATTCCTGTTTAGTGCATTCTTGTTTAAATCTCAGCAACATCTTACAGTTTTTAAGTGCAGAAATCTTTCATTTTTTCTACATTTCTTCTGTATCTCCTGTGCTTCGTCTTTCTCGCTACTTGATTTGCCTGCCAGTATTTCTGAGACTTTGTCTTGAGCTTTTTTCTTCTTTCCATACACTCTAAGTGATCTCGTTCATTCCTGTCATGTTATATAGCATCTCCCCAATTTATCCTTCCTAGACTTCTCACCGACCTTTGGAATGCCAGAATATTCATTGTCTACTTAGATACTCCCACCTTAATGCTGCACAAGCAGCTCAAATGTTACATGACCCAAACTGAACCCCTGACTCCCCACAGAAGTGCTCTTTCAGAGTGTCGGTTTTTAACATTAATCAACTTCATTTCACAAACTGCCCAATTCAGAATGCTGTGACCATTTTTGATGCCTTTCCTTTCCTTCAGGCCCATATCTGATTCATCAGCAAGTTCTGTCACCTTTATTTCTCAGGTAAGTAGAATATTTCTAAGAGAATAGAAAACCTCAATTTTAAAACTGCTACATCAGATAAAATTGTTGGACTCTTATGCCCGCAAAACAGACAATATTTGTTTTTTCAAGACTTCATGGAAAGTCTCACAATTAGTCATGTATTAAACCACAATTCAAAAAATAAAAATCACACTGAGAATTTCCACCACAATATAATGAACCAGAAAACTAACATAAGAAAACAAACAAACAAACAAACAAACAAGGCTACCACCTAAAAACATTTTAACTCTCCATAATCAACTTCTTGGGAGGAAAGAAGATCAAATGTGAATTTGACAGAAAAACAGAAAATAATGGTGAAAATACCACATATTCAAGTTAATGGATTATGCCTAAATAGTGCTTACAGGAAAAGCTTCAAATGCTTATGTTAACAAGTAAAACAATAGAAATAAATAAATTAAGCATTCAACTCAAGAAATTAGAAAAAAAACACTATGCCCTAGGAAAACAAATAGAAAATATTACAATAAAAAATAAGAATTAAAGATGTAATAAGCACAGTAATAATAAAACAACTACATCCAGCTCCTGGTTCTTTGCGAATAGAAACAAAACAAATAACCTGTTGGTTAATCTATTCAAGACAAATGGAGGCAGGTGCAAATGTTGACTCAAAATTCTAAAAATGAAAATAACCACAAATTAGATCAAATTGAAAGAAGCCAAAAATTCACCTATGTGTAAGAAAATACATTTGAAAAACCAAGGAAAGGAAAGGAAGTGTTTATTTGTTTGCTGGTTTCTGGAGAAACGTAGTTTAATGCAACTGTCCTCAATGAATCAGAAGACAGGGTTAAAGTAGGCAGCCAACACAGAAGTAGAGCAAGTTGTGAGGGAATTTGTCCTCACTTGGTCCTCTGCCTAGCTGTCCCGCCCACCTGAGAAAGCAGCAGGTCCACGCAGCTTCAGAGGGAAGTTTCTGCAAGGCTTTAAGAAGCACATCACCTCAATGCTATTTAAATGGTTCCAGAACTTACACACACAAGAGGGACACTTTCAAATTATCTTGACAAAGCAAGCACACTCCCCATAGCAAAAGCTAAGAAAAACAGCACACACTCATACATGCAACTACAGACTGACCTCAGGTGTATCAATGCAGAACCCCTAAACAAAATGTTAGCAAATAAATCCCAGTTTCCACTTTCAGGGAAATACAACAGAAACCAGTAAGCTGTATCCCAGAAACAAAAAGATGTTTCACAACTGGGGAATCTGTCAATTCCCTTTGCGACATTCACAGATCAAAAGAGGATCATGTTGCCATGGCACTGTCAGTGTATCTGAAATTGCTATGCAAACAGCTGGAAATCTCACACCGGCTGGTGGGAGTCCACAATTGTGCAGCCATTCTGGGAAACTGACAGCATCTACAAAACTGAACATGTGACTACCATATTATCTCTTAGAGACATGTCCATAACAAGGCACACATATGTTCACCAAGGACTTACAAAAGAACCTCCCCTAACAATCGGAAGCTGAGAACAACCCAGCCTTCATTAACAGTGGGATACATCAATAAGCTGTGTTCTATTTATACGATAGACTGCAAATATAATTAGTAGGCAGCTAATTTAGATACACACCATGTGGGTTTATCTCATGGACATAATGTTGAGCAAAACAGTACATGCACTGCATGGTGCCATGTGTATACAAGACCCAGCAGAGCTTATCTATGACATGAGAAGGCAGGAAAATGGCTGTGCAAGGCAGTGTGTGGGAGCTTTAGGTGTTATAAAGAGCTCTCTCTCTCTAAGTCTAGTTGTTGGCTACACATTTTATGAATCACAAGAACAACTTGCACATTTTCCAATGTCTACTTCTGCACTTTAAGTTAAATGGTTAATTTTTTTCAAAAAGAGTGTCTAAGGCCCTGATGTCTCTATAAGACAATCCTTTTCCTCCTGCTCCCTTCTGCCACCCACAATAGACATAAGTCAACCCTCACCCCGAATTGAGCCTTTGACTGGCAAGGCTGCGGCCTGTGTCGCCACCCTCCCGGTTCCTCGCTTCTTATCATCACCACACTCATCTCCTGAGAGACCATCAGGAGCAATCCCACTGCGCCTGCATGTGCTGTGCACCTCCATCTTCTCAAGAAGCCTAGGACTCCCAAGCCATCCTCCATCCCCTGAATTCCAACCTTTGGCTCATTCCTCCCTAAATACTGTGATCAGGTTACTGTCCCTCCTATAACTCATGCACTAGTCCTCAGCCAGATCCTCACATCTTCTTCTCAGAAACTTCCCCACAGCTTCCTGCTCCACTGTCCCCTGCCCTGTCCTGAGGCCATAAGAGCTCTCTCTTGGTGGGACACTTCTTATTTGCTTGTGGAGGGGGTTTCCTATAACCCAGAGTGACCATTTCTGATCACCCTTCCCTATGTTTCCTGGTATGTCATGTTTTCGGCTATACCACCTCTATTGCTGTCACAGGCACTGACCAGTTATGATTGTGCCTCTTTCATTTACCCCACTGCCACTATCTGCAACACACCTGTTGTAATTCTGTTTCAAGGTCCAGAGATGATCTTTTTAACATCTTGACCACTTTGCTTCTCTACCTCCCTCATTTCCATGATCTCCCATTCTTACAGATTTGCCCTCATGGTAGCACCCAAGGTTCTGGATTGACCCTAATGGTGCCTCATCATCAGCATGAATCCAAGGATGGCTCCTCTCTCACCACCACCTTCAGTCTTTCCAGCTCACTTTCCCATTGTTGTTCAGACTTCAGTATTTTTTCCACCTCTTCCTACTGAGATGTCCAAAACATCATCAGAGTCATGATTGTTCAGGCCCACATTGTAATGGGTACTTCTGTGTGTTCATTTGACTTGGCCAAAAGTGAGCTGATAAACAGAAATTCAGGGTGTGTCTGTAGCAATTAGCATTTGAGTCAGGATAATGCAAAGAAGATCTCCCTGCCCAATGTGGGCAGAAATTATCTAATTTGGAGAGAATAGGGAAATGGAAAAAGGGCAAATTCACTCTCTGCTTGTGTAACATATCCATCTCTTCCTGCTTTGGAACATCATCACTCCTGGTTCTTGGACCCTTGGACTCCATCACCTTCAACGCATGCTCACCCTTGCCTTCAGCTTGCTGATGGCAAGTCGTGGGACTTCTTGGTCTCCACAAGCACATGATTCAATTTCTTAATAAATCTATCACACACACACACACACACACACACACACACACACACACCAACATTCATTCACCTCCTAGCAATGTGTTGGTTTACAACAAACTATATACAATAACAGTGGTCCTATACGTTTACAATGGAACTCAAGAATCCCTGTTGCCTAGTGAAGAAGCCCTGGCAACGTGGTGGTAAGTACAATATGTTCATAGTGTTCATAGTGATGCGGGTGTAAACAATCCTACTGTATTGCCTGTCCTATAAAAGTATAGCACACACAATTATGCACAGGACATATTTCTCGATAATCATAATAAACTACTGTGTTACTTTTTTATAGATTTACTATACTGTACTTTATATTGCCATTTTAGAGTCTACTCCCTCTATTTATCAGAGACGTTTACTGTTACATAGGATTCTGTGTTACACCTGGAGTAGCCTTATACAGCTTGTGTTTACTGAGCCTCTTATTTGCATCACTCCCCTCTTGCTTGATTTAATCTCCCGTCACTTTGTTCAGCATGGCCCTATTGTTCAACACGGCCCTGGGAGCAATAGGCTATCCCATCTAGGTTGGGTAAATACACTTTGATGTGCACACACTGATGAAATTGCCTAACAACGTGTTTCTCAGGCTGTATTGCAGTCATTCGGGGATGCACAATGGACATGCATTCTGCTCTTCTGAGTAACCCTAACACACTCTTTTCTTATCTTCTTCCCTACCCAACCTACATTCTGTGATCCATAATTATAATCAAGCTCTCCCACAGGCTTTTCCTTAATTCATTTTGTGTAACACCCCTACCTAAGACAGAACCTGAATTCTTAACAAAAAGGAAAACAGGTACAGATTTCATACTGATGCAACAAAGTGAAAACACTGTAATCCTGGGTTCAAATAGGATGTCCTGTTATAAACTTACAGTATGATTATTAGTCTTTTCTTTTTCTAGTTCCTACTATGGAACGCTGAGTTCCAGTTGATTATTTTGAAAAATACTACATAAGCAGGAAAGACTCTAGCCCATATCCTTCCTTTTTTCCTAAGAGTACACTTCAGGTGACAGTAGCTCAGAATACATGGAGTTAATGAGGTAAGGGTGTCTGTTGAGAAATATTCTGACTAGCAACTTGAAAAGAATAATAACTACAGAATATTTTCATTTTGCAAACCATAGTGAACCAATGGACCTAGAATATAACTCCATGGTTTCTAATATCACAGAAGAAAAAAAAAAAACAATCACAACCCCCGCCCAAATCAAACCTTAAATTTTTATCATATCTCTGGATCTATGACCAAGTTACAGTAAATAAAGAAGAATAAAGGAATACGATAACCCCGTGGGAAATCAATCAGCAAAATCTACACTGTGAGAACCATTACAAAAAAATATGCTCTAATTCTTTCAGCGAAGATTGCAAGAATTAAAAAAAAACACATCTAAGACAAATCTACAGATGAAAAGAGACTAAAGAAATATAACAGATAATTGTAATGGGTGTAATTTATTTGGATACTAATTCCAAAAATCAAAGCAGGGGAAAACTTAAAAAATCATTAAGAAAACATAAACCATGAAACATGACTGCATACTTGAAGATATTCAAAACTGGTTGTGGAGTATTTTAAGTTGTAAAAAGCCATTATAGTTGTTTTTTATTTAACACTACTATCCTCAAATATTCATAGATAAAATGATAGGAAGTCACAGTGTGCTTTATGATTACCTGGTGTGGGAAGGGAGTAAGTTGGGGAATGAAAGAAATGAAACTCCTTGATATGGAATGAAATCATTGGGTCTGGATAACAAGTAGGAGGAGTTTCACTATCTCATTAGCTTTTCTTTTGTGATGTTTACAATTTTTCTATAATAAAATGATTAAATTATGATAGAATAAAAGATCCTCTATAAGAGCAATAAAAACCTGAAAAGTGGCAAGATGTATATGAAACTAAAGCTATAAACATTACTGGAAGATACACAATAGAAGACTGTAACGGATGTGAAAGCATACTGTTGGGGGATCAATTTCATCACATACAGATGATTTTCCTAATGCTAATCCTTCTTCAAAGTATACCTTACAAAATATTGAAATTACTGTGTTGGGTGGATTAAGTTGCTACCTATGTACACATGAACATCTCAAATGGACACCTGTTCAAGTCTCAGCTGTTCCTTTTACTGCTCTCTGTGAATATTGTGTGTGGGAAAGCAGTGCAGGACTGCTCAAAGCCTTTGACCCTGCACCAGCATTAAGACCCGGAAGTTCCTGGCTCCTGGCTCCTGGCTCCTATCTCCTGGCTTCATATATATATAGTAATGGGGTCTACCATATCCAGATATGGGGGTATAATGCAACATGCATTCCTGCTTCCAGATGAAAAATGGATTTCCAATGAAACTGTTGAACACGTGTAGACAATGGGATGCTGGACTGTCTGACATTGTCTGTGCCAGCAATGTCAGGGCACACTTAAATAAGTGACTGATAGAATTATGATTTCTTATGAAGGACTACGCCATTGTAAAATGGGGAAAATCTGTTGGGGGGGTGTTAGTATATATATATATATACATATATATATATCAGTGAAAGAGAAGACAGAAATCAGAAACAAAAATCTAAAACCATGGGGAAAATGAATATAGCATAGAATGTGGGGTGGCATTTTAAAACATGAAGTAAAGATGAATTATTCCATTATGGCATTGAGTTATTGGATGATCATCTATACCTACAATGTCATGACACACTTAAATAGACAAAGGACTTGTGACTGTTGTTGAAGGACTCAGTGTCTATGCAGACAAGCTAAGCCTGGGATTCTAAATCAGCGATTGGAAGGGAAAATGGCTTTCCTTCTCCTTTTTACCACACTCTGACAGCACCTCCTTTTTAATTTTTGTTTTGAAATTTTGAATTATGTGGTACAATTTCATATAGACTAGGATTTCTCCCCAAATTCCCACCCCCCAACAGATTTTCCCCATTTTACAATGGCGTAGTCCTTCAAAAGAAATCATAATTCTATCAGTCACTTATTTAAGTGTGCCCTGACATTGCTGGTACAGACAATGTCAGACAGTCCAGCATCCCATTGTCTACACGTGTTCAACAGTTTCATTGGGAATCCATTTTTCATCTGGAAGCAGGAATGCATGTTGCATTATACCCCCATATCTGGATATGGTGGACCCCAGTACTCCATCACTATATACATTTCCATAATTGAGAAGCCATGAAACAAGGTCAACAACTAGTATGAGTTAGAACAACTGCAACAACAACAACAACAGTGACAACAACAAATTATAGTACTATGAAAAAATGTGCCACTGAGTAACCAACACACGGGTGACAAAAAGGAAAAACAAAAGTCTCTCAAGAAAAATGATGCCACCATGTAATCCATGAGCCAGCAATGAATTCAACAAGAGAAGAGAAAGTATTTGGAATAAATAAAACTGAAATAAAAAGCATCAAAACACATGGGATTGGCTGCTCTACTTTCAACTCAGTTATTGCCTGGGACAGCAATGAAGGATGACTCAGATGCATGGGGTTCTGTACCCATGTGGACACTGGGAAGACCTCCTGACTCCTGGCTTCAGATGAAATAATCTCTAGCCATTGTGGCCATTTGGGGAGCGATCCAGCAAATGAAAGTTCTCTCCTCCTCTCTATAAATCTGCCTTTCAAACAAAAATAAATCTTTTGGCCCGGTGTGGTGGCCTAGCAGCTAAAGCCCTCACCTTGAAAACGCCAGGATCCCATATGGGCGCCAGTTCTAATACTGGATGCTCCACTTCCCATCAAGCTCCCTGCTTGTGGCCTGGGAAAGCAGTTGAGGACGGCTCAAAGCCTTGGGAGATCTCCATGTGGGAGATCCAGAAGAAGCTCCTGGCTCCAGATTGGCTCAGCTCTGGCCATTGCGGTCACTTGGGGAGTGAATCATCAGATGGAAGATCTTCCTCTCTGTTTCTCCTTCTCTCTGTATATCTGACTTTACAATAAAAATAAATAAATATTTTTCAAATAAATAAATATATTTTTAATTGTCCCTAAATATTTCATTTTTTTCAGTGCTACTGTAAATGTTAGTTTTAATTCTGATATACAATCAGTCATTGCTAACTTATTAAAATAAAATTGATTTTTATGTATTGATCTTTTTTTCTGCAAGCTTGATGAACTCACTACTAGTTCTAGGGCTTGTGTGTGTTGTAGATTCCTTAAGATTTTCAGCAAACATAATCACCTTGTTCACAAATAGAAATCATAATAGCTACTTCCTGTCTGAAATGTAGGCATGTTTTCTTGCCCTTTTTCCATGAGTAGATAATGTTGAACAAATGGGTGCATTCACAGTTTTACTGAGAAATCATCCAGTTTTTTCTTTTTATTTATTACTGGTGGTAGAGCAAACATGTTTTTAAAACTATAAAGTATTCCCTCATTCTTTTCTGAGTGAGTTTGCATAAAACCGATTTTATTTCTTCCTTAGATTTGAATAAAATATGCCAAGAATGCCATCTAAATCAAGATTGAGTGTGTGGTTTGAAAAGTTAAAATTATTAATTCAATTCCCTTAATATACATAGGATTCTTCAAATTTTCTGTTTCTTCTTGAGTCAGGTTTGATAAATGGTAACCTTCAAAGAATTCTTGGGTTTTATTTGTGTTTTCTAATTTGCTGAATGATGTTTTCCAAAAATTTTCCCTTATTAGGAATGCCCCTACTTCATTGTCAGTCTGTCTAGGACCTTTATTTTGAGTTCTCAAAATACCAGACTTCTGTTTCTTTTATTTTCTTCACTGTTTTTCTATTTTCAATTTTATTACTTTCTATTTCCTTTCTTCTGTGTACTCTAGGCTTAATTTACTCTTACTTTTCTAATTTATTAAGACAGAAATTGTGTCCTGATGTGCTTTTCTTTCTTACAGCTTCCGTTTCTTTCTTCATTCTTATGTTTTCCCTTATACTCTGGGTCATATTAGTTTAATGTCCTTGCTAATTTCATTGTGTCTATTATTTTTCTGTTTGCTAATTTTTCCTGTCTACAAATCAAATTTCTCTGACTGTATATCTTGTAATTGTTTATTAGTTAACATCACTTGTAAGTTGTATATGCTCTACAGGATTCTACCTAGGTTTGGGGAGTACTGGATTTTTTTATGGCAGAGACTCAGGTTTATTTATAGGTGGTCCTAACCTTCTGGGGATCCGTTTCAAGTTCTCTCAGGGTAGGTGCATAGCAGTCTTTAAGACATTTTAGCCTTGCTTCTGAGACATGACACTTGTGGAGTCTTTGTTAAATACAAATATATGTCGAAGGCTCTTCTCTCCAGCCAAAGACAACACACTCTAGTCTCAATCCTGTTGGAGTTACAAACATGACTTCTCCCACGGTTCCCCACATCAGTGCTCTCCTGGAGAGTGATTCAGCTTCACGGGTTTTACAGAATCTCTGTGTATATCCATACTCAGCCAAGACTCAAGGGAGTTTCTCTGTACATTTCTAGAACTCTTTGTCTGCATAATTCCTCTTGGATACTTTGACCCTATAACTATAAAAGCCTTAGCTCCCTGGAACTTTGAGCTCCTCCTCCTCAGCTCGGAAAGATTGCTGAACTCTACTTGCATGTCTGTTTCTGGTGCCTACAACAAGTTGTACCTAGACAGAAAGTTTTCATCATGATGGGGCTTACAGTAACTCTCTTTTCTCAGGAATTACAATTTTATACTGCCCATTGCATAACACCGGGGGGGGGGGAGGGGAGAGCTGCTTTCTATATTTGGTCCAGTTTTTCCAGTGTTTACAGTGAAACAATAATTTAAGATCTTATTCTGTTTCCTGCAACTGAAAATATAAAGTCTTTTCCCTCCATTTTTCACATTAACTTCTCTTCTGTATACTATGACTGGAGTGATTCTTTTAATACCAAAGAAGGTTGCAGTCTCTGCAAGGTTTTTCTCCTACCCACCCCTCCAGCATCAGTTCCATGATTCCCCCTGATTTTCATATTTTTAAAATACAAATAGGCCGTGATTTCTCTCAAATCTGGGCCATTGCAAATATTCTTTCCTAATTGGGATATTTTCCTTTTACCCCACATTTCCAAGATACCCAGCTAATATCTATTTGTACTTAATGGCTAGTTTATGTATCCCTTCCTCAAAGATAGCTGACTTAACAATACCTTGCATTTGCCTTATGAGAACTCTCATCATTCCATTATAATTGTATGTTTAATATCAGAGATATGTAGCAGGTTCTTGAGTAGATCACACAACTATTAATAAAAAGTACAATCAGCCAAATCATTTATAGTACAGAGAAATCAGGGACAGGAAAAGACTGGATTGGAAGAAGGGTGGACAGGGCAAATCAACAAAATCCCAAGTTTAAAAACAAAAGGAACTTAGGACAGCAATCTTCTATTTTTTTTTCCCCTCCATGGGTCACATTTTCCAGATGCCAATTCATCTTCATTAGTTTGCCTGGGTCGACAGATCTGTGAAGTTGAGAATGGTACATGTGATACACCTTTCTCTTAGTGAATATGAGACTCGGAGTAATTGCTTTCTATAATGGAGTTTTAAGAAGAAATCCTGAAGAGCCAAGTTTCGTGGTAACAGAGTACAGTCCTGGATGATTCTCTTACTCTGTCTTGGGGTAATCCTATGGAAAGGAGAGATCCATTATGCCTTAACCTGTTCTTTGTCATGAATGTTGTTCTAGTGTCACAGTAAAGGAATGACCACAGACCTGCTATGATATTCATCATCCTAGCCAAGCCACGTGAACAAAGTTAAGCTGTGACAATCAAAGATCCGGGAAGCAGTGTTTAGAACTGAGAAATCGCATGTTTTGTACAAGGCAGATATGCAGAGGTTGTAATATTTAAATTCAAAACTATGGATAATTTCCTAAACTTGTAAAATTGTATATGTGATTTTTTTTTATCATTTATCATTTTATCAAAGAATAATGCAAGTAACACAATCTTTCTCCCTAAAGTGGTATGTTTGGGTACCCAATGCAATGAGGCATTTCTGAATTGAAACAGAGACTCCCTTATGAAATTGTTTTGGTGGCGAAAAAGTCATGTATGCTCTAGTGATTCAGTGATATCTTAAGATGCTACACGGAGATAAAGTGTTCCTAGAAACCATTTGATCCAATTCCCCATTTTACACCCATATGACTTTTTTTTCCAACAGCACCTATTGTTTCCTTGGATATCATTCCTGCCTCTGATATTTAACCTCATTTGACCTCTGGCCTGTTCATGCTCCTCTTCTATCCCCGTTGCGTCAGCCTTACGCTCACTCCCCCATCCATCCTGGACTTCCGCAGCAAGCGTTAACAGCAATGCTCTAACTAGATCTCACCTTCTGACCTTGTTCATCATTCCAGCTTGTGGCTAGCCACATGTTTTCAAAGTCCTCTTGGCATTTCTTTGGCAAATATCCTCTCTTAGGCTAACAATTTCACTGGAAGCCCCACTGATCACAGGACTCCATTCAGTCCAGGGCCAAGCATTGTACCCTTAAGTGCTCCCCACAACTGCTGGTTGGTTCTTTAACTCACCTTGCACTGATTTTTATTGCATACCACATTCCTATAATCTTTAAATTGGGGAAATCTTAAATACCCAGAGACCCACAAATCCATGTATTTTATTTTATAAAGAAGAAAATGCGAGAAACCCCAAGATATTTAATAATAAATAAGAAAATGCAAGAAATCTCAACACAGTTAATGGTGAAGGTCTGATTGTAAACCCCAAATTGGGGAAACTTCTATTCCTATTCCCCCTTTATTCACCTGAGCTCTGTCCGTTTGAGTCATGAGCTATCATTTCAAAACACAATTAGCCAATAATAATTAAGCTAGCCAGCAGAAACTTCCAAATGTTTCCCCAAATCTACTCCCAAAACGGAGGAATAAATATAATTGAAGTGTTGTCTCCAAGAAGACAAAATCCCAGCTCTGCCATTTTACCATGATGAAGTTTGGGGAAGTTAATAAGGTCAGCTATTTTTCCCTAAATGTCTTCACTTAAGAAATAGCAACAAAATATTGGTAATACAAGGATACTCAAAAAAATTTATAGAAAAATGGAGTCACAAGTAAGTTTATTTTGGGGGCAAGTTTTAAAAACCCACACATATATATTTTTTTTCATAATACTTGTCTTCCACAAACACTGTGAGGGTCCTTGGATTTCACAACTTTCTGGACAAAAGCAATCATATATTTTTGTCCAATTTTTCCATGAACTTTTTGAAGTCCTTTATAGTTTTCAAAAAGGGGTCCTATGATGTCCTAGCCACCAAACATGACCACCTTTGCCAACCCTCATCCATCTCAACTCTGGAGCTGGTATCCTTTCCAACTGCTTTTCGATGTTAGGTCTCTGTCTTGCCCACAAATTGTCATCCTCTGGAGAGTTAAAAGCTATGGATGCTTGGGCCCACCCCTCAAAGTTCTGATACAACTGGTGTGGGCTGCCGCCTGGGAATTAAAATGCTTGTATCTTTCCCAGAAGATTCCGAAGGTGCCATGATCGGGCGTTCCTGTTTCGGAATCATTGCTTATCATATCTCTGAGACCCTGAGTTGCTCTGCATTTGCTCAAGCCTTTCCATTGCTCCTTGGCACGTGCCACTTGCCACTTTTCTGTCACGCCGATGCTTCTGCTTGCTACCACTACAAATATAACTCTTACTATCTGCAGCTGAGCCCATAGCAGCTAACTCAAGCTCCCCAAATCTGCCCTTCTTAATTTGTACATAGGGGTTAAAAGTCCATTCAGCCTTGTGGTTTGAATGGCTGCATGACTCAAACTGTGAGACGTGCAGAAGAGTCCATTCTTCTTCCTCCTGCTTTGACCCCAGCCAGCCAGGACCAGGCTGTTTGCTCTCCTCTCATTTGATGCCTCTCCTGTATGGGTTTTCAATTCCACATCCACTCACAACCACCTCAAGGCTTTGTGATAGCTTCCAACTATCACACTTCTCTCCTGTGACTCAGTTTACACACTTTAACCACGGAATGGGTTTTCCCCTCCATGGCCATGGTGAAGTGATAATCACAGGAACCCATTATGGAAGTATTGCAATAACTTATTTTACAAAATAGTATCCTGTCCCCAGTTATACCTAGTGACCTTACTTGATACATTTCTCCATACGCTTATTACCTTCTAGCTTTACATTACTTGCTTATTGACAATCATTGTAAATATTTGATTATTGATAAAAATTCATACCTTCTCTAGAGCATAAGCTTCTTTTATTCATCAGTGTGTTTCAAGAGATTAGAAGAGTGTCTGGCACTTGTTGAACAAGTTGTTGAACAAGTTGGTCAACTTCAACTATAACCAGCAATAGAGGTATCTGTGAACTACTCATTAAATGGGTAATTCCTGCTACCCAAGTTAGGTGTCCCTAGCAACAGTTTGTCCAGCCCTCTCCCTGGGGCTGCTGCTGGGCTTCAGGGGATGGGAGTATGTAGGGTAGGCGAGAAGATGTCAGCACTTCCGAGTCATCAGAGGAGGCTGCCTGTGCACTGATTCCTATAGGCCTACTTCTGGTTGTTTCCTATCCAAATGTATTTAGGAAATGTAACAGACTTAATTTTATTTTATTTACTTTAAAGGCTAGAAGTCAGGGACAGACAGACACACATGGAACACCCCTCCCATTGGCTGGTTCACTTTCCAAATGCTAGCAACTCCTTGGGGCTGTGGTGGGCTTTGGATCCAATGGTTAAGTTTCTACTTGGCATGCTGAGATCCTGAATCAGAGTGCTAGTTGGAGTCCCAGCCCTGCTTGTGATCTACTTTCCTGCTAAAGCACACTTTAGGGGTGGCAGGTGGTAATCCTTGATACACACGTGGAGGCCTGGATTGAGTTCTAGGCTTCTGCATTTGCCTGCCTGCCTTCCTTCCTTCCACATAGCATTTGGGTTGTGAACCACCAGATGGAAGACCTTTGCGTGTGTGTGTGTGGGTGTGTGTCTTCTCTTCTTTTATCTCTTTCTGTGCATGTCCCTTTTTCTCTCTTCTGTCTTCCAGATATAAGTAAATTAATAATTAAAAAAAAAACTACAGAAATCCCTCATGCAGTTATTGTACACTCCTGATACAAACTGTAGAAGGTTGCACTGACTGAAGCTGACCAAAGGGCTAAGCAATGCTCAGTGGGACCCAGGAACTTCTTTAGGCCTTCCCAGCACCACGGATGTAGCAAGCAATCCTTCTTCCCCGAGATTAACCTGGCCTACAGCCATAGTAAACACCCAATCTCCCTTCCAGGGAGGGAAGATTAAATATCTGATTAAAATTTTTGGCTGCTAATTTATTGAACTTGGACAGATGAGCCATTTGGAAGTCACATGACATGCCCTTTGTGTCTGCCATTGTTGTTCCCTGCAACAGCAAGAGGTCACTGTGCAGTCGAGAAAGAAGGAACAGCAAGGGCCTGCGTGGGTGAGTGGGGGCCAGAAGGCTGAAGGGGTGCTCTCGGGCCATCTTGGAAAACTGGGGGCCAGTTCTTTCCCAGTTGGTTTGGGAAAGTTCTCAGAAGGCTCTGGTAGTTTCTGTTTCCATCTGTTAACTCTGTCCTTGACACTGTGTACACTTGGCTCATTTCATCCCACCCCTGCCTATTGTTCTGAGCTGCCCAGCAAAATGATGTCATGGGCAGCTTAAAAAAGATGCAGGAAGTCTTCAAAGCTGAATGACTTCAATATATTTTATCCCATGTACTCCCACTGCTGGCTCTCTGTGGAAACCACACCGGGCAGAATGCTGGGAGGCAGCCATGGGATGAGACTCTCCCCTCCTCCGGCGCCATTCCATTCTCTCACAACCCACATACATGCTACTCCCACCCTTCACCTCCATCCCAGGGCTCTGGGCAGAGGCCAGACCAAAAGAAGGGAGGGAAGCTAATGGAAAGGAAAGCCGGAGGAATAGACAGTCAGAGTTTCCTGGGTGTAGGGTTTTCAGGGAAAACCAAGATCACCTTCACGTCCTCTAGATAATATATTTAGTACATTGGCAGAGCTGCCAGTCATGACAATGTCCCCAGAGAGGATTAAAAAAAAAGGGACAGAAACCACAAGTGACTTGTCTCTACTTGCAAACTGCAGCAAGAGTGCTACATAGAACTCTGCCACTCAGAGAGATGTTTGGAGTGAAGCTAACAAGAAGTGATTTCAAACAGGGTAACCACAAATACCATTTAATAGAGTTGACACACTTTGGCGGAAACTCCCATGTGTGTCCATTACAAAAAACCTTTAAGGGCCTTTGCCTCGGTTTATCATTCAGGAACCAAACATTAGAAGACAAATTTTTAACTTACTCCGGGTCTCCAACTTGTCAAGGATGCAGCCAAGATCTGAGTTCAAATCCAGTATACTTCCTAACACTTCATTGTGTGTGCTATTTGGGGTCCAATCTGTAATTTTTAGAAATCATTCCCAAGCTAGTCTTATCCAGCTATCAAGTCTGTAGCATAATTCCATTTCATGGAACTTCTATAACTTTCCTTCAGCTCCACATAGATGACACAGGATTTGTGGCTGGCTGTAGCATCTGTTGCTGCTCAACTTTCTACGGCCTTGAAAATGAGTTGTTTTACACAGTCATAAACTGGTGCATGAGCACAAGGGAGCTGGGCATTATCCAGTCATTTTTCACACAACCTGGGGAAATTGTCACTCAGTGATACTGGTGTTGTGGTAAGGAAGTATGCTCAGATAAAGAATCTGTGATTTAAAAAAAGAAAGAAAGAAATACACTCAGAAACAGACACCTAATTTCCTAAAGTCATCTTCTACAAGCACATATTGTAGGAAGGAGTTCTTAATTTTGGTCCATAGGTGAAATTTAGAGCTGTAGGAGGGGTCTATTGAAAAAGGAGAATATAAATTATATTTTCATTTTCCTTCATCTTTAATCAATATTTATCCTTTTCTTCAATTTCAACAAGTATAGACAACACACCACATTAGTGTTATAGTGTGTCTGTGTCTGTAACCTCGTAACTAATAGAAACCACAAATTTTTCAATCCTACTTCAGTGGGATTTGTATTTCAGATAGCTTGAAATACTAAACACAGAAATCACTCTTTGGGGCCCGGCGCGGTAGCGCAAGTGGTTAAAGGTCCTCGCCTTGCCGCCCGGGATCCCATATGGGCGCCGGTTCTAATCCCGGCAGCCCCGCTTCCCTTCCAGCTCCCTGCCTGTGGCCCGGGAAAGCAGTCGAGGACGGCCCAAAAAGCTTTGGGAACCTGCAACCGCGTGGGAGACCCGGAAGAGGCTCCTGGCTTCGGATCGGCATAGTATCGGCCCGTTGCGCTCACTTGGGGAGTGAATCATCGGATGGAAGATCTTCCTCTCTGTCTCTCCTCTCTGTATATCCGCCTTTCCAATGAAAAAATAATAAAAATAAATCTTTAAAAAAAAAAAAGAAATCACTCTTTGGAATTATATACTGAGGCTGTGAAATGATGGTATTGGAATTATTGCTAAGACTGTGTTAGTTTTGCTGCTGAATCTTGCAATTTAGTGCTTCTCTAAATCACATGCTTCTCTTCTGACGATGTTGCTAATGTGGGCCCCTACCTGAGCAGGAGAAACTCCGCTTCCTCCAAGAAGCTCTTCTCTACTTGGCCCTCATTATGTCTTGAATCCTTCAGACATTCTTGTGGATCAGTCTAGACTGAGTCAGTACCACCATGCCGAGTGTGACATGGGGATCTAGGCCTCAAGCCACAATGAGCACAGTTGTCTCTCTCCCTCATTCTCTTTCCTTTCAAATAAATAAAAGTGAACTAATTAAAATAAAAGCAGAAAAGAGCTCTTACATTATTTAAATAACTATAATGTGCTTAGCAATGGTTCTAGATTTCCATTTTCATCTCCAAAGGCTACATTATGGCAAGTTCACTGGTGCCCTCTATATTAGATCACTAGCAAATCATAAATATCATTCTTTCTTTTTCTGTCACCTGCTCAAATGACACAAAACCAGCTCTACAGCCCAGGTCCCGTGCTGCATGCTTTACCCCAGGCATGAATACCCCAGCTGACTTGGGAAGAGGTATATAGGCTCTTTTTCCTTGGGTTCTGACTGAGGCCGACAGAATTTTTGAGCCTGTGTACCAGAAGAGAAGCAGTGCTGAGGTGCCCTGAAGGTATCCAGAGACTCGTTACACACAGTATTGCTACACTTGCAGCAATTTCCACAGCAGCCTTCTCATGGTTGCCTTGATTGATTGTGAATTCCTGGAAATTCTGTGTCATGTTCTACTTGAATCTAGCAAACCCGACATCTAACAGGAACCTGGGTTGAAAGAGTGGGCTGAAGGACTGACGGAAAGAAGACCATCTACCCTCTGGTTCTCCATGTGATTTGATCCTGTGACCTTCAAAGTCTGAAAAAGAAAATTGTTGGATTCCTAAACAACTAGGGAGTAAATTACTTCTAATTTCATTTTATTGTTTTCCAGAAAACCAACCAATTATTTCTAGAACTCTGGGTGATTAGACAATTGCTGTTTTAAAATGTTGGTTTTGAAAACATAATGAATTTTCTGAGCTGTTCATTTTGGTATGTGCATATTCAATTTTTGTCACTCAATCACAAAGGAAAAAAAGATGTTCATTTGCAGAGAAGGAAGCCAATCGGTGACCAATTACCAAGAGACAAGGGACCCCACTTCCCACACATCTGACCTATTGCCAGAGTAGATCCTGAACTTGACAGACATAAGGAAAGTCAGAGAGTGAATGTGCTGTGGGCTGTAGCATCTAATCTCAAGTGACTGATGTGTGCCTTACGCACCAGCAGGAGGTATCTGTGATGTTGAGATAGTAAACAAAACATATATAACCCTTAAATAAATTGGGAAGGGGATCAAGGGTTGCCTTAGTCCTAATACCTTGCTCTTCTCCAGTATCCAATGATTTTCAAAGCATTTGCATACACTGTCCATGCTTAGATTGATTTCTCATCTAAGCCAAGCAATTACTATTAACATGTGTCCCATTTTATCATAACTTTTGGGCTGAAAGGTTGCCAGTCTTAAGAACAAGATAGTAAACATCATGAAAGCCAACGAGGGAGAGACATTAGATTGTCTTGCTACACATGAGAATATATACGTCACAGGTTCTCAGAGACACTGTCAAACACAGGAACAAAGTACTGAGGTGGAATGTTTTCACATACTTTTACAAAAAATTCATATTCTTCATACAAATGCATTGGAAGGTTAAGTCACTAGATCTAGTATTAAATACTTTCTGCTCCCTTTTTGTGTTCTGTTAAAGTGAGGATTCAAATTATAGTCCGAGGTACAGTGATTTCTAGAAGCATATTTCTATAGGCCTATAATTTTATCTCCTGTGCCAAGAAACTGAAGACCCAAGTCTACCCTCTGAAATGATGCATGCTTAACAGCTAAATATCTGCTAATTCTCTGACTTAGAAAAAAAAATGTTTTTGTTCTGTTGTTAGTTGTTCTCATGTATAATATTTATTTATTAGGTGACAATGTATTTAAAATATTTCTGGAAACGTATGCAGTATAAATCTCAAGTAAATAATAATAGGATTGGGAGTTTAGCACGGCTGTTCAGTTACCATTGGGGCTATCCGCATTTTATATATTAGAGTGTCTGGTTCGAGTTCTGCTTTCTGATCCAGCTTCCTGTTGATGCATTTCCTGGGAGAAAGCAGATGATGGCTCTAGTACTGGAGTCTTTGCCACGCCTGTGGGAGAATCAAATTGAATTTCTGGCTGCTAGTTTTGACCTGGCTGTTGTAGGCATTTAAGGAGTGAGCAAGCGGATACATGGTCTCTTTGTCTAGCTTTCAAATTATAAAATGAAAAATTTTTAAAAATACAAAAATATCTAACTGAAAACATAGGTCTATAAATATCCCCAAGAACAGGGTCATTTTATAGACAGAAGTGTGGGTTGACAAGCTAAATAAAACAAACACGAACGGGAGTTTCTATCAGCTCATAGCAATTGTGTGGTTTAACATTCTCATCCGTGTGAGGAGGAGGTAGCAGATGGAATGGGCCTCCCTAAGAAGCAAAGGACCAAGAGCCCAGTCTCCTGTGCTCACAAACCACCTGCAACTTTGAAACATTTAACCTCTGAATCACAACCATAAAACAGAGACTAAAACCACCTTACCCGGATCAAATTTGTTTATAGTTATTTTATTTCTTAAGATCTATGGCCCTTTCATCATAGTCTTTAACTCTAGAACAATCGTATAGATGAGCTCAAATTCAAACCTCAAAAATGTGCCTAAAAACATTTTCAGCAATCCAAGGGATCCTTGGGTTTTGCACCAATGTTACAAAGAGACTGCAGCAAATCAGTCTTTCTGTCAGACTCTCAAACAGTTGCTAATCCTGATAAAGGAATCCAAGGGCTTGCTGCAGGGAGGCTCCGGGAGAGATGCCTGCTATCAGTCTTACAAAGAAAGAAGACTGGCCATTCTGAGAAATGTTAACCCTGGTGTACGTCTTTTTCACATTTCTTTCTGTATTTCCCGAGTTAGTCCAAACAGAACCAACACACTTTAGATGGACCTTCTCAGTGCCTTGGCCTGAACCACTATGTACTTATCTGAGATTTTTAACTAGTCTCCTGGCTCCAGGAGTTGGGGGGGCATTGGAAGGGAGAAGCTGTTTCTCACTCATCCTTATATCTTTGATGACACTGAGCTTGATGTCTCACCTACACAGGGGCACAGAAAAGATAGAACTAAATTGACCTGACTTTTTTTCTTGTATCATTCACCTAACAATTTAGCTCTTGGTAAAAAATTTCTTCTCACAGGCAGCCAGTGTTAAGAATATTTTTATTTACAATTTAAAATAAGAATGCTAAAAGGAGCAATTTCTGGCCCAAAATATATTAATTTTATTTCACACTAAGAATAAGATAGAATTACTAAAATGTCCATTAAAGCACTGTAGGGGTGCACATTGTGGTATAGTGGGAAAAGCCCCACTTGGGAAGCCTGTATGCCCTATCAGAGTGAGTCCTGCCTTTACTTCCCATCCAGCTTCCTGCTGGTGCACACGCTGGGATGTAGATGGCGACTCAGGGACTTGCCTTGCCAGCCATATAGGAGACCCCGACAGAGTTGCTTGCTCCTGGCTTTGACCTGGGTAAATAAAGCAAATTGAGGGCAAATGGAAGATCACACCCTCCCTCTCCCTGCCTTAAAAAAAAAAAAAAAAAAAAGTAAATAAACATTTTTTTAAAATACTGTAAAATCCTCCATTTATCTGTGTGTTTCCATTGTGAATCAGGAATCCCGTTTGCAGTTCATGTGTAACTTCATATTGGCAAAAGAGAAGGCTGCCATTTCAAAGCTTCACCTTCACTCTAACTATGGGTACTCGTATAATTTGGTCATTCATATTTGTACTTGTGTATTCTTTTTTCAAGAACCCCTTTCTCACAACTTAGTTGTATTCTCACAAGTTTGACAGAAATTCTTGATACACTGGTGAAGTAGAAAGGTGTAGGAAAATTGGAAAAAGTGAAACTGTCCTTACAGATGGGAAAGGTGGTGTCCACAGGAGAAACACAGCCAGGTCAGTAGCTACGGGGTGCTTGTGGGGAGGTGGTGCTGAGAGGAAAGTCCCAGCAGCTGGTTTTTCCTTGGGTTTGCTACCTCATCAATAACCGCCTGTCCTCCCATCTGCTACAGCATCTCCTTAACCTTTAAGAGATAATGATTATGATGCCTCCAAGGAAAAATCTTTAGCTTTTTGCAGGAACCACAGTCAGGGAAACAGTGCAAGAAAGCCATGTGTTGTGCTTGTAAAACACGAGAGCTCCTCTGCAGCAGTTCCCAGCCATGCTGCCCTCCCGCTGCAGACCTTACTGCTGGGACCCACCGAAGCCAAGAAACCAAATACAAACAAAAACAAAATGAAAGGAAGCTCTGTTGGCTGCTTTCCATGCTTTCCCATGCTAGGGTGGGAATGAAAAGGTGGCTACTCCATTTGCCAAACAAAGAAGAGTGATGAAAGACAGGTTATTATATAAGAGTGTGGTACAAATACACAGAGTATGCCTTGTACTCTGTCTTCCAAGTGTCTTTCTGTGATAACAACAACCAGTTTAGTTCATTTTAAGTTGTTCAAACCTCTGAATATATTTAAGGTGGGGAAGGAATAGGACAAAGTATGTCAAGAGGAGTAGAGTGAATAATACTAACCAGTTCAGCACCCCCCACAAGGACATCCTACTCCATTCTTCTAGGCTGCCATGCGCTGGCCAGATGAAGAGTGTCAAGGGCATCAAAGGAAGGAGAAATGAGGAGCTGCCTGAATTGGTGTTGATGGGTGTCTTGCACAGAGCAAGGATGAAATGTAAAACTCAAAGGCTAAGGCAGATGAGGAATTATATTCCCAAAGAAGTCATGCAGCCCGGGAGCTGTGCAATGTCATTGGCAGGTAGCCCGTTACCTTTAAGAAAATGTGAAGTATGTGCCGTGCAGACAAAGGCGACGCACTGTAAACACAGCTCGATAACTCTTGCCCGGGAGAGGGAGAGGTTGGTGTTTACCTTTCAGAGATCACCCTGTCTCATGCTGGAAGAAGGAAATGTCTTTCACACCTTAAAAACTTGAGTGCATACCACATACCATGGCACTGGAAGGTAGCTGGGAATGGGCACGCGATCATGGAGAGCGAATCAATTCAGCAGAAGTGTTTGTGTGGTGAGATGGGTGATGTCTTCTGATGGCTTCCAGCGGCTAATTTAGGCCCCTTCTCCAGGAGTAAGAGTTCATTCCTCAATTAAGAAGGCTATATATACCCTCAGAATGAGACTTTTCTTTTTTAAATCTTTAAATCAAAGATGACAGATAGGTAAGGATTTTCTGTCTCCCAATGTGCTTCGCAACTACAGCCTGACAATCTCAATTGCTGACTGAAGATGTTAAACAGAATGTCCTGGAAAAATAACAGTTGGGCATGGACAAAGAGAGGAGTTTTGAACATGTTTGAGGTGGTGTAAGCTCCTACGTTGTCCTTTTAAGTGAGAGAGACCAAGGAAGAAAATGATCTGAGAATCAAAAACTTATGAACAATTTTGGTACAAGCAGCCGCTGATTTAGCTTTTTAAGATTTGAAGGAAAGACAGACGATTTCAAAAGATCAGCAATAAGGCCTGCTTCAGGCCTAGCAGCTGAAGTCCTTGCCTTGAACGCGCCAAGATCCCATATGGGTGCCAGTTCAAGTCCCGGTGGCCCTGCTTCGCGTCCACCAGCTCCCTGCTTCTGACATGAGAAAGCAGTCGAGGGTGGGGTGGCCCAAAGCCTTGGGACCCTGCACCCACGTGGGAGACCCAGAAGAGGCTCCTGGCTCCTGGCTTCAGATTGGCTCAGCTCCAGATGTTGTAGTCACTTAGGGAGTGAATCATCGGACAGAAGACCTTCCTCTCTGTCTTTCCTCCTCTCTGTATGTCTGACTTTCCAATAAAAATGAAGATAAATCTTTAAAAAAAAAAAAGACAGAAATATGTGATCCCCACCTCAAACTCCCTTAGATAGGTCTATGCCTGATCCAACAAATGATCCTTTGCCTAACAAAGTCATCACATAGTCTTCCCTTCACCGGAGTTACTGGTGCACATGCCTGTCTCTCCCACTAGATCACAAGATCTTAAGCAGCTGCACACCTGGGCTGCTTATTTTGTCTTCCACAGGGCCAAGCTCAGTGCCTTTCACAGAGTAGACATATGATGGATATTTTCTGAATTAAAACCACAATCTTTTTGTGGGATGAGTCAAACTAGCTCACTATTGCTGACAACGAGAACATGTGAAACCTGAGAAGCTAGAGAACACAGGAATTGAGCATACCATGTGTAAGGATTCATTCACCCGCAAGCTTGTCTTGTCTCCCGGTGCCATTACCAGTGACCAGTTTGCTGGCTCCAAGGTCCAGCCCTTAATCTGGAGCCCAGCTGTGTTTCTGCTCAACTCCAGGCTGAAGCTAGAGGTCTGAGGAAAGAACGAAGTGCGTATAAATAGAATCCAAGCCTTGGAGGATGTCGGAGTGGAAATTTTCAAATCCTTTCATAGACAACGCAAGCTATTCAGGGTAGTTCACAATCATTTTAGTCTTCCTAATAAAGCTGCTTTCCTCGTTAAAACATAACAATACAAACACCATGATATTTAGGAAAAGGAAAAGAGATTAAACGGGATAAGAATGAAGACAAAGCTTCCAAAGGAGTGGAGATATGCTGGAAATAGGAAAAAAAAAAAAAACAACTAGCTTCTACATCAACATCTTTCAGAGAGATCCTTGTCTTGAGGGAAGGAAGGCAAAATACAATACCAGAAAGAAAACTGATTCTGTTGGTATAGCATTATCTGCCCGTTTATGCAATACACTTCCTTTCTACCACTGCCACATGCATGCGCACACATGCACACACACAGACTTTCTTAGGGTGCATCATAAATCATGCTCAAAGGTGGGAGGCCCCCAAGCTCATGAAATCTGACAAAGGAGGCAGCTGCAGGGCATGGGGAAGTTGTCATGGTGGTCCCAGAACACTTGGGGTGATGGTAATGGAAAAACTCCAGAGGACAGGACACTTCCAACAAATGCCTAGCTATGGGGCATATCTTCAATGAGCCAATCTTTATCAGAGAATTCAATATAATCCTGAGATCACAGTATTTACCTTCAAAGTGAACTCGGCTGAGAGTTCGCCAACTCAGCTTTCCCTGTCTTAAAGGACCTCGCTGAGACCTACACCATCGACCAGAACAAGCAAATAGGAGTTCTCCATCATTGGATTGATTTGGTCTCCTGGACAGAACTTGCTTACAGCCACAAGGTTATTGCCCACCTCACCAGCACTGCCCCACATAGCGAAAAAATTAACTAATCGTCTGTCATCCTGAAGTTTGAAAGGAAAGTGAAGTAAGGTAAGCAACACAGCAGAAGCATAATTAAAAGAAGAAAAGACCATCAACTCAAGGACTTAGTTCATTTGAGTAGTGAACTGAGGAAATGAAAAGATGACCACCATTGTCACATGTTTTAAAATAATTACAAAATGTTGGATAATTATCCTAATTCTCCAAAGAGCATAGAAACAAAGGAAACATTAGACATAAAAGCAGCTCGTAAATGAGGGACAGAGAGCCTGTCCCTGGTGCTTGCACACCGTTCATCCATGTGTTTGTCTGAGGAGGCAATTACTGTTTCTCTTAGATTAAGTATAGACCAACTAAAGGCAATACAGTAAACCAGGAGCCACTTCTACTCCCTTCCTGATCTCTGATTGTACTTAATTTTCTATTGCTTATCTTCTAAATGCGCTTGTAAGAACCTGCCCTCTTGCTAGCACCTTCTTATAAATGTGATGCCTATCTGGGTTTATCCCAGATAAATAAACTGAATTCAATAAAATCCATCCTGGGTTATCCTGCAGGAGAGTTATTACTCCACTAACATGCTACTGTTGCTACTGTTACCTAATGCTTTAACTTCTCCTCTAGGCTTGAGTTATGCTGCGTTGCTGTATATCTAAGATAAGAGGCTGTCTGGAGTCTGTTCAATGTTATCGCGTAACATGCAGTGACTTTTTTATTGAAGGCACTCCATGAGTACCTCTGCACTGATGCAGTTTTTACTGAAACTAATACGGAGACGGTGTGTGCATGAGCGTGCGCGCGCACACACACACACACACACACACACACACACACATGCTACACTGGAAACAAAGGCAAGCCAGTCCTCCTTATTAGCTGATAATCTACAGTAATCTGACAGATGGGTTTGTCCTGTGTCTTATTAATTACTTGGAAGCTGAGAGAACACTTCAGCTGTCTCTCCAGGTTGGCCAGCCTAGCCTCTGGCCAATTTCTGCTCCTTGAGCTCCTGAAGGATGTAGTGATTTCCAATCACAGAGTCGCCACATAAAGTTTCCACACAATATGAAAGCTTCAAAAAGTCAAGATACATTTAAATAACAGAAAGTTCACCTGGTAACTGTTACTAAGGGACGATTCTACTGTGATAATCTGGGAAATCAGAGCAAGAGGGATTATAGCGAGGGAAAAAAGAGGAGGACAGGAAAACCCTGATACCCACAATGCTGTATTGTAGAAAATAATAAAACTAATTTTTTAAGCTTATGGAAATTTTACATTTCCTATGAAGGCTGTGAGGCAAAAGTCTGCCTCCTTTGATTTTGAATTTTGTTAACTCCTTGGATATCCTTGATTATCTCATATTTATCAGAAGCTTTTTTTCAGCATCATACTAGATTTTGAAGAATCAGTTATTGAGCAAAATTCTTCCTTAAAACTGCAGTTTAATAGGGAAATAATGTTTCAAAATATAGCATTCAAAATGAGTTCCTTGCCTCAACTATAAAATCCAGGAGAAAGAACCTTGACTGGGAACCAAGGCTCTGAACCACTGTGCCAGTTATTAAGGGAAAGTACCCCTGGGCGGCAACAGGAGACAGCCCAGCCCTCTCAACAGAAGACAGTCTCACCAAAGCAACGGAAGACACTGTAGCTCTAGCAACAGAAGACAGCCTAGTCCTGGTAAAAGGAAACAAACCATTTAGTCCTCACAACAGATTGCCCAGTGCGAGCAACAAGAGAAAACTCTGTCCTCATTACAGAAGAGCCCACTTCTGGAATCAGTGCAAAGCCTTGCCCTAGCAATAGATGATAGCAAACAGAATAGCTGCAGGACAGTCATATCCTGGATCACAGACTCAATAAACAAAAGAAACATGCTAGTCAGCACCAAACTTAGAGAAATCTCAAGGGAATGACATACTGTGAAAAAAGCCAATCTCAAAAATCTATTCACTGTGTTGATAAAATTTTTTTGAGTTGGTAAGATATAGAAATGGCAACAGCATATACCTTTCACGAGATAACCAGACATCTAAATACCGAGATTGTGATAATGTTAAATCATTTTTTAGTTGTGATATTCTCCTCATGTTTGATGTTCTATTGTTTGGAGGACACCTATTAAAATATTTATGAATGAAGCATGATGTCTGGAACTTATTCAAAATAATACGGAGAGTGGAAGTGGGGAGGGCACAGATTCATGGTTGCTGGGGCCAGTTCATAGTGGCTACACCTACCAGGACTGGATTAGGTCAAAGCCAGGAGCCTGGAAGTTCATCCAGGTTTCCCACTTCAGCAGCAGGAGTCCACCTATTTGGAACATCATCTGCTGCTTTTCCTGGTGCATTAGCAGGGAGCTGGAAGAGAAGCAGTGTAGCTGGGACTCATGGTGCTGGTTTGGGCACCATGCTGCCTCAGTAGCTTCACTCACTGCACCATATTACTGACTTCCAAGGATAAATTTTGTTAAAGATTCGTTTATTTTTATTGTGAAGTAAGATATACAGGGAGGAGGAGGGGTAGAGAGGACGATCTTCAGTCCACTGGCTCACTCCTTAAGCGGCAATGGCCGGAGCTGAGTCAATCTGAAGCCAGGAGCCAGGAACCTCTTCCAGGTCTCCCACACGGGTGCAGAGTCCCAAACCTTTGGACCATTCTCGACTGCTTTTCCAGGACCCAAGCAGGGAGCTGAATGGGAAGTGGGTCTGCTGGGATTAGAACTTGTGCCCATATGGGATCTCAGTGCATGCAAGGCAAAGACTTTAGCTGCTAGGCTACCATGCTGGGCCTGATATTTTAAAATTCTAGTTTTGTCCAGCTAGATCACAAACTACAAACTAAAACAATGATTAGTCATATTGCTCTGAAGTAAAAACAAACACAAAAAATGAATGCATCAATACATTTTACAGGAGAGTTTAATAAAAAAAATTTTTTTAAACAGATTACTCCTGTGCTGTTTAAAGGTGTCCAATAAATGCTTTTTAATGGTGTATTTGTTATCTATTATTGCATAGTAAGTGACTGCCAAGTTAGTGAAAAAAATAAACAACAACATTTATTATCTCACAATCTCTGCTGGTCAGAAATCCAGAAGTGGCTTACCTAGAAGGTTTTAGATCAGTTTCTCACCAACCTGCAACCAAAATGTTGGTAGAGGTTACAGCTGTTTCAATAGTGTGACCACCTTCCAAATTGCCTCACCTGGCTTCTGGCAGCACTCAGGAGCTACTTCATATCAGAGCAGTTGGCCTTCCCCAGCCCCAGCAGGCTGGGAGACAGCAAGAGCAAGCAGTGAGATGGAAGCCACAGCCTTTTGATAGCCTGGCGCTGGAAGCGACATCACCCGGCCATGTTCTACTCAGAAGTGAGTCAGTCAGTCCTGCCCACATTTAAGGAATGATGACTACACAAAAACAAAAATGCTAGGAGGGAAGGTACCTATCAGATCAGACAACCTTTGAAGTATGTTTTCTGAAATCAGTGATATGGAAATTTGAAAAAAAAGGAACAAAATTCCCTATGGATCTCGTTCATGACTATTAGTGTAAAAATCCAAATTGAAGGACTAGTCAATAGAGCCCCTAACCTGTTAAAGAATAATACAGCATGGCCAATTGAGGAGTATTCCAGAAATGTCAGTAGGTTTCCATATTAGAAACTATATCAATAAAGTAAATCACATTACCTTCATATATGCTGAAAAGCAACTTCCTATCATTCAGTACTCATGGTTTTGTGAAAATAAACCTTTCAACAAAATGGCAGCAGGTTTACTACGTTACACTGTTGTAACAAGGGCTTCCTAATGGCAGTGGCTTAAATTACAGGAGAGACTTACTGATATGTCCTTTATTAGTATGAGGTATATGTTGTTGATCAACTGCAACTCTTTCCATATTACAACTAAAGGCCACTTTCCATCTGTGCCTCTGTCATCCCCAGGATTTTGGCATCGCCTGTGCCCATTCAGCCAGAAGGAGGTGGAGTTTGGAGAAAGGATTGAGGAGGGCTTTTATAACAAGCATGAAAAGCCACACGTATTTCTTTTGCTTGGAGTGAATTTAGCAACATGGCCTGACCTCACTGTAGATGAGACTGGGATATATAGATATACGGTCCATCTCTGGTCCAAGTAGGAAAGGGAGACTGCTTTGGTGCCCAGTTGGTTATCTCCTTCAGAGAAGTCAATGCCCTTAATATGACAGAAAAAATCTGCTTCCATCCCAAACACTATAAATCCAATGTCCCTCCAAATGCTAACACCATATTCAGGAAACACAGAAAGTATCCTCCATCAAATTCAGGAAAGAGAAAAGAAAGTAGGATGTCACCTCTTTTCAGGAAGAATCTATCAAAACAAACCTATAATAGCAGAAATACAAAAATTAGAAAATAAGATGAAAATCGTCTTATTTTTAGAGGATATTATAACTTTCCTGAAGGGAAATATAAATCAACCACTTCTGTCTATAATTCATAAAGTATAGATAAAATTAGTGCAATCCTTACTATGTAGGCACATAAATATAAAATCACTGTAAGATATAGTTGAAGAAAAGACGATTAAATAGCAAACAAAAAGAGAATATCTAGAGATGTTATTATAAGAACAGCAGTAAAATGATAGGAAGATTGATTCAAATATTCAAATGGAGGGGCAAGTGCTTGGCTGAGTGGTTAAGCCTACAGTGAAGATGCTCCTAATGCCACATCATAGTGCCTGGCACTGAGTCCAAGTTGCAATCCTGAACCCAACTTCCCGCTAACTTGCACCCTGGGAGGTAGCAGATTAAGGCTCAGGTTCTTGGGTTCCTCCTATCCGAGTGGGAGACCTGAAGAGAGTTCCCAGCTCCCAGCTTCAGCACTGCCCAACCTTGGTCACTTCGGACGTTTGGGCGGTAAACCAGCAGATGCAAGTTCTTTCTTTTTCCCCCTGCTAAGTAAATACAAATGAAAATAGCAATCATTTTTAAAAACCTCAAAAGTAGAGACAGAACAACTCAGAGTTGAAAAAGTCATGCAGCGGGGGTATACAGCTCAATGTAACATTTAAAAATATTGAAATCACATGCATGTGTTAGTTTCTTATCATTTCTCTAAAATGATATCAGCAAAACTCAAACAGCATAAACTGATGATCATCTTACAGTTCTAGAAGCTGAAACTCTGTCTCACTGGGCTGAAGTCAAGGTGTGGTCAGGGCTGCCTTCCTCTCTGGGCTGCAATGGAGAAGACAAACGTTTCCTCACCCTTTTCACTTCCTAGAGGTCACTGCTTTCCCTGGCCCTCAGCCCTCACCTCACCCTTTGATGCCACATGATGTCGAATTGTCTCATAGTTTTCATGTCTGCCTCTCACTCTGAACACAGATAGGAAAAGTTTTCCAATTTTAAGGAATTTGTGTGATTGTCTACCCAGACACTCTAAGAAAATCTTTCCATCTTAAAGTTCTCAAAAAATAAATCCCATCTGCCAAATTAACTTTTGTCCTGTAAAGTAACATATTTATAAGTCCCAGGATTTGGCAGGTGGATATCTTTCAGGCACAGCTGGTGAGAGGGACCTCTTTCTATCTACCATAAAGCACGACTGATTCACGTATAGACAGAAGAAATATGAGAAACATCATAGCAACGTTATAGAAATTCTAACAGAGTACTATAAACATTCTGAGTCATTTTTTAGAAAAGTATTATTATTTATTTGAAAGTCAGAGTTATAGTGAGAAAGGGAAAGAGAAGGAAGAATCTTCCATTTGCTAATTTACTCCCCTGCAGCAATCAGGATTAGATCAAGCTGAACCCATGAGCCAGGAGTTTCTTCCAGGTCTACCATATGCGTGGCAGGGGCCCATGTACCTAAGCCATCTTCCACTGCTTCCTCAGGCACATTACCCAGGAGCTGGATCAGAAGTGGAGCAACAGAAGGGATTCAAGCTAGGGCCCAAATGTATGAGATTGGATGTCACAGGCAGTAGATTTGCCCACTATGCCACAATATGAGACAATGAATTAATCTTTTAAATGCCATATCATATCAGTGAAAAAAGATTGCTTACTCAATATTTAGCACTGAGATAACTAGTTTAAAATTAGAGGTTAATTAAACTGAATACCAATCTAATACACTACAAGAGAATAAATTCCAGATTGATCAGAGATTTAAATATAACAAAACGAAGCCATAACCAAACTATTCCAAACAATGAGAAAGTTTTTATAATTTCTAAATGAGGAAATCATACATAAATCCATTTAGTTAAAATGTCTGCAATATGCAAGGCAACAGGACATAAACACAATCATATTATAAAATATTTTTGAAATCTCAACTCCTTGATATATAAAAAGCTTCCATTATGCAATTTTAATATTCATAAAAATGAACAGAAGTTATTGTATCAGCAATTCATAGAAAAAAAATTGAAACAGTTTCTATAATATGAAAATATGTTAAGCCTTACTCATAAATGAATAAACAAAAACTACCCTGATAAGCCTTTTGTTCTTTTCCTAACTTATTGACAACAATAACACATCTGCTAATGTGGCATGTCAATCAGGGAATGAATACCCAATGCTACAGCAAATTTCAACTGATGAAATCTCCATGCACAGTAATGTCTTAGTGCCAATCAAAATTAAAGTGTACATACCCTTTGGTAAAAACAATTATATTTCTATGAACTAATGATACAAAATATGGATGAGCAAAATAGAGTCTGGGAAGGAATATTCATTCAGAACTATCTGCTATAGCAAGATTGGGCATCTAAAAATATCCAGTCGTGGGTTTCCTATTAATTAAGACAATCCATATATTTTCAAATACTCTAACTACTCTTCAGCCATCAAAAAAATAAAGTAATATTTATTTAGCTATAATAGGTGGGTCACCTAATTAAATTTTAACCTTAAACATACAGAATAGCATATGGGATGCTAACATTTGTATTAGATTACAAGCCAGTTTCCAATGCCATGTAGAAATCATTTTTTAATGACACGCTTCTTGTTTTTGCCTTGAATCATCAAAAGTCAGTTATAAATGGATTTCTGATATTAAATACTATTGTTACATATCATCTTTTAGGCATGATAATAGAACAGCAAGTTCAATCCAGCAGGATTTTATGTGGGTAGTTCTCCATTTTCCTTCCACCTTTCCCTAGCAAATATTCTGGGAAACGAGGCGCTTTTTTTCCTGAATTAAGTATGCTTCACTGTGACATCATTCTCTCTTCATTTGCCAGATACCCCGAACTTGACCCACAACCCAAATTACATTCTTTTCCCGTTGGAACTTGATTTCAGGAAACTCATATTTTAACCACAGAAGAAAGATCCTTCAATCTAAAGATGAATTTCTGTAAATTCCCTAAATAGTTTTACAAAAATCATTTGGCAAAGTGTCTGAGGATGGTTTGAGGTTGTTATTCTACCTGCTTTAATTTTCAGAGATGCTGTATAGCTGAATAACTCGAAAGGGACTCTTTCTTTAGTTTATGGGCACATTTGTTTTCAAAACCTATTTTCCAAAATGATTGTTGAATCCTCGGTATCTATTCTTTCCCTCTGCTTATTAGATATCCTGCATTAGAATATGATTCAGTGAAGTAATACAGCCCCGCTCTGTCTTTTCACCCTTGATCTGGTTGATTGGCCTATCTTTGTCTACCAGGAAAGAGGATCATTAAAATGAAAGTCCTGGAATAGAGATAAATGATGACACTTTTCCCGCAGATGCAGGGTTTAGAACAGGGCAATGCATGCATTTTGTTATTTGGTTTATTTTCCATATTATACATGGCTCTGAATCTCATGATGGCTTCCTCTTTCTCTGGGAATGGACCTATACATAAATAATGCCTACTTAGGACATTCTGCTCTTTACGCCATTGGCATACTTGATGACCAAGCCAACCTGGACTCTTTCATCCTTAGCCCAAGCTTTTGTTCTAGAGAAGGGAGTATGCCTCTTTCTGGGAGTTGGAAACACAGGGCCAAGCATTATATGAGGGATAGTTGAAAAGTTCATGGAAAATGTATATTACGAAAAAAAATTATCCTTAGATTTAAAATTTGTGCGTGTGTGTGAAAATGATTTACTACCTTGGATCTACTGTGCTCACCTCTAAAGAATATTTCCATATCTTGCTCTTCTTCTGAAAGAAATTTCTTTTAATCTTATTTAAATGTATTTATTGTGAAGCAGAAAAACAGGGCTCCCGCCTGCTGGTTCATTTCCTGAAATGGTCACAACAGTGGCATGGCTAAAACCAGGAGAAGAGAGTGTAACCTAGGTTTACCAAGTGAGTGTCAGGAATCTAATCCTTTGAGCCATCAGGAGGCAGAGCTGAGAGAAACTTAACATGCCCATGTGGGATGATTGTGTCTTAACTAGGGTAAATACTGAAATATAATTGTCTTAACTGATCTCATCATTGGAATCTATTACATGGAAGAATTTTGCTAGACACAGGAATGACGCAAAAAAGGTTTCTGCCTGAAGCATCTCTTTAAGAGATGAAATGTATAAACATGTACATTCAATCATCAACACAATTGAAATACAGGAAGTGACACACAAGTGCTACAGAAACATTTTTTTTTTAAACTCTGGTATTTAGACAGAATTCCAGGCAGTATGTGGCTTTTAGCTGAAATTCGGCAGAATACGATTTCAGATTATGAAACGAATTTATGTAGAGCGAAGGGAGGGATAAGAAAGACTAGAATGAACAAAACACCAGTGATTAGAGAGTTCAAAAAAATGTTTGAGGGACCAGTTTTGTGCTGCAACAAGTTAAGTTGATGGTTATGACCTGGGCATCCATCTCCTGTCAAGACACAGGGAGGAGTCCCAGCTGCCCTGCTTCTGATCCAGTTCCCTGTTGGTGAATCAAGTAAAGCAGCAGCAAAAGACCTTCTGCCACCCTCATGGGAAACCAGGGTGGAGTTCCTGGTCCTGGTGTCCATCTGGTCCAGCAATAAATGGGTATTTCAGCCATTTGGGGAGTGAATCAGATGATGAAAGATCTTGCTTTCTCTCTCTTTCTCTCCTTGTTTCTGATGTTCTGCCTTTAAAGTATAGGAATAAATAAGTCTTTAAAAAGAAAAAGAAGCATTTGGAGATATGTTGAGAACAGTAGTTTTGTCGCTGAAGAATTTGCGTGAAAAAAGCAGAAGAGTTCAACAACTTTTTAAAAAGTGCCATCTTAGATATCATTTTGAATATTCAAATGAAGAGTATTGTAGAGAATGGATAACTGATAAAATAGGATGGACAGTTGAGAAAAAGAGTAAATATTGTAGGAATATTTATCAGGAGACATGAGGTGCATAAATTGAAAGGAAAATAAACTAAAATCAAGAAATTAATGATTTTTTATTAAGATCTTCTTTGGAACAATATCATTGGGCATTAGAAAGACTACAGGAGAACTTTCTGGGTCATCTCATTGACTCACTGTCATTTTAGCTTTAGTGAATGAACAAAGATACCAGTATTTTTCTTATCACATTTTAAAAAACTATGCACTTGAATTTGGGTTCAAAAGAGAAGTAGCAGGATCAATAGCCTTTGTTATATATTTAAATGCTTCTCTCACTTTTTCTCTCCTCCTCCTCCTCTCTCTCTCTTCCTCTGTGTGTGTGTGTGTGTGTGTGTGTGTGTGTGTGTGTGTGTCTCCCTTTAAGAAAGAACTTCTTGACATTTAGGGATATTTCTGTTGTTTCAACATGTATGTGGGAAATTGTTGCAATTTTCACTTTGTCAATTACATTGGCCAAGAGTTATTGTCTCACATTTCAACCTGATGCCTTCCACATTTGTGTGTATCTCAAACTCCATAGTTTAGCAATGAGCCAAAAACATGCCACATCTGCATGATGCTAAAGGTCATTCTCTTGAAATGCATCATACTAAATGGAATCTCGTTTCTTGCCAAAAACTTCATGGGCGTCTGTCACAACATTTATCTTCCTTCCATCAACAGCAGCAGCAGCAGCAACATCATATTTCATGCTAAACCTTGGGGCCAGCAGAGGGAGATTCTCCAGCGTGTTGCTGTGGGTTTTTATCATATGAACAGCTAGTCAGGGCCACGATGCCCACACTCCCCTTCTCCTCTTCAGTGTATGTCAAGACTCATTTTCATTGCAAACTTTTCCTTTAATCCTGCCCACTCTTAGATCAACAAATTTCTCTGCCATCATAGCAAAGCTTGATATTTACCAGTGTCTATTTCTTCTTTGTTGGTTGTTTTGTCTTTTCCATTAGGTTATGAACTCTTTATGAACTGTGAGTATTTGTAAAGTCCCAAACTGACAGACCCCATTCTTTGTTGACATGTAATCATACATGAATTTATCTTATAGTTCAAAATTTTATTGTCTTTCTCTCGAACTCTCCCATGCATTGCCTTATGGGTTAATGTAATCAGAAAAATTGGCATCTAGGTTAAAGAAAAACTGACAATAATGAGGAAAATGAGTGTCCTTTAAACATTTATCTTTTCTGTTGTTATGCTATAGAGTCTCTCAAACATGATTGAAAAAGCCAAAATGTTCTTACTGTTGATGACATCACTCATGAAAATTCTGGTGTCTAAAGCAAGAAAGAACATGCTCCTCCAATGCTGCAGGTTTTACGGGGCTGCCTCCTCCCGCAATCCAATCCCCACTCTGGGGAGTAGCCTGCAGATATGCAATGCAGCCTGGGGATGGGTGGGCCTGTCTAATTCTAAGTACCAGTATTAGCATTAACATGTCCATGTTGAAGCCTGGTGCGGTAGCCTAGCAGCTGAAGTCCTCGCCTTGCACACACCAGGATCCCATATGGGTGCCGGTTCACATCCTGGCAGCCCTGCTTCCCATCCAGCTCCCTGCTTGTGGCCTGGGAAAGCAGTCAAGGATAGTGCAAAGCTTTGGGACCCTGCACCCACGTGGGAGACCCTGAAGAAGCTCCTGGCTCTTGACTTAGGATTGGCTCAGCTCCAGCCATTGCAGCCACTTGGGGAGTGAATTACCAGACAGAAGATCTTCCTCTCTCTCTCTTCCTCTCTGTATATCTAACTTTTCAATAAAAAAATAAATATGGATTTTTTTCTTTAAAGATTTATTTTAGCTGATATGAAGCCAGAAGCTCCGAGCCCAGAGTCTCTCCTGGGTCTCCCACATGGATGCAAGGTCCCAATCCTTTGGGCCATCCTCAACTGCTCTCCCAGGCCACAAGCAGGAAGTTATACGAGAAGTGGGACTACTGAGATTAGAACTGGTGCCCATATGGGATTCAGGCGCATGTAAAGTGAGGACTTTAGCCACTAGGCTACTGCACCGGGCCTAAAATAAATCAATCTTAAAAAAAAAAAAGATGTCCATGTTCTCTGCCTACTACCTTGTACCAGCTGTTTTCCATCTCACTCCTTGTGTTTTGGCATCAAGTTGCTCAAAAAAAGATAAAAGGGTTTTTACTGGGTGCCTTCAGCTGCAGCTGTGACACCAGATATTTGGTTGGCCTCAGTAAAAGGTCCTGAAATGCTGGGTCAGTGCTGATCTTGAGTGTCAGCATGGCAGCTGTTCATTTCCTCTCCCAAAGCTAGTGAGAAATCACAGTGCCCACAGCAGCCCCAGTGCTGCAGTCTCAAACATGTAGGTTCCGCTCACTGTCCTGTCCCGTGGCCCAAAGCCTCAAACCGATCTCCAGGAACCTGTAGTGCCTTACAGACAATGCTGCCCCTCTGGAAGCAGAACTTTGCATGTTCATAGCCTTTTAAGTAATTTGGGCAAGTAAGGGTACCACAATTGAGTGTTGTTCAAGCATTGCAGGAAAGAAATCTTCGAACTTATAAACGTGTACTTTGGAGGTGCTCTGGGTACTAAAAATATCTCTACCAATTAAGAAATCAGGATCCCAGATGTTCTTTTCTAATAAATTTGACAATTTTAAGTCAACTGAGAGTGGGCCCAGAGTCTGTCTCCTCATGGAGAGCACTGCAGCCCAGTGCCACATTTCCTGATGACCTAGAGCCCCCCAAAGACTAGCAGAGAACCCCAAGGACAAGCTGGGAACCCCAAAGGCAAGCAGGAACAATAGATACTACTGACCATTTCTCTGAACTATTTTCTTCTATCTACTCGCCCACCCAGTTTCCATGCCTTTCTTCCATGTCCAGACCTGTCTAATGTATATGAAAATAGAATATCCCAACTTTCTCTCACTAAGACCAACTGAGCTTATTATATAATCTTAGCTCTGGTTCCAAGAAAACCAAGATCAATCTAAAAAAGCAGTCATCTGAACTTGGCAGACAGTCGTGTGGGAAAGTCTTCAAGTGAAAACAAATTTGTTGACGTACTGGGACAAGAAACTCGGAGAACAGATAAAATGTTCCATGAGCCAACTCTGCCCTCAGCTTCAACACTCACACATTTCTCAGCCAAGAGACCCTGTTCCACTTTGTGGGTAAAGCCAAGTCCTCATCTTGTCATGATTCAGCTCAGTGCCCTTACTGGGTGCCAGAAGAATGCCAAGCCAGTTTCAAAGAGAAGCTGTGGTGCATGATAAAAGCACCTGACCAACAAATGGGATAAAGAAAGGTGTTAACAACAGCTAAGTACTCTGAGGTGGTTTGGTGCTTCCAGTCCACGTTAACCAATTACTTTCTTCTGGTCATGTTCTTTTTAAGGTTATAGAGTTCTGTCTTAGTTATAGTGAGTGACAATGCGTTATAACATTCAGCTTCAAGATAGAAATATGCATAAAAATTAGGACTCTCCAAGGAAGGAAATCGCTTTTTCCTTTCCCAAGCAACAAGGGACTGAGAGAAGAGGGTTCTTTATGGACAATCTCAGATCAGCAACAGCTCCTTCAGCAAGGGAAAATGACAGTAGTTAGGGATAGCTTCATGCCAACGAAGGAAAGACTGATAACTCACCTTATTGAATGAATCCCTTTATACACAGTGCAAAGTGCTGGTCACTTACGGAGGCCCAGGTAAATGGATCACTCGATTGGTAACTGAAGCCTCTGGTGTTTGTGCTCTGTGCACTTCTTCCTCTGTGGTTTCATGGTGACCACAGATTTTAAAATAACAATAGGAACCAGAAAAGAAGATGCCAGAATGTTACCTATTTCCCCCAAAGCAGCGCTGCACATGTTTGATGTTTCTGGCTTTCTTGGGCTGTTTCTTCTGAGAGTGGCACTGGTGGAACAGACATAAAGGTGCTGTGCTTGCTTGCTGCCTTCACAGCTTTTGGAATGAGGACATCCCTTACCTTCCCCAAAGCCCCTGCCTCTGGAGGTAAAAACTCAACAATAACATTAATAATAATAGCAACACTATTAATAATAAGAAATCCAGTATCAGTGGATCCAGAAAGAAGTCTATATCGCCCAGGAGCTCAAAGCCCTTCCCAGTCACCAACCACCAATCCTTGGATACTTGATTCCTTTTTATAAAGTTTTTTTTTTTTTAATTAGCGTGTACCACTTGCACATTTTTATTGGGTACAGCACACCATTTCCACACATATAGACAGCATCAATCAACCAAGCCAGGTAGCCTGTCTTCCATTCTCCTATTATTTCTTGGTTTTGGCGTTTTCAAGCTCCTCTCTTCCCATTCATTATTCAGAATATAGGGCATGATTGTGAAAAATAGCTACTCCGGTACACTTTGGAACACTAGAATTGGTTGCTTCTGTCTTGTTGTCTCTGACTGTATTTTGGTACCCACTGTCCAGCTTATTTTAATCCTACTTCCTCCACCTTTTCCAACCTCCAGTAATCACTATTTTATGTTCATTTCCACATTAAAAAAAAAAAAACCCTTCTACATAGGAGAGAGAACATGTGGAATTTGTCTTTCTGTGTCAGGCTTATCTTACTTAGCATACTGATCTGTAGTTCTATCCCTTCTGTTATAAATGTCAGAATTCCATTCTTTTTAAGGCTAAGTACTACTCCACTGTGTATATACATCACTGAGGGGCATCAGGATTGACTCTATCTCTTGCCTATTGTGAATACTGTTCATTTTACTTTCTTCAGATATATACCCTGTGGTGGGACAGACGTATCATATAGGGGATCTAGTTTTAGTTTTTTGAGGAACTTCCACATCATTCTCCGTAATTGGTTATATTAATTTGCATTCCTATCAATAACACATAAAGGTTCGTTTTCTCCACATCCTCACTAGTATTTGTTATTACTTTCATTTTTGATAACAGCTATTTAACTGGGGGTGATTTGTTTTCTTATGGTGGCTTTAATTCGACAAATTAAATGGAACATTTTATCAGTATTTAGCCAAAATGCTAAATTTATCTTACAAAAATCAACCTGTGTATTCAAATCAAGAATGGACTCCATGAACAGTGAAGGGGTTAGAACATGCAAATCAGTGTCCTATCAAGGTATTCCAGGGCCAGTGTGTCAGCGCTGCTCTAAATGGTACTAAGTTATCAGGTGACCACCATTTGTGCAGCTCATGCTGGAGCTTCATATGTATTGTTCTTGTCTTAATGACTCATGCCATTCCTCTGAACCTAGAATCAGCGATATCTAATTGTCTACTCATGCCCTTCAAAATAAGCAGGTTCCATAATAGTGAGGCTGTTTTTCAGATATTAATACTCTCTCTTCTGTCAGTTAGCAAGTCTCTCCCAAAAGAAACCCACCTGCAGCAACTTCTTCCCTAATATCTTTTCACAAAGCACAGGACAAGAGGTATCTAGTGGAGCAGGCAGCCTAGAAGTAGGATTCTCCCAACAATGACATGCTCCAGCTCCTTGACAAGAATAAATTGTTAATTATGAAATAATTGCTCTGGTATTTTACAGCAATCAAAACAAGGCCAGATTTATAAAAATTCCTCAGCTGTAAGTTACTTTACATAATCCCAAGGCTGGAAAGAACCTTGAAAGTTCATCTAGTTCATTTGGAAACCTTCAGAAAAGGAAACGACCAAAAGGGCTGGGAATGAAGTGGGGAGAAAACCTGGATTCCAGTCTAGCCTCAACCACAAATCCATTTGACCCAGAACCTTACCCCACCAGCTCCCTCAGCGTCAGTGCCTTAATGACGGCTTTGAAACAGATTATTCTAAAGTGTCATCCAACGTGAACGTCCGTGAGCCATGAAATCATACTACTTTTTAATTGACTTAGAGATATTCTACATTCCTAACTTGCAGACACATGCCACGATGTTTTAATATTAGAGGAATATTAATGGTTATAGCTGAGATCTGCAGAAATGTTAGTTTATAGCAAAGAGAAATTTCTATATTTCTATTATAGAGTAGCGATGACTGCTGAGACAAACAAGAGTGACAGAATGGAAGAGCAAAAAATATATCACTACCTAATCACTGCAGTGTATAACTTAGCTGGAAGGCAGGTAAAATGCACAGCTCCCCAGTGAATAGCTCAAGCCCTTTCCGCACATGATTTTCCCCTTTCACAATAATGCCATCACATGATTATCAATAGTACTTCAGAAGTTCATGGAAAATGGACTTAATAGATAAAGCACGAGGCAGGCATTATAGCACAGCCGGTTGGTTCCCACATCCTGGCTCATTATCGAAAAGATTGCAATTGCCCAAGCTGGGTCAGGAATAGGCCAGGAGCCTGGAAGTCCATCCAGATCTCCCACGTGGGTTGCAGGGGTCTAAGCAGTTGAGCTATCTTCTTTTGTTATCCTAGATTAATTAACAGCAAGCTGGATTGGAAATGGAGAGCTGGGACTCCAACCAGTACGCATAAGAGATGTTAGCAACACAAGCCGTAATTTAACCTATGCACCACAATGCTGGGCTCCAAATAAACCCTTTCGGAAAAAGATAAAGATGCATGGGTATTAAGGAAAGATGTCATCATCCCAAATGGACATCAATTCATGTCCTGGCTATTCCACTTCTGATCCAGCTCCCTGCTGAAGACCTGGGAAAGCAGATGACCCAAGCAGTAGGGCCCCTGACCCACATGGAGCACCTGGAAGAAGCTCCAGGCTCCTGGCTTTTGCCTGGGCTTGTCTTGGCCTTTGTAGCCATCTGTGGAGTAAACCAGCAGATATAAGATCTCTTTGTCTTTGCCAGCCTCTCTGTAATTCTGCCTTTCAAATGCATATACAACTCTTTGTAAAAAAAAAAAATGAAGTTCATTTTTCACAAACATTTTGAAGATTCTCACAGAACACAACAATCAGTTTTTCATACACTAGGATGAAAACTTCAGGATCATGATTAAACACTCTTCAAAACAACAAATCTTGTTGGTTTTCCATTCCTACACTGAAATGAAGTTGCGCTTGAATTAAGCAAAAACAGTTAGAGACTTCTTCAATCAATATAAAAGACATAAAAGCATTTGGGGGAATATGGGTGTGTTAAACCTTACTTAGTAAGTAGACAAAGGGTTTCTTTTCTTCATCTTTCTTTCTTTCTTACTTTTTCTTTCTTTCCCTCTCCCTTCCTCCTTTCTTCCTTCCTTCCTTCCCTCCCTCCCTTCCTCCTTTCTTCCTTCCTTCCTTTTCTTCCTTCTTTCCTTCTTTCCTTCCTTCCTTCCTTCCTTCCTTCCTTCCTTCTTACCTTCCTTCCTTCCTTCCTTCCCTAGTAATCACTTGAATTATCATCCAAATGTAAACTGACTCTATGCAAAGAAAAAAAATTGGGGAAACACTGAAGTAATAGGCAATAATATTATATAGCTCTAAGAACACCATTAAAGTGTCTGCTGCCTAAACTTTCATGTGTTCTTGTATAAATACATTGTACAGGGATATGCATTCTGTTAATTACATAACATAAATAACCATGATATATGCGATTTATCTACTGATCATTTATTACTTCACATATCTGTTTTAACTTTAAACACAGAACTGGAGTAGTTAATAACTATCATTGGCAAATTAATTAAAGTGTAGATTGTTTTGATGAAATCATACACACATACGCACACACACACATATATACGTATATAAAGTTGTAAGAATCAATTATATGTTGCCTCCACTGTTGAACCTTCCCTTAAAAATTGGGTAATTGTTATTTACTTGACTACTGTCTTGGGTTACTTATCTAAGGTACAGCAAATAAAATAGCAGCCTTTACTGGTCTTAACATCAGTTGGGAATCTACATCCTGTACTAGTGCCCAGGTTGATATCTCAGCTTTACTCGGGATTCTGCTCAAAAGCACCCTGGCAAGCAAAAGCAGCAGATGCTGATTCAAATGATTGAGTCCTTAGCCCGCTGCGTGAGACCTGAATTGAGTTCCAGTCTCCTGGTTTGAACCTGGCTCAGCTCTGGTTGTTACTGGATGGTGAAGCATTGTGTGAGAGCTTTCTCTACTCTCCCACTCTCAAAATCTATTTGTAAATAGAACATTGAATAGAAAAGAAAGAGCAAGAATTGAGAAGATCCACTCCGTATTGACTGCCAACTGTAGTAATGATGTTGTGCCTAACAGAAGTCAACTAGGTGAAGTTTGGCTATATAATTTAGTAATGATAAGATGGTGGTACACACTGGCTTATTTGAACTTCAACTAAATAAAACATACTTTGTAAGCTGGAGGAAAAAGGTGAAGAATTTGACTTTGGCTTTAACTATTTGGATTAGTTAGTTAATTAGTTTTTTAAGTAGCTATTCCTAAAATATAAGTCGGATAATATATGGTGGGTATTATTTTATTTTTGCAATTTTTTCATTTTTTATATATTTTATAAGAATGAAGGCAATCATGGATAAAGAAAATCCTCTTTTTCAAAAGGGTAATTTATGTATTTAAAGAAAACTTCAGCTAATTGGTGGGGATTAAGAGTTAAAAGGTATGCATAAAAAACTTCCAGTTTGTTGAATATCTAGCAGTATTAATAAGATTCTCAGTTTTTCATAAACGTAACTAGAAAAAGTCCTAGTTTACAAAAGGCATCTTATGGAAATAAACAACTGCTGATAATGAACTGTGTAAAAAACATTCACTGGAGCTTTGTTCAAAATGGAATAATTAAAACAAAAAGTTGAAATAAATTGAAATGCCAAAGCAACAGATTAATATGTGGCCTTGATGAATAGTGAAATCTGTGTATGTTAGTATAAGAGAAATGCTACTGTCTAACAATGAGTTTTTTTTTAAAAAAAACAATGTCTGTGTGTGATCCCATTTTTAAAATAATAATGAGAGTGGGTTTGGTGCAGCGGAAATATCCTTCTCTGGTGCCTGCATCTTGTGGGAGTACCTGGGTGTGATGTTAGCTGCACTTCTAGTTACAGTTCTTTGATGATGCATACCCTGACAGGTGGCAGGTAACAGCCAGAGTGGTTGGGTCACTGTCATCTGCATCGGGTTTTCAGCTCCAGCCCAGTTGTTGTGGAAGTTTGGAGAGTAAGTCAGTAGATGGGAGATCTTTCTCTCTCTCTCTGCCTCTCTGACTTTTAAATAAATAAAATGTAATAGAAATTTTTAAAATAATAATCATAAAGCAGACATATTGTGACAAATTTTTAATCCAATAAATATATTTTAAGATATTTGATAATCTTTGAAAGACAAGATAATTATAACCTCCCACTATACTTTTTACTTTTGTATCTATTTCTAATAGTTTTATGAGATATAATTTTCATATTCCAAAGTTTGCCCACTTAAACAGTCCAAATATTTTTAGTATATTTACAAAGTAAACATTTGCACAGTTTAAATGTAGCACATCTTTGTCACCCCAAAAAGAAACTTTATGCTCACATTGAGCTAAGAAGCTTCTGTCCTGCAGAGGAAACCATTAACAAAGTGAAGAGGCAGCCAATGGAATGGGAGAAAATATTTGCAAACTGGGCCCAGTATGGTGGCCTAGTGGCTAAAGTTCTCAGCTTGAATGTACCGGAATCCCATATGGGTGCCAGTTCTAATCCCAGTGGCCCCTCTTCACATTCAACTCCCTGCTTGTGGCCTGGGAAAGCAGCCGAGGATGGCCCAAAGCCTTGGGACCTTACACCCACGTGGGAGACCTGGAAGAAAATCCTGGCTCCTGGTTTCAGATTGGCTCAGCTTTGGCCGTTGCGGTCACTTGGGGAGTGAATCAGTCAATGGAAGATCTTCCTCTTTATCTCTCCTCCTTTCTTATATCTGACTTTCCAATAAAAATAAATAAATCTTAAAAGAAGAAAATATTTGCAAATTATGCAATTGACAGATAATTAATATTCAGTAATCTATGAAGAGCTCAAGAAATTCAACAGCAATATGACAAACAATCCAGTTAAGACATCAGCAAATGATATGAGCAGACATGTTTCAAGGGGCGAAATTCAAATTGCCAAACAGCCAACAGACATGAAAAATGCTTAAGTTCATTAGCTATCAGTGAAATGCAACATAAACTACAATGAGTTTTTACCTCATCCCAGTTAGAATGGCGTTGCATTTTCGACAGTTTCTGTTGTTACATTTTTAACTTTAATTTGTCTTCAGCAATTTCCAATTTGAGTTCATCCTATACAATATTTTTGTTTATCAAAAAAAATGTGTATATTTCATCTTTAAATATTCCATTTTGGTCCTTTTTATGCCTTCCACATCACTATTCAATGTACTCAATCTTTCATTCAACTTCTTGAACTTCTAGATTATAATTTTTAAAATTATTTATTGCACTAGTCTAGTATTTGTACTTTGAGTCACTGTTTTAATTATTCATTTATTTTTGCTTGAAAGACTTATATAGAGAGAGATATTCCATCCACTGGTTCATTTCCCCAAATGGCTACCACACAGCCAGAGCTACACCAGACTAAAGCCAGGAACCAGGAGACTCTTCTGGGTCTCCAACATGGATGAAAGGGTACAAGCATTTGCACACTTTTCCCAGCCTCCCCACCCCATTCTCCAACTACTTTCCCAGGCCATTAGCAGTGAGGTGGATTGGAAATGGAGCAGAGAGGACTTGAACCAGTGCCCATATAAGATACTGGCACTGTAGGTAGAGCATTAGCTTGCTATGCTACTGTGTCAGCCCATGTGGACACATTGATTTATTCAAAATCTATGCCTTTCCCCCTCCATATTGCTCTTTTTTCTTAATAGTTTTATCTCTATAGTTATTGTATTCTGTTGTATTTATTGGTTGAATGCTCATATTTAAAATAGAAAGTATGGGGACCTGGCACAGTAGCCTAGTGGCTAAAGTCCTTTCCTTGCATGTGCCAGGATCCCATATGGACACCAGTTCTAATCCCGGCAGCCCCACTTCCCATCAAGCTCCCTGCTTGTGGCCTGGAGGAGCAGTTGAAGATGGCCCAGGGCCTTGGGACCCTGCACCTGTGTGGGAGACACAGAAGAGGCTCTAGGTTCCTAGCTTCGGATAGGCACAGCTCTGGCCATTGCAGCCACTTTGGAAGTGAATCGATGCACAGAAAATCTTCCTCTCTGTCTCTGCTCCTCTCTGTATATCTGACTTTCCAATAAAAATAAAATAAATCTTAAAAAAATAATAAAGCAAGGGCCCGGCGCAGTGGCACAGTGGTTAAGGTCCTCGCCTTGCACGCCTGGGATCCCATGTGGGCGCCGGTTCTAATCCCGGCAGCCCCGCTTCCCTTCCAGCTCCTGGCCTGTGGCCTGGGAATGCAGTCGAGGACGGCCCAAAGCTTTGGGACCCTGCACCCACGTGGGAGACCCGGAAGAGGCTCCTGGCTTCAGATCGGCATAGTATCGGCCGTTGCGCTCACTTGGGGAGTGAATCATCGGACGGTAGATCTTCCTCTCTGTCTCTCCTCTCTGTATATCCGCCTTTCCAATGAAAAAATAATAAAAATAAATCTTTAAAAAAAAAAAAAAAAATAATAATAATAATAAAGCAAAATACAAAGTGTGTGGGACAGGTTATAAAAGTCTACTTTATTGTGGTCTTGTGGATTGTATAAGTGAAGGCATTTCAAATATTTTTAGAAATTTCCTATAAAACCAATTACAGAACCTGGTCTTTGCGGTGGGTGCAAGAGGAGCAGACTCCCAGTCAGATCAACATTCAGGGGCATGAAGGAAGAGCTAGCTCAGAACCCAACATGAAATGTCATCTAAAGTGCTCTGTCTTCTGTCCACTACTGCAGCCTCAAATGAACCTCCAGTTTCCCCTGCTTATCTTTTTCAGAGAATAATTTTTTTTGTCCAGGTAAAAGAATGACTAGCCTACCTGGGATCTGAACACACAGACTTTGAACAAATCCCCCTTACTGAATTTGTACTTTCAGTCTCACTTTCAGAAGGAGCTGGCGCTGCTGGCCTCTGAGTCTTGGAGAGCTTGCCTGTGTAAACCACGTGGATTTCTACTTTTCTCATTGCTAGCTTTGGGATCCCTGTTCTCAGGTCTGCTAACAATGTCACTCATCCCCACTGGCTTTCTCACTTCAAAAATTTCATTGCTGCCTTATCATACTCTTTCCCTTTTGTGGGTTTAGTCTTTTTAAATATTCCTTTGTGGCCATTTGATGGGAATTGGAGAAGGAGCAGATATAAGTATGTGTTTAATCTGTTTATCGTTTCTCAAATGTCAGACTCTCTTTCCTTTGAGCTTTGTCTTAAGGTTATTCAATAAAAAAGATTTTCCAGGCTCAATGTTTTCTTTTCAACAGCCAAACTCCTAATTGATTGTTCTGTGTTCCAGCATTCATATAAAATCTTTGGCTTTCAGTTGGTGGAAATATTCCTAAATAATGGCTAACCATTTTCATAGTGTTCCTGGGTCATTTAGTCTATTGGTCAAAAAAACTACTTTAATAGTTATCGGTGCAAGACGCCCTTAGAGTTTTGTTCTTCATTTTTATTCCTGCTCCTCATGCCTGGAACACATGTATGTATATCATATTTTCCTACCTCATCATGTTCTAAAAACAAACATTTAATATCAAATACAGTGATCATGTTTATGATATGATTTAGTTTGTCTACAGAGAAAGCAAGATGAATACACTTTTAATTTCACTGATAATTAGGACATTCTGTACAACAGTACGTTTCTTCATTCAGTTGTAACTGATTATAATGAACACTGAGGTCTAAACCTGTTAAGAAGTTGCCCAATGTCATGCAACCAGAAAATGACAAATAAGATGTGGTTTTTCAAATTTCCACACTGGTTCAGGTAAAGAAAGACATGCCTAGTTTAGCGGAGAAACTAAATTCTGAATATATATATATATATATATATATATATATGTATATGTAAAAGCATACATATATATGTCACCCATTTTAATTGTCAGTTCATAGACTGTCTTATTTCATCCATACTACCTGTTTCATCCATACTATGTCTACTCTTTCTACTGAATTATTTTGAAGTGAATTCCTGAAATCATATAATTTTACCCGTGATCCACTTTAATTTTATTAATAAGTCAATAGTTTAAATTAACTAGTATCAAGGACATATAATATGCTTAAAGTATGAATAAAACATTCTTAAACAGAAGAGAGTTCTATTTGTCAATTTTTTAATTTTATTAATTTTTTTTAAAAGTAAAAAGAGAAGAAAGAAATGCATTCCGACAAGCGGACCAAAACGAAGCTACTACTTGATGTTTCAACCAGAGAGCATATGTACTGACGCAAGCCAAGAAAAGCAAACCTCAGAGACCTCAACTCCAGTCCCATCAAGCACCCAAGCCTTTGACTCTTGGTCTTCCTTCTGTCCTTTTAACTTGTACTTGGTTTTCATTTCCATAGTTTATCCTACTATAACTGCATATAGACCTGTCTCAACTCTCTGGTTCTTCTGGTTCTATTTTAGGCAGCCTGTATCTCTGCATTTTCAAGTCTACCTTACACCAAGTATGAATTCAACCGGTGCTGATTTAAGGAATGACGAGCATGGCAAAGAAGTCTCAATGAAGGAAGAAATTCTACTACAGATGAACTTCACGGCTTACCTCACCAAAGCAGCAGTACTTTCCAATTGTGAGCACCTACAGTTTCCCCATGGAAAATACTGACCTAATTGCATTTCATCCACAAGATGATTCAAGTAATCTTGTGTGTACAATCACTGCAGATGGAGCCAGGGCATGCTGAGGTGATTCCCAAGCAACACTGGAGACCCCAGACAGAAGATGCCTTCATAGAACTCTCAGGAGTTTGCCATTACTGTTGGCAAGGAAAGAGTACTATCTCATCAGTATTCATTTACAGAGTATCATTGCTTCCAAGATAGCAATTTCCAGTGGATATGAAAAGGGCTGACACAAGAGCTCAATTGGCTAATTCTCTGCCTTGCAATGCTGGCATCCCCTAGGCTCACCAGTTGTGTCCTGGCTACTCCACTTCCCATCCAGCTCCCTGCTTATGGCATGGGAAAGCAGTACAGGATGGCCCAAAGCCTTGGGACTCTGCACCTGCACGGGAGACTCAGAGGAGGCTCCTGCCATTGTGGCCATTTGAGGAGTGAATCAGTGGATGGAATATCTTTCCCTCTGTCCCACATTCTTTCTGTAAATCTGCCTAATAAAAATAAATCTTTATCTTAAAAAGACTATTTTAACAGTGCTGTATGCTTAATGCCAGACAGCCTCCTATCACTAGAAGGTCTATGCCTACATGACCACATGGAATGCGGCAACTACGTCTGAAAGATGTCCTGGACAGGTGCCAGGCACAAACAATATGAGGTAGAGAGGAGATTCAGAGTGTGTAGAACTTGCCCTATGCCCACAGGCAGAGTCTCCCAGCTTGGTCAGGACCCTCCTGGATACAGCAGGAGGAATAACACCAGTCCACGCACATAGGAGACAGAGTAACACAGTAGCCCTGCTCAGGATCAGGAATAAAACAGTAAAATGGGGAGCATCATTTCTTTAAAACATAAGCATTTCCACTACTGTCTCTATGCTCTCAGATGTAGTCTCCTGGCCCTTGATTCTAACAAGAGAAACAGAGAAACAGTTTTTGCAAAACAAGCCTTGGCCCAGAATGTAATTTCTGACTTACACGGTTGAGGACAGTTTATTATGGGTCTGTTTCGTGTCACAGTCAAGGGAGAGAGGGAATAAAACATTGATCCAAGAAGCCATCTTGCTATGAGGAGTGATGAAGTACATTTTTGTGTGCTGAGGCACTTCAATGGCTTAGCTGAGTTGCAGAATGAGCCCAAGCACACAGGTACAGGAATAGAACGGTTCCCAGGGAGAGGATTATTAGTCAAGCCCAAGGTTTATCTGGCGTTGTGTCTCTCAGGGAGACACTCTAAGAGGGAGAACTAATCCACTCCAGGAAGAAGAAAGGCATGGCGCCTTATCCTAATTTGATATATCACTCATATGGTGGGTGGGAAAGTTCTTTCAAGTCCTTTGGCCTAGGCAGTAAATCACTCCTGTTTCTGTTTTGTAGCAGGCAGTGAGCTGTGAGTCACTGTGTGACTCACAGCATCATCATCAATGTATATTTGGGGGCACTCACTGGGTTCTCGGGTTCACACTGATAAAGAAAGCCACCCTTTGTTGTGTCTGTGTCTTTTTCCACATGATGTGTTTTGTTTTCTTAGCTGCAGCCACCATCCTGATGGTGTCAGACCACGCAGGATGACAGAAATGTAGAACCTTCTTTGAAACTAGACAGACAGGACTATTACATATTTGGGGAATTGTTTAATGTACACCCACATGTCGGGCCCACTCACCATGTATTTGTACAGTCATTTTCATTTTTATCTTGCTTGAACAAAAGGAAGGATATTGACGCCCTTTGTGGGAATAGCCATGGGATCTTGGGCACATCTCCTCAATTCCCAGGATCTCAGCTTCCTCCTTGATTCTACAGTAACACTTCATTCAGCTTCAAATAAGATCTAGTAAACACCAACACAGACATCTCTCTTTCAAGAGGCTTTCTCAGGTCACTTTTTCTACAACCCAGGCCTATTCTCACTGATGACTTCATTGTGAGCAACAAACTAAGCATGGCTTATAGGAAGGTCATATAACAGATTGGCACCAGTTGGAGGCTCATAGGCCCCACTCAGTTACATGCATCCAATCACAAACATTTATCAACCATCTGCCATGCACTGGGCACCAAATGATGACAAAGGTATAGCAATGTCAAAGGCGGAAAAAGTCCCTCCTCTTACAGAGCTTATACTGTATAATGGGGAATTGGGGGAAAAAATGTGATGAAGTACATCCTCTAGAAGGTTCTTCAAATATAGAAAATAAAAGTAGGTTGAGGGATAAAACGTTATGGGGGGTGGGGTTGAAATTGCCAATAGTTTTTCAGTTTTGGCCTCACTGCAAAAGTTACATTGATCAACCTTTGAAAGTTTGAGATCCTGATGAAGCAAAGAAAGAGCTACTGCAGAGATCCAGGGGTGCACACATGTCTACTCTCTTGGGGGAACAGAAAACCAACCAGCATTACCGGGGTAAAGTGAAATCAGTGAAGAACAGGACATGAGGTAGAAAAGCACAGGAAACTAAGTTATAGAGGGCTTGTAAGAGCTTTGGGAGTCTTTGAGAGGGGTTGGGTTCTACATATAAATTGAAAGTTGGCCCACTAAGATTTTTTAGATGAATTGAAGGACTGTGAGAAAAAGAATTTGGAGGACCTCAAGGTCATGGATGTTCTTTGTGGGTCTAGGTATGAGACTCATGGGTCCGAACCTTCTGTTCCTATTTGTTTGTTATTTTCTCTTCTTATCCCTTCCAGACCTCTGAAAAACAAACAAGCCATTTACCTCTACTCTGCTCTGTGTCCAACCAGAGTTGAACAGCAGGAGTTAAGGTAACACAAGTGGCCAACAGCTCCTGAAACAGGCTAAATTCGAAGGGTGTGAAGAGACTCAGAAGACTTTTCCCACACAACAAGTGTGGGAGCTAATTAAATTTATGTCACAGTCTATATGACTGAAACTATTGAGATGGCACGATCTAAGGCACTGAGAATAGGCATCAGTCAGAGACACTATACCTGGAGAAGGATGTAGTAATGACGCAGACGTCAGCATGCTTATCCTTCAGGACAGAGCATGAGTTTGGTGTCTTTGGTGTCTTTGTCTCAGAGCACTCCACTCCTCACACAGTTGGAACATTTTTAGGGGAAAGAGTGTGAGTCTGAATTTGGGCTAGCATATAAATGGATGTCGAGTAGCAAATGTGATGGACTGTGGTGGTAATTTGTTATTCTCTTCCTGCTGGTCAACATATGAATTCTTTAATTAGTATAAAGAATATGTCTTGGTGATAGCCAAGGTCATGTCTAATCCATGGCAAGTGCATGTGCTAAGTAGTTTTTATCCCTGACTCCTCCAGGTAGAACCTTGAGCACCTGCTTGACTAATTAAATGTGCTTGCCCTGGAATTTGATTCTGAAGCAGTATTTGTAAATAAGCAATTATCTCACTCTGACAAAGATGGAAGCACCCAGCATGTAGTGACAGTAGTGTCAATAATAGTATCCAGGGCCAGAGGCAACAAGATCAAAGCTATGGTATTCTGAGTGAGTTCTGATTTTGATGTGGTTGTGGCTATCTAGATTTTTGTAGTTTTTGATTCCTTTCAAATAAGTAGAAACCAGAAGCTCAGCCTTCCTGCTGAGCCTTGTTAGTATTACTGATATTTTTCCAATAATTTTTTCTTTCCCCCTTAATTTATGGAGATTAGTTGCTATTGAAAATCACAGAGTTCACTGTCTGAACACTCACTGTTACTTCCCAATAGCTATTCCCCCATCATCCTTGCTAACCAAATCCATATCCTTGAAGGCTCAGCTCCAGAAACGCTGCTCAAATTCCTACCTCCTGCTCAGCTAAGAGTGGCCATGTGACACAGCTCAGGCTACATGGTTGTGACCAGAAGTGTGTGTGTGTTTCTTTTTCTTTCAAGTAAGTAATAAAAGGATGCAGGAATTAATGAATTACTACAAATTAAAGGAGTTAGGCAACATAACTCTGAAAGAAAGGGAAATTCATTTCCAGGGGAAGAACACAAACCAGTGAGAGATACAAACTGGGAGAAAATCAGAAGATATATTCTCTTTCCATTGCCCTATCGACTGGACTGCTCTAAGGCATAATCCTTCCAGATATCCATTGTAGTGAGTCACTTCACGTGGCCGAAAGTTACACTTGCTTACACTAGAGTTGTGGATTAGTGCTTGGGCGCAGAAGCAGTGACTGCTGAAGAACCTATGAAATTCTTTTTGCTTCCATTCTCACTTATTCCTTCCTTTACTTCACTCTTAATGCTGCAAACGGTACCTTGAGAAAAACCATTAGCATGTAAACTTTGTCAAATTTTTAGGGAAACTACTAAAAAAAGTACCACATTTACAACTTTTTGCTTCTCTGATTAACTAAACAGTCTGCAAGACACAGTCCTTGTCCCTGTCTACCTACTTTGACCAAGGATCCAATGGCTGAAGCATTCAGGAATGGCCAAGAGAACAAGTCCCTGGTCCTGACAGCATCAAGCAACTGAGCCACAGTCCAAACTGTATCTTCTTCCTATGATGCTTTTGCCAGGGAGAAAAAAATAATCCCTAAATTGATCACTAAAGCAAGCTTTTGTGGTTCTTGCAGCTGAAAAAATCCCCTATCTGCCTACCCAAGAAATGCATTTATAAGTTCTTTAATAGTATTTATTATTATTAATCAGGTATTATATTAAGAAGTTAAAGATTTTATCTAGCAAAAAAAAATTGCTTCATTTTATTGTGGTTGTGAAAGGATGGTTCTCAGACCAATTCCTAGTATACTTAGCTCACTTATTTGGCCCACTACCCAAAAGTGTGTGTTTCTCATCATTATTTGAGGCTCTCCAGCAATCTGCTTTTGGGTTTATTTCCAACCTCTATGTTTTCCCCTTCTGAATCCCTTCCCCTGGGACTTCATTACAAATACGTATCTCCTGGATTGTGTGTAAATGTTAGGCTCCCCCACACATGGCTTCTACCACTTTCTATTCTGTTTGTGTGATGTGTCTATCAGATACATCAGCATTGTGGAAAGAAGAAATAACATTTAGAACAACCAAAAGACACTCACAGAGAGAGCTAATACATATTTTAGGGACTAGCAAGGACAGAATAAAAAGGGGCTGGAAGGACATTGTCCTGTAGGACAGTTTTGTAGGCCTCCAGCAGAGAGAAACACCCATGTAACTGGCTAGAACTGAATCACCTGTAACCAGCTGTAACAATGGAGAGTAGGGCTGCTGGAATAGACCTACGAAAAAGATCCTTTAGCACCCAGTGCAATGGCTCAATAGCTAAATCTTCACCTTGCAAGTGCTGAGATCCCATACGGGCACTGGCCCATTTCCTCGCTGTTCCATTTCCTTTGCAGCTCCCTGCTTATGGCCTAGGAAAGCAGTAGAGGATGGCCTAAAGCTTTTGGACCCCACACCTGCATAGAGGACCAGGAAGAAGCTCCTGGCTCCTTAGCTTTGGATTGCTCAGCTCCAGCCATTACAGCCATTTGAAGAGTGAACCATTAGATGGAAGATATTTCTGTCTCTCCTTCTCTCTGCAAATCTATCAGCCTTTCCAATAAAAAAAAAGCTTTAAAAAAGAGAGACATCCTGTAGATTTGCTTAATGGTGTGACAGAGTACACTCTTTGTAATACAAAATGAAATAGATTTATAGCAACTCACACTAAAAAAAAAAAAAACCAAAAACTGTCTTTTATGGGCCAGGCATGGTAGACCAGTAGCTAAAGTCCTCGCCTTGAACATGCTGGGATCCCGTATAGGTGCCAATTTCAATCCTGGCAGCTCCACTTCCCATCCAGCTACCAGCTTGTAGCCTGGGAAAGCAGTTGAGGACAGACCCAAAGCTTTGGGACCCTGCACCCACATGGGAGACCTGGAAGAAGCTCCTGGTTCCTGGCTTTGGATCAGCTCAGCTCTGGCCATTGTGGCCCCTTGGGGAATGAATCAGCAAATGGAAGATCTGTCTCTCTGTGTCTCCTCCTCTCTGTATATATGACTTTCCAATGATAAATAAATAAATCTTTTTTAAAAGTTTAAACTTTCTTATACATACTATATAGCTGAGTCTTTTCTTTTTCTTTTCTTTTTTTTTTTTTTTTTTACCATTTTGTACGCTCTATTTTTTTTAGCTCCTCAGTAGATTTTTACAGAAATTTTGAAACATTAGGTGGAAAAGGATAGACATGATGTCTGGGTCAACCACAGAAAATGACAAGGACACTAAAACTTTCTATACGTTCACACATACATCACAAATCTAGCCAGAAGGAAATGCATACAAAGCAAGGTCGAATTTAAAAAAAAAAAAAATCATTTGCAAAGGAAGTTCTTAATACTTTGTGGGTTCATAGTATCCTTAGAAAAATTTAAGACTGCAAAGACAAATTTTCCCCCTCTTCTGTTGAAATTATGGCAATTATCAACAAAGAGATAAATAGTAATATGATTTTTCTTTGTGCTCAAATACATAAGGGAGCAATAAAAAAAAAAAAAAAAAAAAACTTGTGTGGCCGAATTTAACTTTGATTTCCAGAAGGATTCACAGGCAAGTCTGCATCACCTGCTTCATCCCCAGTAGGCTGGACAGGAGTCCCTGGTAAGTGTTTGAATACCACCTTCTACTGCAGGCCTTGCAACTGCTGTTGGACGTCACATTCCAAGTGTTTATCTTCTGTGACTGGTCTTCTCCGCAGCACCAGGAGATGGGCGGCAGCCTTTCTGGTAAATGTGATTTTGTGAGAATTTCCTGACTGTGTGCTGTAAATTTGTGGTCTGGTTACTGACATGCTGAGAAGGTGCTGGGAGCCATGGCTCCAATGTGGGTTTATGGCTCTGTCTCGGGTGAATAGCATTTTAGCAGTGTGAGTTAGGTCCATGAGACATGCTGAGTCTTCAAATCCTCTTGATCTGGATGCACTACAATTCTAATTCTTTTTGACAGGAGTACCCTGTTAGTCTTCAATGTAGTTTTGCCTTTCTAAGCAATATTGCCAGCACCTATTGGACAATTCAGTGGTATCATCTGGTCTCAAGTTTTATTCATCAATCAAATTCTCTGCATACAAGTGGCCAGTCCTGTTTAAAACATGGTTACAGTGGACACTAGCAAGATTGTCATTATTTTTACTTGCTTCCCATCCAGCTCCCTGCTTGTGGCCTGAACAGCCTAAAAGCATTGGAAGAAACTCTGGGCTCCTGGCTTCGGATTGGCTCAGCTCTAACTGTTGTGGCCATCTGGGGAGTGAACCAGTGGATGGAAGATCTTCCTGTTTTTCCTTTCTGTAAATCTGACATTCTAATACAAATAAATACATTTTTTTAAAAATGTGTAGGCATACAAATACTCAAAAAATTCTCTCTAAAAGAACTACTTAAGCATTGCAGAAAATTTTTTAAATGAAGGAATAGAAATTTAGAAGTAGCAAGAAAATTAATCAGTATATTTTGTAATATTTAAGCTATCACCGGAACATAAAGTTGAATAATGGTCTGTGACTAAAAATCTTGGGGAGTGTCTATATTACTTAATGTTCTGCAAAAGAACACAGCCAGTGGGATGCATGTGCATGAATAAGAGAAGCTTCATTACAGAAACTGGCTCACACAATTTTGGAAGATGGAAAGTCCCATGGTCTTCCTTCTGCGAGTTAGACAACTGGAAAAGCCAGTGGTGTAATTTGGGAAATTCAGGCCAAGTTCAAAGTTCAAAGACAGACACACAGATGGAGATCCATCTGCTAATCAATCCTAAAATGCCCACAACGGTCAGAGCTGATCCAAGCCAAAGCTAGGATCCCAGAACTCAATCTCTGAGTTTCTCATGTTGATGATAGTGCACACCACGAGGAAACTGGATCAGAAGTAGAGAAGTGGCCTTGAGGAGACACAGCCACCAGCATCTTTCTTTCACCTTGCAGAGAGAGTCGCTAGTGGCTTAGCTCTATTCCATGAGCTATGAAGTCTGGACACTCACATTGGGTGCTGTCAGAGTGGGCCTGAGATTGGGCATGCGTTTCAGTTCTAAGGGCTGGTGAGAAGAGGAAAGGGAAAGTCCCCATGTTAGTATGGTGTGCAGGTGGGCTGGGCCTGAGGTCTTACACACATACTTTTGTCCCAAGCAGGTGGAGGGGTAAGGTCCCAGGCCAGCATGCGGGCCAGAGGATCAGAACTGGGAAGCAGTCTATGATCTTGGGTCTCTGGTGGGTGGGTAGAATTCCAGGCCAACCCACCACCCCACCAGAAGACTGGTTTATAAAGATTGGGCTTGAGGAGACTGGGCTGGGAAACCCATTTGCTTGTGAGCACAGGGACTGTGGATTGCTCAGGCAAGGGGCATGACGATGTGTAGGAAGCAGAACTGTTGTGAGAGTATGCTGCAGGTGAGGAATGACATCTAGGAGACTTCCACCAACAAAGCCACTGTACTTGCAGGTGAGTGAGAGACCTGAGACTGAGTGATCTGGAAGAAGGAAGCTGGAGGACCTTTCTGGGTCAGACCAATGCAACTGTTCACATGGGTTACCTAAGCTGGACTAGTTAGCTCTGACCATTGCTGACTACCCCTCACTGGCCCACACTGAAGCTAGGACTGAGGGCCCACCTGGCAGAGCTGGATCACAGTACCCAACAGTGTCAGAATGAGGGATGGGTAATGTTAGCCTGGGCTGTGACACTAATCAGCAGGTGAAAGAACTAGGTCTGGGACAGACTCTGTGGGGGGTTTGTAGGCTCACTCCTGTGGAACTGCAATATCTGCTGGTTTGCTCAAGAGCTGTGGGTTGTGATGGGCTAAGCTAAGCATGATCATGGAACCCTCTGACACTCATGGGTACTGGAGTTGGCAACAGGCTGGGCTGGTCCAGACTGCAGCACCCTTAGGCATATCCAATAATTGGATGTCGGGTAGGCTGGGCTGCAATATCCACCAGCACACACAAAGAATAAGACAGAGGGGCAGACTATGTCAGGTAAGGGCCTAGCAACCACTTGTACATGTGAAATCTGGGTTTGGGAGTGGGCCTATTTGGTGGGAGAACTTTAGGAATTCCCCTGGTAGGATATAACTCCCACTGGTGAACACCTGATTCAGGCCGGCCTGGGTGTAGGTCAGACCAGGCAAGGCTGATCCACTTGTCAACAGGTATGTGGGTTGGTTCTGGAGGGGGTGCAGACTGGGCAGGAACAGTGGCATATGCAGGAGCCAGGATCGAGTGTGAGATCATGCTGGGCTAGGCTATCACAATTGCCAGTTTGCAAGAAAGCCAGGGATGGGGGCAGCCTGGGCAAAGCTAGGCTCTTGTTGGGACTGGGGGCGAGCTGGACCAGGCCAGCCTGCAGCATCTGATGGCAAAGGCCATGCAGGAGATGGATTATGCTGGGGTGGGCCAGAGCAACCATGGACATGCACAAGATCTGTGACTGGGAACAGGCCTGGTTGGGGAGCTAAGGGAATGCCTTGGCTGGGTTGCAGTTTCCACTTGTAAGTGTAAGATCCAGAATGAGGGTAGCAAACTGGGCTGGACATGACTGCAGTATACCTCAGCATGGGTATGAACTGGGTCTGTGGTATGAACTGGGCTAGACATCAGCACCCACTTGTGCTCAGGAGAGCCAGGATGAGTGTAGAACAGGTTGGGCTAGATCTCAGCATCCACTGAGCTATGTGAGAGCTGGGTTTGGAGGTTGTCAAGGTGTGGCTAGGTTGTAGCACCCTATAGCAACTGTTGGAATAGGTGTGGGTAAATCAGGCAAGGCCACTGACCCTGCCAGGAAGTAGACAAAGTCAGGTTGAACCAATGACTCAACAGTGTGCATGAGATCTGCCACTGGAGGTGAACTGACAGAGGAGCTTGGGGTACTTCTCTGTCAAGATGCAGTCCCTGCTGGTGAGTGCAAAAATCAAGGCTGGGAGCAGCCCCCACCAGGCCAGATTATGGTACCTGTTGGCATTAATATAGCTCAGGTCTGGAGCTGGTTAGGCCTGGCTAGACTGCAGCATCCACCAGCATGAGCTGGGGAGACGAGGCCAGGCTGGGTTATAGCACTAGTCAGCAGATGCTGATTTGAAGCAGGCTGTGCCAGACAGGGCCACAGCACCCACCAGCACTTGTAAGACTTGGGCAGGGAGGTGAACCCAATAGGTGACTAGTGGGGATCCCATGCAGAGCCACTGCTCCCACTGTAAGCATGAAAACAGGGATCAGGGCCAGACCAGGCTGAGCAGGGCTACAATACCCATTGGCCTGCATGTGAGTTGGCTTACTGGGAGAGCCAGGCTGGACTAAATTATTGTATTCACTGCTGCATGCATGGACCAGAGTAGGTACAGGCTATTCAGGTTTTGCTGCAGCATCAGCTTGCAATTGCTTCAAATGGGGGCAAGTCCTGTCAAGCTAGATTGCAGTACCACTTGGAAAGTACAAGATCCGGGGCTAGGGATGGGCCTAGTAGGGAAAGTGTGGGCACCTCTCTAATGGGCTACAGGTCTCACCAGTGAGCATGAAAACCAGAGCTAGGAACGAGCCTGGCTGGACAGGTAGTAGCACCCACTAGCATAAACATGAACTGGATAGTGGGGTTGATTGGACTGAGTTAGGCTGCAGCAACCATTGGTGTGCACAAAAGCCAAATGGGATACAGGAGACACCAGACCAGTCTGCTGCTCATACTGGAATGTGCTCATACTGGGAGCAGGCCTGAGGAGGTCTGGGTTGTAGTTTCCTCTGGTGTACCTGAAAATCGAATGTATGGAAGGCAAGATTGGTCTTAGCTGAATCAGCCATAAGTTTGTATAAGAAATGAGGCTGGAGACAGAACTGACCCAAGAACTGCAACCACCATTGTGTGTATAGGCTGCTGTGGGTGACAGACTGAGCCGGACTTCATACTGGTTGACACACACACATTTGAATCAGGTCTTGAGTCACCTCTGTTGAGGTTTCTTTGGGTACCCCTCCCAATTGGAGTACTGGACTCAGAATTCCAACCATGAGGAAGATCATAGGATCTGTGATCTGACCATTGAATGCATGTGTCAGAACTGGGCCTCCTTAGTTGATGAAGGCAGTACAGTGGATGGCATGCACAAATAAACATGGGGGATAGGACAGTTTATTGGAGTCTACAAAGGACATCTAGTGCCATAGCAGAGGATGGAGGGCAGAACAAACTGGACAGACCTCCTGGCCAAGCTTTGACAGTAAGTATCTGAGCGAATGGTGACTGTAAGGTGGACTATTAGCCAACAGACCTTGGAAGGATTTCCTCATCTCTGGAGCAATAAAATCAACAACATTTCAGAACTATCAAAACCATTTGAGCTGTACCCTTAGAATACACTGTACATCAGGGACACTGGAATGACATTGGGCGGCCTCCCTCATTGCTGTGTACTAATGCAGTTAGGCTGGGTACAGCTTCTCCCCTTCTCTCCACCCCTCCTCCAGATGCAGGAAGAAGAAAAAGGAAATTGGAAAAAAGAAAAAAAAAGTGGAGAAGCTAGCACTTGAAGCCAGGCACTCCAATATGAGAAACAAGTAGCGCAAGCAGTGTCTTAAGCACTGCATCAAATGTCCAGTCTTGTGATAAAGTTTAATTGAAAAATTAAGCACAAAAAGGGGTTGGCATTATGACATGCCAGCATTCTGTATGGGAGCCAGTCATGTTTCACCTACTGTACCTCTAATCTAGCTCCCTGCTAATACCCTGAGAGAAAGCAATGGAAGATGGTCCAAGAGTTTAGACTCCTGCCATACATGTGGTAGACACATATGAAGCTCCTGGTTTCTGGCTTTGGCCTGGCCCAGTCAACTTGGTAGTGAACCAATGGATGGAAAACCTCTCTCTCTCTCTAACTCTTGACTTCCAAATAAACAAATAAAACTTCACTAAAAAATTAATAAGCACAATAGTACATCATTAGCAATAACTAAAAACACAAATAACTGTATACTGTAACAAAAGTTATATGAATATGTTCTTCTCTTTTTCAAAATGTTGAATTTCCACCTCTTTTTAAGGAGATACTTTACACCTTCTTTTTTGCATTTTCTAAATGTGAACATAACTACTCCCATATTTGGGGGCCATTATTAGGTAAAATAAGGGTTCCTTGAACATAAGCACTCCAATACCACAGCCAATGTAATAACCAAGATGGCTACCATGTACCTAAAGATGGACAACATACACAGTATATACACTAGACAAAGGGATGACTCGAGTCCTGGGTAGAATGGAGTGAGATGGTGTGAAGTTTTATCACAACACTCAGGCATGAGGTTGAAAATTTACAAGTTGTCTACCTCTAAAATTTCTGTTTTATTTCAAATAGTGGTTGACTAAAATCATAGAAAGTTAAACTCTGGATAAGGAGGAACTCTTGTACACATAAAACAAACTAACACAGGGGCTGGTGCATTGGCTCAACTAGCTAATTCTCTGCCTCCGAGCACAGGCTTCCCATATGAACACCAGATCATATTCTAGCTTCTCTTCCCATTAATCACTGCTTGTGGCCTGGGAAAGCAGCAGAAGATGGCCCTAAGCCTTGAGAACCTGCACCCACATGGGAGACCTGAAAGAGGATGGAAAAGTTGTCTATCTGTCTTTCTGTCTTTCAAATAAAATGAAAATATACAAGACTAAAAATAAAAACATTACTCTTGAACAACAGGGAAATTAGATAAAACAGCATTAAATGTCAAGAGTATTTTGCATGCTAAAATCTCATTCCAATTAGAAAAATGCAAAAGTCTGAATATTTTAGTATGTAAAACCATAGCCATAAAATATGCAAGGAATCCCAAGCTTCAGCAAGCATAGAGATCACTTGGGACACTTGTTGGAAACACTGATTCTCGGGGTTTGCTCCTGCCCATCTTATACTATCCTAATCAACATCTCCCAGCTGAATTATAGCAACGGTTCAGATGTGTAAGTGAAATTTTTAGCCTAAGGAATTAATAAGATTTATAGAGGAAACAGTGACAGGTCTAAGGTGGCACAGATAACTAGTGGTGATCCAGAAGGAAGATCCAAGAATCAGAAATATAATTACAGAAACAGTGTGACTGTAACCAATTATCAGTGTGCATAAAGGAGATGTGAACCTCTGTCTGGAGAATATTCTGAAAAACTATTTTGTCATGATTTGTCTAGTTAATTACTTCCTTTTTAAGATTTTTTTCCCCCTTGGCTCAACACAGTAGCCTAGTGGCTAAAGTCCTCACTTTGCCCACACCAGGATCCCATACAGGCACAAGTTCATGTCCCAGCCATCCCAGTTCCCATCCAGCTCCCTGCTCGTGGCCTGGGAAGACAGTTGAGGATGGCCCAAAGCCTTGGGACCCTGCTCCCATGTGGGAGATCTGGAAGAAGTTCCTGGCTCCTGGTTTCAGACCAGCTCAGCTCCAGCTGTTGTGGCCACTTGAGGAGTGAATTATTGAACAGAAAATCTTCCTCTCTCTCTCTCCTCTCTGTATGTCTGATTTTCCAATAACAATAAATAAATCTTTTTAGAAAGTTTTTTTTTAATTTACTTTATTTATGTGAAAGACAGAGTGACACAGATAGAGTGAGAAACAGAGTGAAGGAGTTCCTCCCATCCACAGGTTTGCACCTCAAATGGCTGCAATGGCTGGGACTGGACCAGGCTGAAGGCAAGAACATGGAACTCCATTTGGGTCACTGGCACCTTGGACCATCTTCCTCTGCTTTTTCAGGTGTACAAGCAGAATATTAGGTCAGAAGCAGAGCAGCCGGGACTCAAACTGACACTTCAACATGAATGGCCAACATCACAGTCCATGGCTTAACTTGGTACATCACAATGTCAGCCCCAGCTGTTTATTTCTTACTAACAATTCCTGTTCTCAGTGATCATCATAGGCTATTTAACAACTTTTAGCTGGACCCAAAATATCAATTCAATTCAAAATCTTCCTTTGTGACACAGAATTTACAATTCCTGCCAGGAAGGACCTTAAATGACTTTCAGAGGTTATGCTGCATAATTTTGCGTATAATAGTTAACTCTATGCAATTATGCAAAGGTTTCTTTTTGAGATTAACCAGGACTCACCTGTTACAAATATTTCCTTAGTCACAAATGGGACAGGCTGTCATATAAGCACCATTGGAAATGATACATTCTCAGGTATCATCCACAATAAGTGCCTTGGTATAGATGAATATAAAATACTCCCTGATAGACGGAGGCATTAGGTTAAGCCACAGTTCCCATATCAGTGTCCCTTGGTTAAATCTCTTCTCTGTTTCTGATCCAACACCTCTGCTAACGGGTTTGCTGGGAGTCAGAGGTGATAACTTAGGGACTTGGATCCCTACCACCCATGTGGGAGACCTGGATGGAATTTCTGCCTCATACCTTTGGTTTGGTCCAGCCCTGACTGTTGTTGGCACTTGGGGAACCAGCAGATGGGAAATCACTCTCATTTTTGTTTTCCCTCTCACTCCTCTACAAATTAAAGAAATAAGTGAAAACCATCATTGCCTGATAGTAGACTAATTAAAGTAATGAGAAATCAAAATGAAGCAGGAAGCCCCCTCAAAAACACATAAGTATTCTGTTTCGCAGTTTTGCAACCTCTGCTTGCTAATTATTGTGTTGGTTCTCCTCCATCCATCCCAAGTGAGAAGAAATAAGCCATATGAAAAGATGAAGTCATCACTTGCTGACCTGGAAATAATGGGAACCCAATTATGGTTTCATTTTGAAGAAGTCCATGCAGGATAGGTAGGAAAAAATAGTTTACCCTTGTGTACAACAGAAAGACAAGAGAGCATTTTCCCCCACTGGACTATTTCTGGATTTTCTATTTCTAATATCTCTGAGGAACTTAGAAAGATACATCCTGGTGATGGCATACTGTGTTTTCATCCAGTTGAAGAATATAACAGGAGAATTTTAGCTTAATAGAAGAGACAGAATTTTCCAGGAACATGTCAAATGAACTTAAGTGATTAAATTAGGAAGCCAGGGATGCAGTAAGCTTAGGAGCCAACACTGGTTTTCCTAGAGCTTAGATGTCTTCTCAGAATATGTTTCTATGTAAAAGCTCTGTTAGGGACAAGGCTGACCAAGTGTGAAATTGCCATGAGTCAGAACCCAGACATACTTACTAGGGTGAGTCAGAAAATCATGTATAATGCCATCAATGATGACAAAAGGAAGAACGAGACAGGGTTAAATGCAATTCCACTATGCTGTGTTGAAGGATTTGGAAGAGGATCAAAGGTTTTGAAAGAAACAGGTATTTGCTCCACAGTTAAGATGCCTACATCTTAAGCTGAAGTGCCTGGGTTTGATGCCCAGCTCTAGTTCCTGACTCCAGCTTCCTGCTGATGTATTCCACCAGCAGCAGAGATAGGGTTTCAAGTAATTGGGTTCCTCCCATCCACATGAGAAGTTTGGATCACATCTCTGGAGCCTGGCTTTGACCTTGGCACAGCCTCAACCATGCCAGCCATGGCAGCCATTTAGAGAGTGACTCAAGTTGGATCTACCATGTGAACAACAGGGACCCAAGTTTTGATATTTTACTGTATCAGTCTAAGATGTGGTCCATCAACAAACAATATTAAGTTCAGTTTTCTTAAACAAGCATATTTGTCCACTTTACTGTAATTAAATACCATGTATCTCTCACTCTCTTCCCAACCCTCTCCCTCTTTCTTTTTTCTCTTGTGCTTTTTACCTAACAAATAAATAAATACATTCTGTTTAGGAAAATAAGTTCTTGTAATCAGGTGACCAAAGACAAGAAAATGTACCAAGAAACAACAAAGTAGAGCAAATAACTGCATTATGAATGGGATTAAGTAGAGGATGTGGAATGTGATCCCATGGAAAATCTCAGTACCAACTAAAAAGAGTAAAACATAAGATACACTCCCTGCAGGTCGGCAGTGCCTAAGTGTTTTCCTTAAAGTCTTATCCTCTAAGGACAAGGATAACAGATAGGAAAATAAGCCAGAAGCTCAAACATGAAGAGTTAGGACTGAAATCATCTTCTACACAGATAATTATATTAACATTGTTTTAGTACTCTGCTGTTTTAAGCAAAATGACCTCACTATTCTAGGAAATCCTTCTTCAGGAAGAAAAACATCCAAGTAACTAGCACAGTTCTCTACATGCGTTTAGACCAATTCAGTTCTCCCTTCTTTCTCACGTGTTGCTCTCAAGAATAACTGTACAATGTTATGGAAATCAAACACACTCAGAAAAGAAGTGATTAGCCGGAATAGTCCAGGTTTCATGCAAGTTCTTCATATAGAGAGGATGCCCTTCAGTGCCTTAGCCCAAAAAGTAACATTTCTCTAGGTATAAAATCCAGGAGGGCTACTTTGTTAGGTCCCTCAATTGTCTTACCAGTGACGCATGTACAATCAAGACTCCATCTGCTAGGAAACCTTCCTAAGCCCAGGGGAATGATTTAAGATAAATATTATGCTTCTATTATCCCCTGCTGCCTATCTGAAAGCAATCAATCACTTCATGTAAATTGTATGTGGGTGTTCCATCTCACTGGACTCACCCAAGTGGGTAGCCAGTGCACATTGAACCTGTTTCACGGTGACTGTGTTTCCAGTGAGCATCACAATGTTTATCTTTACAACAGATACATTTAAATTAAAATTTACTACTCAAAATGTTTTCCATCTCCTCACCCCTATCTTTCTATGTCCACTGGTCCTAAAATGTCAAATCATGACTTCCCACTATTATACAAATCTTCACCTTCCAACCACTGAGCTACTACTACAACTTTGCCTAGGTAGTTCTCCTGCTATAGGTTCAAAAAAAAAAACAGAGAAGTCTTATTTGTAAGTTGTCTTATTGAAACCCTTCAGGTATCTAGCACCTGACAATACTGGAGGCGCATCAAAAATTTAGTGTAGACTTTCTCATTTCCCAGACCACTCAACACATTTCATTACTCATCTTTATCCATTTCTCCTAAAATCTGCACAAACATATCTTAAATTGGAGACTAAAGAAGGGCTAAATCTATGGAAATTCTGATGGAGATAGGACACATCACAATTTATCCTGACTTTTTTTTAAATACACTTATCCTCACAAAGATCTCAAAAAACAAAAATAGCTACATCAGGATCAGAGAGCCATATTCAGGCCTTGCCTAGAGTATCAAAACTGCAGATTGCCTCCCAAGAGTCCAGTTATGCAGCTGTAGATCTGTGTTTTACACTGGTTATTTTTTTATATAACAAAACAGTTAATCTACACAGAGGTAACATCAATTGTGTGCAATGTACATTCAGCAACATGTGGTTCCAAAGCAGTAGTTTTCAATGCTAGCTGAAAACTGTTTGAGCACTGAAGTTCTCTCTGGCAAGTTAAGTGTCTGCAACCTTTGCTTGTGTGGGGTGCTCAACATGCTTCTTTCCAATACATTGTACTCTCTATGGGCATTAGATGAAAAGTGACAAAATTGGATTTCCGTGAGAGCTGCTTTAAGCCTAATGGTATGTGAAGTTAGTGCCCCAAATGGAGTTGTTCTGCCAGAGGAACAACTTTGCTGTATCTTCTGGACTATGCCTTTTCTAAATGAAGTTAACAAGATACTCGCACTATTAGTGTTTTTTATATCAATATAGCTAGTAGTTATTCACCTTCTCTAAAAAAAAAAAAACTCAACAATATAGTTGAACTGTTAAATCCAAAAGATATTGAGCTATCTCCTGTTTTTTTATAATCCCTCAACTAGAATCACAGGACTTGAAATTTTCCTGGAGTTCTACTTTTATGCAATATAGAGATGATCTGTGGCTATGTATCAAACTCTAATACTGACTTCATGTACTCACTGTTTTAGCTTACTAAAGGTGCAAGGCTTTCAAAGAGAAGGCAAAATGTCAAAGTAACTTTGTTATGGAAGAGATTAACTGACAAACTACAGCTACTAACCAAATCCGGCCTGCTGCCTATTTTTGTAAATAAGGTTTTATTGAAACGTACATATACACATTTATTCATACTAGTATAGTATTATAGTTTAAGACTACAATAACCAAGTTGAATAGTTGTGACGGAGAATCTATACCCAACAAAGCCTCAGATATCTATCTTTTCTTTATAGAAAAAGTAAAGATCATGCCCTGATCTGAAGTATGATTGTCCCAAGGAGTAAATCCCTTACTTTTACCCAGCTACAAGCTCCTCAAAATTTCACTAGGCCAGAGAGAATTTGTCAATCTCAGTGACCTATAGGCGACGGGCTCTCAATTTTTCTTGTGGTCACCCCACTGCATAATCTATAGCAAAGTTCTCAATAACTAGACATTTTCCCCAGGAAACCAAACATGAGCAGGCGTTTTGTCAATTATGACCTTTTCAAAAATCTCCTATTTTTTCTATCATTTTACACTAATGATCTGGACACACCCCTGGCATCTTGGCTAGAGCCTACCCACCTTGTCAATAGCCACAGCAGATAAATTGGTGGAGGCATATACCCTCTTAGCTTGAGGGTCTTCTTTAAATACAATTGTTCCTCATGCTGTGCACTCTTCTCTGTTCACTAAGAACACACAACACTCTTGATCAAAAAGGTTTACCTTGTATGAAATTCCGTTATCTTCCTCACACATTTCCACTTACTACAGTACTTTAAGATCCTGATACTTTGGGCCCAGCACAACAGCATAGTGGTTAAAGTTCTTGCCTTGAACACACCGTGATCCCATATGAGCGCCGGTTCTAATCCCGGCGGCCCCTCTTCACATTCAACTCCCTGCTTGTGGCCTGGGAAAGCAATAGAGGATGGCCCAAAGCCTTGGGACGCTATACCCACAGGGAGACCTGGAAAAATCTTCTGGCTCCTGGCTTCAGATTGGCTCAGCTCCAGCTGTTCAGACTGAAGATCTTCCTCTCTGTCTCTCCTCCTCCCTGAATATCTGCCATTCCAATAAAAATAAATAAATCTTTTTTTAAAGGATCCTGATGCTTTTCCATAATAGATTGAATCAGAATTCATGACTGTTCAACTTGTGTGTGCAAATTATGTACTGATCATATTTAAACTCCTTGTTATAGCTTATAGATAATTTGAATGTGTTCCACAGTTTCATGTGTCAGACACTTGATCCTCAGCGTGTTAGTATTAAGAGTTGGAGGGATCTTTAAGAGGCAGGACATAGTGAAAGTAATCAGATCTTTGAGGGTCATTCCCTTTGAAAGGAGGCCAACTTGGTTCATTCTTTCTGAATACTTATATGAGCCCTAACCTCTCAATGCTTTCTCGCCCCCATGTGTTTCCTCCCTCTTGCATATGCTTCCACCACAATGCCATCTACTTGAGGCCTGTGTGGGAACTGAGCCATTGCTGGTGTCTTGTCCTTGATCCTCCAGAACTATGCATTCAACAGACCTCTTTCCTTTATAAAAATACCCAGCCTTGAGTATGTCATTTTAGTAATGGGAAGTGGACAAACAGATTCCTTTAAAAAGTCTAGATTTAATCTTGCTTGTCAATGGATTCAATCTTAGACTAATAGAATAAAATACCAGATAAGAATATTACCTTTTACCAGAAGCAAAAATCTATCCAGATGGGAGAACTTTTTACAAGCACCAGAGCTTGTCAATTAAGCTAACAACAAAAGGGTCACTTCACTGATTTTTGATATGTTCTGGAAGGCAGCCTGTAATTTTGTAATGTTTTGTAAATAAAAGTTCTTGACCCCAAAAGGAATCCCCACTCAAAACTGTAAGCAAATCAAAGGACTTTCACAGTCTCTAAAGCTTCCTAAAAAGATGACTCTTATGGAGACAGGAGCTCATACAAATGGGGGTGATTGGGAGACTAAAGCAAATCCCTGTAACTCTTTCTTTAAGACAGGGGCACCCACTGGGATCTCAGTCTTGATGCTAATCCAAGAGAAGTTCAAAGAGGATTTTATAGAATGTTAGTGATTGGCTGCAGAGTCAGAAGAGTGATCTTGGGAGAAAACCAGATGTAGCTGGCATAAGGAAAATCTCCGGTGCTCTAAGAGCAGCTGCTTAGAAACACGGGAACCCTCTAATGGAACCTTACAATTTGACATGAAATTACCAATCACTGCCAAGACAAACCAGTATGGACAAATTGGCCAGTAAAGTCATGGGTAGGTAATATTTATTAAACAAGTGTGTCTCTGATTCATACGTCACCTATAAGAATTTGACCCTGATAAACTGTCAAGTTGGAACATGTGTAAAGGCCAATGTTCAAGGGCTCCTTGAACAACTTTCACACATCAACCCTTGCTATAGATTTGTAATGTATTCTACTTGTTACTGTTCATTCCTGAGTTAAATTGAACTCTATCCTTGCTGGAGAACTATAGCCCTAACAATGAGAGAGAGAGAAAAAATATTACTTGATAGATTACCTTCTTAGCGAATTCCAACTTAATGCTCTAGTGACAAGACCAACAACCATTATAATGGACACACTCCAATTAGTCCTTCATGATCTCCATTTACTTGGCATATTTGGTTTTGTGCAATCTCCCCTCTCTGTGATCAGGATCTGGAACTTGCTTAACTAACATAAAATGACAAAGATGATGAGATTTTATTACTGTGCTCTAAGTCTAAACATTCCCCTTCCTGGCTTGGTGAAGTAAGCAACCATATTAGAAAAAGTCCTATGGCAAGGAACTGGGGGCAGCCTCTAGGACCTGCAAAGTTTCTTGGGGTTGAGGGTGGCTCTAGCCAACACACTGCAAGAAGCTGGAGTCCTCAATCTTACAACTACAAGGGAGAAATTTACTCCAATAAATTGAGTTGGCTTGGAAATAGATTCTTCCCTAACAGAGTCTTCATGTGAGAATGTAGTCAGGCCAGCACCTTGGTTTCAGCTTTGTGAAACCTTAAGCATAAGGCCTGGACAAGCTATGTGTATTCTCTTGGCCCATAGAAACTGTGAGATAATACATGTAAGTATTTTTAAACTTCTCAGGTTTTGGTAAGCTTTTATGCAGCAATAGCAAATGAAGACACTGTGACTATCATTTAGAGGCTTTACAAAGTTCAGCCACACATTTAGGATCGTCACCCGTGGTTTTAGGTTCCACACTATTGCCAAACAGACCCAGCCAAACATGAAAACATTCAAAAAGTTCATGGCAAAACAAACTCGAAATTTATGAATGTAAGAGATCTTCAAAAAGTTCATGAGAGGACCATGCATGCTTTCAGAACTTTTCCCACCAAAACAAACATCTTTTATTTCCGTGTGTGTGTGTGTGTGTGTGTGTGTGTGTGTGTGTGTGTGTGTGAGACCATTTTAAAGTACCCTCCCCATTGCAGGGACTTCACATAATATACCCGGAATTATCAACCTTTCCTCAGCATCATCCTGAACAATGCTTTATGACCTAGCGACTGGAAATTTCATAAACGAATTTTTATATAAATAGAACCTAGAAGAAAGCGAGGAAAGAGATGTAACATCTTTAGCAGTTGAATCACTTTCTCTGACCTCACAAAATACACTACTTCACTTTTGCTTAGAGCAACTCAATTATCTCAATATCTCAAGTTTAATTGCCTGCCATTGAATCACTCTCAACGAGTGTGCTGAAATATTAGAACACTATGTGTTCAACTCCATTTAGAAGGTTCACAGGTGACTCCCAACGTCTGAGGTTGGCTTTGCAGCACAAAAGCCTTCGGACTTCTACCTGGACCTGACCATGGTCTTGGGACGTTAATGAAGAGATGCCTGTCTTGTGAAGGTAGTGACAATATCTAGAATCCATTGTGTCCCATTATTTTATCCCTAGGAATTGTTGTTACAATTATAATTTCAAGAAGAAAATGGTACCATAATTTGAGAAAGTCCTGACCATGGTGCAAAAATTTGGATTTTCTTCAATCTTAATCCTATCCTGTTTTACTTCACATTTTGCAAGGGGGTAAAAGAATTAGATACAGTCTGGCCAACCACAGTTCAGAGAATACAGAAGAGTTATGAAATGCTGCCATGGCCATAAAAATGCTTGCCTGGACCAAACAGAATAAAGGCACTGAGAACTCAATACAGGCTTCTTGAGGGGAAATATGTACTATTTGGATGAGAGGGGATACAAATCCTATGTTTACATCCCTGCAGACTTCTCAGGGATCTTTACCATTGCTAAAAATAGCTGGAAATCAAATAAAGAATCACAATATCAGACCATCTAATTAACCATATTGATTTCGTTAGTTTAAGGTGGGCACCCTTGACTCACGGCTGAGAAATGGACAGTGAATTGTGGCCCATATAACAGGATTTAGTGGTGTAATCTCCAGAGTCTTCCTCAATGCTGCTATGTAACTACTATCAAATGATCCATCTATGTTTCTACATTGTGAGATTCATCAAATGACCCATAAAAAAAAAACAGAAAATTTACAGAAGGAGAAACAACCACTCCCAGATTGATCAAGTGTCCAGTTGCTAATGCTCCATCTTTTAGTCATGCTGAATAGTGTTACCATGGCTGGTACACTGAGAAGCAAAACCTTCTTCACTCATACAACATACCAGCTGTATTAACATTACTTTAATATTCTCGAACATTTATTAACATGATTTTGCTATCTTAACAACTCTTGCAAACAAAGTTCACAAGATGAAAGTTGCAAATATCCATGCTGTTTATTTTAGGAACTTCCTGAGGAAAACAAATGACTGAAATGAAATCAAGTGTTTAAACTCTTCAATAGATATCAAATCATAGTTTATTCCCAAGACTCTGAATCCTCAGTCTCAAAATCCTTGCCTTGCTCTCCTCCATTCCTAGACCATTATATCATGATCCTTATTCTATGTTAAACAAGCTTCAATCAAGACTTTTCTTACAGTAGACTCCAAAACGTCATAAAGATCTCAATTTTGCTTTCCCTATTCTAAGACACTAATACCCTGTCAAAGAAGTGTTCTCCTTACCACAACAATAAACTCAACTTTCTTTTGGTCTTATTTTTGAGGAGCCAATGTTTTACAAAAGGCATTATATGGGTCATTTAGGGGACTTGTGCTGCTGAGGACTCAGGCAAGAGCTTGGTTTTAATATCCACAAATGACAATAAATGCTGGAAGAATCAGCCACAAGACAGTGCAGACCTGTGGAGCAAGTATATATTTTATTTGCTTTTATCAAAATCCTAACTAGTTTAAGTATCTGGAATGGCGCTGAGCCTCCAGAAAAGGGCTAAGTATTTCCAGCTATGAGAAGTGGAGGAGTCAGAACTTCAAGGGCAGCAAGGCAGTCAGGCCATTGAAAACGCATGCCTTTGGAAAGGGACAGGGATGACAGAGGTTAATCAAGACTCATAAACATTATCCCCAAGAGCACACTTCAGTAAATTGAACTCAAGGATCCCAAGGATCTTGTTTAGATGCTAGATTTGAGGCAATTCAAGAAAGTAAGTGCCCATAAGAGAGTACTCAAATTGGTCATTTCTGTCATCTCTTTGCACAAAATACAAATGAAAATTCCTTTTTTCAGTCTCCATTGCTGATTCACTTGTTTGCTTGCATTTCCTTCCTGGCTTTTATTTCTTCCCTCTTTCTTTTCCCCTTTCTTTTCTAACTTGTTATGTTTGCTTGATCTCTTGCTATTAAAGCCTATCTAACAGAAAAACTAACCATTGGTGAAACCACCTAAGCCCAAGAAATTCTTCTGTCGCATCCCACAGCAAACCTTGTAAAGCCTTTCTCTCTGTAACACCATCTCACTGACCCATGTTTGCACATGTATTATTTGTCAGGAAACATACCATTTGTCAGCTACTGGGTTGTCCTTCACCAGGTGACCAGAAAAATAACACCTTCAAGTGAGCAACCAAGATTTGTCCAGCCATTTCCTAGATAGAGACCACCAAGGGAGGTAGGGAATCCTACAAAACCCAAGGCACTTCCTGAAACGCAAAAGTCAGTCTCTCTCCTTGTCCCCTTCTTGTTTCAGGAAACACCCCATCTCCCAGATCCCTCCAAAAAGGTGCTTTCCCCTCCTTTTTTGATTTTTTTAAAATTATTGTAGATGATACCTTTTTTTGTACATTTTTCTCCCTTTTCTCCCCCTCACTTTTTCTTCACACCATTTTCTTCCATATTATTACAATAGTGTAGTCCTTTACTGTTACAGGTTGAAATTTCTGCAAAGTTCATTATGACATTGTAGGTATGCTCAATGATGGAAAATCTAGTATTATATTGACAAAGTCTATTTAACTGTTTCACTGAGAGTCCTGTTTTTATTCTGGAGTAGAAATGCCAACTACAATGTATTTTCACTAGCCTGTATCATACTTCCCACTATGCTAGTTTGCATAAAGTTCGACTCCGAAAATATTTGTATATAAGCTGAGGAAAGAATCCACTGAGTTTTGCTAGTAACAATTTTTAAATTGGAAATTAATTTTTAAAATTTTAACTGGAAATTTAATTTTTAATTGGAAATTTTAAAAGAATATTCAATAGAGAAATAAGAATGTGCTGAAAGACAAAAACAAATAAGTAATCTGCTCTATATGTTGGTTTCAGAATATGCAAACCAAGCAAAGAGACCAATTTTAAGGATCTCATGTTCTTCTGACAACTCTGAATTATCAAGTTGACTACCCAACTTTCCTGCTTTGACTCTTGAGGGAAAAACAGGTTAAATGCAGAAGGAAGAGCACTGGTCAGGCATAAGAAGTCTTGCTTTTGCCACTTTTAGCTTTGTATCCTTGGCATGCCACCAAAACATTCTGAAGTTCAATTTCCTAGATAGTCAAAACAGGCTGTCTACCCCCTCATCTTTGTAGAAAATGAGAGTCATAATGCCTGTTAAAAAGTTCCTGATACGCAAATGGCAATGGATGTTATGATTACAATGTAATAGATATTTATGCACTGGGGTTTGTTTTCCTTAAAGTAAGAAAAACAAAACAAAACAAAGCAGAATCTGGGAAATCATAAAACTGCACTGGCCAAACCACTGTAGTGTAAGCAAATGCTTTAGAAGCTTTAAAATAATTCACAAATTAATACTAGGTTTTAATATTCTTTATTTTCCACATATCTTAAGATTGGTGTTGTTTATTAGCAACTTCAACGAAAGTCAGCCTCAAATCATGCAGTATGTATCACAAATGATCATGGGAGGGAGCTGGGGCTATGGCTTTGAATGAGATTTAATTCCATTCTGCCACCTTCTTCACTGATAATGGAGATTGCTTTCTGCTTCCCTTTCCTAAGTTAGGCCTCACGGAAACAGATTTTCAGACTAGCCCAAACTAAATTTAATTCCTGATTCTTTCTTTAAAAATGGAAATAAATATCTACTCTATAGCCAAAGATAAAACTGCTTTTCTAAAGGACATAGTAGGCAAACTTCTTTCCATTCTGAAAACCTAAATGTAAAACTTCAGTGTGCACATGTTTCCTTGACTTTTGATCCAGACCCCTAGACTTCAACCACATCTAACACGCTTACTGCTCAATCCTGTCCCCTGCACTTAACAGCAGGTTATTCAACCTCAGTTTCCTTTCTACAAAATGGATTCACTAATGGAACTTTGCCCATAAGCTTAAAGGGAACAGATGAGAACGTACCTTTAAATGCTCAACCTAGTATGTAACACATAATCAATTTCTAGGTAATCGAATTAAAGTAATAAGAAAAACAACATATCAACAATTTTCTAACTTGCATTTTAACAAACACTGAGGTGGGTCAGCAGCAATGCTATTGGGGTAGTTTGCCATTTTTTTTCCCTTCTTAGGTTTCCTTGGCTGTAATCCTTACCCTCCCTTCCTGGGCAGGTCTGTTTCAGTTCAGCTGCTGGCTAGAACACCTGGCAGGAGGCCCACTCTTGACGTTTTCTGTTTGTGGAGCCAACCGAGCAGTGGGGGTGGGGAGTGATCATCTTCACCGCGGAGACATTGGAATCTGTTGAGTTAAACATTGCTCTGCTGTTACCATCGCCTCCCTTTCCTTCTCCCTCCCTGTGAATGAATCTGGAAAGAATGAACCTGAAGTCTATCTTGAACAGCTATAAAACCTTTATGGTACGTGGGCTGCTCCTCAAGGAGTAGGGCATTAGCCTGCCTGTTCGTTCCTGGGGTAAACAGGATGCGTCAGCGTATTCCCTAACACCGGGTCAATGTCTGAGGGAGCGGTGCTCTCTGTGCCTGGCACCTGCTGGTGTGAGAGGTCTGCTGGCAGCAATATACAACAATCAACTTTGATGACTGCACTAAGTACAGAGCTCACTGCTCCCGAGCTCCTCAATTCACCAAGTAATATTTATCTTGGGATAAAAACATCTCCAAGGTTCTTCTCTTTTGATCAGTTCTCCGAACTACAGAATATAGTGTAAAAGCATATATAAGTATCTGAAATGTTTGTATCCAACATCGTTTTTTTCTAAATAACTTCCACAACCAAAATCCACAATTGAACTTATAGCCTTTTGAGTCAGGCTTTGGAATTGCTAGCTGTCGTAGTTCTCCACAAAACGCTGCCGCTCCATCCCCTCAAGTCTCTTGTTGGTCTTCAGAATCTTGGTCCATGATTCTATAGATGACATCTTTGAAGGACTGTTGGCATCCTACCCAAAGTACTGATTCGCACTTAAAATTTTAAATTTTAAATAGCAGGTCTATCACCCTTTCCGATTCTGCATACTTCATTTTCCTAGAACTCACCATTCTTTGTATCTTCATCCTGTGCCAGCCATTCATGTTTTATCCCAGTAAGTGCTTTTTCCCTGGCTAGTTTTCTAAAGCCTTCCCTGTTCATTTTGCCCTCCAAGTTCTCTCATCTCTATTTCATATTCTTCTGTTCATGGAGGTTCTATTGTGAATTCCATAACATCATATCTTGGGCCGAACTATTGATTGCTCAAAAGCACAAAGCTACCAAACACCAGTGACATTCAACAACCAGTTAGCAATAATGACTAACACATCCTCTACCTTCACTTTATGACATGACAAGTCAGTTCAGAGTACTGGTTCCATTTTACTATAAAACACTATGACATTGAGAAGTTTGGGGTCTTATTTATGGTGATCTGATGAATACGGAATTAGTGCCATACTCATTGTTCAAAATAAAGATGGGGAAAAAAACATCTCAGAACCAAAGTAGGAAGAGGAAGTAGAAACACCCTTGGCTGGCAAAGTACTCCAAACATTTTATATCAACAAACCAATCAAAAATTCAGCCCCAATTACAAATGACGGGTTGATTTATATGAGATTTGATTATAATTCCTCTCTGTGATGAAAGATAACTGATCTGGGTACTCCTTAGGTCATCAAATATTTTCCATGAGTAAGCCAAACCAGAGTCTTTGAGAATATGTCCTTTGAGGCATGAATTTATTATAAATGTTAGCTAACCCATAGAGTCAGATTGCATAATTGTATATTTCCATTGTGAAGCATAAAAAATAAATTTATTACTGTATTTTTGCTTAGGATTCACTCTATTTTATTAATTTTTTAAAGGCAGAGAGAGAGACTGATTTTTTTTTTTTTTGAAAGGCAGAGTTACAGAGAAAGAAGGAGGGGGTGGGGATCTTCCATGTACTGGTTCACTGCCCAAATGGCTGTAATAGCAACGTCTAAGCCAGCCTGAAGTCAGGAACTTCATCTAGATCTCTCTCCCACATGAGGGTAGGGGCCTAAACATTTGTACCATTTTTCTCTTCTTCTGCTTTCCCAGATGCATTGGCAGAGAATTAGATTGAAAGTAGAGCATCAGGGACATGAACTTGTGCCCACAAGGAATCATCTAGGTGGCAGCTTGATTATTATGTCACAACACCAGCCCCAAAACATAATTGTTACATAAAGTTAATAACATATTGAAAATCAAGAAAATGTAAGTTACCTGTAGTCCCACTACCCAGATGGAACAGATGAGATTTTGCTATCATTTTCAACATGTTAATACATCTAAGTATTTTTTTAAAATTTGAAACATACTATTCATGTTGTTAGGAGACATCACTGTTGCCTCCCAGAATATGCTTTAGCAGGAAACTAGAATTAAAAGAGAAGCCAGGTCTTGAGCTCATAGCCAGGTGCCGTGAGAAGCGATGTAGGAACCCCAGGCAGCATCTTAACTGACATGACAAAACAGTTTCTGTATTTTGTGTTCAGGGTTCAATGCTCTCCTGTTACCCTATGGCCTGCTCCTTTGCTGCTTCCTCCCAATTTCTTGACCTCTAAGCTTGGAGGAACAGGAAGCAAAATTCTTCCCTTCATTCTGATGATAAGTGATCTTCAACCACAGTTACATTACAATAACCTGTAAAGCTCTCTGACACTCCTAGTGTCTGAGACTGACTTCTACATTGCTAATTGGCCAGGGATGTGACTCTGTGTCCTGAACATTTTTTTTTTAAGTTCTTACAATAATAGTAATGTGCAAGGTCAAGGTTATGAATAATTGACTAAGCCCTAGACATTCTCAAATAATATCAGTGCAATGAAAATTCCCAAATATCTATCTCTTCAGCCTAAACTTTTCTCAGAAATTCCAGATTCAAGTAGGTAACATCTCCACCTGGATATTTAATAAGGAATCTCAAACTTAACATATTAAACCTAAATTCTCAATTATTTTCAATGCACAATCTCTTGGGGCAGGCCTTGTAGGTGAAGCCACTTCTTGGGATGCCTCCATCCATATCAAAATGTGGGGATCAAACTTCCTGCTAATGAGCACCCTGGGAGATGGCAGTTAATGTTTCTAGTCCTTGAGTCCCTGCTACGCACAAAACCTAGATGGAATTCCCAGCTCCTGGTTTTTGCCTGGCTCTGCCCTAGCTGTTGTAGGCATTTTGGGAATGAATTCAGAATGCTCTCAGTTGCTGTCTTTCAAATACAGGAAAATAAATAAACTTCAATTAAAATGAAACAAAACCAAAACCTGCTCCTTCTGCAAAATTCTCTCTCTCAAAAAATCATAGCCTGAATCTCCACTTGCCCAGCGCAAAAACACTGGAGTCATCCAGGACACTTTCTCTTCATGACAGAAAGTCAGATCATGCATTTCACTGGCCATGGAAAATATCAAAAACTCAAAATTTAAAGTAAAGTTTACACTAAATATGTATGATGTTGCATCATTCTAAAGTTCCAAACTCTTAAGTCAATCAAGTCAGTGATCGTCCAAACATGTGTTTCTTTCCACATCGTCGACCTACACTGCACTGTGATCTCAATGAAAGAGAAATTTTGCCACTCAGTCACTGTGGAATCCCACTTGGACTAGGCTCAGCACAAAGCAGACATTTAGTAAATATCTGCAGAATGAATCAAGCCATGCAGCTGTGGGGAACCAAATGGTACAAGATAGAGTAAGGCTAATTTGATCAAATCTTTCAGGGAACTTAGAAGTTATTCAGTACAACTTGGTTATGTTACTTTGAGAAGACCAACTTAGAACCATGACCAACCTATTCAAAGACACTCTGCAAAGTCCCACTAGAGACAAATTTGAATTGCTCTCTTCCAAATTGCTGTTCCAATATGCTGCACCCTCTCTTAGTGGTCTCCCATTTGTTCTCTTTTCTTTCTTACTTCTTTTTTTTCTGAACACAGTGTTTCTGAATTCATCTCAGATAATTCAGCCACAAAATAATGCATTCCTATGCTATCATCACTAAGCTAAACTGCTGAACTCAACTGAAAGAAACTAAGATCTGATGAAGAGAGGAATTTCAAAGACCCTCAAACCGGTAACTACGTGGAGAGTGAAACAAAGAGAAGGCGTCTTTTTCACCACTTCACCCACATCCCACCTGCTGCAGCACGCTAAACCCTTGTACTGCATACATACTTACTGCTCCCCTCAGTTTGCTATATGTTGCTCCCAACAATATAAAACATCAAGGTTGAGGCAGAGAAGAGAAGGGACAATTGTTCCAAGAAATGACTAACAAGTACAATTTGAAGGTGCCTCATCATCACAGTTACATAGAGACATTTACTAAAGGAGAATGAATAAAGAGGTATTTCAAACCTAACAACTCAGCTTTCATCTCCACTTACATTAGGTATTTAGTATGTGTGAAGGAGAAGGACACCAGAAAACATGTCAAGCTCACAGGTGCCAGATCTGAAGCCTGGGGGACTTTTCTTTAACTCTTGAAGTTCTGTTCATTTGCTATGAGCAGAAACACTGGCACTAACCCAACTGCTGCAGTACAAGATTAGCATAATAACCAGTTAAACTTCTTCCCTTCCCTAAATACTCATCCTTAACCTCCTTGGCTAAATCACAAACCTTTTTTTTTTTTTCTCATTTGTAATTAAAAATAGAGAGAATAAAGAGAGAAGAGGGGAGAAGAAGTAAGAGTTAGAAACACACATAGGGAAATGTAGATTCTTATAATCATCCTCCAAATTTAAAAAAGAAGCACTCAGCTTAAGAAAACAAACTTAAGCAATAGTCATTTTTCAAGTTGCCTATAAAATTAGATCTTTTTTATTTTTCCTTACAGAGAAAAGTTTTCACTTCTTTTAACATCACTTGAAATAGATTCAAAGTGTTGGGAAATCAGTGCATGAATCAAAGACATGTCCAAGGAATCTTGTAAATTTCAGTGCAATCCTATTTGCCACAGATTTGGCACATTTTTTCCTCTGTCCTTTTGAACCTGATTCTGTTCTGCTGCTCTTGCAAAATATCATTATATATAGTTTAAAGTCTCTGGTGGAGCAGTTCACTTCATAGCTTACTTGCAAATCATTTGGTAGGTAGACAGGAATGTGTAGATTGGTGGGTGAACAGTGAGCCAGGTAACCATCATCTTATTATTTCTTTTTTCCCCCCATGATCCTACAAACAGTATTTCAGGCCCATAGAGATCTAGTCTTATTGATGAGAAGATCTAAATTTAACATAAGCTTCTGGGACCATTCATGTCAAAACAGAATATGGATTGGCATGGGCCTGTGAGTCCCGCTGACCTCTAAAACATGATGTAAATAGGACTAATGACTAGGACTACAAGAACATATGTAATCAGGGCATAGAGGGAGGGCATAGGACAAGAGAAAGCACATTCTGTTTGACTTTTGTTTCATCTGTTTTAATATTAAAGCCATGGAATTTCAACTGATGGCTAATATTTTGACCACCCAACAAGATATTTTAAAAACATGACAAAATACTTTTTACCAAACAGTCTTGTAGGAACTGATAGTAAATGTATACATTTGTGGGGTTAAATTTTTCAGGTTCTAACATCAAGAATATTCTTAACCCATCTGGAGACTTGTCAGCAGTACTTAAGTAGGTCCTCAGGGTCCCATCCCAAATTTGAGACCCTTTCCCCACTTTAAAATCCAAAAGAGAAGCTAGTGTTATTTATCTAAATAATATATAACCAACAGTTAAACTTTGGCATGATGTCAACCCACATATTCAGTTACTAGGCACAGCAACAGGCCTTTGCAGAAAAACAGGCACCTGGAAGCTCTTTTATTCTGCCTCAGTTCAACCCAGTAGGTATTTATTACACTCAACAATGCACATACACTTTACTGGGCTTGTTGGCTCGTCTCCTTAACACCATAACCTAATGTTGACAAAAGTCTTACAAACAAAACATTTGCAACTGCCTCTGCTGCTCAAGTTAAACACAACAGCAGGTGCCTTTGCACCTCCAGATTCTGAGTTCCTATGTAACAGTTCACCCATCTTAAGACTCTGGGCCTTTTGCTAGCATTACATTCAATAAATCATAAACTAACAGGACTTTTTTCCTCTAGCAAGGAATAAGGAGTTTTCATTTGGTGAAACCAGGTATGCCAGAACTGTCTATATGGTAGGATTCGTTTGGTTGCTAAGTCTGGACAACAGTGAAACTCAAATGACTCTCTCGTGGATATGACCAAAGGATGCTAAGAAAGATGACCAGGGTATAAAAAGCAAGATGTTTTACTGAGCATTTGCCCTAAGTGAATTCCACACAGATGTCTTGGATAAATTGTCAGTGTATTTAAAGTTTCCTTTCTCCTGTTATTCCTCCTGTGTGGTTTCTCAGCACAGATAGCACCAGAATTTTGTGAATTTGCCTAAAGGTTTCTAAATGCTTTCTAGTCTTTGAGTTGGTATCCATTACCTTTTCAACCAAATGTCCTCTACCATTAGAGACTGCCTTCATCTTCTTCCAGCAAGAAGCCCCTGCGGACATGCTGAGTCCATACAAGCATTCAAACCTTCTGTTTGGATAGAATGACTAGGTGAGTAAACAATCTTCACCCTCTAAATATATTGTCTATGGATGTTCTTCAGATGTTATCTCATTTCTAAACTTTGGGGAATGTAAGTAAACTCTACAGCTTCTTTCCCATCATATTCATGCTCCTACTCAATTTTACAAGGCTTTTCAGTTCTCGTCTCATGATGTCACATGCATATTCCTTCAACCATGCTAATAGGGTTTGTGCCTGTCCTTCAAAGAGACCCTCCATCGGACCCCAGTAGTGCACCTCTCTCCCCACATCCCCCACACCCCCGAATCCATTGTTTCTCTTGAAGCCCATTTGCTGATTGCACTGGGAGGCATCCTGTACTTGAATTAGCATGTCTTTTCTATTTTCATAAATTGATATATTAATATGAATCTCAAACTCCTCCAAAACCAACAAAGATAAGCTCTTCTGTCTTACAAGGTTGGGTTTAAAACCATGGTGGAATCATACACAGTTAAAAGATAAAAGGGAGGAGGTAGATCTCAAATGGTCTGAAAGGGTAAAGTAAATCCTACCAGGAAAATAGAATCACTGATATTGTCACCAATATTAAAGATCCTAAATAATTTGATGTTTGGTAATGCAATTTTATAATTCTGTAAGAGAAAATATGTGAAAATCATTCAAAACATTAGCTAACCAACAATATTCATTGTATCTAATTTTAAACAAAGTAGTCATGCCTGCTATAGATGGTCAAATACCAAGGTGGCTGGGAGTTTATAAAGATATTAAAAATACTCTCAGGTCATAGGTCTGTTCACTGAAGGTAAAGAAGAAAAAAAGACAGAACTGAGAGCCTTTGCCACTTCACTCATCCTATGGCAGGAGTCTCCACCTTCTTGTTCTTTGGTAGGGAATTCTTACAGTTGTGGTCCCTGCCGCTATCACTCTCTTAACAATCAGTGCTGGAGACAGGGTTGTCTGACTCAAACAGGTGGTGATGATCACTGACATGTGATAAGTTCTGACATTTGACTGCATGGGTAACTCTGTAGCAAATCACACATTCCCCAAGCTTTAGTCTCTTCATTTGTAAAGTGGAACTTTACAAAGCTAATGGAAAAACTGGGTGACATAATTGAGAATGTTACATAAATAGCACATTTTGTAATGCTAGTAGTACCTCCTGATTGCTTAGTGTGTTGACAATGTCTGCACTGAAAACCACCTGCCTCACTTCGAAAAATCTGAGTGTCAGCAACTCCTTAGAAAGGTTCTTAGGACACAACTCAATTCCTGATCTTTTTCCTCCTTGAACTCTGAATGTAGAGTTATTGCATTTATCTAGAAAATATTTCAGTAATAGTGGGTCTGAGATAAGTTATTTGCTTATCCAAGATCACACGGCTAACATGTGCAAAGGCCAGAATTAAACCAGATCTGTCTGACTCCAAGCTTTCAACCTCCATCCAAATGCTTTCTAGTTTTTTTTGAGAATTTCTGTAAGAGCTCTGAATTAACAAGCATCAACAACTTTTTTTCCATAGTAGTTTTGAGAAAGCAAAAGGCAATGTACATGAATATAATTTTCAAATCCTAAAGGAGTAGGATGCTACAGTTAGTCATCAGTTGCTAGCAATATAGGAATGACTATGTTGCTGAGCTGTACTATTAAAATATACTGAGGAATAGCATTCATTTCCGTTTATTGAAGGCCTGAGACCTGTTCAAGGCATCAGTTGTTTAGGTGTGAACCACAGGCTACTTCATATTTTGTGTAGTAAAGTTGTAGTTCTTAAAAACAATCAAGAATTTCCAGGAAATCAGCCATTCTAATGTTACAGGACCATGCCCAGGTGAATCTGAGCACCTCTAAGACCCCCCTTCTTCATATTTTGTCCTGGATGCAATCACTTATTTCCCTTAAGCTAATTCTTATATCCCTACAAAGCAAGGAAAAATCAGTAGTTTATCCAACACTTGCACATTTTCAAAGTCCTTTCCTTATCATTATCCGCTCATAGCAATGGAGAGGTTATCTGGGCAGGTACTTTGACCTCAATTTCCAAGGAGGAAATGAAAGTACATAAGAGTTTAAGTACCCATCTTTTGGTCTCACAGGTAGAAAAATGTCATGGGAAGATATGGATTCAGCAAATCTGAATGTCCATAGGTTTACATTTTGAGTCTTATTCCTTCCCAGGAATTCCTTCTCAGTTGTAATGCTATATCATCTAGAAGTAACTGCACCTACCCAGTCTCATTCAACACAAAGTTATGGATAACCAATTTCATATCAGGTACTAAAAAGATACAACCTCTATATTAAAAGAAATACTAATACAGATATATAATGAACACTCTAGGCAATTGGCCTTAGAATAGTAAATTAGGGAACTGTTTTCAAAATTTCTAAGGCATTTTGCTGAATAGAAAAGTTTTATATCAGAGCAAACATATAATATTTGTCCTTTAGAGATTGGCTTATTTCACAGAGCATAACAGTCTTCAGTTGGGGCCATCTTATTACAAATGGTAGAATTCCATTCTTTTTAATGGCTGAGTAGTATCATATGTTCTGATATATGGCAACATTCATGCAAAATACAAAATAAAAATATAAAACTAAATATATATCATATATAGGTAAATATGTATACACATATATTCTCATAGATGAATTATATAATGGATACTAACATGCCAGGAAGTACAGACATGTTGTAATATGCATCTCTACTCCCAAATAAAAAGAAGACTCCCAATAAATTAAATATATCTTGATAATATGATACCAAATGTTCTACCACTGCCTATAGCTACAATGTTATGGTACACTTAAAACAGCAGAATGTTGGACTTGTGACTGTTACTGAAAGACTATACTACTATAATAATATGGGGAAAACAGCAGGGGGTGGGGAGAAAAGGGAGTGAGGAAGGGGAGGTGGAAGGGTAACCCTTATAACTGTGAAACCATATCATGGAAAATAATAACAATAAAAAATAAGTTTCAGACATTAAGTGGTAGTTGAGAAGTAATCTGATAATACAGTAGTGGACAAAGAGGTCACCCAGAGGAGAGCGGGCCTTGATACCACAATGGTACCTGGGCAGAAGTCAAGATGATGAGCCTGTCAGCTCTCTCCTAGTTCCCTAATTCTCCATAGAATGACAATCCCAGCCTCTGCGATTGGTAGTCTGATTCTGGCAAGTGCTCTATCTGCCTCGTCCTTCCACAGCTTTCATTCCTATCACAGATTCTGCACTTATCAAATCCCTTTCTCTAATCCGAAGATCTCAGAGGTCAAGAACCTAGTTTGCTTTCTCTGTGCCTTCCCCCTTTCCTCACACAGGCCAACCAGTTCCTCGTCCTAAGAATCCTTACAGAACCAGCACATATGAGTCCCATGTTTTTCTCTGCAGACAGGGAAAAAAGTAGAATGCACGGCCCTTGGAACAACTCTGGTAGGAAGACCTCAGCAGAGTGATCAAGCAACTCAGTCCCATGAATTGGATATTGAGCCAGCACACTGATCCTTGCTTCTTGATATGTGTTACTGTCAGAAATCAGGGGTAGAAATCAGTGGCCTTGAAAATGTGTCACTCAGATATTCTGTTACAGGAACACAGTTGACTGATGGCCTCAGATATGACTTCCGTGAACATGACCTACTACTCAAGTCTAAGCCATGCTTCCAGCAAATTTCTCTTAATCAGTGACCATGCAAGGTACTAACTAGTACAGGCCCATTCCTATGAGAATCAGGGCTCCTCTAACAGGTATCTGGGATTCAAGGCTGCCACGTTGGCCTGACCAAAACTTTCTTGAAAATGTTCTATAGTCTGGGACTTCATTTATTTTTAAAAGATCTTGTTTACTGATTTGAAGTTCAGAGTTGACACACAGAGATTTTCCACCAGCTAGTTCATTCCCCAAAGGAGAGCGAAAGTCAGTGCTGAAAAAGGCCAAATTCAGGAGGCTAGAACTCCGTTTTGGTCTCCCTTGGGGCTGGCCCAGGCACAAGCACGTGGGCTATTTTCCATTTCTTTCTTAGGTACATTAGCGGGAGGCTAGATCAGAAGTAGAGGAACCTGGAATCAAACATTACATTCCTATGGAATACCAACTTAACCCTCCATGTCACAATGCTTGGCTGCCCCATGGCTGGAACTCTATTTTGTCTTCTTTCTTGGTCTGCGTCCTGATCTACAGGCTTCCGAGAGTTACTTCTGTCCCTTCCCATCCTTCACAGGGAGAGGGCAGGAATGGGGGCAGGTTTATACCCTGAATAAACCCTGGCACTTTGACTCGATTTTGGTATCTACTGCTTGGAGGATTAGCATGTATAGTTACTCTAGACCATTACAATCATATGTAATAAACGACTCTGAGCTAAAGGGGTTATGAGCAAAAAAAGATCATTGACATATGATCTGGTACTGCACAAATAATCATAATTACAGGGATTTATAGGAACCATTTACATTTATGCCTACTAACCTGTGGGTGGAATGTGCTGGAATTGACATTTTGCTTTAACATATGTGAATATCCACATTGATTACAGCACTAAATTCTGTTCTTTGAAGCTACTAAAACTGACTAGAAACTTTTGTTTAAAGGATGGAGAGACCATGGAACCACTATTGTGGTATAGCTAGTTAATCCATGCCCTGCTGTACCAATCTAGCTCACTGCTAATGCCCATGCGAAAGCAGTGAAGAATGGTCCAAATACTTGGGCCCCAGCACCCATATGGGATATCAGATGAAGCTCCTCACTCATGCTTGAGCCTAGTCCAGTCCTGGCCATTACAGCCATTTGAGGAGTGCATTTGAGAAGTGAATTGGTAGATGAAAAGATCTCTCTCACTCTTGCTCACTCTCTGAATCAGTAAATGGAAAATCCCCTCCTCTCTCTTTCTCTTCTAACACTGTCTTTCAAACAGCTAAACATTGTTTTTAAAAAATTAGAGCAAACAACATATGCAATAATCAATTTTCTCCAAAGTCCACATATAAGAAGACAAACTTTAACAAATCCCAAAAACCATTTAGCTGCCAAAATCTGTGCTCCTAGTGCCTCACTCTGATTCATGTTTCAAGGTACAAGTTAAGAAACCATCCTCATTTCTTAAGCATGATGTCTTCAAATGTGGTTTTCGTCTAACTAATGTTGCCTTTCTGGGATCATCCCACTTTCCTGGTGAAAGCAGTTTTACAAAGCAGTTCATCTTCTCCAGGTCACCTGACCCATGTCTGGAAATGTGGAACCTCAACTTGCTAGCCATGAACAAACCAAGCAGCCTAGACCAGTAAACAGGCATCAGCATTCACAGTCATTGTCATGGTGCCCACAAGCCCAAGATTTCATGTTCAAAACCTAGGCAGTCGCTGCCCACCACTATTGCACTCTCTGTATGAACATAAAGGCTTTCCACCTGCTTATGAGTCAGCACAGGGCCAGTGAGGGTATTCCTGGGTCACAGGCCGACCCAGTAAGAAAAGGAAAGGTCAGAAGTTCATAGAGCATCCCTTCAACCTTCACCCCAGGGAGCATGTCTCAGCTTTTCTTAGCTTGCAGGTTTGGACAGTCTCTAAAATGGCTTTTTTTTCCTTTTCTTTTTTTGTGTTTTTGTCTTGACTCTCACTAGTAGACAAGCATGTGCATTTCCCCAGAAAGCTCTGGGGGCTCCTATTACAAGGCAGAAACTGCCAAGTGGATCATTTTCATACAATAAATCTATAGCAGTCTGGTGGAGAGTGGAGGTGACATTTCTTGGTAGTTCATCTTGAAAGGGATCATCCAGGCATTGTGCTGGGTATTTTACACATCTTATGAGTTAACTCTCACTACAATCCCCTTTCCTGATGAAGTTAAGTAACTTTAAGGACACACAAACAGAAAGTCACAAAGGCAAGATTTAAACAATGGCATGTTTAACTTTTATTTGTACTTCATCATATTAACTCTTCAGAGTCTTCTTAAGAGAGGATAAGAACTATAGGGCAGAAAAATATCACTAAACAGCTGGAAATGACACGTTTGTCATTTGACAATTTTGCAGCTCAGAAGGCTGACGTGGATTGTACTAGGCTAAAAATAAGCTTTGGCAGGATTGCAATCCTGGAAACCCCTCACAGAGAACCCATTTCTGTCTTTTTCAGCCTTTAGGAACCTTGAACTTCATTCCTTTCCTTGGAACCTCTTCCTCCATCTTAAAAGTTCATCATTCCAACTTCTGCTTCTATAACCACACTTCTGTCTTCTGATTTCATAAATGAGGATGTTTGTGACTACACTGAGCCCATCAGGATACCCTCCGGATCGCACATTTCTTAACTTAATCACTTTTGCAAAAACCCTTTCTCCACATAAATTAACAAATTCACAGGGAACAGGACAACGACATGGCTTGATACAATTATTCTGTTTACTGAATGTATATACTGGGTCCCTTGTCTTTCTTCTTGTGGAAGATTCTTGTTGGTCAGTAGAGATCACGTAAAACCTTTTGAGGAATTCTTTAAGAACCTAAACCTGAGCACTATTTGTCAAGATGATCCAACTGTAATATCTGAAATGCCGGACACGGCTGCAACATTGCAACAAACCAATACATACATACTTCTTGCATTTTGGTTGTTTTGCTAAGGTAGATGGTGATCTTGGAAACTGAAGAAGCTATTAATGTTTCTTCGTGAAAATTTATTTTAGAATTGAATTTCTTTCTGCTTTGAAAAAGTTGAAAAGTTGACATAACATTTAAATCTTCAGGGTTACCAAGGACAGAAGCATAAATTGTGTCCTTTAATCTAAACTAGCAGGGTTTTTTTTTTTCCTAAAATCAAACTGCAATAAGCAGAGGAAATACATATTTTCAGTAAAATCATTTTTTTGGGTAAAAATGAACATGTCACCTTGAAATTAAGAATATATACTAACTGAGTTTTTAAGACATATTTTAAGGGGCAAAATATGAGGTTTTGAAGTAAATATACAAGAATATATACAAGTTAATACTGCTGCTCATTCTTTGAAATCTTACTAGTTTATCCTTCTGTAATGAAAATCACTACATAATAAGTATTATACAGGTGCTTGCATGCTTATTCTATTATTACAGTGTTACTGTTTTGAAACATTTGTTTTCCTAAGTTGTAGTTACTTTGAAAAATTAGCACAAACCATATATTAACAAAGGTGTAAAACTGATTTGTATCTTAATACGCGGAAAATTGTGTTAATTTGGCACTCTAAAAACCCTGTGTACATTTTAAAATGACACTCACATACCCTATGTAAATCTGTAATGATGTTTCATCCTAATGCTGCATATTAGATTTAATCCACTCTTAGCAATTTCCGCAGATAGAAGAAACACATGACAGGTGACACACACTCAACATGTTTCCATAGAGCATCTTCATGGTGGTGGAACTCAAAACTACATGAGGGGAGGAGCAAATCAGTAGAGTGGTTTATAAGCACAGCAGTAGAGGGCCAACTGCAACTCTCTTCCTTTTTCTTTCCTCATCCCTGAGTATGGGGACATGTGGAAAGTTATGAGTGGTATTCCCCTTTGTTTTGCCCCTTCCCCCAGCAACAACAAGAAAAAATAGCTAATTTGGAAGCAAAGAATTCACTCAATTTTCCCTAAATCTTGATCCTTCCCACCTTGATCAACCATGTAATCATTATTTTTAAAAATAATTAATTATTTAAAAATTTTAAAAAAGAAAAGAAACCACACTGGGGCCCAGTGTGAGAGCCTAACAGCTAAAGTCTTTGCCTTGAATGTGCCAGGATCTCATATGGGTGCCAGTTCTAATCCTGGCAGCCCCAATTCCCAACTAGCTCCCTGCTTGTGGCCTGCGAAAGCAGTAGAAGATGGCCCAAGGCCTTGGGACCCCGCACCCACGTGGGAGACCCGGAAGAAGTTCCTGGCTCCTGGCTTCAGATCAGCTCAGCTCCAGGCATTGCAGCCACTTGGGGAGTGAACCATCAAATGGAAGATCTTCCTCTCTGTATCTCTTCCTTGTATATCTGCCTTTCCAATACAAATAAATGAAATGTAGAAAGAAAGAAAGAAAGAAAGAAAGAAAGAAAGAAAGAAAGAAAGAAAGAAAGAAAGAAAGAAAGAAAGAAAGAAAGAAAGAAAGAGAGAAAGAAAGAGAGAAAGGGTGGGGAGGAAGGAAGGAAGGAAGGAAGAAAGGAAGGAAAGCACACTGGAAAAACAAAGACAGAAACCAGACTGGAGAGCTGGCATTGTGGCCCATGGGTTAAGCCACTGCCTGTAATATCAATATTCTACTTTGGAGCACCAGTTTGTGCCCCAGATACTCCATTTTCAATCCGGTTCCCTAATAATGCACCTGGGAAAGCAGTGAAAGACTTCCCAAGTGCTTGTATACCTGTCATCTGTATAGGAGACTCAGTTGGAGTTCCTGGCTCCAGGTTTCAGCCTGACCTATCCCCAGCTATTGCAGCCATTTGAGGAGTGACCCAGCAGATGGAAGATGTCTTTCTCTCCTTTCTGTCTTTCTCCCTCCTCTCTCTCCCTGTCTTTGTCACTCTGCCTTTCAAATAAGTAAAATAAATATTTTTTAGTGAATCAACAGACAGAAGATCTTCCTCTCTTTTTCTTCTCCTCTTTGTATATGACATTTCGATAAAATAAATCTTTAAATAGATAAATAAATAAATAAATAAATAAATAAAGCAATGAAGAGGCACAAAGAATTCTAAAAATAATTTTAAGCCTTGCACTTGAGTTCATTTACTTTTTAAATAATGACAAATTATTCTACGGATATTCAATATAATTTTGTATGATATTTAATAATTATCAACATTATACTTTATTTTATTAGATATAACTAACTAATAACATCAGAATACTTTATGGAAGGCAGAGATAAAGAGGCTTAAACTGTCCTCCAAGCCCTTTCGTCTTTAACTCGACATTGTCTCTTTTAATATTTGCTATGAACAAAATCATGAAATAGATAAAATATATTTTTGGTGTTTTCCACTTCTAGTTGGGGTGCACCTCAACTTTTGATACCTGCCTGTCTCTTAATTCCCAGGGCATCACTGACCTGCATTTCTCAGCTTTTCTTTCCCCAACAAAATTTACCTGTCCTTTGCGCTACTTTCTAGGATCCTGTTTTATGATTACTCACAGATGTATTATTTCCCCTCAGGTTATACATCACATTACAGGCACCTTCCAAACTTGTTTTAAGTAAAGGTATGTGTACTACCTCATAGCACCAATCTCATAGCAATCCATAGCACTTGTCCTATCAGTGGAGTTGGTGCTTTAGCACTTTGTCCTCTCCTCATTGGAGCCTTTAATAATGGAATAGCACCATCTAGTCCTTGAGAGGAGCCTTTCTTTTAACTCCATACCACTGAATCACCCATGTTAGCACTCTCAGTGGTCCCTGCACCTAACTCAACTCGTTCCATCAGCTTCTTAAATATTCTCAGTTTGGAAAGCTAACCATGTGGTCATTATCTCCCATCCTTCAGGGAACTTCCCCTTTCTGTGGGATCTCTCTCTCTTTGCCCTTTACCACCATGTAACTGATGATGACTTTAAAACGTCCAACTCTTCCCTCTATCTTGGGATTCTTTATTCACTTTCATCTTCAGAACAGGGTTGTCAGTCATTTCACTTCCTTCCAACTTATTTTGTTTTGTTTTGCTTTGTTTCCTACAGGACTTATGAAAACAGACTAGGAAAATAGAAAAAGCAATCCTATTATGGTCAGATATCTTCAAGACAATCCAAAAAGGATTTAACATATTTTCCTCTGTTTTTAACTAGACAAGACCTGTTTCTTTTCTCTAGCTGATATTGTTTTAATAAATATATAACTTCAGAAGGAGGAAAGATACAACCTGTCAGGACCAGCACAATCGCCCAATTGGCAAATCCTCTTCCTGCTAGCACCAGAATCCCATATGGGCACGGGTTTGTATCCCAGCCGCTCCATGCTTGTGGACTGAGAAGGCATTGAAGGACTGGTGTCTCCCTCTCCCTCCTCTTTTGAGAGGCACAACACCTCCCGGCTTCCTTTCCAGAGGTGCTTCCCCTTCCCTCTCCCTTCACTGCTCACCTGGTCCCTTCACAAATTAACTTTTCTATCTGAAACAGAAAAAAAAAAAAAGAAGAAGGCGGTGGAGGATAGCCCAAAGCCCTGGGACCCCGCACCCATGGAAGACCTGCAAGAAATTCCTGGCTCCTGGCTCCTGGCTCCTGGCTCCTGGCTCCTGGCTTCGGATGGGCTCAGCTCCAAAAGTTGTAGCCACTTGGGGAGTGAATCAGCAAACAGAAAATCTTTCTGTGTCTCCTTCTGTCTTTAAATCTGCCTTTCCCTTAGTGAGGAGTAACTGATTTTTGTGTCCTACCTAGTAAAGTAGATGGGAGTCCAAACAGACTTTTTCTTGAGTGTTCTAAGCTTTCCTTATTGGTCTCTCTCTGTCTATCTGATCTAATTTTGGGAGCTCTGAAGCGACCCTGATGGTCATTGCAGGAGAGGATGGGGAGTCAAAGTTGGAGGTAAGTAAGGACCAGAGAAGGCTCCCCTCCCGAATCCCGAAGGAAGTTGACTGTTCTTCAACTTCTGAGGATTGCTCAGGACTTCTGGCTGTTGTTCTGATGTCTTTAGACCCTGTGAGGAGGTTTCTGGCTTCTTCCATCCCATGTGGGAGATCTGATAGGGAATGGTTGATCTCAGAGTTCTTGGCCTACGAGGGCATGTCAATTCCCTGTGATCTCCTCGGCGGTTGGTGCCCATACTGATAGTCCTTGGTGAGGATCCTGGAGTCTCCAGGGTTGGGATACAAGCCTCCTCCTGTCCTCCTGCTCCAGTCTGGGGTCCTCTCCTGCTCCGTGCATATGACCTCCTGTTAAGAGGCTATCAGGATCACTCTTGGATCCCGCTGTATGTCTTTATAGTTTTTGCTAATGACTAATGTAGATTCTAGTCTGCTGTCTATAAGTTACCTGTTATAATCATGATAAATTATACTTAACATCTTCCTCACACACATTGACTCAGGATTAATTAAAAAGTGACTAGAATGCATGGAATATTCATCCTGTCATATAGGGCAAGTTGTACTTGAGAGTTTTTGTCAGTGTGAAAGAATACTGTAGGAATTATGTGGTATGGTTCATTTGAAACTAAGCAACAAGTTAAGACATATGGATATATGGAAACTTAAAGGAAAAAAAATAACACTCCACTATCTCTACCAAATTATCTATGGCCCTAATAGGCAAACAGGGTCTACTGTACTGCCACCTTGTGGTAAATATGCTCATGATGCATACTTGCCAGAGTATAAAGGAATATCACTGAGCCCTTCCTCTATGTCCAAAAAGAGGAACATACTTGTATTAAAACACTGCTCAGGAAAAATAACTATTTTACCATATGATAATAAATACATATATATACAAGTCTTTAAATATATATGCATGTATGTATGAGGATATGTGTATGTGTGTGTATATTATATACACATGCTTTGTATGTAAGAACTTGGGCCCTAAATCATGTATTATCTTAATAATCAAAGCAGAAAATATTGATTAACCATACAGTTATTGTGATATGTGTTACCTACTCTGAATGAGTCTCAATTTTTAAAATTTATTCATTTCTTTTATTATTTCATGATACAATTTCATAGGTTCTGGAATTTCCTTTCCCCCTCCCCAAACCTCTGTTCCCCCACTAGTTTCTCCCATGTCTCTATGATAGTCTAATCCTTCACAATCAGTCATAAGCCCATCACTCTGCTGTTTCAGTATATCCCAGTATTGTAGGTATGGACAATGGTAGATAGTCCAGCAGCCTATTCTCAAAATATATTTAATAGTTTTATTGGGAGCCCATCTTTGATTTGCAAGTAGAGAGGTATACTGCATTGCATCTTCACATCTGTTTGTGAAAGTCTCTACTATACAGTTTCTATACATCCCCTTCAGTGAAAAGCCATAAAGCAAAATCAACAATGACAAAGAGAAAAATAGCAAATTTACAACATGAATGTGTCCCTGAAGAAATGAAAAAGAAAATCAAAGACCTTCCTGAAGCAAACAATGCTATCGTGTGACCCATGAGTCACACAATAAAAAATTAATTAAAAAAACAAAAACTTTTTTTGAACGGATGAAAATAAAAGCAAAAATATCAAACCCCATGAGATGTAGCAAAAGCAATGTTGAAAGGGCTGTTGATCTTTATTTTGCATGAAGTTTACTTTATAGAAGAGAGGACATATGATATTTGTCCCTTTGGGATTGACTTATTTCACTGAGCATATGGTCTCTAGTTGGAACCATTTGGTTGCAAATGGTAGAATTTTATTCATTTTAATGGCTGAGTGGTACCCCATGGAGTAGATGTACCACAATTTCTTTATCCACTCCTTTTTTGATGGGCATCTAGGCTGTTTCCATGTCTTTGCTATTATAGATTGTGCTGCTGTAAATATAGCATTTCACATCCCTTTCTCATGACAGATCAAGATAGGAAACATCTCAGTGCAGCAAGCTCTGTGGACTAGATTGTTCTAAAAGGTGATTTTATGTGTTGGTCTCTGATCTGTGCCTGTTGGGAAAACAACACTGATATGACCTATGGTCATTTTGTACACTGGAGAGGACCATCAAATAATTCACTTGGATAATATCTAATAGGCCTTCAGTGAGAGCAGAATTCTAAAGAGGCACAATTAAAACCATCTCTACTTCCTGACCATCAGAACCCTTCCCACAAAGCAAGAGGTTCCTCCAGGGCCGGATAAGGACAATATTTGTTCACTTATTCTTTCATTCAATAATAATTATTGCACATCTGCCATGTGCCAAAAACATCACTTAGAAAATGTAATTGTAAGCAAAACTAGACATGATATCTCACGGATTTTACAGAGCACTGATTAAATTTAACCAATTAGTCCTAGGCAAATAGAATGACTGAGGTTCCATAGAAAATGATTAGTTTACAGGTGCTATTATTCATGTCTTCCAATCTAGGCCAGAAGGAAATTAGCTCAAGCCAGCCTGAGGAAAAAAGAAAAAAGAGTAGCAAACCAAAAGATACAATCAAGTGAGAGAGGTTTAACCCAAGAAACATGGTAACGGAAGAAAGGAGGAAAAAGCAACTTCCATGTACGGGCCCATTGAAAGATCATACTTACGAGTAAAACTCACTGAAAAAGTATTCATAGTATGAGTCTTAACATTGAACTGCAAGTCACGGACAACTTAAAGCAAAATCAATGACTTAAAGTAGCTGAATTACCACTGCAGAACAAGACATGTGAAAAATGATTTAACATGGAAGATCATAAGATGGCATAAAATAAAGGGTAACATGAATGATATAGGCAGTACAGAAGTCACAACAGAAAGCTCCATGAATCAAAACTTCGACATTGGCAGAAATTGAGCCATGAAAAGGTAGAGAGAGAGATGATGGGAAAACATCCTTACACAAAAAAATAAGAAAGAGCAACAGGGATGAAATGTGATTGGCAATGCACATTAAGGAACATAGAAATGAATTTTAGATTCCTGGGGCTTACTAAGAAATCCATTGTTCTGAGACTAAATAGAAATCTACAATGTTCAAACAGTAAGTTCTAGTCTTAAGATTTTTCTCTATTTCTCCTCCTTGGTGGCAATGCCAGGCAGCCGAGTGAGTGGAAATATGTTACCAAATCGTAGTCAGTGGCTGAAGCTACAGGTAAGTGGAAGGGGCAGAGTCCTGTTTCTGTTTGGTTTCCCAGCACCTCTTCCCTAGCAGGATTTTCTGTCCTAACCTCAGGGTGGAGCTTTCATCTCTGCAGGAAGCAGGGTCTGAGATAGTTGTCATATGACAATTCCAGGTGGAAGGATGCTCAGAAGAGAAATGGCAAGGCTTACCGCTCAGCAGAAGTAGGGCCAGCAGAGGGATGAGAAAAAGGACACTTGGGTCCCAGGGCAGAGGTACCTGGAAAACCAACTGCTCAGCACTGTCCCTTCCCCTCCTTTACAGTAGGTGTCTCTCTAGCACCTCCCACCTTATTATTCAGTAACCTGTACATTGAATTCTTTCCCTGAATTCTTTCCTTGTTAGGGTGTATTTCTTATACTCTATTAATGTCTACATGTTAAGAATCCAGATGTACAAAAATATTTTAAAACCTGTGAATTCTTACTCTTGACAAAAGGCCAATTAAAGTTTTTTGACCCATATTAGCCCAAATATAGCCTACCACTTATTTAGTAAATAGAGTTTAAGTGACATACTTCCACACCTATTTGTTGCTGGACTGTCCATGACCATTTTGTCACTGACACAGATGAATGGTTGTGACAGAGACTTTGTGGTTCACAAACCCTCAATTTTCTATAATCTGGGCCTTTACACAAGAAATTTTGAACTACTCTAACAGAGGATATATATAAAAAATACTTCAAAAACTCATGGAAATCGAAGTCAAAAGATAAGTTATTTTGGCACACAAAATTTTGAAAGTCTTGTATAGGTTTATTTTCACAGCATTTTACATGAATTTAACGGGGGTTCGTCCGAGTGTTAATGATCACAATTGTTGGGCTCAAACTTGCTGGTGAAGGCCACAGAAGTTCTCAAAGACTCCATTGTGCCATCTTAAAAATGGGAAGAATCATGTCTTCTTGGTCTACCTTGTGATATCCAAGTGAGGATCACATGAACTAGCATGCAAGTATTTATAAACCCCAATGATCTGGAGTCCCTAACTTCCCTTTGCAATTCTCCATTCCACCTCCCTTGGAAAGTGAATCCAATCTTTCTGTTGGCTGAAGCCTTGCCTTGTTTGAATTCTCAATCCCTCTCCCTCTGCTTCTAAAATGGGGTTTTCCAGTATGTTTCTGATTCCAGTTAGTCTCCTTGCTTTTTGATATTCTTGTCACCAAATTCACAACATAAATTTACTGGGAGAGAAATCAGTCATTCCATCAATGGGTGGCAAAGTTCTAGAAGGGTGAAATCGAGATGCAGATATCAAAAGAGGGTCCCTATCACTAATACTAGATCCACGAATGAATCAAAGGTAAGCTCACATTTCGAAGTCAAATGAGACTTTGAAGACAGTGGCTAGAGGTCTATATTTGAGTCCATGAATAAAGGAAAGTCCCTAGAGGACTGACTAACAAGGTTAAACAGCAGGTCCACAACAGGATCTCAGATGTGGGGTGGGAGACCCCAGAGCCTGCCATTCTGTGCATGGCTTTCTTCCAGGCTCCATTTGATTCTGGGACCAGGCCTTCAGGTTACTGTTCAAGATCTCTCTACCCTTCCCCCTCCAGCAGTCTTAGTGATTAAAAGGCTGGCTCTCAACCTGACAGTAAACCATTGCCTCCAACTCAAAGGAAGCTCAGAAAGAATGACCTTGTTCAGTTTACTCGGCAGAACACAGTGGATGTCAGTGAGCATCTCCTGTAGATTTATGGCCCTGAGCCTAGTCTCCTGTTACTTAGTGAGTCCACTGAACCTTTTGTTGAGCAATGAGGGCAGGATAGCATCCGAGCTGCTCAAGGTTAGCAGCCTTCTGAAGTCCACCCAGCACAACAAAACTTCTTCCTAATGGTATACACAGAAGATTTATTGGGATGTTTTTGTAGACCAGGAAATTGCTACATGATTTTGTCATTGACAAAGAAGCAAATGTCACTGGCCACTTTCTGTTGAACTTTCTCCACTTCGTGAGCTCTTGAACTGGAAATGACGAACACAGGCTGATTCCTTGTTCTGTTATCAGGTGGAAGGTTAACCCAAACAGTATTGTAATTTCATTGTCTTCGTTTCAGGGATTACTAATGGCAACTTTAGGGCACAGCTTATATTTGGATTTCCATTTCATTTCCTGTTCTTGTGAGATTTATTTGGATTGCTACTAGGTTAGGCATACAACATTGACCATATTATGCTTGATTCTAAACTAAGTAAGACAATTGCAATTTCAGAAGCAATTTGATTTCTACCAGCTTTGCAGGTATGTCAGAGTTATTGATGAAAACTGGTTTTCTGCTGAGAAGGGAAAGCTCTGGATACAGCACCACTGCTAACTTCCATACAGTATCTACCATCCATTCTTTCACAAAGTCAGGGAATTCCCAGATCAAGCATATTTGTTCCATCACCATGTGTGTCTGCCCTACATAAAAGCTATCAAACCAAATCAAAACAAAACAGAACATGAAAAAGTGCCACAGCAACATTAAGCATCATCTTGGTGACAGTGAAACTGAATGCCCATGACTGCACTTAATACCTACCACATTCCCTCCATCAACACTAAAGGCCAGTGATGGAGAGCAAATAAGGATGGATGTCACCAAAGATTACCTTCTTTGAAACAAGAAATGAGGCGAACGAGGCTACTTCTAGTAGAATATTAAAACATTGAAAATATGTACTATATTTAGTGTTTTTGGCTTTCCTAAAAAAAAAAAAAGATGTGGCATTGTGGCTCCCGTCGAAGCCAAGGATGTAGGGGAAGAGAGGAAGTGCTCCCATGTTTGTGAAAGTTCTGAGTCTGATGCACCCCAAGGATTCCTTGGTTACAGTAGCAGCTCTGAGTCACTCATTCGTTAAATCACATGCTCCATTCACTAAAAATAAAGGTCTGGATAATAACTGGGTGTGTTGCCTTGTTTGAAGAATGAGAAAAAAAACAATCTCAGAAATCCCCTCTTGGAAGCTCATGTGCAAACACACTCCTCATCCCTTCTCCTTCCAAAGGCCGACTAGAGCATCCGACAGAGGTGAGACACCTGCCTGACAGCCATGGGTTAGCGACAGCACCAGTCATCAGCATGCCTTCCCCACATCCTGTGCAACGCCTCCCTTCCACCAGTGCCCATCCTGTGGTTGTGAGCTGTCTGTGAAGCTCCCCTCCCTTCCCCTTCCCAAGTCACAGTTACAGGAATTACTACAAGGTTAACTTTTACATATTATATTTCATTCAGCAGCACAGCAACTCAAAGGGTTTTGGCTCCTGGAACAAGAATAAAAGATCTTCTATAAGATTACTAAAGTTCCTTGGAAAGAATCTTCTCAGATGATTTAGTGTGGCTGAAAAGTGTCAGCTCAGCAGCCACAAAGTCTGCGTTGTTGTTTATTCATTTAGCAGGTGAAGAGTCGTGAGGCTTTGCAAATATTCCACTAACCTACGGGTCTAAGACATCTGACTAGGATAATGCCAACTCCAAGACAGGGGTACATGAGTTCCTTACCCATTCTCACGATGCCATCACCATAGGACGCCCTCTGGGCACTTGCACAAGATTGTGCCACTTAAAAAAAAAAGTTAAAGCATGATGAATACACAATGCTTGAATTGCCTTAGCTAAAAGTGTTTATGTCCTTAATTGATAGAGCTAATTTATTCTTGGCATTTTTAGGTTTACAGAAAAATTATTAATGCAATTTCAGGCCTATTTTCCTTCTTAAAGGCTATGATGTGTTTCACTAAGGTTAAAGTAACCTCCAGTGTAGGGGGCAACATTTGAGAAGATCCTGGAACTGAAACTGAATTCTAACCCTGTCCTTATTAACTTTGCAACCCTCAGTAGTGATTTTTTTCTTTTAATCTCTACTGAGCCTCCATTTTCTGGTCTCTAACAAGAGATTAACAACAAATGTAAACATAGAGACAGAAAAACTGCAGTGTGGTGGGTCAAAATGCTGTCTGCTGTACCAGCATTCCATATGGGCACCAGTTCATATATGCACTGTTGCACTTCCAGTCCAGCTGTCAACTAACAAATGGTCTGTAAAAACAGAAGAGGGGCTTTGCCATCTACATGGAAGACTGGTGGAAGACCCTAGCTCTTGGCTTTGGCCTCACCCAGTACAGGCAATTTGGGAAGTAAATCAGCAGATGGATCTCTCTCCCTACCCCATTTCTCTCTGTAACTCTTACATTCAGAATAAATTTTTTTTAATACAGTGTAATACCAAAGGTAGTAAGACCTTAATAATTAATATAAATACTTACTGATACAGAATACAACAGATATGCTTAAGAACTGTCTGACTTTTTCCAGTTGACATTGTACCTTAGGAAGCTAAAAAATTGCAGCATCAAAATGTAGACATAATCTGGGATTCTGATTTTTTGCATGACTTTAATTTGCCTGAGATCTTATGTATCAGACTAGAGAGAAATGGAAGGTTCGTGTGACCCTGCAGAGGAGCAGGGAATTGGAGATATCTAGTTTTCCACCCATCTTGTGAACTCAGTTTTTGATCTGCCCTGGAAAGACACAATTAGAAAGACAAAGGAAACTGAAAAACAGCCACTGTGCCCAGACAAGGACCTCCCTTGCAGGGAGGAAAGGATGAATGGAATTCAGAACACCAGAGGGAGCCTTGTTGACCACAGCAGGTGCCCACAGAGAGCACCCAGATCCGCACAGAGTTCCACGGAGAGGCAGAGTGTGGGGACCAGCTCAGCCTCAGTGCCCCTGAGAATTGCCAGGAATACATTGGGAGCTCTGCAAGGCCACAAAGTCCAGCCTAAGGGGAAACAGGGAAACAATTATGGACAGCAGAAAACAGGGATTGTTGCTATATGAGCTCATCCATGCTTATGGAAGCCGAGGACAGTCAGGTCGCATCCACACCCATGTCAGGTGTGCTGGCTGCCAATCAAGTGGCCCAAATTGATAGCTTCTTCCCACACTTGATGGGAGAAAAAGAACAAGAACTTTGGAGGTGTGCATGTGAGTGTATGTTGGAGTAGAATAGGAAAGCAGTGTGCTAAAAATCAAAAAAAAAAAAAGAATAAGAAAAAAGACAAAAGAAAGGAAGCAAAGATTTATTTATGAACTAGGAAGACATTTGCAAATCTTCCTCCCACATCCCATCCAGAAAGATTTCAAGGCCAGGAAAGTGAAAGCACCTGTCAGATGCCCACAGATTAAAGCAAGAGGGAAAACCAACAAATGTCTTCATCATTTTACAACTAAGCACAAGAAGGGGAAAGCTTTACTAGGTGCCTTGAGTCATAAGATATATGGAATGCCTGACATGCTTGGTTCTAAAAAGAGAAAATTCCAAATAATTTATAACCCAACTTTTTGAGAGTTTCAGTTTGGAGGAGTTTTGAAATCTTATAAACAGGAATCTACAGCTACAACTTTTCTTAATGTTAAGAAGTAAATGTTTCCCCAGACACTAATTAATACAATTTTGTATCTGACTTGAAAAGGCAATGGTTTCACTTCAAGGGTCAACTATTTTGGATCCTCCAGCTTCTTTTCCTGTGAATAACATTTTGTGGAACCAAATGCAACTCCCTGGGAGTGATGTGAGCCTTCCATGCCCTTGCTCAGACAAGCTGTTTAGCAGTTAATTTCCTTTCATTTCTTTCTCTAAAAATGCACGTCCTGACATATCCTTTAAAGACAGTATTGCCAGTAAGTTAGACCGTCTCATCAAGTATCACACTTTGTCAAATAAAATAACTGGGTATGCATGGTTTCAAATTATATGTTGAACTGAAATAAGATCAGTATGAGAAGATGGGATGGAAGTGATTTTTCTGGCCATGATAGCAGGCCAGATCCTGTCAGATGAGCTCAACTGATAAGCTACAAGTAGAAAAGAAAGCACTCAAACCTAGGACCAACCTCCGCATAATGTGGTGGTCAGCAGCCTCATTAATGCCTTCCCACTTCCCACATTTGCCCCATCAGAAGCACATGTTATCTCATGTAACCAGAGCGATTATGAATGTGGCTAAACATTACCAGATATAAACTTCCTTCTCAGTAGCACCCTCTTCTTCATGAACACGCAATTAATCCTTGAACCTTTTCTACCTTATAAAATCTGTCCTTGGAACCCACCACAATAGCCTAGTGGCTAAATCCTCACCCTGCATCTGCCAGGATCCCATATGGGCACTGGTTTATATGTCAGCTGCTCCATTTCCTATCCAGCTCCTACTTATGGCCTGGAAAAGCAGTAGAGAATGGCCCAAAGCATTGAGACCCTGCATCCATGTGGAATACCCAAAGAAGCTCCTGGCTCCTGGCTGTGGATCAGCTCACCTCCAGCTGTTGCAGCCATTTGGGGAGTGAACCAGTGGATGGAAGACATTTCTGTCTCTCCTTCTCTCTGTAGATCTGCCTTCCCGATAGATAGATAGATAGATAGATAGATAGATAGATAGATAGATAGATAGATAGATATCTTAAAATCAAACAAACAAAAACACAAAACCCCTAGGGGTCAGCACAGTGGCCTACTGGCTAAAGTTCTTACCTTAAATCCACTGGGATCCCACAAAGGCGCCAGTTCTAATCCTGGCAGCCCCACTTCCCATCCAGCTCCCTGCTTGTGGCCTGGGAAAGCAGTCAAGGACAGCCCAAGGCTTTGGGACCCTGCACCTGCGTGGGAGACCCGGAAGAGGCTCTGGGCTCCTGGCTTCTGGCTTCAGATCGGCACAGCTCCAGCCATCGCGGTCACTTGCGGAGTGAATCAGCAGATGGAATATCTTGCTCTCTGTCTCTCCTCCTCTCTATAAATCTGACTTTGCAATAAATAAATCTTAAAAAAAAAAAAACCGTCCTTCAGCTGCCACCTGCTCTATGATTTCCCTTCACAGCCCAAACTGGAAGCCAAACCCACACTCAATTCTTTGATTTCCTTCTGACATCATCTCTTTACCACTGCACACTGAAGCTGCTCTTGCTATGTCATCAATATTTCCTATATTATTTACCCCCGTGATCCCTTTCTGTCTCTGTGTGACCTCCCAGCATGAGTTGGACCTTACCAATCCCCTATCTTTCTCAGACCCTTCCTGGTTTTCCTGAAGCCCTGTCTCCTGAGTTCCTACCTACCATGTGCCGTCACAGACTCACTGTGCTTTGCACTCTGCACACGCTCCTGGATAGTCCCAACAATCCCCAGGACTTGATATTGTCATCACTGAACTATAGGTGATCCACTGATGGGTCTCCCTCTATGTGTCTCACTGTTTCTCACACTCAGCATGTTGAAAGCTGAACTTGGAGTGGTGTTTTTTAGATGTACATCAGTGTAATACTTTAGTGCGCATTTTAAAAATGAACTTGGTCATAATGATATTCTTAAAATATTTACACATAATACTTCAGTGTCTAGCCATCATGCTCTAGGGAAAAGCCCACGGTATTATAATGCACACAAGGCTCTATATAATCTACCCCTACTCTTCCACTGCCCTGATCATGTCTTGTACTCTGTCTCCACCTGACTCAGACCACACTGACCAGGGGGCTCCCAGTGCAGCTTTGTGTGAGACTTTCTCCTGTGCCCTCATCCCTGCCTTGCCCCTACTCCAACACAAACACTTACCCTCTCAAGTCCTTAAAGATCCCTACCATATATCATCTCTTGGTAAGGCTTTCCTGAGCAACCATGTATAAGATTGTAACTCACTCCCCAACCTAACATTGCTCATCCTATTTCCCTGATTTAGCAATATGAGACATGCCACTTCCTTTGTTTTTTATTGTCTACTTCCCTCCATGAGAGAGGCTGTAACTAAATCCTGGCAGAAATGTTGGTGACTTCTGTTCATTACTATGTTCCTAATGCTAGAACTGGGTCCAGTATATAAGATGGAATCAACTAAAAAAAAAAAAAAAAAAACCATTATGAGCTGAATCAATGAATGTATCTCCAATCTCTCACTCCTCCAATCCACTATTTATCATTTCAACGACTAACACTCCAATCTACCCAATGGATCCATACAGAAACCCAGGACAAGCTTGGGCTTGGTTCACTCACTTCCATGTCACATGAGACCATCACTCAGTCCCAGCTGCCATCTCCAAAATATCCTCTTGTTTCCTACCTGCTGTCACACAGTCATTTCCTATTCATCCTTCAAGTTTAAGTTAAACATCATTCTTACAAACCATGTTTGCAATGTTTCCTTTTAAACAACTCGCCAGGCCTAATGCATGTGTGGGTGCAACGACGCCAACCAAGCTTTATTTTACCTTGGACCTCAACAACTTAAGGGTGACCTAAGGAGGTCTTCTCTTCATGTTACTAGGCAGCACACTTTGTTTCTTATTGAATGAATGAATGAATGAATGAATGAGGAAGAGGACTAAACAGAAATAAACCCTTCTATCCCCTTCCACTTCTAGCACAAACAGAAGTGGGTAAAATGTGGCTAATATCATTAATAAATCGAAGCCTCAAATCCTCCTGAATTAAACAAATATTGCATTAAAAGGGCATAAAAAGGTATGAAAAACTTTAAATCAGCATTTGTGTATGTGTTTTAAATATTTGTTCTGTTTATTTGAAAAAGAAGAGTCACAAAGAAAGGAGGAGACACACACACAAAGAAGTCTTCCGTCTGCTGGTTCACCCATGAGTGACAGCAAAGGAACTCCACCCAAGTCTCCCACGTGGGTGGCAAGGCCAAAATTCTTGAGTCATTTTCCACTCTTTTACCCAGACACATTAGCTGGGAAGTGAATCACAAATGAGCAACTTGGGACTCAAACCAGTGTCCATTCTGGCATTGCGAGTGGTGGCTTAATTCACTGTACCTTAAAATCCTCATGAATCTGCATTTTCTTGTAAAAATTAATTTGGTCACTACAAAGAATTAATTTGGACCTCATAAAACCTCAGATTTAATTACTTCTATAAGAAACCCCTGACTGAGAAAAAAAAACCCTGTAAAAGATTTTTCAAAACAATATTACAACAGACAAAAATAAGAAAATGCATAAATAAATTACAGTAGGTGTAGTTATACTAGTGACTATAGCAGTTTCAAGCTTTAGACAAGGTTATATTTATGAGGTATTTCTTAAAGCATTTTTAAATGACATGGGAAAATTCTTATACTATGTTGAAAAATAATATTTATAGACTTATGAATCACCTATTTTTACCAGCTAAATATGTGTGCATGTTTATATAAATTAAATTCTCAGAAAATGTTTAAAATCTACAATGTAAGCACTCTTACTACCTATGCTTTGAAGATGAGAAAAATTCAGCCAGAGCGACAAGAACTTGACCAAAGCCCAAAACTTATTAAACAGCAACCAGAACAAAGCTCTGTATTAAAGTCCACGCTTATTATACAGATGGCAACACTATACACAGACATCTGTGACAACCACATATGTATATTTTTACAAAGGAAGAATGTACTGGATGAAAATTATTATATGAGAATTTTACATTTTTTATTACATTTATCTTTATTTTCTAGTTATTGTGTCTACGGCCATACCACCCTGAACGTGTCCGATCTCTTCTGATCTTTTCTAATTTTTGTAATGATCGTGTTTTAGGTATATAACAAGAACAGAAGAAGCAATCTTATGAGAATACATTAAAAAGTTCATGGAAACTTTGATTAAAGATAAATTTATCGAGGCTGACACAGTGGCATAACAAGCTAATATCCTCCCTGTGGTGTCTACATCTCACATGGGTGCTGGTTCAAGTCCTAGCTACTCCACTTTCAATCCAATTCTCTGCTTATGATCTGGGAAAGCCACAGAGAGTGGCCCATAGCCATGGGCCCCTGCACCCACATGGGATACCCAGATGAAGCTCCTGACACCCAACCTTGGACTGGCCCGGCTCTGGCTATTGTGGCCATTTGGGGAGTAAGTCAGAGGATGGAAGATCTCTACCTCTGCCACTCTGCCTTCCAACTAAAATAAACAAATTTTTAAAAAGATAAACTTATGGGCCCGGCACAGTAACCTAGTAGCTAAAGTCCTTGCCTTCCATGGGTGGGGAACCCCTGTGGGTGCCAGTTCTAATCCCGGCAGCACCACTTCCCATCCAGCTCCCTGCTTGTGGCCTGGGAAAGCAGTCGAGGACAGCCCAAGGCCTTGGGACCCTGTACCCACAATGGAGACCCAGAGGAGGCTCCTGGCTCCTGGCTTCAGATTGGCTCAGCTCCAGGCATTGCAGCCACTTGGGGAAGGAACCATATGACAGAGGATCTTCCTCTCTGTCTCTCCTCCTCTCTAAATCTGTCTTTCCAATAAAAATAAATAAATCTTTTAAAAAATATAATCTAATTTTGTCATCTAATTCTATTTTTTCTGCATGTATTAACAGTTGAAAAGTAAGTAGGAAAAAAAGTTGTTTTGAACATATGCCTTTGTTCCGCTGAATACTGTAATGGTTAAAAATTTTACATACTACAGGCACAAATGGTCTGCACTATTTGAGTCGAGTGCTATGAGAAGGAAAGAGCACCCTGGTGGTACAGTCTACACCTAGAACTAAAGAGGATCTTAAAGATCACATAGACAAGTGATTTTCAAAGTGCGGTTCCCAGATGAGCAGGACCAACATCACCTGAGAAACACAAATCCTGCTACCCCATCTAGACCCACTAAGTCAGAAACTCTGGTGATGGGGTCCAATAAGCTGTGTTTAGTGATATTTTCAGGTGAGTCCAATGGACATTCAAGCCTTAAGAACTACTATTCTGGCCTTTTGGTTTTCAGCCATGACTGTGTATCAGAATCACACGGACAGTTGGCATCCTCTTTTAAGAAACACAGACTCTAAGGTCCACGCCAGCCCTCCCTAAATCAGAACCTGCCTTCTAACAAGATCTCCATGCCTTATACCTACATTCAAGTTTGAGGAGCACAGAGCATGCCTTTCGTTTTACAGAAGAGAAAACGCCAAGGTCAAAAAGACATCTCTTCCTCGGGATCTCACAAGGCATGAGGATGGTGGTGGGGGGGGAGTGGGAAAGAATAAAAAAGAGTTAAACTGAAACCCAACTTGCTCAAAACATACTGTGTTCTTTCTGTTACACCTTTTTGTAAAGCTTAAAGTGTGATGGGTCTTTCTTTTCTTCTCTTTCCACTACCTCCATATTTTTTTAACCTGATAGAGTCTAAACCTCGGTAACACACAAATGCCATGTCACTCCCAGAGGAAATTTAGAGTGGCCAGAGGGAGGCTTGGAAATTAAGTGCCTGAAAGCCAGCAACTGGCCCCAGAGATCTCCAAGGACTGCTCTCCGGTTCAAGATTCCATGGCGTCTGCACACAGTCTTGAATAGAAACCAGAATGTTGGTATCCAATGCAGTGAGAATTTATTTCATAGTTATCAAAGCAAACCAAAGGTTATCAGTGGGTTGGACATTTAAAGATTAAGTACAGCTGATCGCACTCAACTCTTATGCAGGTAGCTTAACTTCAGTGGTTCTGGTCTCTCTCTGCAGGGAAAATGGAGGTGTTTATGATCCTGTATCCTGATGCGTTCCAGGTGACCCAGGCCTCGCGGCTGAGTCAGGCCCTCTCTACTTTGATTTACATGGCAGGATCCAGGCCATCCCTAAATTGAAAAGATATAGTAATGAGCAAATTCAGAAAAAGAAAAGATGGGAATAAAAAGAGCTGAGGGAAAACCTGGAGTGCTTTTCCAAGTCCAAAGTGAGCTATGGCTGCCCTCTCTGCCTCAGAAGGTAAGATCATAAATTACTAGCTAATGTTTAGTGCTGGGGCTGTAGCCCATGATATATTACAGAGGACAAGATGCCTCCAAGCAGAAAACACTGTAATTGGGGAGCAATAACATCTGTGTCAGTCATGGGACTGCAGTTAAAGTGAACTGAGAAGTTACAGGCTGTGCTGCAGATGCATAGTAATAATATGCACATTTTTTTAGCTAAGAAGGTATGTCATCAAGATACAGGCCTCTTTAAATTCTTTGGTGTCATGATAGTCTGAAGAATATCAGTAGGATCCCCAGATTTCTGCTCTAACATTAACACAATGTTAGGCAACACCTAAGGGAATTGCAGCTTATATAGCAAGAGCTCTAAGGAACTCAGTTTAAGGCACAGATTCAAGGCTGTTGCAATGCTCTGCTGTATTGAATAGCTCACCTAATCTCTATGAGACTTTGAATATAGCAGGGTCAAAAAATTCAAACATGGAAGAGCTGGGACTCCAACCCAGATCTCACCACTGTACATCTTGCCATCTTCCCAGCACATATCTGCTTCTTGTGACATGGACATTTAAATAATTACAATACAAGTAGATGCTATATTATGTGGAGACAAAAATAAGTACAAGGGACTTTGTTCTTGCATAGATGAAAATAAAAGGGGGCTTCTTCCTTATGACATTTCATTTAAAAGCATCTCCAGGAGCATGATGATAGTAAATATATGAACCATCTAAAACTATTCAGAAAGAGCCTACTAGTTGGGGGTACACCAGAAAACTCTGAGTTTAAAAGTTTTCGTAGATATTCCACTATTGAAGTCCCACTCAAATCTGGTAATTGATGGTCCTTCACTACATAGGCACATTGGGTCCAGAGTCCACCTGTGACTACAAACACCCTTTCTTTCCGGGTTACCAGAACTTTATCAGTTTTGTGCTAAAGGTCCCAGGTTTCAGGACTGAGTCCCAGGGAAACAGGATTTAGGATATTTCTCACCTGTGTCTCCTCAGAGTAGCATTGTGTTCTTCACTGCATCCCACCCTACCCCCTGAAAGCTAGACAGCCTGAATGCACACTGTGAACATTCTTCCTGTAGGGAAGCTTCATTTTCTACTTTATTTATAACATTCATGCTCAGATACTTGGACAAATATCTGGGTTCATTTCTCTGGGCTTCCCTCTCAGAGAGATTCTTCAGGTGGAATGTGTGCTTAGCTTTACCACCAGACACGTCTCCTGCCTCAGAGTCTGACACTTCTTTTCCTGCCAGGCTCACTGCACATGCCTCGGTTGGCAGGTCACACCTCAAGAGATGCGTCACTGGGTGTCCCTGGGCCTCACACCATTCCTGCAGCCTAGTCCTCTGGCTAACACATACTACAATCCAAGATCAAGGCTACATACAAGGTTTGCAATGTCATACTATTGATCAGTTTTGCCTCCATCTCCAAAATTCTTTAAAACTGCCATTTGCAGACATGCTTTCCAAGAGTTCAAATAGGAAATTATTTTTATAAAACTAATTGGCATTTTGTTTGCTGGCTGGTGTTGCCTTTGACTGTTCGGAATATCCTCTTCCTGAACTGCAGACGTTCAGGCATTCAGTCCAGTGCAGGCAGCTGCAGGCATCTGGGGAATGAACCAGTGAGTGGGAAATCTCTCTCTCCCCACAGTTCCCCACACCCCCATCCCAGCCCCCAGCATGTGTGTGTGTGTGTTGTGTGTGCATCTCTTCCTCTCCCTCTGCCTTTTGAATAAATTAACAATTTATTTAAATAAATGATTTAAGAATAATTTGTAAGCGCCTGTATTACCAGCAGTAAGTTGATGTACGAATTAACAATAAAATAATTCTTCTTAGAAAGCCTTTTAGGATAAATGGAAATATCTCAAAAGAATATGAAGGATCATTGGTTCAAATGTTCAATTTTTGTTTCTCTTTGAAACCTATTAATCTGTCTTAGGTTATTTCTAAGATTGATGTTTGTGTTTTATGCTTGCAGCACAGCAGATACTGATAAAGTTATAATAAATAGATCAATACTTAACAGAAAACCCAAAACCAAATATCCAAATACCTCCTCTTTACTTGCCACATTTAGGCATACTCTTAAACCTTAAGGAGTTCTATTTTTAAATGTTTATATTTTACTCTTTTCAAAGTCAATCTTAAGAACCTTATACAAAAATGGATCAGACATATATTACGTGGATTAGATTCCTCCTGACCAATTTAAGCTCTGCAGATGAAAGGGTGATCTGCCTAGATTCAGTTCTCTTTTAAATATAGCTAATATCGCAAACAAAACACCAGACTTTTTAAAGGTTGGTTATTATTCTGAACCCCACTTATTGAATGGGAAAATGGGATGTCTACAGAGCAGAGTAATTTAGGTATATGTCAGAACTCAGGGAAAAGAATATACACTCAGAGAAAAATGAAAGTTTAAAAAAATGCCCTGCGCATTCCATCTGGAACTTTCCATAACAACATGCTGTGGCCATGAGAATTATGCCATTTTTAGGACTCCAAAAACCAGAGATTGACCAAACAAATCCTGTGTGCAGACTCACTTCACTGGAACTTTGCTAAGCATTCCTTAAGAGCATTCACAAAATTAGTATTTCATGGATATCTCTCAGCCCCATAGACATGGGCCATGGCGGTATAACAAGATGAAGCACTCCTTCTGAAGACTGCTGAATCACCGGAAGCACACAAAACCGGCAGGAAAAATAAGCCTTTAGCCTTTCCACGTAATTCACCTACTGCCTCTGGGCCTGGCTAGGTTTTCATGAATAGGGCATCCAAGGAGAATAGCTAATAACAGACGGACTCAGAACTGAGAAAGAATAGCATGGCATCTTGCCCCAGTCATGAATAGATGACATAACAAAGGAAGAGGAAAAAGAAACAAGCAGCCCAGGAGCGATGGGGAGACCAGGGCTCAGCAGCCAGGCGTCTGGTAAGCACTGAGTGTGGGAACTTTTCCGAGCTACTGAGACACACATTGTTGTCCAACAATGGCACAGAAGCTGACGTTGCAATGTCTCCGTTTCAGAAGAGAAACCAGCAGAGGTGTTCTGCTCCTCTCCCCTATGGGAAATCCTTGAAAGTGCCAGCCAGCTTGCATTATTGTTACAGATGTATAATAAAAACCCACACAGCAAGCTCTCCGTGTATAAGAAACAGGAAATGGGATTCATAGATTTCGGTACCCTATGGAAGTGCCATGTAGCAAATCTTTAAAAAATGTATCTATTTTTAATATATTTATTTTTATTTGGAGAGGCAGATTTACAGAGAGAAGGAGAGAAATAGAAGAGAAAGATCTTCCACCCACTGGTTCACTCTTCAAACAGTCACAATGATTAGAATTGAGCCCATCCAAAGCCAGGAGCTTCTTCTCAGTCTCCCACATAGGTACAGTATCCCAAGGCTTTGGGCCATCCTCCACTGTTTTCCCAGTCCATAAGCAGAGACCTGGATGGGAAGTGGAGCAGCCGGAACATGAACTGGCACCCGTATGAAATACAGGCTCTTGCAAGGGGGGAAATTAGCCAATTGAGCCATTGTGCTGGGCCCTTAAGATTTATTAATTTGTTATGAAAATCAGAGTTACAGAGAGAGAGAGACAGAGAGATCCATCTTCCATCTGCTGGTTCGCTCTCCCAATAGCTCCAACAGCCACCACTGGGATAGGACTAAGCCATGAACCAAGAACTTTATCAGGGTCTCCCATGTGGGCGACAGGGCCCCAGATCCTTAAGTCATCTTCTGCTGCTTTCCCAGGCCACTAACAGGGAGTGAAGATGGGAAGTGGAGCAGCTGGGATGTGAATGGCACCCATGTAAAACGCTGGTATTGCAAGCTGTGGCTTTACTAGCTCAGGAGCCTAACTGTGCAGTCCCAGCTCAGCCACAAACTTAACAAGCAACATGGTCTCTGCAGTTCTCCATGTCCTCATCTGTAAAGCAAAAAAGCTCCACTGTTGGATTAATACATCTCTTCACTGAAGTGTTGCTCTGAAGAGGAGGCATTTACACCGAAACCATGGAGAGAACATTCCAACTGGGAGGAACAGCCAAGTTTGACTATGATTTGGAGCACACTTGGCATGTTTGAGGTACAACAAGGAAACCAGTGTTTCTGGAGTAGAGGAAACAAAGAGAAGGGTGGTTGCAGATGAGTTGAGGAAATAATTGGGGGGCATATTACATATGGTTAGTCTCAGATTTGAAGTTTAATGTGTGATACCAGGATATTTATTCATAGAAAGGTACTTTCTATCTATTAGAAGATTACTATGGCTGATAAAAGTAAAAGGATCATTTACTCATTTCAGTGTCAATATTGAGAAACAGGCTACAACTATCAACAGGGGGATTCTTGTCAATTTTTGAGCATTTCTTTAAAATGAAAGCTGAAATTTGAAAAATCAACTGCAAGGAAAAGATTTTTTCACACAATTTTGAAAATTTGAATATGACTGATACAGAATGTTACAAAGTGATAATTTTGCTAAAAATGATAATGGACTCTTGCTAACTAGAATGGAGTCAGAGGAGACCAAAAAAGATGCTAAAATTTTTCACATCTTTCAAGAATAATGAACTTTTTTTCACTTTTTTCCCCTTTATTGATTACATTGCATTATGATTACATTGTTCTATAGGTACTGGGGTTCCCCTCACACTCCCCCAACCCTCCCACCATGGTGGATACCTCCACCTTGTTGTGTAACCACAGTTCAAGTTCCGTTGAGATTCCCTCACTGCGAGCATATACCAAGCATAGAGTCCAGCTTCTCATTGTCCAGATAAGTTCAACATTTTCTTTGGGAGACCCTCTCTGGTCTGAAGGTAGGCCCAAAAGAGTAAAATCCCAATCAATTAAAAGCCCCATCAACCCCATATATAACATTATGGAACCAATTGACCTAGCGCTGAGTAAACAATATGTTAGAATTACATGTAAGCTCTTAACCACATCCTGCGACCATTTCAATGACTTTTTGACAATTGAGGTGCCGTACTGCTTTAGGAAGGGTATGCAGAACACCTTAATGTCACTAGTGGTCATTTAGCAGCAATTAACAAGCTGCATCTCCTCTTGCAGGCCGGAGTGATATTGGCAGAGTTCTTGAGGGGAACCTAGATCCAACTCATCCCCAGTAGTATCAAAGACTCCGTACGAAGTGTCACTGGAGAGTGAGTTGGGAACTGGACTGACACCCTAACTTGGCAGTCACAGGCAGGGACCTGTTCCCTTGCCAGTGTGGAATCAGAGAAGGCCTATTTATTCACACTGAAATTTGGAATAAGATCCAGAGTTCCATAACATCATACCGAAAATGTCGAAGATACAAACAAAAATCACTCATCAAATCAAGAACAAGGAGAATCTCAACTAAAATGAGAAAGACAATCAACGCAGGCTGATACTGAGATGACCCAGATGGAGAAAATATCTGACAGGAATTTTAAAGCAGTCATTGTAAAAATGTTTCAAAAAGCAATTATGACCAAGAAGTCTCAAGTAGTATGTACAATTGCAGCAGGTTTGGAACGTGAACTTGGAGGAAATTACTCTCTTCCACATTGTTTGCAATGAGACACTGAGCATCCCAGAGCCAGGAGTCAATCTTGGTGCACAGGTGGTCCGGCACGTCAACATCCCTGAGGTCACAGCTCTTTGAACACATCACATGTTTCCCAAAACCCAGGCAACTCTGCAGCCCATTGAATCACTGAATGTTTTCCCAGTTTCCCCTGAAAACAAGGATTATGACTTCAGCATGCCATTTGGGTAAGAATCCTGTAGGCAAAACTATGCTAGCTTCCAAAGATTACGATTTCACAGATTTCAAGATCCATTCTTAAGTATCACCGTGCTTTTTCCCTCTTAGAAGTTGCAAGCTTAAGAACGTTTATTAATATAGTCCAAAAAAAGTCAGCTAGGAATGGGGGTGGAAATAAGAAATGAAATGCTGCACTAATACACTAACCATTAAGGAAAATGCCTCCTATTAGCTCAACATTTATCAAGCAAGGTGAGTACCGCAAATGGCTTCATGGCTTGGGGCATGACTCAGCCTTGGGGACAGCCGCAGTCCAGTGCAGGCAGAGATAGTCCTAGCACCTGTGGAATGAAGGGCTGCTGCCTGCACAGAAGGCCTTCTGCTGGTATAGCCACCAAGCAATATTGAGGCTAAGCCACCTGCAACATCAACTGCATAAGACAACTCAGGATACCAATGTCATCGCAGGTAGCAGCTCAACCCACTGCAATACAATGCTGGCCCCACATCAGTAAATTTTAAATATTTATTTATTTATTTATTTATTTATTTATTTATTTTGAAGTCAGAGATACAAATAGAGAAAAAGAGATTTTTCCATCCACTAGGTCATTCCCCTAATGCACACAAACAGCCTTTGCTGGGATGAGACAAAACTAGTAGTTGGGAACTCAGTCCACGTCTCCCACCTCTGGTGGCAGGAACCCTGCTACTTGAATCACCACATGCTATCACTTAGCATGAGCACCAGTGGGAAGCTGGAATTGGAAGAAGAGCTGAAACTCCAATTCAGGCACCAATAAGGGATGTGGGCATCCCTAGCAGTTCCTTAACCGATGTATCAAACTGTCACCCTCTTCTGATACATTTCTCTAAATGAATTTAAGAATATTTAGAAATATCCAAGCAATGTATTAGGATCAGCATCTATGCTGCCTTACTTCATGACAAAACTAATTCACAAACAAAAAAAAATACCTGGGAAAGTGGTCAGTCAAGTACATTTTCCTTAATAACTTCTTTTTCCTGAGTGGAAAAAGAGTCAGAAACTTTTCAGTTTGAAGATTAATTATCAATATTACAAAAAGCCTTAAGGTAGTGCTAAAGACCATTATCAATGTAGTTTGTAAAGTTTGTTTTATTTTTCTAGCGGGCAATTTTCCAAGAAGCGTTTGTTCATTGTCTTAAATAAGCTCTGATGGCCTATAAGTGTGAACCAGCAAGTGAGCAAAAATAGAATTTGCAGCAGTTTATTACTTCCTTTAACCCAGGAGAAGGAAAAGGAAGACAATGACCTTTCAAGATATTTTGTTACTTTCTTCTTGAAGGTATTTGGGGGAATTATGTCAACTTTTATTAGCACTCACAGTGGGCATGCATATTATTTTAAGAGTTGCTGAATTGAATGTCTTTAAAAAGGTAACTATGGGTTAGGATGTAGAGAAAACAAAACTTTGCATTGTTGGTGGGACTGAAAATGAATATAGCCATTATGGGAAACAGATGAATGTTCTTCAAAAGCTAAAAACAGATCCACCCTGTGACTCAGCAATATCACTATCAGGCATAAATCCAACCATAGGAATTCAGTGTGTTGATAGTATATCTATACTCCCATGCTCATTGCAGCATTATTCACAATATCCAAGATATGGAATCAGTCTAAGTTTCAACCAGTGGATGAATAGATAAAGTATGGTTTATACACAATGGAATACTTACAATTCAGCCCATAAAGAATAAAGCCCTGTCATTCATTACAGTATGGATAAACCTTGAGGACACAATGTTAAGTGAAATAAGCCAGGAACAGAAAGACAAACACACAGTCTCAGTTAAATGTAGAAAAGGAAAAGACAAATTCATAGAAAGAGTAAAAGGATAGTTCTCAGGTTTTGGGGGAGAGCCACTGGGGAAATATAGATCAAAAATCACAACCTTGGGAAACTATAGCTAAGACAATATGTTGCACACGTGTGCACTGCTGAGAGCTGAGAATAGGTTTTAAACATTCTTACCCTCCCCAAAAATAAAGAAATAAATAAAAGACCATGAGGTAATGCAATGCTAAATAGTTTGAATTTGTCCTTCCACATGTATACATGTGTCAAAACATCATGTGTACACTGTAAGTGTACATGATTTCAATTTGTCAATTAAGAGGAAGCAAGGAAAGTAGAAAGAAAGAGAAAGGAAACACTAAGAGGTACCACCATTGTGATGTAACATCGTGATACTGACTGCTCCACTTCTATTCCAGCTTCCTGCTGACATGCCTGGGAAAGAAGATTATGATGGCTCAAATACTTGGGTCCTTGTCACCCATGTGGGAGACCAGCATGGAGTTCCTGGATTTGGGTTTCAGCATGTCCCAGTTCTGACTATTGCAACCAAATGAGTAATGAAACAGCAAACAAGAGATTCTCTCTCTTGCTCACTCCCTCTCTTGTTCCTCTCACTCTTTCTCTTTCTCACATCTCTTCTTCTTTCCCTATCACTCGAAATTTCAAACAAATCAATAGAGAAATATTTTTTAAAGAAATAGTTAAGAGTTTTCTAATGTATAGGAAAAAACAGAAAGGAATTAATAATACATATATAGGTAGCATTGCCATATTAAAGTTATTTCCTAATACTGTCTTCTGTAGGACAATTGTGATTAAAAACTTGTTACATAATACTAGCTTTAATTTTAAGAGAAATTAAGAACCACTTTCAGATGAGTATAACTGAATGAGTTCTCTACTTAGAGACATCATAGTATTGAATTCTTGTGATTTTTCAAATATCACTTCAAAAAATGATTATTTAGAGATCATATTAAAATGTATATCTAGTCTACCTATATGTGAAATTAGTATGAAAGATTTTCTCTTTTTTGCCTAAACTATAGCTTCCTTATGAGTTATGATTAAACTTGAGTTCTAAAAATACAGGAGGAAAAGTGAGTACAAAACAAACAATCCAAAGAATACAGCAAATGCATCCTCGAAGGATACAAAGTGACTACATAGGAAAAGAAGAAATAAAATAAAATAAAATGATAGGCTTATCTGTTCAATAACATCAAGAGAATTGACATAAACTGTTCTTGAAACTAATAAGCAATTACAGGAGGCTTGCAGGATACAAGCTAATACCCCAAAAAAGTCAATCATTTTTCTTATATACGGCAATGAATATGTATAATTTGAAATTGAAAACACAACACCATTTATCCTATCATGCTGCACCCCAGAAATGAAATATTTAAATATAAAATTAGCAAAATATTTACAAAATCTAAATGAGGAAAACTAAAAAACTGTTGAAAGCAATCAAAGCACCAAACAATTGAGGCAGAGCCAGCAAAGGGGCCCATGCCCTGATGGGGACCTATAGTTTGCTTGGGAAGGTGGGTATGGTGATACATGGAAATGGAACCACCAAGGTATGGAATGACTTCTGGGGGATTTGAACAAGTACAGAATGACTTCTAGGGGACTCCAAGGACCGGCCACTGCACTTGCAGGTAAACTAGGGAGCTGAGATGGAATGATTTAGAAAGGAAAAACAGAAGGACATGTCTGAGTCAGACCACATGGGGGACCTGGGTTGTGCTCAGTAGCATCACCTGCCGCCTACCAGCACACAAGAAAGATAGCCTGCTGGGGGGTGCCTGCCTACAGGCCTAGGCCAAACCACCAGTGAGTGTTAGGGCAGGTTGTGGGTAATGTGCGAACTTGCCATGGCATCAACTAGCTCACAAGAGAACTGGTTCTGTGGGCAGATTTTGTATATCTGTTGCCTTATCCCTGTGGGACTCCAATACCTGCCAGTTTGCGTGAGACCTGGGAGTGGTGATAAGCTTAGCCAGGCACCACCATAGAACTAATAGACACAGGAGCTTAGGTTAGGAGGTTGGGCTAGCCCAAGTTGCAGCACCTGCCAGCTTATGCAAAGGCCAGGACTGGGGGCAGACTTTGCCAGGCAGGGTTCTAGCACCTACCAACACATGTGAGATATGAAGCTGGGAATGGGCTTGGAAAGAGAACTAAGAGGACTTCCCTGCTGGGCTACAACTCCCACTGGTGAGCAGGAGAGCTGAGGTAGGGAGATGGACCAGACTAAACAGGGCTGTAGCACTTCCTTAGCATGCATGTTGGCTAGGCCCCAGGACCTGTTGGCACTCACAAGAGCCAGAGTGGGCACAGGCTGGGCTGGGCTAGGTCATGGAACACACCAGTCAACATGAGAGGTCTGGGGGTAAGCCCTCTGGGCTGCACTTGCTGGCAAGAGTCAGAATGGGTACAAGCCAGTTAAGCATGGTTATAGTACCCACCAGTGAGTGATGAGTACAAGGCAAGCCATGTAAGACTGGGCCAAGCATCTACCAGCATACACAAGATCCTTGAACGGATCTGATAGGGGAACTTAGGGAACTCGCCTAGGCTGCAGCTCTTGCTGGTGAGCATATGGCTAAGGTTTACGGGCAGCCCAGGTAGGCCAGGCTACAATAGCAATCAGTATATTTGTGAGCTGGGTCTGGGAATGGGCCAGGCTGGCCAATCCACAGAACCTGCTGTGTGAGAATGAGGGTTGGGTGTCGGCCAGGGTTGGGCCACAACACCCACGAGTTCTCATGAGGCCCAAATCTGGGGGCTGGAAAGGCCAAGCTAGGCTGCAGCACCTCCTGGGAAATGTCAAGATGGGAGTGGGCTGTGCCAGACTAGGCCACAGCATACCTGGCACACACAGGAACCAGGGCTGGGAGCAGGACTGATAGGAGAACTTCAGGGCCACTGAACTTGTTAGGCCACTGCTTCCACTCATGAGTGTGAGAGCTTGGACTAGGGGCAGACTTGACCAGGCAGGGCTGCAACATCCATCAGAACCCTGGTATGTGAGGTGGGCCTGGGAGATAATCAGGCTGGGCTGGACCACCACACCAGCTAGTGCACACAAGGCCCAGAATATGTGTTCACCTAGGCTTTACTGCAGCATTCACTGGCAAGAGTTGAGACTGGGTACCAGTCATGTCAGACTGGACCACATTACCCCCTGGCAAGAGCAGGATTCAAGGCTGGGAGTTGGCCTGGAAGGGCAGCTGTGGGAACTCTCCTGCTAGGCTGCATCTCTGGCTGGAGAACATGAGTCAGGGTTGGGACACAGGCACAGCACCCAACAGCATTTGTGTGGGCTGGATCTGGGAGTGGGGCAGAATGAGCTAGGCCATAACAACCACGGGTATGTACAACAGTCAGGTATGACACAGGCCAGACCATGCTAGGTGGCAGCACATGCCAGCATATACCAACACATGCAAAAGCCAGGTTGGGAGTGGTGCTGGTGGGGGTTGCTGGGGGTAGCCCCAACTAGGACAGCTAGTTGTGAAGACTGGGCCTGTGGCAGGCTGGGCTGGCTTAAGCTGCTGTACCCATCAGTCCATATGGGAGAAAGGGCTGGAAGCATATCTGATTAGGCAGCTCAATCTACCTGTAAGTGCATTGGGTGATACAGGTGATGGAATAAACTTGACCCTGCACTAGCTCGTGCACACAAGTGTCAAGTCTGAGGTCATCCTAAGTGAGGTTTCTTGGGGGACTCCACAGATAGACTGCTGAACCCAACCTTGACCGTGGGCAAGATGACAAGATATGTGGAGTGCACATATCAGGTCTGGGCCTCCTCAGTTCCTGATGCCCATGTAGATGCACACAAAGGACATGGCAGGCAGCTCATCTAAGCTAGCAGAAGATACTGAGTGTCTTGTAAGAGGATGGAACGTGCAGCAAGATGGACAGGTCACCTGGCAAAGCTTTGCAGCAAGTGTCTGGAACTGTGGAGGCACTAAGATATGGAGGCACTATCAGGTGTCAACCAAAAGACCTTGAAAAGATTTTCTCAGCCCTGGAGCAACAAAACCAACATCTCAGAACTATCAACTCTACCCAAATAACAACCTCAGAACAGGTTTCCCACATCAGGATTTTTAAGATATCATCAAGCAACTATCCCCCATCCCTGGGTGCTGATTTGATTTGACACAAAGGAATTGCCCTCCCTCCTAACCCGTCCCCTCCTGCAGATACAGGATAAAAAGAAAAAAAAAAAATGGAAACATTTATCCCACCCACCTTTCTTCTACCTTGACCCTCCCCACCTTAATCTGAGGCCCACACAGGCATTCATCCCTCTAGACTATGTAAATAATATTAAAAAGTAAAATTGAAACTTAAAAAAAGGAAACTCAATAGTGTCAAGATGTCAATTCTCTCCAACATAATCTATAGATGCAATGTAATCCCAATCAAAATTTCAGCAAATCGTTTTGCAGATGTTGGCAAACCAGTTCTAAAGTTTACACAGAAACGTAAAAGACTCAATATTGAAAGGGAACAAATATTTTAAAACTGAAGCGATGGCTATACAACTGTTAGCATATTAAGCACCTTTGGATTGCACCTCTTAATATGACTTTATGATAATGATTTTGTCTAAACAAAGATATTTTTAAAAGAAGATAATTTAGCTGTACATCTACATAAGCACTCTCAGATGGTAAAGTACATTATCAATGAGCAATAATTATTGAAAAATAATCTTTTCTTCTGAGCAGATCTCAATAGTCTGTTAAAATACTCAGTAAACCATGTTCAGATATGCATTCAGACAAACTATGTTGTCCATATATAGAAGACAGGCAGCATGGGTTTAGTACAATTCTTAAGGTCCTAGGATTTTCAAAGTGATAAATGAGCACTGGCTTCAACAAAATCACCAGCTGCATTAGCTCCTCATCAGAAACCAGCCTGTCTTTAGAAATGTTGAAGTCAGACACAGCTTTCTCCTCTGTGACTATGAAAGTCTTCAATAGCATCTTCTTGCTACATAAGATTGTTTCATCTATATTGTAAGTCTTCTGTTCACTGTAACCATCTTCATCAATAATGTTATCTAAATCTGGACAACTTGCTGAAGCTTCTACATCCGCTCTCACTGCTTCGCCTGGACATTTCAGGGAGATTAGGAGGTGGTTTCTTTCCCTAAGTTCCATGAACCCACCTCTGCTAGCTCACAATTTTTCTTCATTCTGCTTAAACATTTCTAGCTTTCAAAATAACAGGACTTGTGACTTTCCATTTCACTTGAACACCTAGAGGCCACTACAGGATAATTAACTGGCCTGATTTCATTATTGCTGTGCCCCAGGAAATCAGAAGGCCTGATCTGAGAGACATAAATAGAGGAACAATCAGTTGATGGAGCAATCAGAATATACACATTCCTCAGCTAAATTCTCCAACATACACATAGATCAGTGGAACACAATAGAAACCCCAGAAATTAATCCATCCATATGGTAACTGATTCCTGACAAAGGCACCAAGAACATTAACTGGAGAAGACAGCCATTTGAATAAATAGGTCTGAGAAAACTGAATATTCATATGCAGATGGAAACTTGACCCCCAATATATGCATATGCACACTTCTCACATTTTATAAAAATAAACTCAAAATTAATCAAAGACCTAACTGTAAGACCTGACCTGAAACCATGAAACCACTGAAAGAAAACATAGCAAAGCCATTTTAAAATACAAGTATAAGTACCAACTTTTGGAAAGAATGCATACACCTAAGCAATAAAAGAAGAATAGGTGAACAGAACTATATCAGACTAAGAAACTTTTGAACAGCAAAGGGAACAATCAAGACAATAAATAGAACTGGAAAAAAAATATTTGCAAATTGTAGTTTGCCAAAGGATTTAGATATCTAGGCTATATAAATTCAACAAGAAAAAAGCAAACAATCCAGTTAATAAATGGACAAAATATCTGAATATACATTTATCAAAAAAGGAAATACAAATGATCAAGAAGAAATGAAAAAATGCTCAATACCACTAGCCATCAGGAAAGTATAAATCAAATCACAACGAGATATCATCTCACTCTAGCCAGAATGTCTACTAACAAAAATAGTTTTGTTAAAATGCTAGCAGGGAAGTGAAGAAGATGGAATCCTTAAGCATTGTTAGTGGAAAGGTAAATTAATATAGCCACTATGGGGAAGAGTATACAACTCTTCAAAAAAAAATTAAAATGGGGCCTAGCATTGTGGCACATCAAACCAAACAGCTGTTTGGGATGCCAACATCTCAAATTACTGTCAGTTTAAGTCCAAGCTGCTCTATTTCTCATCTAGCCTCTCTTCTTAATGACCTGGTAAGCAGAATATGATGGCACAAGTTTCTTAGTCCCTGTCATGTACGTGGGTCACCCAGAAGGAGCTCCTGACCCCACGTCTCATCTAGCCTAGCCCTGGATTTTGTAGGCATTTGGGAAGTATACTGGCAGAATTTCCTCTATTTCTTTCTGTCTGTCTTTCTGCCTTTCAAAAGAATAATAAATTTATTTTTTAGAAGACCCTAAAATAGATCTCACTTCTGGTTATATAACCAAAAGATACAAAACCAACATATCAAAGAGATGTTTTTTTTCCCCCCACATTCATAGCAGCCAGGATATATACTCAACACAAGCATCCACTGACAGATGAATGGACAAAGGAAATGTGATATATATGCACGCACACGCGCACACACACACACACACTCACACACACACACAATGGAGTGCTATTCAGCCATGAGAAATAATCAAATTCTGACGTTTAAAGTGGATAGATCTGTTGTGAATCACTTTTGCTAAGTGAAATAATTCAGGGTGAGTGTTATGGTACAGCAGTGAAGTTTCCATTTGGGGTAAACGTAGGCCATAGGAAAGTATCTCAATCTGAGTTTCACTTATACTTTCAGTTCACCTTCTTGATCATGTGCAAATTGGGACATCAGGTGATAGCTGAAGTAACTGGGTCTCTGTCACTCACAGGAAATCTATATGAAGTTTTGCACTCTCGACTTCCAACTGGCCCATTCCTAGCTGTGTGAGTGTACAGAAGGTTTCTATATATTTCTCTCTGCCTTTAAAACAAATTTTAAATTTTAAACATTGGGGCTGACGTGGTAATACATCAGGCTAATCACCTGCCTGCAGTGCCGGCATTCATATGGGCTACTCCACTTTTGATCCAGCTCCCTGCTTATGGCCTGGAAGGTGAGCATCTTACATGAAAAATAGCTGCTGCTTCATTCTCATAGAGAAGGTACACGTAGAACAAGGACACAGAAGGGATAAAACACAGACAGTTGTAGATTATTACTTTTTTTAAAATTTTTGGTCCTATTTTCCATTTCCCCAGTTGGGAATTTCCTGTATTGACCATCTGCCTCTTATTATTGTCAAGGACAAGTGGGCATCTCTTTCTACTGACACCAGAAACTCACAAGGTGGCAAAATACTCCACTGTAGTCTCAGTCTCAAGGCCCCATGGAACTCTCCAAGTACAATTGCAGGGGAGCACTAACAAACCCCTAATTCACTTGGGGAAATAGCTAATGATGGCCATTCTACCAGCGGCCATCTATCAGCTCTGCTCCAGTGTAGGCTATGAGAAAAAAGATTTCTTCAGGACAATGCTACACAGACACAAGAAAAATGTCAGTGGTCTAGTCAAATTTAAAGATCTTTCTCAAAATATTAATGCTCTCTCAGATACCCACCCATGAGACCTTTAAACACCAATGATGAAAAGAAATTTCACTGACTAGCATGTTCCAAAGGACTGACCTCTGTTTCATTTCTCTTCTTTTTAAAAGGATTTTAAATTAATATGTTAATTGCATAATGGGGTGGTTGTAACAAATCAGTGTCTGGCTCTTTCTTAGAAGAGTCTTGGTCTCAGAGCTTTGCTGTAAAGGGAAAGGCCTCAGAACATTTATATACATACTTTGCCCTATACATAGCAGGGGATAACAACCACAGGAAGGGAGATGAAGGTTCATGCTCCAGGCCTCTGGAGACACCGTCTATAACCAAACCCATAAATGTTCTCCTCATTTTGTCTAAAGATTCTGAAAGATGTGTTTAAGGTCCAAAGACACCTCTTTGTCTGAATTACAGAATGGCAGAGATGGAAGGGATTCTAGAAATGGTCTTCACTGACAAGTGCAATAGAGAAAAATTCTAATCTTCAACAACTGTGACAGGTGGCATCCAGCATCTTTGATTACATCCAGGAATTGGAAGCTCATTGCTGTTTAAGAAAGATCATCTCCATATCTAAACAGTTAAAATTTTCTGGAAGTGCTTTTGAAATCTGAGCCAGAGCCAGACAGGAACTATAATCCTAGGTTTCTGAGCAACAAAGCTCTCCAACTCGGTATGTGGGAAATGCACTATGAACCTGGGTTGACCACCACTCTGGCTTGCCATGTTTTAGCACTGAAACATCTGGGTCCCACGAAACCCTCTGAACTACTCCATCATTGACAAGTCACAGGCTTACTGTTCATCGGAGATGCCTAGTCAGAACACCAGCTTCACCACTGGATTCTTAGGCCCTTCAGCGATTCAACTGTAGCTTCAGTTTCCCCATCTACAAAATGAAGACAACCATACCCACCTTGCAAAGTTAATGTGAAGATGGGATAAATAATCTATAAGAAAAATTTGGACAGAGCTTGGCACAGAGTGGAGTTTCATAAATGCAATTGAGTACACTAAGATGATTATACTTTTAGATGCATTAGCCAAAAATTTCCTTCCATATAATTTCCAATCATAATCTTCCTTCCATTCTTTGAAACACTGCAGAACATGTCTGATTCCTCTCCAAATAAAATCTCTGCAGCATGCTCTCTGCCACCCGCCTTCCACCCACAACCTGCGCTACTCCAGCCTCCTCTTTTCCAGACTAAACATCCTTGGTGCCTCTGACCATTGCTCTTATGACTTCCAGAACTTTGACCCTCATGTTAACCTTCTTCAGATCTCTCTCTCTTAAAGCACAGGCCAAAAACTGAGCGCAACTCCCTTGATGTTGTCTGACCAGTTCGGGGACACTTGGACAGTCACTTCTGTTCTTCTGGATGCTCTATTTCCATCACATGACCTCAGACCACATTAGCTTTTTGGCAGCCTTAACCCAGTTGGCTTTTGTTAAGCTGACAGTCAGATAATACCCCTGAGCCTTTCTCTTTCTCTTATAAACTATTAGGCAAGGTCTCCCTTGTTCTGGTTTCAGCTGATTCTTTAAACACGAAAGCAAGATTCTAAATTTACCCCTATTAATTTTATCATGCTGGCTTTAGCTTATTCTTCTAGGTTGTTGAGGTTTTCAGGGCTCCTGGGCCTGTCAGCCAACATAATAACCGTTTTTCTCGATTTTGTGCCTTTAAATTTGATAAGAATACTTCAAACTGTTGATTTAAAAACTAAATGATGTAGAAATAAGATCAGAACCATTTGAAAGTTCCACAAAGGTTAAGTGTAGTTAATATTAATATGACTACCATTTGTTCAGTAATTACCCTGAGCCAGACACTGAGTAAGACACCCTGGGAACATTATCTCATTTAACATCACGCAAGTCCTCAAGATTAACATGATTGTTTTCTTCATACAAGTGAGAAAAACTGGGGCTCAGAATTGCCCAATATCTTCAAAGTCAGACACCTAGTACTTTGACTGCATTTTGGAACCACATTCATATTTTACAGTGTCATGCTGCCATTGGAAGGGTAGCTGCTGAGATCATGAAAAAAAAAATCTTCAGTGCAAAATCCTATTTCAGATCCCAAGGTTAGGTAAAGCCTAATCACATTCCTCATAGCTGCTTCCCATCTCCTTGGAGCCTTCAACCTCGCGACCTACTATCGCAGCATAAGGCACAGACCCTCTCACCCTGTTACTCTCCTATGAGGGCCCTGTTTTTCCCGGCTCCATCCTCACCCTGATACCTCCTCCCCGCTATACTGTTATATTCCAGAGCAATTTTCAAGAAGCCCTCTTACTTTCTTACTCTTTCTGTAACATTCTTGCTTTGTAACCATTGGCCTAAAACCTATGGACACTATATGCTTCACTGATTTATTTCACAGAGATCCATGCATGCACTTACTCATTTTGTCACTGATTGGAAAAACATTTACTAAGTCTATGCCCTGTAGTGGGGCACTGTGCCAGCATAGACCAGTGGAGAAATAGAGGTAGTCACTGCCTGCTCAGAACCTGTGGCCTAGGAGAGAAGCAGGCATCAGTCACTCGTGTACATGCGTAAACACAAATTGGAAAAGTGCTCCATGAGACTACACCAATGCAGACACCTATTCCAGCCTGGACAATAATTATATTTGCTGAAGTCATCACCACGGCACTGTGGGTTACCTGCCATTCAAGATGCCAGCATCTCCTACATATATGAATACTTATTCAAGATATGGCTGCATCATTTCCAGTCCACATTCCTTTTCATGTGTCTGAGAAGACAATAGAAGATGGCTCAAGTACTTGAGCACCTGACACCCATGTGGAAGACCTGGATGGTACTCCTGGGTCCTAGATTTGTCCTGGCCCAGCCTGGCCACTGTGGCCACTTGGAGACTGAATCAACAGAAGAAAGATGTTACTTTTTCTCCTTCTCTCTTTGTCACTCTGCCTTTTAAATGAATAAATGAATACAGAAGTAAATACATAACTAGATAAATTTTTTAAATTATATTTGTAGAACAGTTATGTCTCAATTATAAATAACATAAGTATACAAGATTAAATAAAATAAATATAAGTAAATTAACATTTACAGTGCAGGTGATACTTGATATATAAATGATAAGCACAAGGGCATTATCAAACACATTTATCATTTCAGTAAAAGCTGAGAATCGAGTAAAACTTCCTAAAAGGCACATAGGTCTCATTTAGAAGGGTAAATAGGAATTATTGAACAAGAGAAAAGGGTCTTTGCAGTCAAAGGCAAGAGCATACACAAGCTTTGAAGGAGATGGAATACTAATACAATTGTAGATATACCAAAAACAAAAAATGGATCATGGTTAAAGTAGAGAATGTCTGTAGGCTATAATATTGACTCATCTAGGTCACATTGGTCACTGAAGCCTTAAAGGTGAAAAATCTTCGAGGATAGAGATAATCTAACAAATATACTGAGAGACACAGATGGAATATATGGATATGTGTGTGAGTCCGCGCAGCAGGAGACAACTGGAGTTAAAACAAGACTCCAAAATTTTTTTACAAATCATCCACAAAATCTCGACTAGGAACTTCTTTGCAGTCCAGTCCTCATGCTATAAAACATGGCCAAAAATGTAACTATGACGCTGCATAAACAAAAGGAAAATAAAGTGCAGTGATCCCACTCCTGATCATGCACACTGGCTTGCATCTCATTAATTAGATAATTTAAAGTAGATTTAAGTATCCAACTGATGAAAGGAGCTTTTTAAAAGTTGGATCATAGTACTGCAATTTGTCCTGGCAATGTTGCCTATGGACAGTCATTAATCAGAAGAGAATTATTGCTTCCTTATGAAACACAGCATTAGTTTTTGGGGCTTTTCCCCTTTTGAACTTACCTGGAAATCTTTAGCATGGATAGTTATGCTAGATCCTTTCTTAATTGGAAAATTTGACTCATCCTTCAAGTTTATCTCCTGAACTTCAATTATTTCCTTTACTTAGTAAGAATGTACCAGCTGAAATTGAGTTCCTTTCTCTTCTTGCATTCATGTTTCTTTCACTATTAAGAATTACGGCAATTAATTTTTAAGGAGAGGGGAGTGAAAAACACACATATGGGATTGATTAAAGAAAACTGCATCTTTGGACACCAATTAAATGAACCAGATGATTGAAAAACTCAGAAAAGTTTACTCTTCACTAAGATTTGTGTCCATTTTTGTCTTTGTTGCTTATATTTTTGCTCATTTTTAATAAAATAACAATTGAAGTTTTGGGAAGTTACCAGAGCTTCAGATGAAATCTTGGCTATGTTTTAAAAATCTTCACATACTAATATGTGTTTTCTTACTTTGCTTTAAATGCTGCCTTCATGTCTTTTTTCTTTAAATTAAGAATAAGATTCTTGCGACTTCTAGATTTTCCCTACCATTTCAAATTCACTACACAAGAGTTTTCTTAATTAATTAGACTCTGAATTTATTACTATTAAGTGGCAAAGCTTCTTCATTATTGGACAGTAACTTTCTACCTTCACCTGTCTTTTGTCTAGCTCTGTTCTTCTAATATCAATGAGTGAGATGGAAATATAAAAAGTGTATTTTTATATTTTATATCAAATTGTAGAATATAAAAAGCCACAAATGACACTTGATAAAAGAATCAAGATTCAGAAATATTCATGAAAGGTTAGAAGAGTGAAACAAAACTAACAAATAAAATCTGGAATAAATAAGTAATCACAAGATTCTATATAATCAGGGACTGGCATTGTAGCAACCCACTGCCTGTTCAAAAATCAAATGCAAAAGTTTAATGACGGTAAACATGTTAACGATTTGGGAATTCTAATTAATATTAAACTGAGTCAAAAGTGTGACACAACTCCAAAAGAAGCCTGTTAACATTTTATGTTGTCGTGATAAATGCATACTATTAAGCAGAAGAAGGTGGAGAACTCATTACAAATCCAGCTCCTGATACACATATTAGAGTATGTTTAGGGTAGTCTTGCTAAAAACCTGAACCCAAATTTTAAGAAAGCAAATTCGAGGGGTTAAATTACTTAACCTAAGGACAACACTTGGGAACATAATAGCTACCAATCAGGTATAAAGGTCGATAGGATTCAACTTGCCATGCCTAGTCCCAAAAGGGGAAAATTAGCATTACTGATTGTGGGTTTCTAGATGTTAGATTTCACGTCAACGTGAAACAGCTCTGTCATGGGCAAATATTAAACAGTCCTTTAAAAAAAAAATAGAATCAAATAGGCTTCTTCAGAGCCACCTACTCTTCAGCAGCACTATTCAAGCTCAAGTTAGAAAAACGCTGCCAGAAGAAAATCAGGCAAACATTTCAGTGATAATTCAAGAATTATGTGGATTACTGGAGTGCATATGCTATGATCCAGTCTTTTTGGACAAACTCAGCTATCACAAAGGAGCCTCTACAAAGGCAACTCATCCGAGCCCCCACGAAGCACAAGATCTCCTACAGCTGTCAGAAATTATAGCCCTGAATGTGGTGAAGCTGACAAGAAGCTAATATTTTAGTTGTTCTACATGGGATCTTAGCCAAAAGGTCAAAAAGCAATATATTTTAGCAGTGTGCAGTGGCCTGAGAGAGAGAGGGACCATTATTTTATTATGCGGTCCTTCTTCCAACTGTGTGAGATCATCTTTGTGTTTCCAAGAACATTGCCCAGACCCTGTGGGGACTATAGGGTGAAGTCATGCCATACTTGGACCTTTCAGAAAAATGATGTGAGAACGAGTCCAACTCAGGTTCCTTACATGGAAATCTAAAAGCCTTTTAGAGCAAAGAATAAAAAGGCTGATAAAGGCAGAAGCATTACAGATTGCTTATCTACCTAAAAAATATTTAGGCCAAGTATCTCTAATGACTTCCATTTTGATGCCTTCAGTAAAAGAAACAAACCTACCATGATCCCACACTTCATTTTATAACAGATCCTCTAAAGTATAGGGTGGGGTCAGGAAAGGGTGAAGTAAAATCCAGCCTTCATTTTTCTAGGAGTTTTTTGAAAGCATTGTTCAAATTCGATGAAAATACCCCTCGTTCTCTGTACTGCTGTCCCTGACACTTGACACCATGACCATTCTCAAAACTGCAGAGCTAATGGCCAGAAGAATGAAAAATGATCTCCCTCAGTCATAATGGGGAAAACTGAAAGAAAAGGAAAAGCAGAAGGCCTCTATAACTTAAAATACTCCTAATCTCTTCTACCAGAAGGTGACTGAAAGAAAAAAAGGCGGGGGTGAGGAACTATCACTTGTTTTACCCAATTAAGAGCTTTTATACAGTTATCTGCACCCAAGAATGAAATGAGCTTCCAGGGATCTATCCACCATTAAAAGATCTATCATCTATCTACCATTAATCTAGCCAACATTAAAAGAGGGTGGCTAAGGGCAGGCATTAGGTACTGAGATTAAGTCCATGCTTGGATTGACAAGATCCCATATCAAAGCAGTTTGAATCCCAGTTACTGCACTTCCAATTCAAGTTCCTACTGAGATGCAACAGATGGTGGCAAAAATATTTGGATCTGGGCCTGAGACAGTGGCCTAGCAGCTAAGGTCCTTTCCACATATGTGCCAGGATCTCATATGGGCGTCAGTTCTAACCCCAGTAGCCCTGCTTCCCATCGAGCTCCCTGCTTGTGACCTGGGAAAGCAGTCAAGGATGGCCCAAAGCCTTGGGATTCTGCACCCACATGGAAGCCCCAGAAGAGGCTCCGGGCTCCTGGCTTCGGATCGGCACAGCTCCAATCGTTGCAGCCGCTCGGGGACTGAATCATCGGATGCAAGATCTTCCTCTTTGTCTCTCCTCCTCTCTGTGTATCTGATTTTCCAACAAAAATAAATAAATCTTAAAAAAAAAAAAAGAATCACAGAAACCAGTGAAATGGATTTTGAGGAAGCAAGGGGCTCATGTACATTTCCCAAGGTATCATCACCATCACAAATACAGTCAGAGATGCTTTCCTTGAACTGGGTAATACTAAGTTTTGATTAAGTGAGAAGGGCTTGCTTCCATTTGGTTTGGATCTTTACTTTTTTGAATGTCACATTTTGAAGGAAAGATTTTTAAATACTAACATTTTTAAGCATCACCCACTGCAACTTGCTACTGTTTTCAAAAGAGTTTATGTCTTGCTACAAGAAAACTCAGAAAGTAAAAACACTACACATTATCATTTTCTCCCACTCAAACCTGCTGTGAGCTGATGCTCTTCAACCCTTGAGACAAATTGAGAGCAGATCTGTTAATTTTGCTAGTCTTTCTCTGATAATAAAAATACAGTCGATCCAAAAAACATTTTACTCTACTATCCAAAAAGCCAACTCAATCCAATATACTGAGTATTTAGTCCCATAAAATAGTCAAAAAGCAAAAATCCCAATTCAATTTAGAGTTAGTGCTGTTACAGTCTTGTTAGGTCAAGACTGCTCAGTGCTCCAAAGCTAATACTCAGGAGGTAAAAGTTGATTCAGGTTTTTTTGGATCAGGTTTTCCCAAGAGACCAGACATCAAAGGAGATAACAGACTCTTCTGTCATAAAGATCATCTCAAACTCTCAAGTTAGTGGGAGAGTACTTGAAGAATCAAGAGAAAGAGTAAAGAGAAAGTAAGTGGGCTGGTCAGCAATAAGGACAAAGGATAAAGCCAGCTGCACGTTGATCTCTGGCCAGGCAATTAAGGGGTGATCAGAATCATCTTGGTTATTTTCAGCTTGATGTTGCAAATCTGAACCCCTGGTCATGCTGACCAGAGACAGGTTATTTTGTAACTTGAACTGCTTCTCCAAGGTCAGTTGCTAGAATTCTCAAGCAAGCATCAATATCTTACAAAGTCAGACATGAGCTATAATTAGTAAACTTTTGTATCTGTTAGCAGAGTCAGCAACTAAAGCAACTGTTCCTACAATGGAGGATGGATAAACAGAACCATTCATAGGCAGGCACAGAAGATAAAGCATGATGATACCAGCATCCCATAAAGGGTGAGTTCATGTGCCTGCTGTTGGATTTTCAATCCAGATCTCCACTAACATGCTAAGAAAGCAGTGGAAGATGGCCCAAGGGTGTAGGCTCCTACCACCCACTTGGGAGACCAAGAAAAAGCTCCTGTTTCCTGGCTTTGGCCTGGCCCACCACGAAGGTGAGCACCGTCCGGTAAGGAGCAGAAAAGGGCACACCTGTCATGTACAAGAATTGTCCAATTGGTGCTCTCTGAGCTTGGACTGTTAAAACTTGCAATGATTTAAAAAAAAAAAAAAAAAAACTCCTGGTTAACCCCAGAGGAGATCCCGTGGGGCCCAGGTCACCTGGTCTGGGTCCTTTGGCCCATGTGCACAGTGGCAGTTGGCAATGAGTACTGGGAAAAGGTGGGAGGGGTCCAGTGGAACCCAGGCTGCCACATCTGGGTCCTTTGGCCCACATGCACAGTGGGAGCCAAGCCAGATAGCCCCAGAGGAGATCTGCAGGCCCTGGGTTGCCAGGTTTGGGTCTTTGGCCCACATGTGCTATGGGAGTCAGCAGGTCATCCCCAGGGGGAGAGGGAGGTGATCTACAGTGGGGGGGTCCAGGTGGCCAGGCCTGGGGCCTTTGGCACACATGTGTGGTGGAAGCTGGGCCAGTTAGCCCTGGAAAAAGCTTGGCATGGCCCAGATCTGGTGGCCTGGGGAGCCAATGGCACTGGGCAAAACCCATGGGCTGCCTGGTAGTATACCTTTGAGGGCTTGAGGGTGTGGGCTTGCAGGGGACCTGGGGGATGGCAAAGGTGGAGACATGCAGGGACCTGAGGGCTCATGTCCAGGTAAGGAATGACCCCTGAGGGACTTGCATCAATAAGGTTACTGTTCCTGCAGATCTGAGCCTCCTCAGTGACTTAGACATAACAGTGGTTGACATACCCAGATGCACATAGAAGATGTGTCAGTCCATTGGTGTCTGCAGAGGGCATCTGATACCATAGCAGAGGAAGGAGGGCAGATTGCCCAGGAAACGGGGTGAGGAGATGTTTGAGAGGGAGAACCGGTGAGGGAGTATGTTGCAGGTAAGGAATGACTACTGAGGGACTTCCATTGACAAGGCCACTGTACTTGCAGGTAAGCAAGGGAGCTGAGACCAAGTGGTGTGGAAGGGGGAATGAGAGGACCTGTAAGGGTCAGCCCATGTGGGAGACCTGAGCTGGATTAGTTAACATCAACTACCACTGAATACCCTTGGCACACACTAGAGCCGCACATTAGGGACCCTGGTTGATCAGGTGGCCATTCCCCATCCCCGGATACTGGGGTGATTCAGAGGTTGGATGCAGCCTCTCCACTTTTCTCTCCCCTTGCCAAAGACACAAGAAAAAAAACAAGATTTGGAAACAATGGTCTCACCCACTTTCCTCTAATCCTTGATCCTTCCCAGCCTGATAAACTATGCAAATGTCATCAAAAAAGAAAGAGAGAGAGAGAGAGAAAGAAAGAAAGAAAAGAAAAGAAAAGAAAAGAAAAGAAAAGAAAAGAAAAGAAAAGAAAAGAAAAGAAAAGAAAAGAAAAGAAAAGAAAAGAAGGAAGGAAGGAAGGATGAAAGAAAGAAAGAAAGAAAGAAAGAAAGAAAGAAAGAAAGAAAGAAAGAAAGAAAGAAAGAAAGAAAGAAAGAAAGAAAGAAAGAAAGAAAGAAAAGAAAGGAAGAAAGACAGACATGAGAAAATCTTAAAACTAAAAGGAGACATGTTTGGCCTAGCAGTTATACCAATTAGCATGCCCAACTCCCATATTAGAGTATCTTGGGTTCAAAACCCACCACCATCTCCAAATTCAGCTTCCGTGTGACCCAGATCCTAGAGGGCAGTGGTGTTGGTTCAGATAGTTGGTTTCCTGCCTTCTACTTGGGAGACCTGGAATATATCCGCAGCTCCAGCTTTGGCTCAGTCTGGCTTCAGATACTGCAGGCATTTAGGGAATGAACCAGCGTATGGGCTCCCTCCTCCCTCCACTCCCCACCCTGTCGCCTGCCTCAAATAAATCAACAACCCTTTTCCTCACAGGACACTTTTTTGCTGTTTTCTTCTGACACCTTTCCTCTACCAGAACAGTGAATGGATTGTATTTTAGTTTCTGCTAGCCAGTGGTCACGGTTTTCTCAAGTCCTCCTATCTGACTATACACTTCATTTCTCCTTTTCCTTACATGTCCTTTCTAGGGTAGACTCACTGGAGCAGCTACTTCTGATATGTCTCACACATGATACATAAAACATACACATTTACTTCTCAGTGACTCAATGTTCTCATCTGCAAAATGGGATATGAGTACAATTATCTTGACTCCAGTTGTTGTGGAGATTAAAGATACCAGTAACTGATCCTAATTAAACATCACAACAGTGGCTAATAATTCCCCAAGATCACATCATAGGAAGCAGAGAAATCAGACCTGTCCTCTTTCAAAGCCAGGATGTTATTCTTCCCATCAGAGCACGTTGACTCAGAGCCAAGGAACTGCCCTAAGCACCTAATTCATCTACTCTGCCAACACAGACAACTGGCCATGGGCAAGCTGTTGGCAGCAAACGAATTAGCCTGTCACCCCTGGCTCAACTCTCCAGCAGCAGCCTGCAGGTGTGGATCAAATCAGGGAAGTCCCAGAGTGCCTGCCCGACCACACCAAGAGCTTCGCTCTGCACTGCTTCCAGGCCTTGCTGCCCTGCTGGAAAGAGTTTCAATCCAAGCAAGATGAATGCAGCTATTTGGCTCTTGAAATAGTTAAGAAGACTTGACCTTCGAATTATTATTTTCTTCTTCTTTCAGATGTTCTTTTATTTAGAAATAAAATATTGGAACAAACTACACTCTCTCTTACAAGCAGGCTTCAAAATGGCACATCTCTCGATAGGTCTTTGCCATTGTCTACATAGATGACGATCTCCTTCCAACACAGAACAAAAATAGGGGAGAGTTCTATCCGTAGGGAATTTTACCTTATATCTCTTCTCTCAAGGTACTCCTTGAAGTATTCCTTAACTAATGCAGTTGTTTTAAAAGAACAATCGTGTGTAAAATATTCATTAACTTATCTCTTTCAGTATACCAGAGTCGCATTTTTTGTTCTTTAAAGGTCAGTTACCTTGCAAGTCCATCTCCACCCCGAAGTGGATTGTATCCTCGTAGCTTACCCTTTCAGGATTCTGTTAAAGAGCAAGAGCATTTTCTCTAAGAAGAATAAACTGGCTTCAGTGTACATTAAACATTACGTGATGTATGGATGCATTTTCTGTGGCTGGAAACAAATATCTGAGACTGAGTAACTTAAAAAGCATAATGTTAATTTAACTCCTAACTCTGGACAGTAGAGATCCACAATTGAGTGGCACATCTGGTAAAGGGTCATGCTGCCTCAGTCCTTGGTAGAAAACCATGCAGGCACATGCAGAAGAGGAAAGCTCGAGGGGCAATAACAATCCATTCCTTCAGGATTGGAACCAGTCCTGCAAGAACTGCATTCACCCTTCTTAATGCCTAATCCCCTTTTCAAGTTTTCTTTACCTCTGAACACTGCTACTTTGGAGAACAAATTTTAACATGAGTTTTGGAGAAGACATGTCTTATTAAACTATAGCAGATGATATTAGGGAATTGCTAAATTTCTTGAAATTTGATAATAAAATTAGAATTACATAGTAATGTATCCTTGTGATAGATAGATAGATAAATAGATAGATAGATAGACAGACAGACAGAGAGACAGACAGACAACAAAGTATTTGTAGGGAAAGTATCCTGATGTCCAAACTATGTACGTATGTGTGTGCATAGACACACATACTTTCAATTTTTATCAACAGTTGCGGGTGTTGTAACAGGTTTTCAGACCTCATTGTGATACCACTTCAAAATGTTCATATGTTCAAAATTTTTAGAAATATAGCTGAATTGTTCCTGTTGGAAAATGAAATGATTTTCTCTGTAGAAAATCTCAAGGTATCTAAAAATGAATAAAGACAAACCTTCTAAAAGCAATAAATATATCCAGATAATATGTATATGCTGTAATTATAATTCTAATTAAAAGAAGAAACAAGATGAAGTTAATGGGAAAGACAGCCATGTTTACAAAACTGAATGAAATGAAGTTACCTATTCTCCCCGCAAATTAATGCATAAGCTTTACACAAACTCTATCAAGGCTCTTTGTAGTCATGGGGAAGATTATTCTAAAATGTATATGGAAAGGCAGACACTGTGGATGAGTTAAAACAATTTTGAGAAAAAGAGAATAAAAATGATAGGGATTTATTCTTCCCACTGCTATGGTATTCAAGACAGTGTGATAGTGGCAGAAAATTAAACACAGAGAACAGTGGAACAGGCTTAGAACCAGCAGTAGATTCACACAAACATGCTCAGAAAACAGTTCAAGGAAGAAAGAACAGACATTTCAATAATGGCACTGCTGCTGATATCTATATGCCAAAATGTCCTTGACCTAACCTCATAACTTATATAAAAATAATTCAAAACAATTGACATTCCCTCTCTGTCTTAATTCAGTCCATTCACAATGGGATTTAAGATTTTTTTTTTCTCCCTGTGGATTCCTCCCTCTTTACTATGCCCTGATTATCGCAGATAATTAGGGAGTGAACCAACAGATGGACAACCTTTCTCCATATATGTCTCATGTCCATTCTTGCTATCTCCCCATTTCAAATAAAATGAAAATAAATAAAATTTTAAATGGCATCTCTTTAAATTAATGGCACACTTTGTTTTAGAAAAACAGATTAATCTAATTTAGATACTATTCCTTTTTCCTCTGGTTGTGGTTATTCTCCAGCAAAGTATTTTGTATTTTTCTGATGAGCTCAGGAAAGGAGGTTGGCAGGTAAACTGATTAGGAGGTAAAAGTTTGTTGTAGTGGTGATCCTAATGATTGACACATGGGGCGGAGTGACAAAAGATGCAACTGAAGAGGCTAAATGACCGTGCAGGTCTTGAAGGCCGTGGCAGCAGGTTATGCCCATCTTATGTCATGTTGTATTTCTCTCTCACTCTCACTGGCAACCATTCCCTAAATACCCACTCTGATGTAGATTTAAGGAAATTTCTATGTAGAATAAACAAATGATGTATTTAGAAGCTTAAACATACATTTCAGAGGATTAGCTTAAGGAATTACTTCTCGAACAAAGGTCTATTTCCCATAAGTTTGGAAAATCTTTATATGAAGTTTTCCTGTCAGAGATTTGCAATGGAGGTTGGTTAGTTAAAGACTCAAAGCAATCCCTCCAGGCTTCTCAAGTTAGCTAAACACAGAATACTGATATTGCCATAATGCCTATTAATACCCCATGAACACACTTTGATAAACACTGGCTTAGATCAAGTCCCCACAAAGTCAGTATCAGAATTGGTAGCATTTGTCATTCAAGGGTATTGTGTGAGGTACTGCTGGAGACATTTAATTGTAAGATACAATCTATTCCCATAGATGATTATAATAAAATTGAGTCAGAAAATGTAAATAAAGAGATAAATAGTAACTTACGGCAGCATGGCATAAATATCAAATGAATAATCCAGACAAAAAGTCCAGCAAGTATGCCTCAGGATCACTGCCAAGTTATAGTGTTTGAGGAAGACTACGAGAAGATCAAAAGGTGTGAGTTAATCCATGGGAGAAATACATATGCAAAGAGACAGAAGTGTAGCTGGCATGTTTCGGAGAAGCAACAAGAGGCAGGTACAGTCTGAGTGTAAAGTACCTTACTTTAACTTCTATATTTAAGGATCTGGGTCTTTGTCATACAAACCAAAGAGAGATACTGGAGCTCTTTTTTTAGTGAGAAGGGAGCATCTCAGAATTTAGTATATTTGTAGAAAGCTGGGTTCGCTTCAGCAGTTAGCACACAAGTTTTCCCCAGAAGACCTTCTGTTTAATCCCTCTTTTAATGAAGGTGCCTTTCAAAAACCAGAAGCTGAGACAGAGTCTGGTGGACAGGGGTTTATTTTGGCTTGTGACCCCAAGGAGCTGAAAGGAGATACTGGGACAGGCCAAGGGAGGAGAGAAAAGTGTAATCAAGCAAATACTCACTGTGGACAACAGAGGCTCGATCACCCCACTATTCTCTAGGGGAATCATGAAGGACACATCTCAGAACTGTTCACCCCAGCAGTGCAAGAGAGCAATAATTATCTACCAGTTCCTGTCCCCCATTAACTAAGGGCTGCCCTTACATCATCAGGTGTGTGTGCTCCCACATGGGTTTCTATGGGTATCCACACAGTGAGAAAAAGAAGCCCTGAAGAAGAATTCAGAAATAAATGGTGAAGCTAAGGACAATATTAAATTACATATGTAGAGATAAGAAAAAAAAAAGAACAAGCAATGGCTGGCATTAACAGGTAGATCCTCCAAGAAAATGGTCTATATTTAGAGATATCAGATAGAAATGTCAACAGAAGATCAATGTGAACCAATACTATATATTGAAGCCCTTATTTGATTTTTTTTCTCATCAATTCTTTGAATACACAATCCTTCAGCTATGGTCAGAGCATCTCCAAACTTCACAGCAGTGTTCTTTTTCCTCCTACCCATTTCCTCCATTTTTTTAAATTATGAAAATTAAAATAGACTGATCATAATGAGTGGTCTTGTTTTACTTATACAAAGGGAAAAAAACTTGTGCATATTTAATAAATAAATCCAGAAAAATGACTACTAGAATATGCTCTTTAGGTAAAACTAATTGTTCTGGAAATGTAAGATTTGCTAATGAATTGGACGTGCAATCAAACTAAGGAGTCAAAAAACCAACTGCCATTAATAAGACAAGAAGTTTATATTAGAGGGTGGAAAAATTAAAAGTTGGATTTGGGACTTGTTAAGTTCCACTTTTCCAGCCTGTCCCACACCTAGTCCTGGCTCTCCTGCTCACCAGTGGGAGCTGCAGCCTAGCAGGGAAATACCCACAGACCCACCAGGCTTGCACCCAGATCTAGAACTTGTGCTTGCCAGGGGATACTGCAGTCCAACCTGACATTTCTCACACTAAATCCCAGCACTTGCCACTAGCAGTTGCAACCTAGCTCAGCTGGCTGCATCCATTATGGTCTCATACATGTGAGCAGGTGCAGCAGGTTAGCTCAGCCTATTCCACTCCTAGTCCCATCCCTCATGTGAACTGGCAGGTGTTACAGTCCAACCCAGCCTGGACTGCAATCCATCCTGGCTCTTGTTTGTGCCAGTGGGAGCTGTGGATTGACCCAGCCACTGAAGGCTTTTAATGTAGGTTAAGCTGCAACCACAGGCTTCTCAAGCCAGGCCACTGCGCCCATAGGCAAGAACAAGAGTCAGAGCCGGGTTGGGCAAGGGATGGGACCAAGAAATCCAGCACTGTGGCCTTTCTAGTCCAGGCTATAGCACCCATCAGTATATATGGGAACTAGAGCTGGAGGCTAGATGGAGGTTCTGCAGGGTCTCCCTGGGCAGGCCACTGTATCTGCTGTTGGGGGAAAGCCTGCCAATGGCTTTTGGTGTGTCAACAAGCAGAACATCTTTCATTTCATTTTAGCCTTAGACATATCAGGAACTGCAGTCTCAGGGATTAGAACCCATGGATGTGTGGTTTGACCTCAGCACACACGTTGCATGATTAGACCACCTATGTTGCTCACTCTTGTATAAAAAGGAACATAACCATTAACACTGAGTGTAAGTTCTCCAGCTCGTGAAAGGGATCCACTTAGAAGAGAGAGTTTCAAACATGGATAGGCAAGCCCTATACCCCTTATCAACAGGAAGTAAGTACAGAAGATGTGATGAATTTGCACCCTTCAGCAACCCTTAGATCAAGAGTCTAGTGAGGGGAAGTGGCTTAGGCTGTCTTATAGTAAGCTGAGTCTCAGCCTGATGTGCTGGCCTCCCATATGAATGCCAGTTGGTGTGCCAGCTACTCCACCTGTGATCCAACTCCCTGTGGATGATTGGGAAATAGCAAAGGATGCTCAAGGCCTTGGGTCCTGCACCTGAGGTCTCTTGACCCTGAAGAAACTTCTGGCTTCTGTCCTTGGATGTTCTCAGCTCCAGCTATTGCAGATGTTTGGGGAGTGAAACAGTGGAAGGAACGATCTCACTCTGTCTCTCCTTCCCTCTCTGTTGTAACTTTGTGCTTCAGATTAAAAGAAACAAATCTTTTTTAAAAATCAATACCTTTCCTCCATTGAGAAGTCTAGCATTTGAGCCATACTATTGACTCCTTGCTCTGCATGTTGCACATAAATATTTTTAAGATATTTATTTGGGATCAGTGCTATGACACATAGGTTAAAACCTACTCTATGGCACTGGCCTTTCCATACGGGAGCCAGTTTGAGTCACAGCAGCTACACTTCTGAGCGGCTCCCTGCCAATGTGCCTGGGAAAGCAGCCAAGAGTGATTCAAGTCTTTGGGCTCCTGCACCTTCTTGGGACACTGGGAGGACACACCAGCCTCCTGGCTTCAGACTGACCCAGCTCTGGCTGTTGTGGCCATTTGTGGAGTGAGTCAGTGGATGGAAGATCTCTCTCTCCTACTGTCTCAGTAAATCTGCATTTCAAATTGAGAGAGAGAGAGAGATTTGAAAGGTAGAATTACAGAGAGAGGAGAGGTTTTCCATCTGCTGGTCGACTCCTGAAATGGCAGGAAGGGCCTAGGCTGGGTCAGTCTGAAGCCAGGGGTCACAAGTTTGTCTGGACCTCCCCAGCACCTACTTCATCCTTGCTGCTTTCCATGCACATGAACAGGGAGCTGAGTTGCAAGTGGCAAAGCCAGTACTGGACTCAGTGCCCATGTGGGACGTCTGACCTATCATGCCACAGGGCTGGTCCCCATCAATTCCTACTGTCGGTCAACTCCTCTCCCCTCCCATTCCACACCCACCCTCAGGCAGGAATTAGCTGTGTGTTCTGTGAGTGGCTCATTTAAGGGTTCCACAGACATTCCATCAACCAATTTCAACATGTTAGGAACTTTATTAGGACATTGTCCACCTAGTCTTGAGGGCAGTTTATAAATTTCATCACTCTCTAGAAAGGACGTAGCACTTCCCATTGGAAGACCTTGTTTTACTGTTGGTTCTTCGGTTGCTTCTTCCTTTCTGCATTTGCATTGTTTAAATCTTCTGTAGTCAGTTTTTTATGAAACAGTAAACTTTCCTTCTCACTCAGTAGTATAGCACATTGGTTCTCTTTCAAGGCAGAGAGCTGTAAATGTACTTTTTATCTCTCTGGAGATCATCTTCAAATGGTTCTGCATTGATTATACAAGGCAACTTGTTGCTGTATACTTTCCACTTCCTTGGCAGGTAAAACTAGCTATTCCTAGCTATTCCTCTAATATGAGGATGGTATTAGATGAGCCAGTATGCCTTTATTGCTTTTTTTTATTGCCAATAAGTTGTAAGTTAAACTTGACAGATTAAATTGACAAACTAAAATTTCTTAAACATGTCCACTTGGACAGATAGAAAACAGTTCAGCAAACTTTCCATGGTGTGCTGAGGAAACAAAGTCAATTTTCGTGATCAAAACAGAGACAGTCTCATGTAAACATCAGCCGTCAAAGCATGCAAATAGATCTGTCCATGCGGTTAAGTGGTCAGAGAATAATCCTAGCTGGGTGCTGAGGGTCGTCTTCTTCTATGTGTTATTCTTTGCTGTGAGTTGCTGGGTGAGTAAAAGGGACAGCAGTGGTGGTGGTAAGCCAGGGCTTCCTTACAAAGCTTGGGGAGCATGTGGATTGTGGGCAACATGGTGGGCAACCCTGGCCTCTGTGCTGTCTTGGTGTTTAGGGCTGTGTGGCCGGCTGCGTGGAGAACACCTGCAAGGTGGCTGCTGGCCTTGGGTGTCTTCTCCCTGTGTATAGGTGTTTGCCTATAACCAGGTCCTGGGCACAATCCACCTGTTTACCCCACACTGGTAAGGTCTTCTATGCCAATAGGGTCTCTGCAGGTAGCATGGCAGTAGCCTTGGGCAGCCTTGGGGCCAGCAAGATTTGGCCTAGCCTTCTCAAGGGCTGTCAGAGCCCTCAGTGTTGCTAATGAGGTGATGCTGTGGGAAATGACACCAAGGAGTCCTGCACCCCTCTGGGCCCTGTATCTGATTCCCTGAACTGCAGCTCCTCCAGGCTTTGTGACATTGGCGGCCTGCATACCCTTCTGGCCCTGCACCAAGATCTCACTGTCTGCTATGCTGGGCAGGTACTTCCTGGGGTTGTAGTTCTTAATAGCAGTCTGATGGACAAAGATGTCTTCTTTGATGTCATGTCGGCTGATAAAGCCATATCTGGTCTTGACGTTGAATCATTTTACAATTCCTTGGTGGCAATCAGCTTTTGACCCCTATCAAAAAGGGCTTAAGCTCAGCAGGCAGCTGCTGCTGGGCCTCAGCACTGGCTTTGACCTCACCACTCAGGGTGACACTACCAGTGGCCAGGGCCTGAGGTGTCTTCTGCAGCTCCCCCCAAAGGTGTCAGTGTCCCCTGGCCAGTGTCACAGGGCTCTCAGGGGTCTGCTCTCTGTTCCCACTCCTGCTTGAAATGCAGCCAGTCTATCTGCTTTGGAGAGGGCTTCAGGCAGGTGAGAATCTTAGGCCTGTGGAAGATGGTGGTGGTTCCTGTCCCGCTTCTGGCTAAAGTGTCTTGTAAGCTCTGCAGTGTGCTCTGCAGGACCTGTTCCTGCAGGTGTTTCTGTCGTGTGGCCAGCAGCAATTCATCTTTCTTTTGCTGGAACACCAGGATCTGCTTCAGGATGAACTCTGTGGCACTTGGATCTGCTGGGATCTGACTTTGTTTTCTTTCATCAGCTGCTCACGAGTGTAATAGGGTGACAGGCTTCATGAGTTTCAGAGACTTCCGTGAATGGTCTCCTATTTGAGGCCTCTAACAAACCTTTGAGGTGCCTTAGAAGATCTTCTTTGATGGAAGAAAACTGCCCAAAGTTTCTAGGGCAAATTCCTCCTCAAACTTTCTTGTTCTGATGTTAGTGTCTTTGACATTTTGTGCCAAGTCAGTGTCATCTGAGATGTGTGTAAACCTTCCAGAATTCCTTTTGAAGCCACACAGACTTGCTTAGTTTTGACATGGATTGTTTCAAAGTCTTATTTCCCTCCTGGATCTCTGTCAGGTGGTTTTGCAGAGAGCGTAACTGATGATTTTTGGCTGTGAGGAAGAGTCCTTTACCTTTCACTAGTTTCTGTTAGGCTAGGTTGCTTTTTCTTTAGTTGCTTGATTTCTAATGACATTTGGTGGTGTTCTGTCTCCAGTTAGCTCTGTGGTCTCCGTCATGGAGTAGGACAGTGTGTGAATTCTTTCCTGGAGGAGCCTGATTGTTTCTTCTTTTGTCACTCGTGATGCTTTTGGCGTTTCATTCTCTTGTAGGAGCAACTGAGGAGGTTCACTGCAGGCCAGAGATTTTCTTTCACCAGGAAATGTCAGGTTGTTGGAGGGCTCGGGTGCCACTTTGGGCTCTCCAAGGAGATGTTCTTTGATAGAAAACTGCCTGAGGATTTGTAGGTGCTAGGCTACTTCCTTTATGAGTTTTCTGGCTTTTGTTTTGTCATCTCCAACATGATGAGTAAAGTCAGTGCAGAAGAGTTCAGACTTAATTCTGAATTCATGCAATTTTTCAGTAAAAATATGTTGATTGGCAATCTGCTGGTTGTCATGCAGCCCCTATGGCTAATAGCATGCTTCCAGGTCTGAGGAGAGATTATCAGCACGTCATCTTCACATCCTTGGAGGTGCTTCTTCTGCATGCCTTTTAGGGGTATACCTGTGAAATAGCTACCAATGTCCTTTGCCCGTCTCAGGTTGTGATCTGGCCTGGAACCTAGGCCACAGATCCCTGAGGACATGGCTGTGTGCTACTGGACTGGTCTGGAACACTAGGAGAGCATCCAGCTCAGACAGACAGTTCCATAAAGTGTCACCAGACCAATGCATGCTGGGCCTTATACAGGCAAGTCACAACAGGCATTGGTTAAAAACAAGCTGTTCTGCCTGGAGACACCCAGATCTTGGGCATGGGCCTCTGCCCCATGCCTCCATAGTCCACTTGCACCTTGACCCTTTTTGCTGAGATGCAACAAATTCCAAAGGCCCACAAATAAGCTATCATTACCCTGGAGTGTGTGCAAGTCAGTATTAAAAACACAGGGCTGGCATTTGGGCACTCCCATTTATACCCTCCTCTGCTTAGGATATATCCAGTGTCAGGGCTGAGTCCCAGATCCCCACCAGAGTCCAATTTCCCACTCCTGTGTGCTGTGGGATGCAGTTGGTGATGGCTCAACTGTCTGAACTCCTGTCACATTGGTGGGAGCACAGTTTGGAATTCCTGGATCCTGACTTCTGCCTGTCCTGTGTCTCCCTAATCCTGGGAGTTGTTCGAACCGGAAGCAGGAGAAAGGTTATACAGACAACAGTGCAGCCTCAGCATGCTATCACAGGAGGCGGAGACTGGTGAGCCAGGAGCTGGGGCTACAGAAACCATAGTGCAAATCTAACATAAAAGTCCACACCTGGAACTCGCTGGAGGGAGTGGCACAACTGACTGCAAACAAACAGCCGTGTGCCAACCACAATCAATAAAACTAAATTGTAGACCTGTGGGTGACAGAGCTGAGAAACCTGCCCCAAGGAGAAGAATCTGCTAACCAAAAGTACAATGACCAAGAGCAAAAGAAGAGATAGAAGTACAATGAAGATTCCCCTGAAAAAGGAGCAAAAGCCTTTGCCAACCTTAGAGTTAACCGAGGAATACATTGAGGTAATGGGGGACACAGAATTCAGAAAACTCTTTATAAAGCTTCTTATCAACAATGAGAAGCACATACAGGAGTTCAAGGAATTTAAGGAGTATGTCACACAGGAAATAGCAACACTGAAACAAAATCAAGCAGAATTATTGGAAATAAAGGACACAATCGAGCAAATTTAAACTTCATTGGAAAGTCTCCATAATATAATGAGCAAGGCAGAAGAAAGAATCCCAGAATTAGAAGATATTTCTTTTCACCATGGGGAAACTATTAAAAAGCTGGAAGCAGAGCTGGGTCAAGCTTAAAAAGAGTGCCAAAGAATTAAAAACTACTATTAAAAGGCCAAATATAAGTGTTATGGACATTACAGAAGATACAGGAAGAGATTCTGGATTTAAAGCTGTATCCAATGAAATGATAAATGAAAACTTCCCTAATCTGGAAAAAGAATTAGGAAACAACATCCAGGAGGGTACAGAACTTCCAACAGGGTTGACTAAAAGTGATCTTCACCACAGTACATCATAATCTTCAATTGAATATAAAGAAAAGATCCTTAAATGTGCACCTGAAAAAATTCAATTGACCTATAGAGGAACAGCAATCAGACTCACAGCTGATCTCTCACAGGAAATTTGCTATTGAGGAGAAGAGATCCAAGTGGGAGACATAGACTTACAAATTATCTCTAAGCAGATACTCTTCCTGAATGAGATCACCTAGTGAATGCAGACAAAACATATCTAAGGAGAACTCTAGTAGAAGTACAGAAAAGGAGGAATGATCAACAGGGACAACTTGTGATCATGACGAAGTATTAAGACAGTCACGTCCCAAAGCCAATAAAGAAGTAAAAGGGGAGGGTGTTCAGCACAGTGGTTAAGACACAGCATGCAGGGCCCAGCACGATAGTGTAGCAGCTGAAGTCCCCGCCTTCAACGAGACAGGATCCCATATGGGCACCGGTTCTAATCCTGCTGGCCCTGCTTCCCATTCAGCTCCCTGCTTGTGGCCTGGGAAAGCAGTCGAGGACAGCCCAAAGCACTGGGATGCTGCACCTGCGTGGGAGACCTGGAAGAAGCTCCTGGCTCCTGGTTTCAGATCGGCTCAGCTCCAGCTATTGCAGCCGCTTGGGGGGTGAACCATCAGATGGAAGATTTTTCTCTCTGTCTCTGCTCCTCTCTGTATATCTGCCTTTGCAATAAAAGTAAATAAATCTTAAAAAAAAAAAAAAAGACGCAGCATGCAACATCTACATACCCATATCAGAGTGCCTGAATTCCACCTTGAATTCCACTTTGGCTACTGATTGAGTTTCCCCTTAATGTTCCACCTGGGAGGCATCAGGTGGTGGTTCAAGGAGAGGTGTCCCCTTACCCTTGTGAGACATTCAGTTGCCATTCTAGGCTCCCGGTTTCATCCTGGTCCAGCACAAGTGACTGTGGAGCTTTAGTCTCTGTTTCCAGCTAGTTCCCCATCTCTCTCTCTCTTTTTCTCTCTCTCCACCCCTTCTCTCCTACATCTTTCCTTCCTTCTCTTTCCATCCCTCTGTCTCTGTGCCTTTCAAAGAAATAAAATCAACTAATTAATACTTTAAAAAATAAAGGATTTTTATATACAAAGTAACCCAAGTACATGATGCAGATCAGATGAGGCCTAATCTCTGTGTTTGTCAAATTAAGATTACTGGTGGCCTTGACAAGAACTTCCTGAGTAAACAAAATAATAATAATAAAATAATCATAATCATAATAAAATTTTAAAAGCAGGATGATTAGAGAGAATTCAAGAGAGACCAGGAAGAGAGGCATGGGGGAGAGGGAATACATCAGCAGATTTCTGGCAAGATTTCCTAGGGATGAGCCAGAGTGAGCTAGGGTCCACTCAGTCTTCTTAAGATGGGCACTATCACTACATGTTTGTATGCTGATGACCAGGAGATGCTAGTACCAGCAGCTACAATTATTAAAGCAATGTCCTTGAGCAAGAGGACTCATGTGACAGAGTTTACCCTGGACAGGGCCAGACCCTTGAATTCTTCAGGATTCAGGAGTCTCAAATTTTAAATGCAGCAGCATGATGCCAACCTTTTTACATCTGGTCTTCAGACCAGCAGCAGTGGCAGCAGCTAAGAATCTACTCAAAGTACAATTTCTGAGGCCTCATCCAGAACCTACTGAATTATTCTCTGGTTTGAGGCTGTGCTTTAGCAAGCTCTCCAGGGCATCCGAAGCACCCCAAGTTGGGGACCTGCTGGGCTGGATGCAACATGATGCATCTACTGGCTCTCAACAGCTACAAATCTCTGCTTCAGTAAACTGTTCCTTCCAAGTCCCATTAATTACATTTTCATCATATTGGCAGTACTATTTATAAGTAAAAGTTCATGAAATTCAAGCTATTTCCTAACTTTCGTCAGTCCAAACAAGCCAAGTATCTGTATTCATCCTCCAGAAACAGGAATGATATTTATACAAATGATCATGTTCGTAACAATTTCCAAAACAACTTTTTCATGGTGAAGTCATTCACCTTCACTCTGCAGGCATCAGTAAAACTCTTAATTTTTATCCTTTCTCTCTCTCTCTCTCTCTCTCTCTCTCTCTCTCTCTCTCTGATACGCAAGTAAACTTTTTAATTTTAAAATTGGGGAACTGATTGGAATTGTTCCGCATTGCTGGAAGTGTGTGTTATTCCCCCCAGGAGCAGAGCAGATGGGGAAAAGACAGGTACCATGTGGGCGTGGTCTCTTCAGCCGCACACTTGGAGGAAATGCCATACAAACAGAGGAAGCCAGACTCTCTCTGGGAGAACTTAGTAGCTGACTTACTACATTCGACATTGATGCCTGCTAAAGATAAGACCTGGGAAAAGACCTCCAGGTCCTATTCTCCATTGTTGCTGCCTGGGTCCAGTGTGTACGTCTGAGCTGTGTACACATTTCCCGGGGTGGGGGCGCCATCAGCACGCAGCTGCCGTCTGTGACAGGCTTGCTGATGTTTACAGAAGCGAGTGAACACTGCTTAGTGCCAGAGCATGGTCTTTCTTATTTTAAGGATGAGAACAATTCCTTCCCTCCCTTCACTCCATTGTTAGTTGGTTTACTGGATTTGCAGGAGAAGGAAGCAGTAAATTACTAAAGAAAAGAGTATAACTCTCACCAGGGTGTGCTTGTTTGAATTCGGACCAAGTTTAGCCATCGGTCAGATATGATGATACTACTATACGGAAAGTTGGTTTGGGGGAAAGAAAATAAAGATTCTTGTACTATGTCTACCCCTTTCTAGAAGCTCCCAGTTGAGCCAGCTGTTTTAAGTGGCCATCTTGATGGCTTTAGAAAGCCAGTAGGTTAGAGAAGTGGAATGCCTCTACCAGCAGAAAACGTTCATTGCTAACAGGGTGTCTCTCATCTTTTCCTCACCTAACCTCATTAGTTAATGTCGCATTCTCCCACAAATGGCCAACAAATTAATAATGATGATTTGGGAGGGGTGGGGTAGTGATAGGGCAAGAACCAGCCCCTCAATCACAAAAGAAAACAAGAAGATTTACTTGAAAAGACAAAGCACTTTCAAATCACACCTACTGAAAGCCAGTATTAAAAAGAGGTTCACAGAGGCTAACAGAATAGAACCCCACATGACTGCTGCATTTCTTCATTTTGATCACAGCTGTCAGTTCCTGCCTGGTCCTGCTGCTTCCCTGTCCTGCAGAGACTTAATGCTGGCTATGAACTGCACAGGACTCAACAACATGCTGGGCTGGAGGGCTGAACCCCACTCCCAAGGTTCTCCGAGGGAGGGAAGCTGAGGTCAACTACCTCCTGCTGTGCTCCCCTTTCCCACGATTCTCATCTGCCCTTCAAAACGAACACCAAAGACAGAGGCAATGATGACAAACCTGGTTCTTGGGACACTGCTTCAAAATTTCCTGATGCAAAAATCTCTTGGGCCCTTACCAAACACCGACCCCCCCAAGACCCCTCCTCCAAAGATTCTGGAACAATGGCCAAGAATGTCCCTCAGGTGATGCATATGACATTAGATTTTCTCTAGTTGATGTCCCTAACACTGATCTCAGAAGCATGGAGGTTTCATTTCCCTCACAGAATAATTCTGATTCGCCTCCCTGCTGCAATGATAAATAACTACTTGTGAGAAATAATCACATGGAAAATGACAAAATGATCACAAATGGGCCACTTACCTGAGACTGTTTCTATCAAGTGATGTTTGTGGCTTCTTCTACCCTCTAAGATAAGCCTGAGAGATTCTCAACATTAACTAAAGAGTTAAGTGGCAGACTCAGTTCTGTTATTTATTTAGAATAATAAATATCATTAAAGCTCAGGAAGGAACTGTAAGGATGGCTTACAGTAATCTAATCATTACAAAATCCCAACTTGAGAGGCCATTCAGGTTAGAAACAAACTCCCCACCTCCCAAGACAGGGAATTCACATCCACAGTCTGAGTCAACTCTGATCAGCACTGGCAAAAATATTTTCAAACACTAGACAACCAATTTTCCTGTACTTATCTTTATTAGAAAACTTTTTTGTTATGGGCAGTTTTTGTAGAATTTTAAAATTTACAACAAGAATACAAAATCCCTATATCTGGTCAATATATTGCCAGTATCAATGAATATGTAATAAGTGGCTGACAATATGTACACATGGGTAAACAATGCCAATCCCTACTAATACTACCTGTAGTCCAACATACAGAACAAATCAGGAATCAAATATAATCCAGTGGAGAGGATGAAACCTCTGAGGGCAACATCCACAGAGCAGCTATATTAAGTCAGTGTTGCCAGTTTTTGCTTAGGACATAAAAGTTGTACCTTTTCGCCAATGCTATTCTGAATCTCTCTTAACTGATGATAATTTTAACAGGCAGCCATCTCTTGTGAGTTCAGTAACAGCTTTTTCAGTGACTCTCTGGTTTGCATGAACATTGCTTGATGCTTCCACTTGATAGGTATCTAATCACACACAGGCTGTCTTCCCTCATACACATGAGATTTTCTTGTAAAAGATTTTCTATAATCTTTCTAATGTGAGATTAGGTAAAGAGTTCTTATCCTTGATATTGAAAATACAATTCATTAAAAAATTAGTAAGTTGAAATTCATTAAAATCAAAACATCTTTTCTCTGAAGTTCCTTCAAAACCTATAGACTTGCCATAGGGTCCAGAAATTCTACTGAAAATGTAGCCAAAATAACTGAAAAAGAGAACATTATGCTTGGTGAAATGAGCCAGAACCAAATGTTGTATGACTCTCCTTAAGTAAGGTGCCTAGGTTAGGCAAATTCATAAGTAGAAAGTAGACTAAAGGTTACAAGGATTGAGGGGAAATAGGCAATATTATTATTTAGTAAGTGCAGTTTGTCTTTTGCGTAGTGTCAAAAATTTAGAAATAGATGATGACAGCTGCCCAATGTTGTGAATGTAATTAATGACACCAAATCCTTTCCTCCATGTCAACCAGTGTTAGGAGAATTAAAGCTGGAAGAAAATATTTGTGAATCACATATCCATAAAATGTCCTGTATCCAGGATATTTAAAGAATTCTCAAAACTAGTTAACAAGAAGAGGAAAATAAAAACAATTGTCTTAAGTGGGGTACAAGAATCTACAGATGATAAATGAACACATGAAAAGAAATTAAGTCATTAGCTGTTAGGGAAATGCAAGTTAAAACCAGGATAAGATAACACAGCTATTAGGATTACTGAACTAAAATATCATGGCAGGGTGGACATTGGCGCAGTAGTTGGGATGCTGCCTGGGAAGCCATATTCCGTGTTGAATGAAGTACATGAGTTCAAGCCTCAGTTCTCCCTGGGAGGCAGTAGATGATGACAAGTACTTCGGTCTGTGCTACCCACATGGGAGACACAGACTGAGTTCCCAGTTCTAGCTTCAGCTTAGCCCAGCAACAGTTGTTACAGGCATTTAGAGTGTGAAGTATATGAAAGATCTCTCTGTCTCTCTGTCTCTGTCTGTCTCTCTCTCCCTTTCTGTTTTTCTAATTTTCAAATAAATGAAGGTAAATATACATATATTTTAAATCATGACAGCACCAAGTACTGGGTGGAACAAATAGAACTCATATAGCGCAGAAATCCCAAATGGTACAGCCAGTCTAGAAAAGAGTTTCGTAGTTTATTATCAGATTAAACATGTACTTACCATATGATTCATCAATGTCACTCTTAGTTACCCTAGAGAGATAAAAATTAAAACCTGTGTACAAATGTTGATAGCAACAACATAATCATCAAATCTGCATATAATCTAAAAATACTTCAACCGGCAAGTGGATAAACAAACTGTTGTATACCCATTCCATGAAACAGAACTGAACAGCAAAAATGACCTGGCAGTTATGTTGTCTTTGCCATCCTGGGCTGCTGCAACAAAATCCCAAAGACAGGGTGGCTTACATCACATTTCTCATAGTCCAAGGAATTTCCAAGTCCAGGATCAAGGTGCTTTGGGTTTCAGTTTGTGGTGAAGGTTCTTTTCTGGCTTATAGAGAGCAGTCTTCTCGCTGTCCCCTCACAAGGACAGGGGTCTCTGGTGTCTCTTCCTCTTTTTGTAAGGACACTAGTACCATTGCAAGGGTCCACCCTCAACACCTCATCCAAACCTAATGACTCCTATCAGCCACCCTCCTGATGTCTCCACATGGGGGAGTGTGGTTAGGCCTTCAAAATATGAATTCGGGGACAGACACAAATACCCAGATCACAACAGAAAACACACAAAATTGTGTCCACATTGACCATAGCAACGTGAGTAAGCATAAAAGACATTTGGCTATGTCAAAGAAGTAAAATGCTATATACTCTATGCCAATATTTATCTGTCATGGTAGAAAAGGCAAAGTTCTAGGGACTGAGAATATACTAGTATTTGTCCAGGGAAGGATGAGGGGAGAATAAAACAACAAAGAAGTGACATGGGTAATATTTTGGGTGAAAAAGTGTTCTGTAAGGTGATTGTGATGTTACAAACCTGCAAAAGCCAACTTTGTCATATGCTAATTTCAAAACTAAATTAAAAGATGGTACCAGATCCTACTACTGTCCCCAACACATAGGTAAAGGAAATAAATCTGTGCATCTCAATTTACATTCTAATGGGGAGACCTAAGCATGGATGATTGAAATTAACTGCTATTCTCATGTATCAGTAAAGGACATTTGCAAAACCTAACTGTATTATAAAAAAATTCTTTGCTAGCTATGACTGGACAATATGAACTGTTTAAGGGAAAGGTAATTAAATGTTTTTCTAAAGGAGCTGCAATTAACTTTAGTAATATCAAAAAGACAAAATGTGTGGTAACAAATTAATACTAATCTGTGAATTCGTCTTAGGAAGACAAAGTAAGGGCTCCTGCACCAATACCAGCTTCCATGACAAACTTCAAGAAAGCAAACACAACTTCTCACTGTCCCATTGAAAGGGAGCAATACAGACAAACACTGGCTGGGTTTCTAAGAACAAGAAAAGTATCCAAAAAGCTGGGAACTCACCAGGGAGCAGAACACAAGAGGAAGTCTCTGATGTGTCCCATTTATTCTAAAAAAAGCTGCCCACTTGGGTATCATAGTCCAAATTAAACCTCCTCTGGATTAAGGTGAAAGGTCAAACAAGAAAATCTCAACTGGCATTCTGTCCAGCAATTAATTACAAACAAGAAAAGTCCAATCATTTGTAATTGGGTTTTCTCCATTAGAATGACAATAGAGATGGCTGAGTTGTCTACTTCTCTCATCTATTGATAGGTTTGGGGGCAGGAGGAAAGGACAGTCTAAGCTGTTTAACAAGGAACTGTTAATGTAGACCTTCAAATTGAGGGTGAATTCCTTGTATGTTCTTTGTAAATTTATTTCTGAAACTCATCCCTGCATTGGGCAGAACAAAACAAAAACTGTGCATGGGTTACTATAAACTTCCACCAGAGGGAGACTCAAGACTGTGTTTTCCCCTTTGGGCTCTTCCAAGTTTCACTGGCGTTTGAGCCAAGGTCTCTACCGCAGGTGGGTGATAGTGAGGCAATTCAAGTGGAAAAGAGATTTACCATTTTGAAATGAGACATGGTTCTGTCCTGCTTAGGAGTCCCTGCTTTTCCTCTAGGTTTGGGTAACTTTCTCCTCCTGATGCTCTGGTGTTTGCAACACTTGAGGTACCAGGAGGAAAGAGGGGAAACTACATGCTAATGATCTGGGTAAGGGCTCTCTGGGACTGATTCCCAAAAGTGTGAGAAACAAAACACAAATCAGACAAGTGAGTTCTTTGCCCTTTGTTTCCCATAGCTGTCTCCCCTCAGCCATATTTCTGTATTTTGGAATATATGCATACATTATAAGGAAATACAATACATTTTATTAAATTTAAATTCTATTGGAGGGGTCTAGCACAATGGCTCAGTGGCTAAACCCTTGCCTTTCAACTGCTGGGATCCTATCTGTATGGGCACCATTTTGTGTGACGGCTGCTCTGCTTCCCATCCAGCACCTAGCTTGTGACTTGGGAAAACAGTAGAGGATGGCCAAAATCCTTGGAACCTTGCATGCACCCATGGGAGACATCCGGAAGAAGCTCCTGGTTCCTGGCTTTGGATCGGCTCAGCTCCAGCCACTGTGATCACTTAGGGAGCAAACGAGTGGACAGAAAATCTTTCTTTCTCTTTGTATCTCCTTTTCTATATAGATCTGCCTTTCAAATAAAACTAATAAAATAAAATAACTTAAAAAGCTGAGCTATTTGTCTTCTTAAAGATTCCTCACAGTGTCCCAGCTGAACAAATTTATGGAAATAATCCTACTCCCCCTACTCACTGCCCAAGTAATGCGTCACTCAGTGTAGAGGAGGCACTTAGCAAATTCAAGAGGTTCCTCCAAAGACTGCAAATCCACTGAAGGAGCCAGAAGCAGTCGGCTCCAAGCCGCACCATGGCATGAATTAGGTGGGGACATGGAAAGGAAAGGCGACTTCTTTGGAAGCTTCGCTTTTTAATTCATCCAAAAGAAAGGAAGATTTTAATGGGATGTAGCTATTGCTTCGTTTTTTTTAAAGACTTTTAAAAATTCTATTAATTTGAAAGGTATAAAACCAAAAAGAGATCTTCCTTCTGCCGGTTCATTCCACAAATGCCTCCAACAGCCAGCCAAGGCTGGGCCAGCTGAGGTCAAAAGTCTGGAACCCAAAGAGTGTCTCCCATTTGAGCTGCAGGGACCCATTCACTGAGGCACCATCTATTGCTTTCAAGGCTGTACACAAAAGGAAATGGGAATTGGAAGCAGAGCTGGTTTTTGAACACAGGCAATCTAAAATGGGGATGCAGGCATCCTAAGCAGCAACTCAACTGCTGTGCCAAACACCCACCCCATTTCACTTATTTTTTAAAGGTTTCTTGAATATAAAGGAAATCAATCTAAAACATAAGCCAATTGTTAAAATCACATAAAGGCTCTGAACAGAAAATGTTGGTGTAATTTACATTTGAGATTCTAAAAAATGGTTATATATCTCTTATTGTGTACAAAAAGTGATTCAAAAAGTAGAAAGACTGCTTGCCAAACAAATATTAAGTAATATACCAGCACAGCCATAAGGTACTGCTGGGATTTTTCTCTTCATAATTCTTTTAGAATAAATTAGACACATGTGGTTGTACAATTAGTTTCCATTCACAATCACCTAATTTCCCATATTGAACCTCCAAACCAGAGCTAGAAAATAATAAAATTAGACTTTAGCTTATTGCCCACTAGGGAATAAACACGTCTGCATGGCTTGGCTACAAACTCAAAAACAAAACAGTAAAAAATTTTAAATCCTGCTTTAAGATCTAGGACTTGGGGTCAAGGGAGGGGCGTTAAAAGTAGGATCTTAGCAAAGCAGTCCTTCCGCCTTATTACTAAACAGGCTCATGGTGTGGACAAGCAGCACACAAAGTTAACTTTCTGGTTAGGAGTTAAACCTGGTTTAATAAGAAAGAACCCAGGGCCTTATTTTCCTTGGACTCTAATCAATCAAAGATGAAACACACTGCAGGATTTTCAAGGGATTCCCTCCAGTCTGTTGCAAAATGCCCTTGCCAGCACCTCGTGGAGCAGGTGCTGCAACAGCGAACACCACGTGGGAAAGATAGTCATGGGGCTGCCATGGTCTTAGCAGAGTCTTGCAGTGTCTACACGAGACTTGAGAATGAGCAGGAACTCATTTCTGAGAGCAGAGGATAGAAAATGACCTGCTTCTGCTGGTTGCACAGTATAGCAGAAACTTAAGAGGAAAAATGAAGCAGTGTAAAATATAAACCTGATTATGTCTGTTTGGGTCCTAGAGGGACAGAGGTGATTGGAATGGCTGCAGAGGTTCTTCCTTTTGTCTATCAACAGACACAGAATTGCAAGAACTTTTAGAGTCAAAGGTTAGTTGCACAAAGGGATCAGTTTCCATCTCCCAGAAACAGATCTGTGCAAGCAATCTGATGACATGTTCCTGGACTGACCATAAAAATCATTTTCCCAAATAACATCAGCTGACTCTCTGGATTCTGTCTTTGGGACTATCCTCAAATTCATTGGGGAAATCACTGTATTAAATCAGTTCAGTTTTACCAAGGCTATGAAACAATTTACAAAACTATGTAATACAACCACACAATCAGTGTGAATGAAAATACTATTAATTAGAGATAAGCATTTGTCCAAGAACTTGCCGTAATCAGATCTTGTGGGGATTTATCTCAGTCTTTTGCCAATCAGAAATTCACACTACACTTAGACATAAAAACAGAGTCCTTCATCTTACAGGAACAGATTTTGTATGAAAAAAAAAGTTGCACTAACCTTCTTCCCCACTTTCTGTTATTGTTGTTGCTGCTGCTGTTAATTTACTCAGAAGGCAGAGCAAACAAATAGACACAAATAGACAAAGATCTTCCATCTTCTGATTTACTTCCCCCAAGCTCACAACAGCCAAAGCTGTGCCAGGATGAGGCCAGGACCCTAGAACTCCGTCAAGCCTTCCACATGTGGAGCAGGGATCCACATCCTTGACTCAGCATCTGTTTCTTTTCTGGATGTGCATCAGCAGGAAGCTGGAACCAGAATGGAGTAGGGTCCTGACTTCAAGCACTACAGTACTGGCTGCAAGCATCTCAAGCAACAGTGCCCTAACCATTGTACCGTATACCCACATTCACTCCAGTCAAGGAATCTAACCTAGCTGGGAATAATATGCAATAAGCCTTAAACTTAAGTTTTTAAACTTCCTTAAAAATGCCTTTTAAAGTTGTTTAGGTTTAGTCCCCAAAATAATTGTACTTAGATCATGAAATAAAATTCTTAATATATAAAATTAATTTTGAAAGTCATTTAAAACTATGAAAATGTAAAGCCTACTCACTACTCAATTATTTGTGGAGAACTGAATCTAGACATGATAAAACATTCAACTCTATTCATAACAAACTGAATGATTTCCTTAGATGACAAGATGTTTTTTAACAGCTAAGTTACAAGGGCAAATCCTCCAAGAATAAATTCCAGAAAGCTCTAGAGTTATAATTTACATGTGTTAATTACACAATTCTATGTTATAAATTTGCAAGCAATGTCACATTCTAATAAAAACCAATCCGATTTAATACACTAATATCCTCCAGTGTATCCCAAAGTTCAGGAAAAAAATGTGACTGTGCTAATGGTGCTGGAAGCTAGTAGGTCATGGGCAATCTAGGCCTAAAATGCGATTCTTCTAATCCAGTGCCTTTTCCCAACATCATGATGTTAGCCTTTACCAGTTCAGCGTGTGCCCAATTCCTCGCTTTGATGTTGAGCCTCTGGCCCTCCCAGGCTTGGCCTCTCTGATGTGTCCCCTTACACCTTACTTGATCATTCTAAGCTCAGCCTTTCTGATCACTCTTCCTTGCCCTGGGCTAACAAGGGTATGCTGATATGTGCCCAACTTCTTTTTTTTTTCCATGAAAGAGCCACATTCTTGTCCCTCCACTCAAAAACTAGATACTCTACCTAACAAGGTAACAGTTGTCTTGCCGGATAAAATTCACCCACCTATGCACTAAGGAAAAGGGCTGGGGCAACTCTCTCCCCTCCCAAATCACTGGTGTGCTTCCTGTGGAGACAGAGCTGATAGAGGCGCTCTTCAAGCCAACACTGAGATACCCCAAGGACATGCTGTCCTTTAAGTTGTGCAGAGTTGGTTACAATCACTAACCGTAGTGCTGGACTTTTTTTTTTCCCAGAAATAATCATACCAATACCAATAACACACAGCTTACCTAGGGCAACCTCCACCTTTGAGAATATGGATTTCAGCAGAAGAGGATTCTGTATTTCGCTTGGAGTGAGATCAGTAGAACAAAAAGATGGGCAGCTTACAAATAAGATGGAAAATAATAACTTCTCTATAGTGAGCATCTGCTGTGGATCAGATGATATTTTTAATTAGTTAATTCAACATATGCTCAAGAGGAACCTACTACCTGCTAAGCATACTTGAAAATCTGGAGGTAAGAAAGAGCATGCTGTTGGTGGAACTCTACCTATTCAATACAGTAAGAACAGAGCTCTCAAAAGAAGTGAAGAGAAATGAGATTCAAGATGTACGATAAGAAGCAATGGTGAATGAATCTGCATGTTGCTTTTTGTCTGTCCATCTATTAGTTTCTTTGTTTTAAGACGCTGACAAAAGACAGAAGACAGCAAAAGATACCCCAACTTCTGGTTCACTGGCCAAATTAGAGTAAGGAACTCAATGCAATTCTCCCACATGGGTGGAAGAGATTTATCTGGCTGAGCTATCCACCACCTGCTGCCTCCTAGGGCATGCACTAGCAGGACACTGGAACTGGGAAACAGAACCAGGAACTCAACCCCTGTCTTTAAATATGGGCTGCAGACATCTTAACAACCGATCCAATGGAAGATTTTTCAAATTCACCTTCCATAAACAAACAGAATCACTCAACAGAAGATTTGTGATTGGGGAAGAAATTTACATTGTGAAAAATTTCCAGAGTAGGCGCATTGGCTCAACTGGCTAATCCTCTATCTCCAAGTGCCAGGAACTCATATGGGTGCCAGTTCATGCCCTGACAGCTCTACTGATGATCAAGATCCCTGCTTATGTCCTGAGAAAGCAGTGGAGAATGACCCAAAGCCTTGGAACCCTTCTCCTGCATGAGAGACCTGAAGGAGGTTCCTGGCTTAGGATAAGCCCATCTCTGGCCATTGTAACCATTTGGAGAGTAAACCGGGCAATGGGGAGACTTTTTCTCTGTCTCTTACTTCTGTCTGTAAATCATCCTTTCTGATAAAAATGAATAAATCTTGGGCCCAGTGCCATGGCCTAGTGGCTAAAGTCCTCACCTTGAAAATGCCAGGATCCCATATGGACTCCAGTTCTAATCCAGGCAGCTCCACTTCCCATCCAGCTCCCTGCTTGTGGACCAAAGCCTTGGGACCCTGCATCCATGCAGGAGACCCAGAAAAGGATCTGGACTCCTGGCTTTGGATCGGCATAGCACCGGCCGTTGCAATTGCTTGGAGAGTGAATCGTCAGATGGAAGATCTTCCTCTCTGTCTCTCCTCCTCTCTGTATATCTGATTTTACAATAAAAATAAATACATCTTTAAAAAAAACAAATAAATATTTTAAAAATAAAGAAAAATTCCTTGTGAAGCAGGATGAAGTGGGCTTTGTGGAACAGAGGGTTAAGCCACCACTTGGAACACCCACATTCCATGCCAGAGTACTGGTTTAAGTTTCGGCACTCCATTTCTGATCCAGCTTCCTGTTTATGCATCCTGGAAAGCAGATGATGGTTCAGGTACTTGGATATCTGTCCAGCTACATGGGAGATCCAAATAGTATTCCAGCCTAGCCCAGTCCCAGCCATTGTGGCTTGAGCCTGACCCAGTCCTGGCCATTGGGAGCTTTCAACCATCTCAAAAGAGTAAGAGCAGAAGTAGTAACTATCAGGAAACAGAATAAAAATTGTCTGAGGATTGCAGTGGTAGAACCAGTAGCTTTAGTAACTAGTTAAATGAGACTGGGCTGAGAAAGGAGAAGGAAAAGTTGAAGATCACTCCCATATTTCTGGCCTGGACCGCGGGAAAAAGGAATTGCCATTAACCACCGTAAGGAAAAGGATCATGTTTGAGGAGGAAGATAAAGCGTTAGGTTTTATCTATTGAATTTAAGATGCTAGTTTTTATGTCTACTAGTCAGTGTTTTGAGAGAAACAAGATTAAGAGGATATGCAGATTTATAAGCAGGAGGACACAGTTATGAAGACTGAGAAGTCCCATTATATGCTACCTTCAAGCTGGAAAACCAAGAAAGCCAGAGGTGTAATTCTGAGTCCAAAGCTTAAGGACTTGGCGGGGATTGGGAGCAGCAGGGGGATATGGCTTATGATGTAACTCTAAGAATCTGAAGATCCAAGAATTCAGTGACACCAGTGTTCAGGGGAAGAATATGGATATCCCCATTCAAAAAGAAAAAGTAGATTTGCCTTCCTGTGACTCACCCACCCTGGTAAGCACAGATCTTGTTCACTGAGTCTAAGTACTTAGGTGCTAGTCTCTTGGGAAACACCCTCCTATACATACCAAGAAATAATGCTTTTCCAGCTACCTGAACTTCCCAATCAAGTTGACACATAAAATTAACCACCACACAAACTGTCTCACAGGCAATGTGGTATCAGTTAGGAATCTGCAGAGAAGACAAAGACTTGATAGTTTTTAGTATATCAGTAATCTTCTACAAAGAAAAGTTAGAAAAATCAGTGTTACTATTGCAATACAGATTAAAAATTCATAGTGTACATCTATTGTTTCCATGTTCCCATATGTCAAGAACTTCTTTCATCTGCATTTATAACACTCAGCCCTTTAAAAAAATCACTCCTGTCCCACACTATGCATGTGGCAAAGGTGAAGTCAGTGTCACGTCCTGTGACTCCCAAGGTCAGTGGCCCACATTGGCCCGGTATAGCCCCTTAAACTTATGGCCACTGCCTCAGTAATTCACCAGAAGAATGAGACTCTTGAGTGGACTGATGTGAATTGTAACTGCAGTGAAGTCTTCCTCCCTCGCATAGGTAAACCATGCACACGTCAGCTCCTCACCACTAACATATGGCACAGAGAGCCAGAACTCCAATGGGAAGGAAGCACACTGTGGCCCATGGGAAGCATTCAGGATGAACACAAAGAAAAACCCAGTCACCACGGGACCTTGCCTTCCGTGTGCTCTGCTGTACCCCTCCTGCCTTTCCAGTTACAGCCACCAGGGTCCAGGCTGGTTCAGCTCAAGTCTATGTCCACCTAAGCAAAAGTCCTGCCAGACACACAGAAATGGAGATTTGCAGAGGTTAAACAACTTGATTAAGTTGATGCCCAGTCAGGCAGAAAGCAGAACTTTAGAGTCAAACGGCTTGCGCATCATAGCACCCTGCTATGGAGCAAAGGTCCTAAAGTGATGCCCATTCTCTGACCAAAGGAGATCTAAAAATCACTCTAGCTAGAGTGAATTTATAGAGAGAAAGAGCCATGTTCAGATTTGAATAAATTCAGTTATTGAAACCTTACAGAAATCAATTAATCTCTTGTAATCAGTTAATTGTAATTAATTCAATTTTGTAAAATAAACATCTTCTCATTTTAATTAGGGGCACTTACACATGTGGGAATATTTTGAAAGCAGTGAAAAAACTTATCCCAAGGTAGGTTTTGTTAATCTCTATCAGCCTATCAGCAACGGCATGTGTATTAAATCTATTTTCTCTCTTGCTGCTTAAATCCACAATCTTCGTGGTGGGAAACAGAAATCCAGAATGTTATCTCATCCATGCTAATTTCCATCTGAGTAAACAGTCACTTCTGTGTTATTGTTGTTACTGAACATGTATTGAAAGCCAGACAAGGTCTGGGTGCCCTGGCAAATACAAAATCTAGAGACGTCCCTGGGAAAGGCAGGAAGCCCAGAGCAATGGTTGGCATCGTACTTAGGAACAAGAAACGAAAGGTGTGGTCCCCAAGGCCCCTTCGGAATGAACGCACCACTGTGTCCACATCACTGGGCCTGTTCTGCACTGCCTTTTCCCATTCCCAGCTCTCAACGTGCATGTCATGGGAAAGAGAGTGCTGGTTCTGGAAAGATGTTCAGCTCTGCTTATTACAGATGCCACTTCATTTTGAAAACAGAACTCCATCTTTTCGTCTGGGATACTTTTTATGACATTAGAAAGATGTCAGTGTTTCTGCTTGCTGCACAGGTGTACCACACTTAGACAACAGGAGATCCTTGTCCTGAAAATGTGCACATAAATCACATTTCACCAAAATCAAATTACACCCAAGAAGCTATAAGGCAGGCCACTATTTCTAGGATCTCTGTGGGAAATATTAGCTGAGAGGTAGTGTTGCATACAGAATAGAAGGTAGGAATCAGAATCTGAAGACTCAAGCCTCAGTTCAGTTTTTTCTTTGAATTTTAGCAAGCCGTACGGCCTCTGCCCAGCGGTTTTCCCATCTGTAAAAGGACAGCTCTCTGGATATCTGTGAGCATTCTATGAAATGTTCTATGAGAAAAAGACATACCATTATACTTAGCACACAACAAGTATTTGTTGAGAAAATAAAAAGAAAATACAACTGATTCTGCCACCACTTACTATCCTATACCCTGGGAAGTCAAAAAACAGCCTATATTTTCTGTCATTCACTCATTCTTACAGCAAAACTAGAAATCTAATTTGAAATAGCTCACTTAGATTTCCAGAGGTGCCACAGTTGGACGCAGTGCTTATTTGTCTCAGGTCATTCGTTTTCCTGAGGAGCCTCTGTGTCTCATTCTTCTCCAGGCGGGCATTTTGATGCCATGGGTTCAGCTGCCTGCTAGTGACACCTGCATCCCCTTTCAGAGTGTCCGTTCAAGTTCTGGCTGCCCAGAATATGTGAGCCAGCTATCTGCTAATGTACTTAGGAGAGCAGAGGATGACAGCCCAAACGCTTAAGTAGCTCCCACCAATGACGGGGACCTGAATGCAGTTTCTGGCTCCTGACCTCCACCTGGCCTAACCCCATATGTTCTGGAAGGGGACATTGTATCACTGCACCCTTCAAATAAATTTAAAATTTTTAGAAGATTTTTAGACACCGTAATCAAAATCAAGTGTAGAAAACTAGATTCGGCCCAATTTTGGTAAATGACAATCTCTTTGATTAAGAGGTTACCTGGAAAGCCTGTATCCTACAGTGGAGTACCTTGGTTGGAATCCTATCTCTACTACAGATTCCTGCTTCCTAACTGTGTGTACTGGGGAAAACAGCTGACGCTCAAGCACTTGGGTACCTGCCACCCACACCCGTACAGGAGACTCAGATCGAGATCAGCCTGGCTCCACCCTGTGTGTCGGGGCTAGAGTTACATAACCCAGGCTTTAACAAGCACACACAAGAACAACTTACCTACTCTTACTCCAATAGGAACTTTGAGGTTCCCAAGACTAAGAAAAACTATGATTATCTGTAAAAAGCTGGCTCAGTAAAAATGCCTTTTTTCATTGCTAAATATAATAAACATTCCTGGAAAATCCTAGGAATTCATCATGCTATAACATTAACTAAAATTATATTAAACATACAAAAAAAGTTCCTAAATGTGTAATGTTAGATAATTATACATGTATACCGTGAAAGGTAACACAAATGTTATATGAAAAGACTTCAACGAGTTTATAGAAAATGCAATTAAAAATAAGTTTATCCTTGGGCAAAAAAAAATCCTAAAGTCTACACATCTGAGAAGTTTTTTTTTTAAAAAAATTAGTGGAAATACATTTTATGAAAAAGCTAAAGATAAATGTCACAGTTTTTTGCAACAAGACAAACTTATTATTTTATTCCATTTCCAATGAACTTTAGAACATTTCTGTACCATATTTTGTTTATTCATTGACCTACTGACAGATATTTGGGGTCATCTTAACTTCTGGATATGATATGTAATGTTTTATGAACCTAACTATACTATGTGTTTATTTAAGAAAAAGAAAAAAAAAAGAACTACAATGGTCTGATATTTTACTCTACTAGTAAATAGTTAGGGATACTAACAAGTTAGCTTGCCCAGTTTCACCGATGTTGATAGAACATAGAGGATTTCTGAGTAGATGAAAGTACTTTATTAGTCAAGCCACAAACAGCACGATCTTCATGACTGCAGCAGCTTCCTTGTGTCCCACGGGGGTAAGGTGGACATGCCTACGTTGAAGCTGTACACTCTGTGGGTTTGGCATCACAGCTGAGCAAACCCAAGTCAAAAAAACCCCTCAAATGTTGTGATAGGCTATAAGAAAATCTGCCTGTCTCTGCTCCAGAGGGAGACATTATCTGTCTGATGCTGGACAAGAGCAAGTCTATGCTTCTGAAGGAGACACTATTCCTAAGACTTTTCACTATAAAATCATCCTTGAAAAGAGGGATGTCAGTGCCTCCATTCCCTAATCCTGCCAGAGACCCATGGACAACAGTCCCCCAACAACGTTTTGGCAGGTTCTGAAAAAGATCTTTAGTCACAAAACAGCATGAGCCTTTTGGGTCACTTATTCGGACCAAAGAAGATGCTGTGAAACAGAAAACATGAGACTCCATTTTCCCAACTGCAAGAAAACGTAAGCAGAGCACACAACCTGGCACACAATAGGTACGGAGCAAATGCTGATTCTCCTCTCCGGGGCTCTGCTCATAATCCACACAACCCTATTTACTCTTTTGTTTGGCATTTTCTCTTATATTTCATGTTTTCCACTTTATATAAGAAACAATATTGATGCTTCAAGTCTTAAGTCACAGCCAAAGTGGATGATTTTGTGTCCCTGCGCATGTGATACACTAGGTGGCGCTAGTGGGCCACGCTAGGCAAGGGCACTGCCTCGAGGTAAAAGGCTCACTACATCTTCCTTCCACGTGCAGCTCAAAGAAAGAAATCAGTTACTGGTAACTCTACTGCTAGCAAATACAGAAAACACTGCCTTAGGATGATAATGATCACAGCCTTCCATTCCCAAATTATTTACAATCAATTTTTTTCTTCAAGAACAAAAGTCAGCTTTAAATTCCACAGATGTGTTCATGTCATTTTTATCTTCAAGACCAGCCATAGCCTGCGTGAAATCATCTAAACTAAAAAGTCACAAGTCCTTGAGGAGCAACAAGAAGGAAAAGTGCTTTGCAGAGTAAGGAAGAATTTTCTTTCCAGGCCCAGGCATGCTTAGACAAGAACATAAGACTTACAGCCAACTGCAGGGGAAAAAAAAAATTCTTTTACTGGTCTAGATCAACAAACAACTATATCACTAAAGTAATGGGTTCTTTTACCTCCTTGGTCTTATATGACCAGAAACCTAATGGAGAAAAAACGAAGTCTGGTTGAAGCTAATGGTTCACAGACTGGAAGGATGTCGACCAGCACGTAATCCAGTGCCAATAGGAAACATACAGAGGGACCATATGAATCATACATCGTCTCAACCATTTACAAGAGAAAGATAGTTCTAATTCGTAAATGCTAAAAGTATCTCTCACTTGTAAGTAACTAGCTGATTTATGAAACTAAACACACACTAGCTTTACCATCTTTGTCTTTTCTGGGTGCTGGTCCATAAGGAACAAGTCTTGCAATCCCACACCAAAATGCCTCTACAAAGCAATGTCAAAGCTATAACTGCCGCACTTCTTAGTCACACACCTGCCTGGTGGAACTTCCACATCAAGTCTTTAGTTCTCCATAACATAATTCATGAAACTGTGTGAATGGCTGCATCTGAAAATTTGGCACAGGGAGAATTTGGGGTTTTGTTGAGTTGTGAATTAGATTGTATCTAAGTTATTCACATCAATTTATAGCTATTCAGGACTAAGTGTCTTCAGTGAAAGGGAAAATTTAAAAATAAACAAGTACACAAGTAGATGGAAATTATTGACAATCTATTTTTTTCTTTGAGCCACAGATTCAATGTCTATTGTATTATTAAAAACATAAGTTAATGTTTAAACAAGAAAGGTCATCCATTAAACAAGGGTGGTAGTATTTTATGAACCAAGGACTATCATGAATCCAAATCTGTTCACTTCAATAAAGTAAATCAAGTTTAGCATAACTGATTCCACATCATTGTGATACCAGGCCTGGTCATCTGCCCTACTAAGTGCTCAATAAACAAACAGATCACTAACCAAGAGTTCCTTTAGCTTTTTGTACAGCAGGAGAATACCTGGGCCAACTATGTCAGAATCAATCTCTGGTTTTTCTACCTTAGTGGTAATCTGAGTGAGAATTTTACAAGGCCTCAGGTCAGACCAAAGGGACAGATGCATCCTTCCCGAGGAATGAAGATGGGCGTGGCTCAGAACAAACATGAAAAGTTACACTTAAAAAGACTGTCAGGAATTTCCAGCGTGGCATGTTAAGCAAGGAAGCTATACAAAAATCATGGAGCCAGCATGGAGTCGAAATAATGTGGTACAAACACAAGACACCCTCCATGTGAGACCTAAAGAATACAATGGCTATAATTTAAGTTCAGGAATAAAACTTTTATCATTTGAGTCATATCTCAAATGATAAGTGAAGGCTTCCTGGAGTTTTTCCCAAGATTTAGAAACATCTTCTGTATCAATCCTTGATGTTAAAAAGCCTCCTTTTACTTCAGTGCTGGGCACAACATGATAACCTCTAAAGTCCTCACCTTGCATGTCCCAGGATTCCATTTGGGTGCCTGTTCGTGTCCTGGAGACCTGCTTCCCTTCCAGCTCTCTGCTTGTGGCCTGGGAAAGCAGTCAAGGACAGCACCCGCATGGGAGACCTGAAAGAAGCTCCTGACTCCTGGTCTTGGATTAGCTCATCTCTGGCCGTTGTGGCCACTTGGGGAATAAATCAGCGGATAGCATATTTTCCTCTCTGTATATCTAGCTTTCCAATAAAAATAAATAAATCTTTTTTAAAAAATGAAACTTGAATGCCTAAGGTTCTTGTAGTAGTGAAGTTCCATAAATACAATGTAATGTCTTTGATTTCTCACTTGGAGCATTTTTGTATCTTCCCAGCAAACATTTACCTGCTCTGCTGTTGGTACTGAGTTGGGTCACAGAAAGGAAGACGAGGTGGAGACGGAGAAGGAGAACCACACTGAGTAGTTTCTTGTTACCCCCGAGTGAGTTCCGAATGTGATTTTCGTATCCCTGACAAGAGCCTTTCCCAGCTTCAATTTTCCTTTGCTTTTGAAGTGTTTATGATTGTGTTTATCTAAAAGCTGCTGAATTGGCAGTCCTAGCTAATTTAAGAGCCAGTTCATTTACACTTCCTGTGCTGTACTGGTCCCTTCGTTATACTGTCCTCTGCCCAGCAAGTTAACTGATGCCCTTCTCAAGCATGAGACAGATGCTAATGACGATGACGAGAAGACCAAAATAAATGCAACTAAACCCGAGGTGTGCAAGGAAAACCAGTAGGGACTTTCTGTCCTGCCAAGAAAATTCATCATAAACCTGAGTCCAATCAGTTGTCAGGATGAACATAATTCTTTAATGAGCTTGTTGCAGAAAATAAGTGAATTGGAGGTTGTTCAAAGGCAGGAAATGTGTTTTCAACTTTGTAATTCCCCAAAGTAACCCGGTATAACGCTTAGTTGACAGTTATTCTTCAATTAACAAATAGCTTTTGTTGATTTATCCTTTGTATGTGCTGTACAAACAATGGATAAGAATTGCAAAGGGGGCTGCATGACCAAATGGGTCATTCAGTAATGATTAAACTACCTGTTTAATATAAGCAATATTAACTCCCTCCTAAACAAGATCATAAAAGTTGGCGAACTTTCCCTTCCTCTCACACCATCAGCTGGGTTCATTAATTTTCGTGTGCTGTCAGTCTTTATAACACTCACATTTGTTTCTACATCTGTAATTCCCACAGCTGTTAGATTTTTATATCAGTATTTAAATGAATCAAATAAAGATTGTCCATTCTATTACAATATTGTTTCCTGAGTTCCATATTTTTAATTTATTCTTTGGGTATCAGTGATTCATCAAACAGAATTTTCCCTAATATGGCTTCATATGTACTGTATTGAATGAATTCTTGAATGTTGAGGCTGATTCTGTTACTTTTAAATATAAATGACAATTTGTCTAGGTATTGCATTCTCAGATTATGTTTTCTTTTTCCCATTGTCTTCTAGTGTAAAATCTTACCAGAAGGAATATATATAAATGTATATAATGTGTTATCTATGTACATAATACATTTCTACATTTTATATATATGTATTAATGCATATTCATGCTATTTCCTGAGTGAGTTTCCTACTTTAGTATACAAATTGTTTTTCTGATATATCAGTTTTGTCTCTCCATTTTTGCCTTTTCTCACTATTTTAATGTAATTCTTACATTGGTCTCTTCATTATTTTTTTTAAGATTTATTTTATTTTTATTGAAAAGGCAGATATACAGAGAGGAGAGACAGAGAGGAAGGTCCTCCGTCCGATGACTCACTCCCCAAGTGAGCGCAATGGTCGATACTATGCCGGTCCGAAGCCAGGAGCCTCTTCCGGGTCTCCCACGTGGGTGCAGGGTCCCAAAGCTTTGGGCCGTCCTTGACTGCTTTCCCGGGCCACAGGCAGGGAGCTGGATGGGAAGCGGGGCTGCCGGGATTAGAACCGGCACCCATATGGGATCCCAGGCGAGCATGGCGAGGACCTTAACCACTGCACCACGGCGCCGGGCCCAGTCTCTTCATTATTTTAATGCCTGATCTGTTTATCATTCTACCATACAAAACAATTTCAGAGGCAAGCATGTGGCCTAGAAGTTAAAATGCCCATAGCCCAAAGAGTATCTGAGTTTAGCATCTGCTGCCAGCTCCTGACTTCAGCTTCCTGCTAAGGCAGTCTATAAGACACAAGTGATGACCCAAGGCTTAGGTTATAGCCACCCACCTGGAAGACCTCAATGAAGTTCCTGGCATCAGAGTCCGTCTTCAGTACCCCCCTGGCACTCCCACACTCCCAGGCCAGCCTTAGCAATTGCAACTGCATTGATTTTATTTCCTTTTATGTTTAAAAACTCATTTTTGTTTATTTAGAAGCGACAGCAAGTGACAGAAAGACATATTCTGTCTTCTGGTTTGTTCCCCAGATGCCAGCACCAGTAGGGGCTGGACTGCTGCACCAGGACAAAGACAGAAGCTTGGCAATTACTCCACCTAAGTCCCCTCATGAGTGACAGAGATTCAAGTACTTGAACCATGATCTGCTGCCTTCCAGACCACATCAGCAGAAGTTGAATCACAAGAAAGGAAAAATTCAGTCTCAGACATTCTAGATATGGATGTGGGCATCCATGTATCAACTTCACCCACTATGCCACCCTGCCTGTCCCAGTTGATCCTAGCTCTTTAGCTCTATGACTTCTTGGTCATTCCATTCTGCTACTTGAACACTTATATGTATATGGCATCTTATTGCTAAATCCTTCTTTGTACAAAACATTCATAAAGAATTTATTGTCACTTTTGATTATATTTTTTTCTAAATTAGATTCTTCCCTATTCTTTTTTCTCTTCTATCTCTTGCTAATTATTGATTTGTTCACTATTTCATGCCTACACAGCCACTACATTATCTCTTTTCATGTTAGTTCATCTCTTTTCATGTTCCTTCATGATTCTGTACAGATCTTTCATTTTGCTAATATGAGTTAATTTCCTGTACTACATTTATACTTTGTTCTAATAGTTACTTCATTTGTTCCTATGATGCCCAGTTTATGCATTTTATTATCTCTAACATGATTGTGTACTGTTTAACTGACAGAATTTTTTTCATTATTTTATTTTTCCCTTTGTGCTGCAATATGAAAATATCTATTACAAACCTACTTTCTACAAACTTCCAACTCAAAATCATTTCTCATGCTCAGTAGAAGGCCACTAACACTATTGAATAGAGAAAACAAAATCCATGAAATGTCCTCAACAAAGTCACAAAATTCAAAACTTACATACTATTCCCTCTAACAACAACAGAAAAGGGAAGCCTCCTCTTATCTAAGTCTATACCCATCCTCCAAACTGTTTTCTGAATCCTACTAATACATTCACGGATCTTCACACTGGTCCCTTTCTGCTCACTCCTTCTCATCGAGTTTTTATGTCAGCTCAACCTATGTCATTGTTTAATAATAAGTAAGTAAACTCCCTCACTGTTAAATTACTTTGTCTCCTTCAAAGCCAGACTTCATTTGCTCAATTCTGACTCATTGTTAAGCCACATCAGTTGGCTCCTGATCCTACTATTCCAGCAAAAACTTCTCTTAACAGGTCACCAATGACTTCCTTGTTGCTTAATACCATCTTGCTTGTATTCACAGCAGTGCTTGTTGGAGCTAATCCCAGCTTCCGCTAAACACACTTCCTTTGGCTGCTGCTACAACACATCCTTCTGCTTTGCCTTTTACCTCTGACTCTTTCTTGGTGCCTTTTGTGAAATTTTCTGCCTCAACAGAGGCAGAAAATTTTGCTTCCAAAGGAGTTCACTAGAATCTTTTCTCAAACTCTCCACTCAAGGCTTTAATTACATCTATACATTTAGCTTCTCTGTTATTAGCTCCACAGCCAAGTGCCTCTCCTGTGTATTTAGCCATGTACTGCACACCTCTTGGGATTACCCATAGTCAAGCTTACCATGTTCCCTGATTTCATATGACAGAATTTAATCCTCAAATTCATAGGTCAATGGTGTTTTAAGGTAGGATTTCTGGGGGTGCTATGAAACCATAATGGCTCTGTCCTAAAGAATGGATTAACCCATAATGAGTGACTTAGTGCGTTATTGAATGAACAACTTTTTATTTAAAAAAAAAAAAGTTTTGTTTGTCCTCAACTGCTTTCCCAGGGCCACAAGCAGGGAGCTGGATGGGAAGTGGAGCAGGTTGGATATGAATTAGCACCCATATGGGATTCCAGCACATGCAAGGTGAGAACTTTTGCCACTAGGCTATGTGCCAGGCCTAATTTCACTGATGTCTTAATCTGATCATATCACATGCTGTACCCCTTAGAATCCTGAAGTAATTGGTCATGGCCTATGGAGACTTACCCTAAACCCCTCAACCTAATCTAAATGTTCCTTCATGATAATGATCTCTAAATACTCCTCATCCTCTTGTGTCTCACATTACAGAGGCAGAGCTACTTACAATCTACTAAAGATAACCACATTTCTATACATTACTCCATTTACATTAATTCTCTTGCTTCTCCCTTGGGCCTAACTCCTAATTATCTTTTCCTTGTCCATTTAGAAGTTCCTTCTTCCAGGAAGCCTTCTTACAATCTCAGTTTCATAGTTAAATTTCCTCTTTACAGGCAGATTCTGCATATTACAAACTAAACTATAGCACTAAAAGAAGAGGGGGAAAAAATGCTTGTGAAATCAGGTAACAACCAAGCTTGTTCACTTATCTTCCAAAAGTTTCTTTTCATTGATCAGTGGTTTTTCTGCAGTGCTTTCTTCCAAATAGAGTATAATATTGGGCCCGGTGCAGTAGCCTAGTGGATAAAGTCCTTGCCTTGCACACGTAGAGATTCCATATAAGCACCGGTTCATGTCCTGGCAGCTCCACTTCCCATCCAGCTCCCTGCTTGTAGCCTGGGAAAGCAGTAAAGGATGGCCCAAAGTCTTGGGATCCTGCACCTGCATAGAAGACCCAGAAGAAGCTCCTAGCTCCTGGCTTCAGATCAGCTCAGTTCCAGCCATTGCAGCCACTTGGGGAGTGAATCATCAGACGGAAGATCTTTCTGTCTCTTCTCCTCTCTATATATGTGACTCTCCAATAATAATAATAATGAGTATCATGCTAAACTAACATAATTCCAACACTACTATTTGGCTTTTTCAATGGAGTGAAGCGAAATCCACTCTTCTGAGGTTGTTTAATAACTGACAGAATGGCCTACTACTTTTTGCCTGGCTGTTGTCCTATGATCAGGGCAAGTTTACAAATCACTCACTTGCTTATAAGGACCAGGCAATGTTCACCCACAGCAACAGATTATTATTAAGGAAACTTCCTCATATGGCATTCTGCAAGGCAACTTGAGTTCTTTAAGTAAACTATCACATAATTTATTTAGTCCAGAATGGTATCTTATGAAAGCTAGCTATTTTCTGTCTTCATCCACTGTGTATTGGAACCTAGACTGCAAGCATTTAGAAGATATCTGTTGAATTGATTAATGAAAAAATTATCAGCAGTTGTCTATCTTATCCAGATAAAACATGTTGTCTATAGAAAATTGGATCATGTACATTTGATGTGATGGAATCTCATATCAAGGCTTCACTTGATGGCCCTGAAGAAGCACTGTTAGTTCCTGTGCTGCATTGAGTTCAAGGCAGTGGTTTCCAAACCAGGGAAAGCATCAAGATCACCTGGAGATTCAGTAAAGCAAAGGTATATGAGCCCCAGCTCCAGAGTTTCTAGCAAGTTCTGAAGAAGATGACGCTACTGGCCTAAAACCCATACTTTGAAAACTGGGAATCAATATAACTAGCTCCTTAGGGAGAATAGTCTTGAGTTTATTGATATTTGCTGCAAAAATCATGTTTATAAGCAGTGGGTTTCTTGCACAAGCACCACAAGTTATAAGCTCTCTTGAATTCACATTCTTTCTGTCATCCTATATGCCACCAAACAATGTCTTTTCGCTTGAGAAACTTCTGCGCGTAGTTTCTTCTTCTTGATATTACAAGATAGTTGAAAAATCTTGCTTTAATTTGTTTGGCTAGGCATGATTTCCTATACTAGGCTTAGACGTTATCTACATAACATGACTATCTGGATAACTTTCACCAACGAAAGCATTAAACAGCTAGTTGCTTTAAAACAAACGGGGATATTTATGGCTGATACACCAATAATAAATATCTCCAAATGAAAATAATAAGACATATTTCACAAAATTTTGACACACAGACAAAAGCTACAGTTTTAGTAATGTTGTTAAAGGTTTCTGGCTTCATCTTTGCAACCAGATCAATGGGACATACTATTCTGTAAGTATTTTACAGATTTCTGGTAAAAGCCAATATGTAGTCAATGAACTACTTCTTGCAGGTTTTGGAAGCATGAACTTTTTTTTTTAATTAAAAAAGTGTTAAATGGAATTAAGATTCATGGCTGCTCCAGTGAGAAGTCTCAAAAGTAGTTACAGAACAAAAGTCCAGTAAATTTATTAATATATTCCTTTATGATAAAGATACTACTTTGTTTGGAAGCCTTCTATATCTCAAGACACAAATAAGTTAGAGATTGGACATTTAGTATGGTTAATGAACCTAGCCTTCAATGTGTGTGTACGTTTCAGGGAAAGCAGAATGCATGAAAAGAAAAAAGTCATTCTGCTTTTTCTCCACCCAAAAAATGACCAGGAAGAGCCACAAGTTTGCATCAATCATGCCAGCCGCAGCTCAGCAGTCGTGCCCCGACCCACCAAGGGGGAAGAGTGCTGAGCAAGAAGTGATTTACTTTAAATGCTGCCAAGACTGAGTATCTGAAAACTGGTTCATGTTGGACATCCAGCAAAGAAGCAGACTTGGGGCAAGTGCAAGCATCTTATGAAAGCACAGGAAGGCTTTTGGACTGCCCCAGTAGGGGATTTTCTTTTAAAAAAAAAAATTGCAAGATGCCAAGTTAATCTTGAGGCTTCTTGCCTCACCTCCTTTTATGTCCTTCCCTGAGCAGTTCTTGTATAAACTTGTCCTCAGGATGTCTTTCCACCTCCTATAAACTCCCACCTCTGAGTAGTCTTGGCACCTCTACCTTGCCCTTAAGGCTCTTGAATCACTTGCCCATTTCCACATTTCTGTGCTTAAAAACCTCCCTTCAAGGCAAAATGCAAGACAAACTACATTCTCTTCTCTGAGTCAGTCAGAGGTAGTAGTTATTTCTGGTTATTTCTAGGCCAAGTAGTCTTTCACTTATTCCAGGAGATTTCTTCCCTTCTGGAATGAGCTACCTTGACAATTAATCACCAAGCAATGACCAAGTGAGACTCAATCTTTTGAAGAACCAGTTCCAAAACCATGTGATTTGGAGCAAAACTCTGAACCAAGCAAGAGGTTGTGGGTGGAAATAGCCTGGATGCCCTGCTGGGAGGTATCCATCTCCAGGTGCTGCTAGTTACCAAGATGCTTCTTGGCCTGATCAAGCTGATACAAAAAAAAAAGAAAAAAGAAAAGAAAAAGAACAAGGGAGCTCAAACAAAACAAATTTGTTGTCCACTTGGGCAGAATATAGATAGGCTGAAATTTTCCAAAATCTTCAAGTTCTGGTCTTGGTGTTGCCTAAAAATTCCTCTTCAACTTCTCTCTCTCTCTCTCTCTCTCATCTTACACTTTATAAGAACATAGGAGGACTCAGACCACTTCTTTGACACTTTAATAATCTACTCATTGTTCATAATGTCAACACTTCACAAAAACAAGGTCATGAAATCATAACTCAGTCCAATAATTTGCCACACTATAACAAGACTGACTTTCCTCTGGACTGTCTGTCTCAACTGGCTTCACTTTGATCTGACATCTCACCATAGTTGCCCTTTGGTACACATTAATTCTAACATTCTGTTCGTGATTGTTGATGTATCTTCTTAAAATAAAAAAGCTCTGTCTAGCTCAACTCTTTCTTTCTCATCCATCACCAGAATTGCCCTGAATGTAATATTTTTTACCACACAGCTCAAAACTCCTCCAGTCCGTACCCCTTACCCAATTCTTAACTGTTCTCTCCTGTTTAAGAATGGTGACGGCAGCTCCTGCACTTCTCCCTCCAAGCACCATCTCTCCTTCCAAGCAAATCCCCATCAGCTTAATTGGGATCTTACTTTACTTTGTTCCTCTTGCCACAGCTTCTGAATAATAAAAGCTATCAGCAACACAAAGACACACTTGTCCTTTCTTATAAAAACTGAATGCTCTTCTGCTTCTAGATAGATGGTCAGATTTTACTTATGTCACCTGTGCCTTCCCCTTTCCTTTCTGTTGGTTCTCAATCACCTTTTCAGGATAGATAGATAGATACATACATACATACATACATATATACATACATACATATATATGTATATACATACATAGATACATATATAGATATGAGATAAAATATAAAATACAGAGATAATACATGTATAATTCCAAATAGTGGTAAGTGCCAGGCTAGGAGACTGATAGGGAAGACAGAGTTTCCTGAGATGTGATATTTGGCCATATGTTATTGAAAGCTGTGATTCTGCATAAGATCACCCAGGGAGGAGAGGAAACAGAGAAGAAAAATCTGAGCACTCAGTTCTGGAGTATTTCACCCTTTCAATTTCAATAACAAAAGGCCCAGGGAAGGAAAGTGAGAAAAGGCAGCCACTGAGGCATGAAGAAAACCAGAAAACTATGGGTTCTGAAAGCCGACAATAACAACCACCACCACACCCTCCCTCACCTACCTATCCCCCCAAAACTGTTTCAAGATGGAGTTATTAACTGCTAAGATGGCGATTAAGCCTCATTCATTGAACTTGGCAACAAATAGACCTTTATTAATTGCAAGATTGGTTTCAGTAGAATCAGGCACAAGAACCTGGTCGACGTATACTCCAGAAATAATAGGAGATGAGAGAATGAAAAGATGAATGCACAAAATTCTTCCCAACAGAATGTCTGTTAAGCAGAGCCAGAAACTTGGGAAGGGAACAGTCATTTGGGATGTGGGGTCAAGAGAGACTGTTTTCAAATGAGTTATACCATGACGTCACAGGAATGGATACGATGAAGACAGAGAAGAAAAGTGATGATGCGAAGAAGCAGGGCATGGCCGCAGGAGCAGAGTCCTCGAGTTGAACAGGAGACAAGGTCCAGAGCAGCATAGCATGAGATGGTAGCTAGAACTGTTTACCTGTTGCCACAGGAGTAAGTAGAGCACTTAGGTGCAGATGCCAAGCATCTAGCAGATGTCACGGTGAGAAACTCAGTTCTCTTGTGATTGCCTCTATCTTCTCAATCAAGTGCTAAGCCATAACTTGAGTGAGAGCAAAGGGTTGTTTGCAAAGAGCTTGAAAAGAGGAGAAACACGATAGAAGATTGAATATAAGATTGTCGGGTTTCCTTAGAAATGTCACTTAAGACATATACTCACAGAACTAAGGTGGAACCAGGCTGCCTAGAAGGGTACTTTTCTCCAGCTACAGCCAGTTGAACCTCAGAGTAACAACTTTTGATGCTCGTCGGAATGATTTCATCCAAATTCATGACATATTTGCCTTAAGGTTCGCAAATCTGTATTTCCATCCTAAACCTCTTTTTGAAACTGCAAATTTAAAATGTCTAATAAATTTCCCAGTTCTAAACTGATATCTCCTATTGAGATCTTCTAATGACACTACCAACTATTTAATACCTAAAAGAAGAGGTGAAAGTGTTGCTGTATTGCTTCCTGTTCATCCAAGTCATCACCTTCAATCAGAGACTATTGTATGCCCTACCTCTGTGCCTCTTGCCTATTTGTGCCCTCTGATTTCACCATTTATCTCAACTCAGTTGTTGATTATTTCCCTCCTGGAATCCTACACCAATACCCTCTTTTGATAGTACAAATATATCCCCATGTCAATCTCCCATGAAGCTTCCAGGCTTCTCTTTGGAAAAATGAAAATTTCATGACTACAGTTTCCTACTTAAGATATCCCAAAAGTTATCCTTAACTCAAAAGATGAAATTCTCAAACTGCTTTAAGGTATGATGACGATTATTCCTTGATCTTCTAACTTACTAATTTGTCCAACTGGCTTTTCATTTCAGCCATTCTACTTCACTTACACTTCGGTGTGCTTCACATTGTGTCATACTTAGGTATCTTCAAACATCTTTTATTTGAAAAATCTCCCCACCCACTAGTACTACTAGCTCCTGTACCTTCCTGTGCAACTCTGTCGTAACATCTACTACGGACAAACTTTTCTGATCCTCCACACATTCCAAAAACTGCTGTTATTAACTGCCAAACACTCCATGTTTACACATATTTATCACACTAACTTCACTTCAGCTCACATCTCTTCCAGCTACTTCCCCACTTCTCATCAAGTTGTCAACGCACACACATCACCCCTTTTCCCCTTCCCTTCATCTTTGTAATACATTTTAATTGGTCCTTTTATCTTGCCCATCCTAGAAAAACAACTCTTGACAATGTCACAGATATCTCAAAACAGTCATAAACAACAGTCAATCCTTCGTCCTCATTGTGTTGATCTATCACAGGTGCAGTATAATATAATTCCTTCCTTCTTTAAAAGGCTTTCATCTCTTGGCTTGTAGATGTCACTTGTTCTTCTTTCTCCTATCCTACAGGCAGCTACTATACCATCACCTTTACTGTGTGTTATCAGCCTAGATTCGATAACCTGATTGGGGGCTGGAGGGAATATTGTAGCACAGCATCTTAAGCTGCGGCTGCCACTTAAAATACTGCCATAGATACTGTCATAGTTTGAATCTCAGCTGCTGAGCTTTGGATCCAGCTTCCTGCTAATGTGACAAGAAGGCAGCAGAAGATGACCCATGTACCCGTGTTTCAGTCACCCATTTCGGAGACCAGGATGGAGTTTCTGGTTCCTGGCTTTGGCCTGTCCCAGATCTGGTTGCTGCAGCCATTTAAGGGAGCGAATCACCAGATATAAAATCTCACTGTTTCTCCCTCTCTTTGTTATTCTGCATTTCAATAAATATTTTTACCAAAAAAAAAATAAAACCTGGATAGCTCTTTTCTATGTTTCACCTATTCGCTTTCTAAGTGATCTCATCAATTTCATAACTTGAAATGCTCCCTATAAGAAGAGTGCTGAAGGAACTGGAGTGAAGACATATCAGGCCAAACCTCCAACTGTTAGCACTTGTATCCCTAATGGATATTTTTTGTGTCCTGGCTGCTCCACCTGTGATCCAGCCCTATGACCTGGAAAGCAGTGGAGGATGGTCCAAGTTCTTGGGCCCTGTACCCAGGTGAGAGACCAGGTAGAAGTTCCCGGGTCCCAGCTTCAGATCAGCTCATCTCTGGTCATTGCAGCCAGATGTGGAGTAAACCAGTATGTTAAAGACCTTCTTTTTCTCTCTCTCTTCTCTCTTTGTAAAATCTGCCTTTTAAATAAAAATGAATAAATCTTTTTTTTAAAAAAAATGGTGCTCAAATATGTGGTCCTATTCCAACCATCTAGTCAAAACTCCACCCCAAACTAGAATACCTGGTTGCCAACTTAATGTATGCATTAGGATACCTACTGGGCAGATTATTCAACTCCTTTAGCAACATCTTTCTTCCAGTTGCTCAAGCCAAAAAGCTTTGAGTCACACTTTGCTTCTTTCTCTCACAGCCCACAATCCATCAGCAAATCTCATTAGATATGCTTTCAGAAATTATCCAGAATCCAATCACTTCTTACTAACTACCCATTCTCTCTCACTTGGATTATTACAGTACCCTTCCAATTATCTCTCAGCTTCCTGTTTGTTTCCTCTCAAACAGCAGGATTCCCCAAAAACATGGTGCATCTTGTCTCTTCTCTGCTTGGAATACCCAAATTATGCCCATCTCAGAGGTATTACCAAGATTTAGAAGACTCTACATAATCTAGTCCCTCCAAAATTTCCTTTTTAGATTAACAACTAAATATCCTGCTCTATCTACTGATCAAGACTGGTCCTACTTCTAGCCCTTTACCCTCAATGCTTTCTCTGCCTATCATTTCTTTCCTGGGGATAGCCACATCACATTTCCTGGGGACCCTGATACTTAGGTCCCCAGCTCTGATGCTTTCTCAGACACCTTGTTTAACTCTTTTCCATTGTACTTGTCACTGTCCCCTATGTTTTTATTATTTGTTAATTTTATTAATTAATGATTAATAACTAATTATTAATAACGTTTCTGTATTAATCCCTTATAATGTGAGCTCTGTTTTATTTGCTATTCGTTGCTGCTTTGCCAGCATTAGAATGATGTCAAATATTCAGTAGCTGTTCAATAATAAAAGGGATTTAAACACTGTGTTACTTACATGTCTCTCACACTAGAGACTATGCTATTTTAAAATGAGGACTACATCTTGTTCAACTTTAAATCTGCTTTGCCCAGCACTATTCCTACTAAGTAGGCATTTAGTCTGTTCATATGTAGAAATGAACACATAACAAATGATGATGTTTAATAGTCTTCAAGAAAAACAGTAAGCAAAAACTTGTGTCTGCCATCTAAGTAAAACAGAAAAAGTATTCCTAAACAGTCTTATTTCCACAAGGGTCAAAGAACTCAGAGCTTTGCATCCTCTTGGTCAGACTGACAGTTTTAGATATGTAACTCCATCAAATTCACAGTTTCCAGAACAAAGAGTTCTGCCAGCTAGAACACAACTTCAGAGGATACCTGCAGTTACTAGTACCATCTTGCTAACAATGAAGTCAGAGACAAAAAAAAAAATATATATATATATATATTACAGAAGACAGAGCCAAGAAATAGAGAAATCAAATAGTAAATGTACTGCTTGAGCTCTAAACTCACTACTACCTAAATATCTACTCCCTAGAGTTTAATTATATTTTAATTATTAATTACCTCTTAATTGAGATTTTTGTCATTTACTAAAAAACATTCTTGGTTGACTCAGGATCTCCTCAAAAACTAGATTTCTACATCCCAACGTCAAAAATTCTCATTGAGAATGCCTAGCCAATTGAATCTACATTTTAACAAGATCCTCACAAGTATCCATCAGGTTCTGAATTTTAAGATGCAGCAATCAAAGTCTAGTAGACCCAAAGAGCAAAATAACTCATTAAGAGGATACTAGGTGAGCCCAGTGTGATAACCTAGTGGTTAAATTCTTGCCTTGCATCTACTGGGATCCAATATGGGTGCCATTTCATGTCCTGGCTGCTCCACTTCCCATCCAGTTTCCTGCTTGGGCCTGGGAAAGCAGTAGAAGACAGCCCGAAACCTTGCGACCCTGCGCCCACATGCAAGACCCAGAAGAGGCTCCTAACTCCTGACTTCGGATCAGCTCAGCTCTAGCCATTTGCAGAGTGAACCAGCGAACAAAAGATCTTTCTCTTTGTTTCCCCTTCTTTCTGTAAATCTGTATTTCCAATAAAAATAAAATAAATCTTTATTTTTTAAAAAAAAAAAAAAAGAACATATTAGGCAGTTTATACAATCAACAGGAGGGTGGAAAGCTAGGCTTGGAGCTACACTGGCAGAAAAAAAAAAAGCCAAGAATCACTTGACCACTATTAAACTCATCCAGCAAAGCAATCATGAGTATTACCAAAGCAGACTGATTGATTTGCCACATGCACTGTCCCCAAGGAATCAATCTTCAGGTAATGATCATGGCCATAGCGCTGCTGCCAATGCCATTGTTACCCACTGAACTCAGTGTGGTTGCAACTACTGCTGCAAAAGGATCTACTGCCACTGCTAGAAAGATTTTTTTATGGCCCCCTCTTTCCTAAATCTCTATCTTCTCTGCCTTCCACTGGGATTTTCAGGTTCCAGGAAAGAATATGGATTCTGCTTCTCGATGAGACTCATACATTGAGGAAGCCTCAAACCATGCATTCCACCCACCTCTGGTCTGGGAATGGAATTTAGAAGCAACCAACCCCGAAGTAGAATCAACAGATTCTGTTGTTCTGCCAATGAATAAAGCATGGGAAGGTCCTATTTAGTTTTGAGTCCACAGTTTAATTTATGCCACTAATATTGTTTCCCTCTTTTCCACTACAAAGGATAATATTTCTGTCTTATCTACAAAATATACATAGTAATCAACTTGTTAGAATAATCCATGATAATATGATTTTTTTAACCAATATTTTCACTAAATTCCTCAGTGAGTATATAGTTGCTAGATCTAAAGTCTGCTATGTCCTTGCTATTATTAAAACCACCTGAAAGGAAATTATTTTGCTCACATATTTCAGAATCTTCCATAATATATGGCACAAGGAACAAACAGGTTATATGGAAAATTCTGGAAACTCTGATTTTTAAAATTTTAATTTATTATTTTCATTTTATTTGTGAGGCACAGAGGGAGAAGCCTTTCTACCCATTAGTTCACTTTCCAAATGTCCACAATAGTTGGGTATGGGGCTGGGCTAGACGAAAGCAGACAATCAAGAACTCAATCAGAATCTCCCACGTGTTAGACAGTGACTCAAGTACCTGAGCCCCACCTGCTGCCTTCCCAGAGCACACATTAACAGGAAAATGAATGGGAAACAGAGTCGGGAACGGAATCAGAAACCTTGACTTGAGATATAGCCATTGTGCCAGCATCTTATCCACTGTGCCAATCACCCACTCCAACACTGACTTTTTTGACACAAGAGTGGAAAGTTTTCCTTTCTTTGCACTGGGTTAAATATGTCCTCAGGAATGCTGCTCATATTACTTCTGCCAAAAAAATTAGGGCCACCTCTAATGATCCATTGCTGTAAAGTCTGAGTTTCCTCATGATCTGAAGGAACTCTGGAAAAAATGAGTGTGATTTGTTCAATCAATTCATTGTGGAATGTGGCTGATGCTCTCTGTGCTTCTTCCAACGGGTAACCTCAAACCCATATCAGCTTCAAGCCAGAGATAAGATGCAAATGACCAAGTCATAGGTGAGATCAAGAAGAAAGGCTTTCCTGGCCCTTTGGCCACAACGAAACCTACTTCCCTGGACAGCTGACAAAATCCCAGCAGAAGAGTCATCTTCCCCTACAACCTTTCAAGCACAAAGGCCCACATGCTGATTACCTGCTGAAGGCACCTCCTTGATCACTGACTGCACTTCTGGCTGTAACCTCTGCCTCCACCCTGTACCTACATATCATTGGTGGAAGCTGTTGCAATCCATCACTCCATTTGACAGTTTATTTCAATTGGCTCCCACACACAGCCAAAACTCTGAATCATTGTCTGTTTTTCCATTGCATACCTCAGAGAAGAGCTTTGCAAGTGTTTGATGATGGGGGCTTTTACCTAGTTGGAACCTTGAAACACTGCTGCAAGTATCCTTCTTGTACCCTGAACCTGTGCCAGTCCTTTGTTTCTCTTCTCATCTTTGCTTTCTGACTCCTGGGCCTTCCCTGTCAGTGGCCTGTTTTGTTCTGTTCGGGTTATATTACCTCGTGTGCAATTAGATTTGTTTAGTTATTTTCTGTGCTGAAATAGAGGCTGGATCTCCTTTTACAAAAGGCCTTATCCTCCTTGAAAACCTGCAAGAAGTTGTGGATCCTGAGTCTGAATCTACTCATCAGTGAACACACTTCATATTCTGCTTGAGTCAAACCACAAGATACATCAGATTCATGAAATTACTGAAGAAGGGTGGTCTAAGACACATATTATTACCTTATAATGAAACAAATCCAGAGAAGTAAATTATTTTCTCAAAGATAAACAGCTATTGATAGAAAGATCTGGGACTAGAACCGAAGTTACAGACGTTTTATCATTTACTATGATTTTTCCACACTTTTTACTTATTTGAAAATGTGTAACATTCTGTTAAAGAAAACCTTTACATGTAATTACTTAATAAAAATTTAATGGGAGGAAAACAACAGAAATATTCAGTAAAGTTTTGTACAATGGTATGTTAGAACAATGGCTCCCCCAAAGATGTCCATAATCTATCCTGTATTTCTCCCTATGCAGTAAAAGGAATTTTGAAGACATGATTAAGTGAAGGATCCTGAACTGAGATTATCCTAGGATTATCTGGGTGGGTCCACTACAATGAGCATTCTCTCTCTCTTAGATTTATTTATTTTTATTGGAAAGCCATATATGCAGAGAGGAGGAGAGACAGAGAGAAAGATCTTCCATCTGCTTTTACCCTCTCCAACTGGCTGCAATGGCCAGAGATGAGCTGATGCGAAGCTGACGGCCAGGAGCTTCTTCCAGATCTCCCACATGGGTGCAGGGGCCCAAGGACCTGGGTTATACTCCACTGCTTTTCCAGGTCTCAAGCAGAGAGCTGGCTGGAAAGTAGAGCAGCCAGGATCTTGTATGCTGGTGTTACAAGGTGGAGGATTAGCCTGTTGAACCATGGCGCCAGCCCCAGAGGATGAGACTCTTACAAATAAAAAGGGGTGGGGGCAGCATAGTGGCACAATAGGTAACCTGCCACCTGTGACACCAGCATGCCACATGAGCACCAGCTCAAGCCCCTGCTGTCCTACTTGTAATCCTGGGAAAGTAGCAGAAGATGGTTCAAGTATTTAGGCCCCAGCATGCACGTGGCAAACCTAGTTGAGGCTCCTGGCTACTGTCTTCAGCCTGGCCTAGCCTTTAGCCATTCAGTGAAGCAACAAATAGAATTCTTCTCTGTGTATGTGTGTGTGTGTGTGTGTCTCTCTCTCTCTCTCTCTGTCCACGTGTGTGTGTGTGTGTATGTATCTGTAACTCTGACTTTCAAACAAACAAATCTTTCTGAAAAACGAAAAAAAGGAGCAAAAAGAATAGAAGAGAATCAGAATCAGAGGAGACAGGACAACAGAAACAGCATTGTGGTGTGAGGTAAGAACCCAATTTTCCATAATTGGCTTTGTACATGGAAGGTGGACACAAGCCAAGGAATGTGAGCAGTCTCTGAATGCTGGAAAAGGCAAAGAAATGTATTCTCCCCCAGAGCCTCCAGGAGGAATTCAAGCTGAACAATGCCTTTATTTTACTCCAGAAACCCCTTATTTGGAGCTTTGAGCACCAAAACTCTAATATGATAAATTTATGTTGTTTTAAGTCACTAACTGTGTGGTAATATGTCCCAGCAGCAATAGAAAACTGACGTAAAAGGAAACTTAACAAAAAATAATAATGATGTTGAGTTAGCATTTCATATATACCAGGCCTTATGCTAGCCCAAGGTGTCTGCTGCCTCATTAAACACCTAGAACAATCCTATGTGTAGATTATAGTTACTCCTATGTCATTATTAAGGAAAGTGCAGCTCAGTTTTCCCACTTGTCTAATCTTTTGCCTTTTAAGTATTAAAATCTGGTTGTCAGATTTTCAAAGGCATACTATTAACCAGCATACCATTTCCTCTCTAAAATATTATTTGATCTACTTAGAAAAGAGTTTCTAAGAGTTCTATAGTTGACCTTTTGTTTCCGATGAGGTATCCAGATTAACCCTATCACATCCTAAAAAACACATATGCAATTACAATTTTTAACTACTGAGCACTAAACAATTTTAAAAAAATGTTGTGAAAATAAAAAGGACACAAGCAATCATCTTGGATTTCTGACTAGAAGTAATCTTTTTTTACTGTGATGTGGAAAGTAGTGTAACAAGCAGAGTATGAGGTTTTCTGAATTCAGATAAAATCACAGAAATTCAAGAAAAGTGAGGGACAGAATACCAAACAAGACTCTGTGTGCAAGAGATGTAAAGAAATATGCATATAGTGCCCTTGAGTCTGATTCTGAATATCAAGTCACACTAACCAAAAGTTAAATTCATGAAAGGGGCAATAAAATACTAGAGAAAATAAACTGAAAAAGTGTAAGCTGGAAAGAATTCCAAATGTTGGGGAAAAGCTGTCATAACTACACTGTTGGTGGGATGTAAACTAGAACAGCCATTCTGGAAAACAGAATGGAGTTTCTTCAGAAATCTGAAAACATACTTACCTATGATTCAGCCATTCCGCTCCTAGGAATTTACCCAAAGGAAATAAAGAGCATATGAGAGAGCTATCTATATGTCCTTATGTTTATACAGCAGCTCAACTCACAATAGTTAAGCTTGTAAATAAATCCACAACTCCATCAGTCCATCAACTGATGACTGGATAAGGAAATTGTGTGTGTGTGTGCTCACATAAATAGATTACACACAGAGATATGATTATATATAGATACACACACAATGTAATATTAATTAGTCCTAAAAGTAAAGAAATCTTATCTTTTATAACAAAACTGATATATCTAGAGACCATTAATTATGCTTAGTAAAATAAGGCAGTCCCCAAAAGACAAAGATCACGTTTTTCCTGATTTGTGGTAACTAATATATAAAATACAAAATGATGATATATATTATTGATATTTATATTTTAAGATTTGATTATCGATTATTTTACACTCCTGTGGAACAGTGTTCTATTTACTCTTTGTTGAATTATTTATCTGGTGGATGGTTAAGCTTGTGATTATAAAGTAAACTGAAAGCATACCATTGCAAAAAATTAAAATAAAAAGAAGAAAAAAAAGAAGGGTGGGAATGAGTTATCAAAGGAGAATAGAATAGAAAGTAACTTTATGCTCCTAAAATGGTATGTAGGAACATATGAAATTTGTTCCATTTATATAAATTTTTACATAAAAAAAAAGATTTCTAAGTCCTCAATCTTCTTATCATCAGAAGGGAGAATTTTTATTGTGCTTGAAAATTCAGCAGAATTCCAGAAAAGCAATACATCAATGGCAGGACTGGCAATGGTAAGCTAAGGCTTACTAAACTTACTCTGCAAAATATTGTAAGAATTCCCAAAAATATCCAATTGATATGAAGGCAATTTAATGTTTACTGAACAAAGTCTAACACCGTTTAAAGAACACAACAAAATATAGTACATTACAATATTCAAAATTTTATCAAAAATAACTAGACATACAAGGAAGTAAGGAAATGCAACCCACAGTCAAATTAAAGGTGGATCAACTAAAAATGTCCTAGTAAATTTTAAAGATTTGTTTATTTTTATTAGAAAGTCAGATTTACAGAGAAAAGGAGAGACAGAAAGATTTTCCATCTGCTGGTTCATTCCCCAAGTGGTCGCAACAGCTGGAGCTGAATCAATCTGAAGCCAGGAGCCAGGAGCTTCTTCCTGGTCTCCCATAAGGGTACAGGGTCCCAAGGCTTTGGACCATCCTCTACTGCTTTCCCAGACTACAAGCAGGGAACTGGAAGGGAAGTGAGGCAGCTGGGATATGAACCAGCACCCGTATGGGATTTTGTCGCATGCAAGGCAAGGATTTTAGCCATTAGGCTACTGTGCTGGCCCACATCCTAGGATTTTTAAATAGCTGCTATAAATATATGAAAGTATTTGAAAGAAAGCAGGAACCTAATTAATACCCAAAATGAATTAAATGAATAAAAACAAATTATTTTCGTTTTGACTACATGTGCTTTTGGTGACTTTTTAAAGAAATCTATTCCTACAATGTCATGGTGCACCCAAATAGCAGAATGTTAAATTTATAACTCTTACTAAAGGACTATACTACTGTAAACATGGAGGGGAAATGGTGAGAAGGGAAAATGAGAAGGGAAAAAAAGAAAGGAAAAGCAGGGGGATCCCTATACCTACAAAACCATAACATGGAAAATAATAATAACAATTAAACATTGAAAAAAATTAAAGCTCCTATAGAATAAAATCACAGTCTCCAAAATGAAAATTTTTCCATGTGGAATGAAGAGAATATTTAATGCAGAAATATCAGAGTGTCTGCCTTAACCCTGGCCCTGCTTCTGATTCCAGCTGTCCTGAAAGCAGCATATGATGACTGAAGTATCTGGGCCCCTGCCACCCATGGAGGAGGCATGGATTGATGGAGTTTTTCCAGACTCCTGAATTCAGCCTGGCCTAGCTTTGGTTTTAAAGGGTTTCAGAGAATGATCCAACAGAAAGATCTCCTCTCCTCTTCTTCTCCCCTCTTGTTCTACCTTCTGAACAAATACAGAATTCTTTTAAAAATGATAATCAACATTCAGGAAAGTGCAACTACTTGTACTAACCTTGGAGATGCTAGAGGAAAGGGTGAAGAAGCTAAGGGAATTGAGCAGGGTCAACACTAGAGTGAGGCAGAGGAGGAACCTGGAGGGCAACATTCAAGCACTCACTCTCAAGGTCATACAAGATCAGCTCTCTTGCTTCATACCAGTCCTAACCTTGTAAGTGGGAATGATATAATGAAAGGTCAGAAAATACCCCAGATGGTTATGTTCCACAAGCGGGCCCAGAAGACCCATCCCCATCCAAACTATCAGAAATGCACTAAGAAGGGAGGCTGTACCAACACATTCCATAATGGCTCCTCTGCAGACCGGAACTGACCATAGCAAAAGCCATTAGGGAGCTGGGCTTATTTATATTCATTGAGATGATAAAGTCCCCAAAGTGACTGAGATCAGATGACAGCACTTAACTGCAAGAAGTCATGGGTTTACAAGAACATTGTAACCTGCAAGATCAGAGCAGCCACAAGGATTGCTCAAATGGAGTTGTAGAGATGACTGATAAAGCATGGCTTTCCCAGGAGAAAAACAGAAAGGTAGTCAGCAATACTGTTACTTAACAGCTCTTTTAAAACATGCAAGAAGGAGAAAGCAAGAGGTCAAGGGCAGTCATACCTGTAAAATATATTATCATTCCCAAGATGGGCGGATTTTCAGAACGGGAACAAAATACTACAGAGTATGTGTTATTCTTATGATATCAACCACGATTTGGCATTGGAGTAACAATATCAGGGCCTTGGCTTATAGAGTAAGAGTAATGATAGTGGGAAAGGCCAAGTAGAAATCTTTAAAACTGTCCATCCTCACAGCCAACACAGTGAGTCAAAAACAATATTATTTACTGAAGACAATAATGGAAAATAGTGTTATCACTAAAAATCTAAAGATGGTGGCTCTTATCACATCTTCATTTAATTCACAAATTTGATTCCTGCAAAAGCAATCTTGGAGAAAGACTGTACTAACAGATTATCACAGGTTCAATGAAGAACCTCTGACCATGCCAACATGGTACCACTGTCCCTATTCTAAGTGAGCAACAATGTGTTAGTGTTGCTCAAGCTCTTGTTTTGCACAAAGACTAGCACTCTAAGAGAAGACTTGATAAGGCACCCAAAGTGACAAGAAAATTTTTTTCAAAAAGTTAGAATATGACATATGTGAATATTTGGGTATGAGTGGTCCCCCACAGAGAAATACTCATCACGAATGGGCAGTGTGCCACAAGATGGACCAAAAAGAATAAGGACAGGCAGGGGAGGGAGACACAAAAGTCATCTGGCGTCTCCAGCTGTGGTCTCCAGCAAAAAAAGAAGAGCACCTCCCCCAATTTTGACCCCTTTTATGAGGTAGGTGGTGCTTCTACAAGCATGAATCTACCTTGGAATTTTATGGTATCTCCACAAGTTCCATATGCAGTTTAATATCCATTATTCATGGCATCCCTCCCTTATGTCCTGGATGAAGCAGGTGCAACCCAGGAAGGCAGTATTTTGACTGACAATAAGGATGGCAGAATTACATTTGGGTGGGAGGACAACAGGTATTTTCAGCTGACACAGACCAATCTGTCTGCCTGCATATCAATCACAGAAACATAAGTCTAGGAAATTATGGAGGAGTTGCTTCTAAACCTATGTGGAAAAGTAGATTTGTGTGGCACGAGAGTTAGACTATGGCAGTCATGAAAACACACCCTCCTGATGTGGAGAGCATAATTGACCAACAAGCTCAGATCCTGTCCTTCTGGATCCAATGCTGCATCTGCCCGAGGTCATACTTCTCATTGGAGTCCAGCAGGGGTAACTAAAAGAGCCCATTCCAGTAATATGCGCTACTCCTCAGTGACTTTGATTCTGGGATTCCCCATACCTTTCTATTCTAGAGCTTTCCATTACCACCACAAAATACTGAAGACAAGCTGTCTGTGAAAGAAGGTTTAACTTGGCTCCCAGTATTATAACTTCATAGTCCAAATTTGGGCAGTCCCACTATTCAATATCTGTTGGTAGTGTTCTTATTGGCAGAGTCTTTAGGCAGCACAGATTTATCACACAAGAGGACGAAGCAAAGGTAGAGGAAGGGATGACAAGTTGAGCCAGAAAGCAGAGAGAGAATGGGCCCAACTCAAGCATATGGATCTAATACTTCTGTAAGAACTACCTTCTTAGGTCACACCCCGAAATGACCTCCCACCAGGCCCATCTCATAAAAACCATAATAGATCAAGTTCCCACTAACAGCACCAGCAATTTAAGAGTTAGGCATTTAAGAGTCTGCATAACTTAAGGAGTCCTATTCAAAGTGTAATAATGACCAAATCTTTCAAAGCATTGCACTGAGGCTCCATCTACCCCAACTTCCTTTCTTCCCTTTCTTCTTGGGATCTAAAGGCTCTTACTATGTTCTCTTGCTACTTATCCCAATAAATCTATTTTTTGGTGAACCCAAACCAGAACCTGAAAAACTGTGGAAAAAGAAAGTGCATATCCACAGAGAATCAAAATCTTATTGTGAAGCTATAAACCAGGGGATCAAATATTTATTTACTTCTTTACCATGAAGATAGCCTAAGTAAAGAACAATATAGTGACAATTAAGAAAACAAAACACAGCAAATATGGCTTTCTATCTTAAATTTGTATAGAGTAGTAAACAAATAGGCTGATACAGCCTCAGTGCCAGGGTAAAGCAATATGCATTGCACTGTACAGTGTTGGTGCCAGTTACACAAATGGGATCTGCCTAGAGCTCATCTTAATTGTGTTACCAACTTGTCTGAAAATGTTCAGACTGTCATTCCTGGATCAGCACTTTTACTTTGGGTCTTGATGCAGTAACACCTTTAATTTTGTGGTTTCTATTCAATTGCCATAGACTTGGCTGGTGCTGCAGGCTGCCTCATCCGTAGAATAATAAATGATTCTCCAGGTCTGGTGGAACAAACCTAGGTCAGAAGTCGTAGTTTAGTGGGCTCTGTTCAGATGAGTCAAGTCAGCCAGATTTGTGGTTGACTTAACCTAAAATCAAGTGCAATGATCCACTCACTTTTAGACATGTCCATGTTTCTACTAGCAGTTCAAAGATAATTTGGGGCCCTGGAACGTGTGATTTTCTGGGAATCACCCAGAACAAAGACATACTGAGGTTATTCTCATTCATGGTGACTAATGCATAAACTATTTAATGTATCTGTGTCTTCATTTCCTAGGAGATGTAATAACCCTTCTCTTGAAAAGGTGATATACTATATAAAATTGAATGGAATGCTTTGAAATATTTAGTAAGAATGAGGTCTATTATCCACCACTTTCAATGTAAGGCCAAAAATTCAAACAAATCTTGATAGTTAACTCAGACTTTCTCTACTTAGTCTTCCCTCTCTCTTTCTTTTTAAAATATTTATTTTTATTAGAAAGACAGATTTACTGAGAGAAGGAGAAATGAGAGAGATAGAACTTCCATCCCAAGTGGCCTCAATAGCCATAGCTGAGCTTCTTCCAAGTCTCTGAGGTGGGTACAGGGTCCCAAAGCTTTGGGCCGTCCTTGACTGCTTTCCCAGGCAAGGTAGTGGATGGGAAATGGGGCAGTCGGGACATGAACCAGCACCTATACAGGATTCTAGAGCTTGAAGTGGATTACCCAATAAAGCCATTGTGCCAAGCCCAAATTACTCTTCCCATACAGCATAAGACATATTAATGATAGAGGATGTTGGCTGTAGTGTACATAGAAATTTTTTGTACAACTCTACAGTTATTCTTAGGTAACTTTAAAACTGTTCTGAAATTTTTTTTAAGTACTAAAAATATATTATGAACATCTTTCAGCTAGGTATAATCCTATCTAGCTTTATGTCAATATTTTTTTTAAAGATTTATTTTCATTATTTTTTTATTGGAAAGGCGGATATACAGAGAGGAGAGACAGAGAGGAAGATCTTCCGTCCGATGATTCACTCCCCAAGTGAGTGCAACGGCCAATGCTATGCCGATCCGAAGCCAGGAGCCTCTTCTGGGTCTCCCACGCGGGTGCGGGGTCCCAAAGCTTTGGGCCGTCCTCCACTGCTTTCCCGGGCCACAAGCAGGGAGCTGGAAGGGAAGCGGGGCTGCTGGGATAGAACCGGCGCCCATATGGGATCCTGGGCGTGCAAGACGAGGACCTTAACCACTTGCGCCACGGCGCCGAGCCCACGGATACATTTTTAAAAGTGGAATTTCTGGATTCAATAGTACAATTTCATATGTAGGAATGGATGGGGGAAAGAAGCAGAAGGAAGCCATGATTCCAGGTACCTGAAGTGAACAGAATGATAGCAGAGAGGCAGCTGGGGACCGGTCTAGATAGACGGGAGGGGAGATCACCGGGGATGCAGGAGGTAAATCAAGCCATAGAATTGCTGATTTTTAAAATCTGACCATGAACTGAAACAGAGCAGCAGAGCCTCTGAGTATGGGCAACAGAGTAGGAATGGACTGCATAGCCCAAGTCCCGAACACCACTACAGGTGGCATATTGGGCACCATTGCAAGCACAGCAGCAAAGCATCTGGGGGAAAATATCAAACTGTGTGTGTGCTAAGCTCAGGGAGAATCTACGTTTGGCTCTTTGAGGGTCTTCCACACAATCTAATACCACAAAAGCATGTTGCTGGTCCCACCAGGAAAATAATACTGATTTGGCATCTCGGAAGTTCTGTCCAAAACAGATCTAGCTTACCCCTGACCAAGCTGTTAGCAGGTTCTGACAAGAAGAGAAAAAAAAATTCATATTCCACAAAGAGCTACCCCAAGGCAGCATGTCAATAGAGAATCACACAGTTGGTGCCTACCCAAACCAGGCACTGCTGGAAATGTGAACAGGAGGAAAGCTGAGCACACAATAGCATGGCCATGATGTGGGCTCACAGAGGACAGAGAGAGGAGAGTCAGGTGGTACTGCCTACAGAGGCTGAAGTGAGTGTGCAAGACTGAAACTTACAAGAAGGAGCAGTGTAAATGCCACAGAGAACCAGACACTGTTCAAGACCAGTAAAGCTGATCTGCAGTCCTGAGAACAACACAGCTTAAAGATAAAATCAGCCTGAAGAGAAGAACCCACTAAGGTGAACTGCAATGACCAAGGGCACCATGAACTAGCATAGCAATGCCTCCCTCATGAAGGATCAAAAAAATATTTCAATCTCAGAATTAGATGATTAAGAAATCAGGAAAATGCCAGATTAAGAATATTTTAAATTGTGATAAATCTCTTTTTAAAAAAATTGATACAGGTGCTAAAGAAATCTATTACACAAAAGTTACCAACGTTGAAACAGAACCAAACTAAAATATTAGAAATGAAGAATGGAGCAAATTAAAAACACAATGGAAAGTCTCAAAAATAGAATGAGTGAGGTAGAAGAAAGAATTTCAGAGCTAGAAGATAACATGTGAGAAAATACCCAATCAGAATTCTGAAACAGGAACTGAGACAAGAAACAGGTCCAAGAATTAAGTGACAACATCAAAAGCTAAATGTAGGAATCATAGGAGGCCCTGAAGGCATAGAAAGAGAAGCTGGATTGAAAGACATGTTCAATAAGATTATAAACGAGAACTTCACTAACATATAGAAAGGGGAATCCAAATACAGGAGGGCAGAGAACCCTCAACAGACTCGATCAGAAGCAATCTTTGCCATGACACATCATAATCAAGCTCCCTTTGGTTAAACACAAAAGAAAGATATTTAAATAGCTATGCGAGAAATGTCAGATAACCTATAGAGGAATATCAATCAGACTCATAGCTGACTTTTCAGAGAAAAATCCTACAGGTCAAAAGTGACTAGAGTGACATATTCCAGATCCTAAAAGAAAAAAAAAAAAACTGCCAGCCCAGAATAACTTTCATTCATATTGGAAAGCCCAGCAAAGCTTTCATTCATATTGGAAAATGAAATTAAAAACTTCCAAAGAAAACAAAAACTAAAAAAACTTCACCTCTGTCACCCTAAAAATGTTGCTTAAAGATGTGCTACATACATTAAAAAAAAAAAAAAGAATGACATCTACCATAGCCAAAGAAGAAAAAAGTGGAGAACATCTCAATAAAATCACAAAAGAAACCTAAATCAATAAGAAATACAATGTGGCTTTTCATTTAAGGTGATATATAGTAACTGTGTAATGGAGACTATCATATCCAGATGTGAGGAAATAATGCAGTATGCATCTCTACTTCCACACAAAGATGACCTCCCAATGAAACTGTTTACTATATCTTGACAGTAGGATGCTAGACTCTCTGCCATTGTTTTTGCCCACAATGATGGACATATGATTGTGTATGAAGAACTATGCTATAGTATTGGTATAGGGAAACTCAGTGAGAGGGGAGGAAACTGGGGAGAGGATAAGGGAAATCCCAGGACCTATGCAACTGTATCTTAAAATGATAATAATAAAAAGCAAAATTTTAAAAAAGAAAGAAAAGATGATATTGGTTTTTCTACCTTTGCCTATATGTAAAATTCCAATGATGTACTTAAATAGCAGAATGTTAAACTTGTAATTGTTATTAAAGGACTACAGCATTGCAATATTATGGGGGAAAATAGTGGGAGGGGTAAGGAAGAATCCCTATACCTGCAGAGTATATCATGGAAAACGATAATAACAACATTTTTAAAAAATAATATGATGTCATCAGGACAATAAGATGCTGGACTTAGTGCTGGGTATGTGCTTGCAATGAAGGAATCTCAACTGAACTTGAACTGTGGTTCTGCACCATGGGGGGAGGGTTGTGGGAGGAGCGGGGGAAACCCAAGCACCTATAAAACTGTATCACATAGTACAATGTTATTAACAATAGTAAAAAAAAAAATTAAAAGCAAAAAAAATAATAATAATAATATGATGCCTTAGTTCACAGACCAGGATTGAGTGATAATGAGATACAAATAAAAATAAGTTTGTAACTCTGAGAAAAAATAATTACTACAAAATAATCTACATTAGTGATCACATATAGGACAGCAGAACTTAAGTCACATCAGGCTTGGCCCTCCATTAGTCTCATCATATTCAGATTCAGGAATCAAAACTATTGCTAGTGTTGAAAATGACAAGTAAATAAATATAACTCAATACAAGGATAAATCAATGTAGTCCTCAGAATTTCCCCATAAAAGAGAGCATTTATTACTAAGATCACTGTAACCACCACGTGAATGGGGCTCAGTCGAGAGCTGGATGATCTTTTGTCAAACAGTTATTCACCCTGATGACCTCTAAACTTCCCTTCAGATTCCAAGGTTGAAAGACAAACTGAGTTGAAGGACAACATGAAGACAAACTGAATTGGGGTTAAATCTTCCCATAGGCATTTGCCTCTCTGCTTCATGTGAAAATAGCAATTTTATGTCTTTTCTGTCCTTTATAACTGAATATTTCATATATTAATTCTTATAAATGTAGGTAATTATCTCTCACAGAACTCAAAGTCAATATTACTCTTTTCATTAAATCACAACAAATTTTTATTGGGTTCCTACTCTGCCAGGCAGAATACCGATGTTAGGGTTGTACCAGTGAACAAAACAGAAGTTTCTGTACTATTGGAACCTATGGCTGTTCATGTAAACATCAGCTCTATATCTTTAAAATCAGTAAGATAGGTTGCCCAGTAAGTCTGGATGCTTAAGACAATCAGAAGCAACTGAAGAAATGTTCACTAGGTATCATCATGACCTACATACTAGTCTGTGAACTAAGGCATCATATTATTTTTTTTTTGCTTTTAATTTTTTTTTTACTATTGTTAATAACATTGTACTATGTGATACAGTTTTATAGGTGCTTGGATTTCCCCCGCTCCTCCCAAAAGGGAAGAATTAGAGGAAAATGAATAAAAATCTAGGCATTTATTACCTACCAAAATTGAACACTGACATAGAAAACAAGAATGGATCAATAAAAAGTAAACACATTGAACCAGTTTTCAAAAAAGTAAAGCTTAAGACTTGATGGCTCCACGCATGAGTGCTACTGAAATTTTAAAGAATAAAGGTCAGTTTTTCTTTTATTGTTATTATTATTTTATGATATAGTTCCATAGGCTCTGGGATTTCCTAATCGTCTCCCAAAACTCCCTCTCCCACACTGATATTCCCTTTGGTATTACAATGGGTAGCCTTTCATGAACAGTCATAAGTGCATCATTCTGCTATTTAAGTGTTTCTTGACAGTGTAGCTAAGGATAATGGCAGAGTTCAGCATCCCACTGTCAGCATATATTCAACAGTTGCACTGACAGTCCATCTTTGATTTGGATGTAGAGATGCATACTGCACTATTTCTCCACATGCAGACATGACATTTTCCGCTATACTTCTACTATACGTCTCCTTAAGGGTCAATTTTTCCTAAACTCTTTCAAGGAATTTAAAGAGAAGTGCCCTTTCAAACTCATTCTTCCAACCTACCAGGATACCAAAATCAATCAAGGACACAACTAACAAAGAGAGAGAGAAGGAAACCATATGACGAATATCGCTAAGAAGTGTAGACACAGAAGTTCTCAACAAAAACAGGCAAATCATATCCAACAGCACATAATCTGTCATATCAGCAGATTGAAGGATAAAAATGATCAAATCAATGGATATAGTAAAAGCAGCTAGTAAAATTTATCATCCCTCTATGATTAAAAACAAAAAGGTAGAGAAAGAATATATTTCAACACAACCTGGACCATATTCAACAAACCAACAGTCTACATGATACTTTATGGGAAAAAAGTTAAAGTTCCTTTCTCTAAGCTCAAGAAAAAAATAAGCACACACCTTTTACGACCCATATTCAATATAGTATTTAGAAGTCTTAGCCAGAATACTAAGACAAGAGAAAAATATGAATAAAAGATAACCAAACAGAAAAGAAAGAGGTCAAATTGTCCCCATTTGAAGACAATATGATTTTATACATTAAAAAATTAGACTCCAACTTTTTAAAAAACAGAACTGAGAAGCAAGCTGAATAAAGATCCAGGTTATAAAATAAACACGTAAAACTCAGTGCTTCAGTAATAACATTCCTGAGAAAGTAATCTCATTCATGATGTCAAAACAAAGTGCTCAGGAGTAAATTTAACTAAGGAAGCAAATTATAGCTGCAATGAAAAGTATTAAACATTAATAAAAAAATTGAAAAGACCTCTCCCATGTTCATGGATTAGACATTGTAGAAATGTCATAACACTCAAAGACTCGGCATAATTCCTATCAAAATACCAACAACATTCTTTAAATAAATATAAAAAACACTACTAAAATTTGTGTGGAGCCAGAAAAGGCTCCTAAAACTCCAAAGCAATCCAAATCAGAAAGAATAAAGCCAAATACCTAATAAAGGAAATACTTAAATTCAAAACATATTACTTGGGCAGCAGTATGGCATAGCAGTGGCTATCCTTTTGGGATACCTGTATCCTATACCAGATTGCCTAAATTTGAGTCCCAGCTCCTCTTCTGATGCCAGATTATTTATGACATGTACGACTGGAGACAGCAGATAATGGCTAAAGCACGGGGACCCTGTACCCACATGGAAGACCCAAATGAAACATGCGATTTCTGTAGTCAGCCCTCCCAGTCTGGCCACTGTGGCCATCTGGGGTGTGAGCCAGGGAATGGAAGTTTGTGTAGGAGTGTGTGTATCTCTGCCTTCCAAATAAAATGGAAATAAACACCAATTTCTTAAAAACTACAAAAGTATAATAGCCAAAACAATACAGTACTAATACAAAAATACATACATAGACCAGCAGAATAGAATAGAAAACAAAGAAGTAACTTCATTAGTTTATAGCCAATTGATTTTTTTACAAAGCAGCAAGAATATATATTGGATATAGGAAAGCCTCTTCAATAAACAAGAGCAACAACAGCAACAGCTCAGAAAACACAGCAACAACAAGAATAAGAAAGAAAATTAGAGCCCATTTATCACTGCTGATTTTTTTTTTCAGTAAACATAAAGAATAACAGCAGAAACAATCACCTGAGCATTTCAGGTAAAAATGAGAGCTTAAGTAATTAATCCAAAAGTAAAACAAAGAAAAATACATTTAACTTTGTTCAGGGAATGATATCTGTGTTCCATTTCATCTATGGGTGGTTCTTTACATGCCCCCACTCTGATAGGGAGGCTATGGAAACAAGAGATTACAAAGAGAAAAGGTCCACTGGATGGCTTGGGTTGAATTGCACATGTCTATGAAGAAAAATGCCCATTGAACCATGGGAGTTAAGAGGGAAAACATCATAAAGAGATTTCTCAAAGAAATCCCTGAGCCAAAACCTTTTCTTGGGTCAAAATATCATCTCAAGGCACATTCCTCTCCTGTCATGCATGCATGAGCAGACTGTTTCCTGTTGAAAGCTCATTCTGAAAATGAAACGCAGTTTCATGGTAAGGCTAGCTTCCCATGAAGACTGGACAGAGTAAACAACATAATCCTCACTTTCAATTAATTACATTTCTTTATTTTAGGTAGGATCTAGAAGGTTCAGGGAACAGGAATGTTTTGAGAAATTCTAGCCCTTTGAAATATAACCACACTAGTTAAACTGAAACAAGGTTTTAAAATAGAGGTTTTTTTTTTTTTAAAGAAAACTCCATGAGAAATTTTTCAGAGGTCATTGATTGAAGAAGAATCAATCTATTTTCTTTAAACCTATTCATCACAAGCTATTTTTTTCCCCTATGCCTCAAATGTATCCCCAATCATACATAACTGGTAAAGAAAAAGGTCACATTCTGTCTTCTACAATATGGTAGCTAGCCCATTTGATATTTGATTTCTACATTAGACACCAATTCTTTTGTTCCTAGATGCCTCAGGGTCTTGTATCCTAACATAGAATATATTTTTGCCCATTTTATAAATTTAATTTTTATTGGAAAGGCAGATCTATAGAGAGAAGGAGAGACAGAGTTTCACAAGAGCCAAAGCTGAGCCTATCCGAAGCCAGGAGTCAAAAGCCTCTTCCAGGTCTCCCACATGGGTGCAGGGTCCCAGGACTTTGAGCCATCCTCTACTGCTTTCTCAGACCACAAGAAGGGAGCTAGAAGTGGAGCAGCCAGGACATGAGCCAGCACCCATATGGGATACTGGCACTTGTAAGGTGAAGATACAACCAATTAGCCATCACACTGGGCCCTAACTTGCCTATTTTTAACCAACAAAAATAGCAATTTTACATCGTTCAACTCAACCAAGGTCTCTTCTATCTAGATCTATATTTCTTCATTGTAACTTAAGGATAATTAATAAGATTAACTCAAAGATCCTATGTCTAGTATCCACCACTAAAAGAACTACAAGATCATATCCATATGTCGAAAAACAGGGAAATCTATGCGTAGGTTCCATTGCTAGTATAATTTTGTTAGATGTTGAGGGTTGGCAGAAAACAAATCACTTTATAGATATTTCTTAAGCACCTACTCTGGGCAAGGCATTATCAATAAGATATTTCTATGAAATGGAAATGCTTGAATGTATTAGATTACTTATGAAAAGAAAATTCAAAATATTTGGGGTGCTTGTAATTCCTTGAGCTTTAAATTAAACTTAATTCTGAATGCCAAACACTCGGTCATGCTTAGGAATTCTAAGAGGATTGCTTAATCATTACAGCCACAACTTTCTCCAAGTTTCTGAAGCCTGGTCCTGAGTCTCTGAATAACAAGGGAACAAGCTATGCCACAACAGTTTCACAACTTCTTTCAAACATTCACTTCATCCTGGAAAATTTATGAAATTATAAACAAAATGTGCTAGATTCTCACAGGGTAGGTGTCTACTTAATGAATAATAAATAAATCACAAAATGTGCATTAACTTATCAATAAGCAAACCATTCATCCCACAAACATGGCATGGGTAAATATTATGTCAGATACTGGGTTAGGATTCAACATACAGAAATAAAAGCCATTTTCTCTCTTTAAGGAGCTCACACTGTGTTGAATAAAATAGATAAATAAATAAATATTTGTACTACCTTATCATGAGTGTGTAAACAAATCTATAAAGACATAACATGACAGATAAAGGTCATCAGGGGACTTATTTTTCAATGTGAATTCTTCCAGTCTTTTCCATTTAACCTTCACATATTAAATGGAAATTCTTCCGGTCTTTTCCATTTAACCTATACATGAAGTAGGTTTCTTGCAGTCAGCACAAAGCTGGGTGATGCTTTTTTACTCTTTCTGATTGTCTTTTCAATGAGTGGGTTTAAGCCATTTATATTTAATGCTACTATTGCTATTTTTGGAGTTGGTCCTATCACTTTACTATTTGCTTAATCTCTGCTTTTACCCTTTTACCCTCTGTTACCCTTTCCATTCTTATCTTAGGTTATCTGAGTATTTTAAAACTTTATTTATTTATTTATTTGGAAAGACAGACACAAATAGAGTATACTTGCAACAACTGGGACTGGGCTGAGGCCAAAGCCACCAGCTTTCTCTCAACAGAATTCTTGAATGAATAATGAAATTCATTTGGTAATTATTTAATGACAAGTTTCATTTAGTACTTCTTTTAGAGCTGGACTAACAGAAACTATTAGTTTTTCTTTATCTAAAAAAAGCTTTTACTTACCCTTCAGTCTAGAAGGCTATTTTTAGTAGGTATAAAATTCAGAATTGAAAAATTCCTTTCTTTCAGTGCTTACATATGCATTTTCAGTGTGTTCTTACATAGTTGCTGGATCCTGGCTTCAGATCGGCATAGCATTTGCCGTTGCACTCACTTGGGGGGTGAATCATCGGATGGAAGATCTTCCTCTCTGTCTCTCCTCCTCTCTGTATATCTGACTTTCCAATAAATAAATAAATCTCTAAAAAAAAAAAAAGAACATGATAAGACAAGAAGAATGGCTACAAATGAGTGGTTTTCCAATGACAAAGAGAATTTCTAATTCTGTCTCAGTATTGCAAATGGATAATAATAATTTAATAAAAAAAATCCATTTGTCCATAGATATTTCATAGGTTAGAAATCCAGCACATTTTCATGATGTAAAACATTTCCTTATCCAATAAAACAGATTTCAATAGGGTTGTTCAAACTGTTCCTAATGTTCCTTCCAATTCTACCTGAGAAAAACAAATATGGTTTTAAATGGAGATACAGTCGTTATCCCCATAGGTACTTGTGGATCTACAGTCTTCTAAAATGCTAAAAGGGAAGAAGATGGGTTTCTATCAGCAACTCAAATAGGAGAAATTGACCACAGCAAAAATGTCTATGGAGTACCTGATATACAAACAGCAGGAATGAGTAAAGGGACCACATGTTTATGAAGCAGAATGGTTTTCCTAAAAGCACACACACACAATTTTATTTTCTGAAGTTGATGAATCTGTCTTCTCCTGCATAAATCTAGTTATTAGAATCCAGCCATTTTCTTTTTGGACTTTCCCTAGCACCCAGAATGTATAGTGTGCACATAAAATCCTAAATATTAAAAAAGTCAAATTCATTACTTTTTATAATAGATGATAGATATGTTAACTGACTGAATTGAAGTATCCCAGAAGATTTTCTCTAAAATATTCACAGAATAGATTATAAAATTTATAACACCCTGCCAATCCTGAAGATACCATTTTCCTTTTGTGAACCACCAATACAGAATCTGAATACAGAGGGCAGTTAAGAAATGTCTGAAAGATGAGGGTATGAAAGAATAAATTAGCCAGACCATAACCTCTGATAAAGGAAAGGAATTGGCCCATTCTTTCTTACAGCTCCTTGCACCAAACTTTCAGTGCCAGCACACCCATAATGAGAACATGGTCTAAATGAAGCTTCCCAATTGCTCTCTCATTACTGCTGCACTTCTGGCATCCAGCACACCTCTCAGAGTCCTAGTGTTAAGGAATGCATCCTGAACCTCTGCCGGCACAGGCATGTCACAGTGATGCTTCTAAAACAAACCAGGGCTCAGGTTTGTTTCAAGTCTTCACTTGCTTCTGATGGAAGGTGTGCTGGCAGCTGTTGTCATCATTAGCCTTGTGGCAATACTTTTTCCCTTAAGTGTCTTATGTCTCAAATGAAAGCTAAAAGCTTGTTAAACAGGGAGGGACTTTGGAATATGTGCCAATGTCAAACAGTAAAGATTTCATTTTCTCCTGTTGTAACAGCTCTAGAAGGTCTGAATTTCCAAAGCTCAGGTGCTAAGACCATTTAGGATTTTAAATTAGATAATGGAGCAAGAACAGGAGGACACCAATTCCTTCTACTGACTTTACGATCCTTACCAAACTAGTAAATGAAAGATATAGGGCCTGGAATGCACTTGGGTATGGAATTCTTCATAAATCCTGGCATTTATGGTGAGTGAGCTGTCCCTCCAGGATTCTGTGACCTAGAGTCAAGACAGCTCAAGCTGTATGCTTAACCCAGTACAATCTTCCATGGCACTGACATTTTCCTAGCAGCTGACCAAGTCAGACACAGAAACCAACAATAACTAATAGTGCTTGAGCACTTACCACATTCCAGGCAATGTCTTAAATACTTTAAATCATAAAATGTTCTCACAACACTCGGAGGCAGACACTTATTTCCATTCCTCCGGTGACAGAAACCTAAACTCAAAGAAGTTCAGAACTTGCCAAAGTTTTGTCCATCTTAAGGAAGACTTAAAAAATAAAAGATTAAAACTGCCTAATACTATGCACATTTTTTCCAAGGCAGTAACTTCAGCTTTGTATCTCCCACAATACCTAAGCAATGTGTCACACATACAAACATCTTCATAAAAGTTTATTGAGCAAAAGAAAGGCCCATAATTCTGTAATGACTATATTTCTTTCTCTCTCCTCTCAATTTTTTTAATAGAAAAGGATAAGTTTGAGTTCTAGACCCCTCAAAGTCCTTCACACCGCATGTACACACACTTGTTTTCCAGATTTACCATGATTCCTCGGGGGCCAAAAGCAGCAGCTGCTTACTAGGTGAACTTCAGCACCAAGCAGCAGGTTGAGACAAGTAATTCAGGATACTAATTCCATTTGACACTGCTCAGGAAATTTAGGGAAGTAGAGTGTATTTATCAGAGTTGGAATTTGGCCAGGTTTCTAAGGCAAACACCAATTACTGTTTGACAATATAAAGTAGTATATAAACATTGGATAAATGAATTTCTGACTAGGGTAAGAAGTTCAGAGACCCTCAGAAAGGACACATCACCTCTGTACTAATTCTTTCATTGAGATGGGTTCTTTGCATTTTCATGGAAATCCTCTAGTAATTTTTTTTTTCTTTTTGTTATCAGGTAAGTAGTCAAAGTAAATTCTAATTAATGAAATTGGAGCAGGAGGTCTTTCCAGCAATTAGATACATTGTGTACAGAAAATAAATTTAGATATCTCCCTTTACATATTGAGATCACCCCACAACCTCAGATATCTCAATGCAAAATATGATAAAAGACAGATCATTTTATCAAAATGAAAACTTTCTCAGACAGCAATTCTCTGCCCAAGATAATTTAGCTGCTGGACAGGGAAATTACAGAATGGATTAGGCAACTTCCCAAGATATCAAACCAAGTTAACAACTCTAGGTATCTAAACTAAAACAAGGAAACCATATTGTGGGGCAGCCAATAAAGCTACCCAGTACAACATTGCCATCCCGTATGAGCAGTTCAAGTCCCAGCGATTCCACTTCTGATCCAGATTCCTGCTAGTGTGCCTGGGAAAGCAGCAAAAAGAGGTCTAGTGCTTAAGCGCCTGTCACCAATGTGGGAGACCTGCCTGGAGCTCTTAGCTCCTGGCTGCAACCTGGTCTAGTTCTGAGACCAAAAAATCAAAATCCATGAGATACAGTTTCCGTGGATCTTTGTTGGTGAGATATGTTTCCTGTAGTCATCAAATAGATAGGATTTTTAAATCCAGTTTACTAATCTATGACATTTGATTGATGAGTTTAAGCCATTTACATTCAGGGTTAAGATGGATGGAAATTTGGTCCTGTCATTTTGGCAATGGGTTGTTTTTTTTACTTAGTCTTTTGATTTTTTACTGGGAGGATGATCTTCACATTTACCTTTGGTTTTAGTGGGTGCTATTGCTCTTCCTGTCAAGAAAATATCTTTTTTTTTTACATAGATTAATTTACTTTTATTGCAAAGTCAGATATACAGAGACGGGGAGAGACAGAGAGGAAGATCTTGCATCCAATGATTCACTCCCCAAGTGATGGCAATGGCCAGTGCTGCATCGATCCGAAGCCAGGAGCCAGGAACTTCCTCCAGGTCTACCACGTGGGTGCAGGGTCTCAAGGCTTTGGGCTATCCTCAACAGCTTTCGCAGGCCATAAGCAGGGAGCTGGATGGGAAGTGGAGCTGCCGGGACATGAACCAGTGCCCATATGGGATCCCAGCACATTCAAGGTGAGGACTTTAGCCACTAGGCTACCACGCCAGGCCCCAAGAGAATATCTTTAAGTGTCTTTTGTAAGGTTTGGAAAAGGTAAATTTTTTTGCTAGTTTGATCTCTTCAGAACACCTCCTCGTTAAATTCTTCAGTGACTCATAGATCATACAGTAGCATTATTTTTTTCAAGAACATTCTTGATTTTCTTTTTCATTTCTTCAGCAACACATTAGTCATTCAGTAGCATGTTATTTAACTTTATGGTGTTGTTGACTTATTTGTTTATTTACTTATTTTCTTCCTGTTGTTGATTTTATTTTGTGGCTTTTCATTTAAGAGGATGTATAATAACTGTGTAATGGAGACTATCATATCCAGATGTGAGGATACAATCCAGTATGCATCTCTACTTCCAGACTAAAGATGGTCTCCCAAATATACTGTTTACTATATCTTGACAATTGGATGCTGGACCCTCTGTCATTGTCCATGCCCACAATGATGGACATATGATTGTGTATAAAGTACTATAGTAATAATATAAGGGAACCCAGTGAGGAAGGAGGGAATTGGGGAGGGGATAAGGGAAATCCCAGGACCTATGGAACTGTGTCATAAAACGATAATGACAGAAATAATAAAAAGAAGTAAAAAAAAAACCACAGAAACTAAGTAAAACAGATAAAAACTACAGATGGATCATATATTGAAGAAATATACCAAGAAGTATTTTGTGAAACATAACTTAGAGCAATTTTTTGGATATATTTATTTATTAGCCCAGCAAAGTAGCTTAGCAGCCAAAGTCCTCGCCTTGTGTGCTCTGGGATCCCATATGGACGCCAGTTTGTGTCCTGGCATCCCTGCTTCCCATCCAGCTCGCTGCTTGTGACCTGGGAAAGCAGTCAAGGATGGCCCAAAGCCTTGGGACCCTGTACCCACATGGGAGACCTGGAAGAAGCTCCTGGCTCTTGGTTTCAGATTGGCTCAGCTCCTGTCATTCATTGCAGCCATTTGGGAAGTGAATCGTAGGACGGAAGATCTTCCTCTCTGTCACTCCTCCTTTCTGTGTATCGTATCTGACTTTCCAATAAAATAAATAAGTATTTTTTAAAATAATTTCCTTTAAAAAATTATATGTGTGTGTATATGTATTTGGAAGTCAGAGTTACAGGAAGAAGGGGAGACAGAGACAGAGAGATCTGTCATCCACTGGTTCATACCTCAAACCTCAATAACACCAAGCCTAAACCAGGCTGAAGCAGGAGTCAGGAGCTCCTTCTGGGTCTCCTATGCGGGTGGTTGGAGGTGATTGGGCCATCTTCTACTGCTTTACCCAGGCCAATATCAGGGAGCTGGATTAGAGGGAGTAGCTGGGACTCAAAAGCAGCAACGCAAGCAATCAAGCAGTGGCTTGCCTTATTACAGTGCAACCCTGGCCTCAGTGCTTGCATGTTTGTATGCTTATTTGTTTTAAGTTTTATCTGAAAGGCAGAATAAAACAGAGGGAGGGACACAGAGAGGGAGAAAGAGAGATTGTCTATTCTCTGGTTCACTTCGCAAACATCCACAAAATTGAGCCAGGCCAAAGCCAGGAGCCAAGAACTCCACTGAGGTCTCCCAAGTGAGTGGTAGGAACTCAGACACTTGAGTCATTTTCCAATACTTCCAGGCTTATTAGGAAGCTTATCCAGGGAGCTGGATCAGAAACAGAGTAGCCAGAACCCTAATATGGGATGTGAGCATCCCAAGCTGCTGCACTGTTCTTCGCACCTACCTCTCAATTTTATTTGTAAATGCAAAATAAACAAATTCATCTTGTGCTTGGAAACACAGAATTCCTACATGCTGCCATTAATATATTAAAAGATTTTGTGCATACCAGAAAGATATTATATCTGCTTTCAAGAATTATGAATTTGAAAGATTAGATTTATACAGGAACTAATTAGAGCACAAAAATTCTGAATAGCCTGTGAATTAATGTACATCCCACTTAAACCAATAGTTTGTGTGTATTAAAAAATCTTTAGGGTCCAGCATGATGGCCTAATGGTTAAATCCTCACCTTGCATCTTCCAGTATCCCTTAAGTGCTGGCTCATGTCCTAAATACTCCACTTCCCATCCAGCTGCATGATTGTGGCCTGGGAAAGCAGTAGAGGATGCCCAAGGCCTTAGGAACCTGCACTTGTATAGGAGACCTGGAGGAAGCTCCTGGCTTCTGGATTTGGATTGGCTCAGCATAGACCATTGTGGCCACTTCGGGGGTGAACCAGCAGGCAGAAGATCTTTCTCCTTCCCTGTGTAAGTCTGCCTTTCAATAAAAATAAAGAAATCTTAAAAAAAAAAAAAACTAAAGTGAGCCAATTTATCAGTCAGTAAAAATTCAGTTTTTTTAAAGATTTATTTATTTGTTATTGGAAAGTTATATATACAGAGAGAGAAACAGAGAGAATATATACAGAGAGAAAGACCTTCCATCTGCTGTTTCACTCTCCAAGTGACCACAACAGTCAGAGCTGAGCTGATCCAAAGACAAGAGCCAGGAACTTCTTCCGGGTCTCCCATGCAAGTGCAGGGCACCAAGGTTTGGGGCCATCTTCTACTGCTTTCCCAGGCCATAGTCAGGGAGCTGGAAGGAAAGTGGAGCAGCCAGGACAAAAATGGGTATCCATATGGGATTCCAGTGCTTACAAAGTGAGTTACCACACCATGCCCTCAGTTCAAATTCTTACATCCATTTGATTAGTTTATAATTGTGATCATTACGCAAAGTTCCCAGCTTACTTTAGATTGCTCTTATTGTACATTATATGGGCTTAAACAAACATATAATTACAGGTATCTATCCTTAGAGCATCATATAGAATTACTTCACTGCCTTAAAATTTGTTCTCTACCTATTTAACCCTTCCACATTACTAAAACTTGGCAACCTCTGGTCTTTTCAGTGTCTCCACAGTTTTGTCTTTCCTAGGATGCCATAGATAAGGAATCACACTGTATGTAGCCTTTCCAGATAGGCCTCCTTTGCTTAGTAATAACACAAATAAAGTTCTTCCTTGCCTTTTCATGGCTTGATAGCTCATTTCACTTTAACACGGAATAACATTCCATTGCCTGACTGTACTAGAGTTCATTTATTCATTCCTCTGTTGAAAGGAATTCCAAATTTTGGCAAACACAAATAAAACGGCTATAAATGTCTGTGTGTAAGTTTTTGAGCGGATATGTTTTCAACTCAGTTGGGTAAATACCAAGAAACACACGTCCTAGAATGTACACTAAGAATATTTTTAGCTTTGTAGGAAACTGCCAAGCTGGTCATATAATTTGTGAGCTCCTGTTACTGCACACCATCACCAGTGTTTACTGTTGTCAGTGTCCTGGACTTCAGCCAGTCTAGTAGAAGTATGATGGTATTTTATTGTTGTTTTCAATTTGCATTTCCCTGATGTCATAGACTGACATATGCTTATTTGCTAATGTGTCAAATTCTTCGGCTCATTTTTAAAAAATTATTAGTTTATTGTTGACTGCTTTGCCTTTAATTTTTTTTATATTTATTAAGTTTTCTTTGAAAGGCAGATAAGCAGAAAAGAGTTCTCTCACTCCCAGGTTCATTCTTCAAATGTCCACAATAGCCAGGTCTAGGCCAGACCAAAGCCAGTCTGGAACTCAGTGTGAGTCTCCCACGTGCATGTCAGTGGAGCCATTATCTGCTGTCCATCTGGGTGCACCTGAGCAGGAAGCTCCAATCAAAGGTCGATCTGAGACTGGAACCCACATGTCTCACCACTGAACCAAACGCTGCCTTTATTACTGTTAAATCTTAGGGGTTCTATGTATATTTTCAATACCAGTCATTTACCAACTATATCTTATATAAATGTCTATGACTGACCTATTGATTCTCTTAATAGTAACTTCTGACATGCAGAAAATTTTCATTTTAATTGATTGTATCTTAGCAGTGCCTTTAATATAATCACTAAAAAGTATCACCAAACCCACATGGATTTTTTTTAACTGTTATCTTCCAGGATTTTTTCTATTTTTATGTTTCATATTAGATTCATGATGTGTTTAAAGTTAACTTTTGTGAAGGGTGTGAGGTTTGTATTTAGATGCATTCTTTTCCTATGTATAGGTTCAGTTATTTTAGTAACATTTTGGAGGTCAATCTTTCTTCCCTTATGCTTCCTTTGCTCCTTTGTCGAAAATCAGATGACTTATTTATGTGGGTCTATTTTTGGACTCTCTATACTCTTCCATTGATCTGTCTATTCCTTTGCCAATATAACACTGTCTTGATGATTGTAAACTCATGACAAGTCTTGAAGTTGGATAATGGCAATGCTCCAACTCTGTTCTTTTCTTTCAATGTTATGGCATCTCCATGTAAAATTTAGAATTAGTTTTCCACTATCCACAAAACAACTTAGTAGCAGTTTGCTTGGGATTGCATTAAGTCTATAGGTCAAACTGATAAGTGCCATATTGACAGTTTCAAATTTTCCCAGCCATTAACATAAAACATCTCTAATACTTTCATTCTTTCAATGAAATTTTATAATTTTCCTCACAGATTATCTTGTACATATTTTTGTTAAACAGATACCTAAGCATTTCATTTTGCAAGTGCCAATTTAAATAGTATTGTGTTTTTAGTCACAAATTCCACTGTTCAGTTCTGACACACAAGTAAGTGATTACATATTTAACCTATGTCCTGAAATCTTGCCTTCTAGGTTCTAGGGAGAAAAATTGGTCAGATTTTCCTACAAAGGTGATAATATCTTCTGTGAACAAAAGACAGTTATTTCTTTCCTTTGCTTGTGTTGTTGCGTTGGACTTTCAGCATGATGCTAAATAGCAGTGGTAGAAAGGGATGTCCTTAACCTCCTCCTGTTTTTACCAGAAAAGCTTCTGGTTCCTTATCAGAAGTATGAGGTTAGGTGTACGTGTTCTGCAAATTTCTTACAAAGTTTAGGTAATTCTTCTCTCTTTCTGGTATACTGAGAGTTTTATCATGGATGAGTGTTTTGGCTTATCAATTTTTTTTTCTATATTGATTGATGTGATTGTGAAGTTTTCTTTTTCTTCCTTTTGGCTGTTGATTTGATGAATACCATTAGTTTTTGTAGTTGAAATAAATCTCACTTGGTCATACTGTGTAATTCTTTTTACATATTGCTAGATTCTATTCATTTTACTTAAGGATCTTTTCCTGCCTGATGTCTTTTAAGTATATATTGCTGGCAGATTATGAATTGACTCCACATGATCTCTGCCTTCTAAAATTTATGCTTTGTCTAAAGTCTCTTGAATGTGGGCCTTTAGTCAATAAAATATGACAAAGATAATGGGATATCCTGTCACCCTTGACTTAGGCTGTATGCCACTCGGTCTTGCAGGACTTATACTACAGACTCTCTTTACTGGCCTTTGGGATATAAACAGCCATGCCAGAAAGTTCACACTGTAAGGGACTTTGGTCAGCCTCAAGAGTGTGCAGACTGTTGCTGAGAGCAAAGGTTAGTCTCCAAGTCGCATCCCACAGGATGCAGCCTTCTCTCCCTCCCAGTGCCACAATCACAAAGAAAATAGTGCAGCCAAAAACTTGAGTAAGCTTGAAAGCAGATCATCCCCCATCAATCCTCTAGATAAGAATGTAGTCCAGCCAATGTTTATTAAATCTGTGAGATCCTAAACAGAGGACCCAGTTAATCCAGTCCTAGGCTCCTGACACACAAAACCTATGATATAATATATGTATGCTATTTAAGGCAGTATGTGTGTAGTAATTTGCTACAAATTAGTAAAAAAAAAAAAAGTAATGCAGCAGAAATTTTTAAATACTACTAACAATGTAACTGAATCATGTGATAGTGTTATGTCTTATTCATTTGCTTAAAAAAAAAAGCCAAAAACCTTTGTCTTTTAACAGGATTTCTCTTCCAACCTAGGAGCAACAATTTTTCACATTTGGTCTGATTTTGGAGAAAACACAATAATTCCAGAAGTACAATGTATGAAAATTGGTATGTACTGTATCTGCATTAACTAGGAAAAATAATAACTCTCATTAATCCTCCAATTTTAAATAAACCTTGCACTGTTAAGATGCTTGGTAACCAATTATACTTTTCATATTATCATTAAATTCAATTTACTAAAATTTTAAGAATTTTTAAACATATCTTCGATGAAAATTCATCTGTCATTTCCTTGTAATATTTTTATAACATTTTTATATCAGGATAATACCGTCGTCATAGAAAGAACTCAGAAATATTCCCTCTGTTTCAATTATCTCAGACAGTTTGTATTGAGAGAGTACTAATTCTTCCTTAAATGTTTCATGAAATTCAAGAGAACTAGAATTTTGTTTCTGAGATTTTTTTTAACTACAAATTCAAATGCCTTAATAGAGTTGGAGTTATTCAGGTTATCTACTTCTTGTAAACAAATCTTTGGTAGTTTGTCTTCCAAAGAATGTAAACATCTTATCTGTTTTTCAGTGTATTGTCAAAAAGTTCTTAATCATATTCCCTTACTATCTATGTCTATGTTGTCTGCTCATGCATGTATCTTATGCTTAATAACTTTAATTATTGCCTCTTCCATTATCATTCCATTATCAATAGTGGCAATTTGTGGTTTTTTTTCCTTTTTTTCTCAATAACAGTTTGACTAGGGATTTATCACTTGTTTTATTTTCTAAGAATCTGGTTTCGGGTTCAGTAATTTTCATTAATGAATTTCATTGTTTTTTCTCTTTCCGTTTCATTGATGTCTCTTACCATCACTTTTTTTTTAATTGATAAGGCAAATTTACAGAGAGAAGGAAAGAGGGAGGGAAAAAAATCTTTCATCTACTGGTTCACTCCTCAAATGGCTACAACTGAATCAATCCAAAGGCAGGAGCCAGGAGATTTTCCAAGGTCTGCCACACAGGTGCAGGATCCTAAGGCTTTGGGTCATCCTCCACTGATTTTCTACACAGCAAACAGGGAGCTGGATGGAAAGTAGAGCAGCCAGGACACGAACTGGGGCCCAAATAGGATGTCAGTGTTTGGAGGTGGAGGATTGAACCATTATGTCACGCTCTGTTACCATCTCATGTTTACCCTTCCTGACAACTCTAGATTTAGTTTGTTTTTTCATGTTTCTTAAAATGGAAATTGAGATCATTCATTAAGATCTTCCTTCTTTTCTATTAGAGGCATTTTAATGCTATCAATTTCCCTTCAAACATTACTGTTGCTGCATCCAACACATTTTAAAATATTGTATGCTTGTTTTAATCAAACACTTGAACTCCTTCCTGAAAATGACTAGTTAGAAGGGTTTTTATTAAAATTCAGTTTCCAAAAGCTTGAAATTATCCTAACAGCTATATTACTGAATTCTAACATAATTCCATTGCTGCCTGAGAACATACTCTTTATGGTTTTGATCTGTTTAATGACATGAGGCTTGTACGACAGCCTAGCAAGCAGCCAATGTAAATAAATTATCTGTGAACTTGAAAAGAGAATCTGTATCCTACTGCTGTTCAATATTTCATTATTTCATAGTGTTGTTCAATTCTTACTGTTCCCTCCCCTCATTAGTTCTATCAATGTGGACAGACAGTTGCAGTCTCGTTAAAATCATGGACGTGTTGAGATGAGCATTTAGCCTGGTGATTTAGACACCCATATTCTATTCTGCAGTATCTGAGTTCAGTAGCTGGCTCTGGAGGCCAACTTCAATTTCCAGCTAATGTGGATCCTGAGAGGCAGGAGTGATGGCTCAGGCAGATGGATTTCCTGTCCCTCATGTTGGAGACCCGGACTGAGTTCCCAGTTTCTGTCTTTGATTCAACCCAGGCCTGGCCACTGTGGGTAATTGGGGAGTGAACCAGCAAAGAAGAGCTCTCTCTGTGTCTGTCTTTGTGAATTTCAAATAATAACTTTTTAAAACTGCAGATGTCTATTTTTTCATTTCAGTTCTACCAGTTTCTGCATCATTTAAAATCAATTTTAGGCATATACTTATTTATGAATCTTATGTCCCCTTGATAAAGTAACCCCTTAACCATGAAGTGAACTTCTTTCTCTTAAATAATATTGTTTGCTTTCAGACCTGTCGTGTCTGATATCATAGCCACTATTCCTTACTTTTTGTTAGTGTTAGCATTGATATATCTTTTCCCATTCATTCATTTTCAGTAGTATTTATTTCTTTATATCTGAAGTAGTCTTCTTGTGGATGATTTGTTTCAAATCTGGCTACTTATGACTAAGCTTAATTTTACCACTTCACTTTTTATTGCTATATGGCCTTCCTGTTTTAGTTGCCTGCTTTCCTCTTTTTTTTTTTTTTTAACTATTTTATGGTTTGAGGGAGTGTCTATTATAATTCCACTTTACCGCCTGGCTATTATGTTAGTTCCAACTCCTTGTTCTAGATTCTGTACATATGCCTTGATTTGAATGTGACACTTACATATGTTGAAACATACTCTTCAGGACATAGGAATCAACAGGGGCAACTTTTAAAGTTTAGGTTTGGTTAATGAGAATACCAAGATCAGGGTTTTGACAGGGCTGGTTTCCTCTGGACAATGTGAGAAAAATCTGCCCAAGCCTCTCTTTTAGCTTCTGATCATTGCCAGCATTCCTTAGCATCCCTTGTCTTAGAGATGCATCACTTCAGTATCTGCCTCCATCTTCCCAGGGCCTTCCCTCTATGTCTGCATGTCTTTATGGCTTCACATGCCACAAATCATTAAGGTGGGGTGTACCTTAATTCAGCATGATTTCATCTTTACTAATTATATATACAGAGACTTTTTTTCACAAGTCATATTTTGAGGCTTCAGATGAACTGAATTTGGTAGGATATTGTTGCATCCAGTGTGGCTCTTCATTCTAGATTGTTTCACTCAAGTGTTGCTCACCTTTTCTGCCGCAGTGTCCATTGCATCCTTAATGTCATCCAGTGCATTTTTCAGCTTATCATTATCATTCTTTTGCTACAGTAGTCAAATTTGGGTATTTTTTATACTATATCTCCACTTAACATGACCAATATTTTCTGTGCCTTAAACATACATATATAGATATAACTTCAAGTTCCATATCTAACAATTCTCTAATTTTTTAGTCTATAGTTGCCTTTTTCAAAAAAGATTTAGTTATCTATTTGTTTGTTTATTTGTTTGAAATAAATCGACAGAGAGAGAGAGAGAGAGAAATAGAGAAATCCTTCACTCACTAGTTGGTCCAGACTAAAGTCCAGAGCTAAGGGGGACCAGTGGTGTATCCAGCTAATCCTCTGCCTGCCAGCACAGGCTTCCCATGTGGGTGCCAGTTCATGTCCCAGCCGCTTCACTTCCCATCCAGCTTCCTGCTTCTGGACTGGGAAAGCAATGGAAGATGGTTCAAATCCTTGGGCCACTGCAACCATGCGGACACCCAAAAAAAGTTCCTAGTCCCTGGCTTAGGACTGGCCCCACTCTAGCTATTGCAGCAATTTGGGGAATGAACCAGCAGATGGAATCTCTCTCTCTCTCTTTCTCTCTCTCTCTCTCTCTGCCTTTCAAATAAAAACAAATAAGACTTCAAAAAAAGTCAAGAGGTACAAACTCTATAAGGGTCTCCCACATGGGTGGCAATAACCCAAGCACTTAGTCTGTCAACTCTTGCTTCCCAGGTGCATTAGCAGGAAGCTGGATTGAAGGTGGAGGAGGGACTATATCCCCCACCCTCTAATATGAGATGTTTAACTTACTGGGCCCCTATTAGCTGCCTTTTGTCATTATAGGTCAAATATTTCTGACTCTGAATACCTGACAATCTTTGCTATCCAATGCCATATTTTGTGATTTTACTTGGTTGGTTTATACTCATAATATTATTCAAAACTCTGAGATCTAATTAGCTTACTTAAAAACAATGTTATCCTTTCAGCCGCACTTTTAAGCTTTATTGAATCAGATCAGAATGATTATCAGTCTGGGTTTAAATTTTTTTCAGAGTACTCCACATGATGTCCAGTGAGTGAAGCCACTGCCTACAATGCCAACATCCCATTTGAACACCAGCTTGAGTCCTGGTTGTTCCACTACTAATCTAGCTCCTTGCTAATGAAGCTGAGAAAGCAGCAAAAGATGGTGTACATGCTAGGTGGCAGTAGATTATGGCTCAAGTGTTTGGACCCATGCCACCCATGGGAAATACAGATGGAATTCCTGGTTCCTGGCTTCATTCTGGTCCATTCTGGTTATGATAAGCATTTGAAGAGAGAATCAGCCAATAGAAGATATCTTCTCTGTGTGTGTGTGTGTGTGTGTGTGTGTGTGTGTGTGTGTCTCTGCCTTTCAACTTGATAAAAGAAGTATTTCCTTAAATATTGGTGTAATTTGTTCAATAAGATAACAAATATTGGGAAGTTTGAATGTTACAAATTTCCCTTAACAAAGTCTATTTGAAAAGTACAGGACAGAGATCTGTGGGTAAGGCTGTTGCCTGTGATGCCAGCATCCCTTATGGGCACCAGTTTGAATTCTACCTGCTCCATTTCCAACCCAGCTACTTGCCCATAGCCTGGGAAGAGTGACAGAAGATAGCCCAAATATCTGGGTCCCTGGCACCCACATAGAAGAGCCAAGTAAAGCTCCTAGCTCCAACCTAGCCCAACCCTGCAGCCATCTGGAGAATGAACCGATGGATACAAGATCTCTCCCTGTGTTTCACCTCTCTCTCTCTCTCTCTCTCTCTCTCTGCCATTTTTCTCTTTATCTCTAAATCTGACTTTCAAATAAATACATAAATCTAAAAAAGAGAGAATTCCTTTGTGAACACAATAATAAGAAATAGTGAAAAACAAAGCTCTCTGCATTTAATTCTAGATGTGATATATGAGCCATCAGCATGAGGCCTCACAATTCTACCCACACATTATAAGCCTCCAATACATTTGTCTCTGCAAGCCCTGGCATTCTTTTAGCCCACAGTTGCTTTGAGTAGTAAGATTTCTTGACTTGCCATGACAAGGTTCTGTGTATTATGAACACACAATGGGATAAATTATTTGAAAGGACCTAATTGTTTATCATTCTATGTCCCACAAGGACTGGTCAGAGTATTTATATAAAATATATACTATATATAAATATATAGTATATATTTTTATATATATATATAATATATATATAATCTAGATATCAGACTCTAAAGTTCAAATCATAACTGAAGAGGTTGTTTTGTCACTGTGCTAGGGAAAGGCTCCCAGCTGGCATGTGAAACCTGCAAGACTTGAGCAACAGACAACACAATGGAAACAGTGACATTCTAAAGCACCCTTATGTCAGATATTAGACCTTCAGAAAATAACTTTTTAACCATTTGCTTTCATTTTCTTTGCCAAATTTCATCCTTTAGGAAAAGTTTCTCTTCAAACCCAAGAGGTTCTATCTAAACCTATCAACACCACTAGGTTCTTCACATTTGTATGATATTTACCTGTGGCAGAGATACAATAGATATCTACTATTTCTTATTTAACACTCGTTGAAACACTTTCCATAGAAAAGAATTTTTCCTTAGTGTCTGTAGCTTTGGTTGCCTAAAAAAATAGGAGAGCAATTCCTTTTAAAACATAAGATAGCCTTGGTGTTTCCAACATACACTTGAAGACCTGGAACAAAAGTCTTACTTATTTCCATATCTGCTACATTTTTATTAGAAATAGTAAATCTGATAATGCCATTTTTCCATATTGGAGACGAATATACTACTTATTTGAGAACTGGAGTTCAAACCTATTCATCCAGAGATTCATATGAACAAGGAACATACTAATAACAATAGTAATGTATGTTTTTAACATTTATTCATTTATTTGAAAGTTAGAGCTATACAGAGAGAGAGCGAGATCATCAGTCTGCTGTCTCACTCCCCAGAAGGTTGCAATGATCTGGGCTGAGTGAGGCTGCAACCAGGAGCTTCATCCAGTCTCTCAAGAGGGTGGTAGAGACCCAAACACTGGGCTCATTTTTCACTGCTTTTCCTAACAGTTTCCATTAACAGTAAACTGAACTATAAATGGAGTAGACTGTTTTACCTGCTATGCCTTAAATATTACTTTTCACAGTGATTAATCTTACTAGGTCACTGTGAACCAGTGTAAATATGACAGGGCAAAACACAAATTCTTAATTTAGAGTACTATGCTTTAAAAATACTAGGTTCATTTTTCAAAAACTGATAGAGGGCCTGGTGTGGTGGCCTAGCAGCTCAAGTGCCCACTTTGAATGCACCGGGATCCTGGCATTGTAATCCTGGCAGCCCCGCTTCCCATCCAGCTCCCTGCTTATGGCTTGGGAAAGCAGTCAAGAACGGCCCAAAGCCTCGGGACTCTACAATCCAAGTGGGAAACCCAGAGGAAGTTCTTGGGTCCTAGCTTGAGATTGGTGCAGCACCAACTCTTGTGGACACTTTGGGGGTGAAATCAGTGGATGGAAGCTCTTTCTCTCAGTCTCTCCTCCTCTTTTTATATCTGACTTTGCAATAAAAATAAATCTTTTTAAAAAATGATAAAAAGTCTAGAACAGATCATTAAGCCTGAAGCTTTTTAGTACACGTCACATACCAATGAAGGTGAGCCTGAATAGAACAGACATATTGTAGTAAAAAGCACGGAAGAATCTCCTGGCTCCTGGCTTTGGATCGGCTCAGCTCCGGCATTGCAGCCACTTGGGGGATGAACCAGTAGATGAAAGATCTTTTTCTCTGTCTTTCCTTCTCCTTGTGAATCTGCCTTTCCAATAAAAATAAATAATCTTTAAAAAAAAAAAGTCACTGTTAAGGGGCAGGTGCCATGGTGTGGTATCTTTGCCACAGGTAACCAACTCAACGTTTTCCCTGGGTTGCTGATTTTGTCACATAGTTATTCACTCACAATGCTTTGGAAAGTCAATATTTTATGAGAACTTGATTTTCCTAAGTGATAGAAGGTGATGGAAATGGGCTAACACCGTGACATAGAAGGCTAAGCGTCTGCCTGCAGCTCCAGCATATCATGAATGCTGGTTCATGTCCTGGCTACTCCACTCAGATGCAGCTCCTTGCTTATGGCCTGAGAGAGCAGTGGAGGACAGCTCAAGTCCTTGGGCCCTTGCATCCAAACGGGAGACCCAGAGGAGGCTCCTGACTCCTGGCTTTGCATCAGTCTACTTCCTGCCACTGCAGATATTTGGGAAGTGAATCAGTGGATAGAAAAGACCTCTGTCTCTCCTTCTTTCTGCAACTCTGCCTTTCAAATAAATATTTTTTAAAATAATTTTTAAAATGTCATAGTTCAGACCTACTCATAGACTTCTGTCATTTTTGATGATAATATGTATCATCTTGTGGTTACAGTCTTTGAGGAGAAATTTACAGTACAGCCAGCACATTGGGAGTTCATGCAGGAAAACAGACAATAGCTGTTCACAAGGAAATGAAAACCAATTCACATATTTCATTGACTAAAAAAAAAAATTAAGCATCGCTTAATCACTTACTTTTATGGCACTTGCAAAAGGCTTTAATGTTTAACTCATCAGTGATTCCAAACAATTGAACTCTTACGAAGCTCTGATAATCTCTACACCTAAAATTAGCTAATTGATAAGGAAATCAACTTTAATAGTGGTAGGTCAAGGGGCAAAAGTGAAGCAGCTGAGGAAAGTAGTGAAGTTGAGGGCATTTACATTTTGTTATTTCATGAGAGTATACAATGAAGACTCTAACATCTTTACAAGTAATCAGAGTATTGAGCATCTACAAACCACACATTTTGATAGGCACATTATGTGCTTAGCTTCCCAACAATTGCTATGTAGTAAGGGAAGGTATTCTTGGAAGTAATGTGAGTCACATACATGGATGTACAAACATTTGCCATTTGGAACTGCATCAGTCATGGTTCAGTCAAACTCTAACAGACCAATTGAGTAAAGTACAACAATGGAATTGTTTACAAAAATGTGAGCAGGAAAGGGCTAATGCAGAATCCTGTGAGGCTAGTAATAGTAACAGCCCCAAGAGAAGCAATAGCAGCTGTGATCTGCAGAAGACAACCTATCAGAGCCTACTGGATGGGAGATGTACCCCTCTATGCCTTAGTTTTGGCCATAGAGGGAAAGAGATGGAAAAATAATGCTCAAATGTACTTTCCTCCTTCCTGCAAATTTCCTGCTGGTGCTCCCTTTTGACCAAATCCAACCAGAGCCTGCAAGGGAGCTTAGCCCGTACAGTGCAGGGATTCCCAAAGGCAAGCATGAGGCAGAATCACCTGGAGGATCTGCTGCAACGCTGATTGCATTGCCCACCTCTAGGTTTGATTCATTTTTAGTAGATTCCAGGTGAGGATGATGATGTTTGTTCAGGGGTCACACTCAGAAAACCAGAGTTAATCTAAACAGGTCAGCCTCTCCGGCAGAAAGCTGGGTAGAGGAGGGAATAGTGTACAATTGGAAGTCATCCATCACAGGCACAACAAAAGCTGGTGTGAGGACAAAAGACTTATTTATCCCTAAATAGCTGCCTCTGATGGCTGTCCTTTTGTTTTGTTCTTTTTTTCATCCTCTGTGAATGCCAACAGGTTTACTTGTTGCCTTGGTTCAGAAAAAAGTTTGAAGTATTTTCAACATACCTTCTAAAGAGCCCCGTTTAAAAGGCCCAAATTTGAGACAATGTCTAGTCTAGACTGACTCTCACCAACCAGAACGGTGCCTGCAAGGAAGGTGGTGACAGACGTGGCAGGAAAGAACTTTGACTTTTCCTTATGCCACTGTATTCAAGAGCCCTGGGTACTATTTGTAAAAGAGAACCTAGAAAATTGAGTTTCAATGCTAACTCTATGACAGATGCTTATGAATGTCCTGACTATAATAAAACATAATTAAATTTTGGATCAGTGGGCTCATCAATCAAGACTTGCAGTAACTGAAACAAGAGGCTGAGCTGCACTGATTTCTCGACGATAACACAGAGTTTGCTCTTACTAATCCTTGCTGTGTCTTCATTAAAGGCCAACAATAAGATTATGCTAGAAACAATGAAATACTTCCTAGCAGAGCAGAAGTAGAATGTAAAACTAAAAGCTCAAATTTTTACCCTGCTCTCTGTAAATTAAGAAGAGTATGTCAGACTAATGAACAACCTACTTGGGAAAATTTGTAGACAAGGTTTAATCTGTATTCCATAGTGGAAAGGTTTTACCCATTTCCTGGCAGAGATCTCGTAACAGCCTAACTTTCATAAAAAACAAGAAGTTCTTGGGGCAAGCATATGGGGTAAGATGCCACTTGAGAAACCTGCTTCTCATACTGTAGTGCCTGGGTTCAAGCGCTGGCTCTGCTTCAGATTGCAGATTCCTGCTAATATGCACAGTAGGAGACAGCAGATGACAGCTCAAATGTATGGGTCCTGTCACCCATGTGGAACACTCACACTGTTCCACGATCCTGATGTCAGCCTAGCCCCGGCCCACATGACGCAGGCACTTCGGAAGTGAACAGATGGATGTACGATGTCTCTCTCTGTCTCTCTGTCTTCCAAATAAAATAAGATTTTTAAAAAGGCACCCAAGAAATGCTTATAAATCACAATTATTTCATTTATTCCACCAAGTCCTTCACATTCTCTTTAAGTTACCTACTCTGACAAGTACACAGTATTTTCTATTTGCTTTTTTAAAAAGATTTTTAAGATTTCTATTGGAAAGGCAGAGACAGAGAGAAGAAAAGATCTTTCATCTGCTAGTCACTCCCCAAATGGCTGCAACAGCTGGAACTAAGCCCATCCAAAGCCAGGAGCCTGGAACTTCTTCTGGGTATTCCATGTGGGTGCAGGGTCCCAACACTTTGGGTCATCCTCTACTACTTTGCCAAGCTGTAGGCAGAGAACTGGATCAGAAGTAGAGCAACCAGGACAGGAACGAGCATCCATATTGGATGCCAGTACTTGCAAGTAGAGGATTAGCCAATTGAGCCTTTGTACCAGGCCCAGTATTTTTGTATTTATTTGTTTTGTGGGATTCTGTTACTTAAAATTTTCAGAGAGATAAAAGCAAATTATGTTTAAGAGCTAGCATTGGAACAACAGTTAAGATGTTGATTGGTACACCCACGTCTGACATTGGAGTGCCTGGATTTGAGTTCTGACTCCACTCTTCATTGTGGCTTCCCGCTATTGTACACTTTGGAAGGTTAGAGGTGATGTTAGGTTCCTGCAACCCACATGGAAAATCCTGACTCCCAGTTTTAGCCCAGCTCAGCCTGACTGCTGTATTTGGGGAGTAAATCAGCAGATAGGAGACATCTCTCTGTCCTTGTTTCTCTATCTATCTTTCTCCCTTTCTCTCTCTCTGTACATTTACCTTTAAAAGGAAAGAGAGAAATATTTAAATCAGAATTCTAGTTACAACATTACTAATGAAACTAGGAATGGCAGACATTTACCAGAATATTCTCCATTTATTTATGTATTGTTGTATTCATTTATGTATAGGAAAATTTTAAGACTATAATTTATAACATTCATTTAAGAATCAAACCAAAGAACTATTTCACCTAGTAGGTCTGTAAGTATTATTCGTTCTTTTAGAATTTATATGTTCATCTACGAAATTGTATTCAATACTCTATTCTCTTTTTAAAGATTTATTTTATTCTCATTTGAAAGAAAGACAGAGAAAAAGATCTTCCATTCCCTCTGTCCCCTGGTTCATTTTCCAAATGGCTGCAATAACCAGAGCTGAGCCAATCCAAAGCCAGAAGTCAGAAGCTTCTTCCAGGTCTCCCACATGGGAGCAGGGGAAATTTCACTGCTTTTTCAGGCCACAATCAGAAAGCTAGATCAAAAATAGAGCAGCCAGCACTGGAACCGGAGCCCATGAGGGAAAAAGAGCACCACAGGCGGAAGCTTAGCCTGTTATATTACAGCAGGTGGTCCCAACATTTGATTCTTTAAAAGTTGGTTAGGATCAAAACAATGTTGTACAGAATAGACAAAGAATAAATGCACCAATATTTACTACACAGCACACTAATTTAGATTATTTGGTCAAATAATAGAAGTTAAGTCAGTAGGAAGATATGTGTTGTAAGTCATTTTCCTCACAACCCTATTTGCCTAGTCCTCCTAGGATAGCTGCTTTACTATGATGGCACAGAGCCAGCAATGCTGCAGCCATCGTTTGGGGCAACATGAGCCCTAGACATACTGAAAGCTTCAAAGTGGGATTGAAGGCCAGAAGGAACAGGCTAAAGGGGAGCCGTAAGAATGGGCATCAATGTGAATCTCAGTGCCTGAGATGAGGGGACAACACAGGCTAGTATCTTAATCTCCCCCAAGAGTTTCATCAAATAAATGACACATAAAATGAGAACAAAACCTCTAGTGAAAAATGAGCACAAGTTTGATGCACAGTAACATCAGGTTAAAAACCAAACTAGGGGCCCGGTACAGTAGCCTAGCGGCTAAAGTCCTTGCTTTGCACGCACTAGGATCCCATATGGCTGCCAGTTCGAATCCCAGCAGTCCTGCTTCCCATCCAGCTCCTTGCTTGTGGCCTGGGAAAGCAGTCAAAAATGGCCCAAAGCATTGGGACCCTGCACCCGTGTGGGAGACCTGGAAGAGCTCCTGGCTCCTGGCATCGGACCACTTCAGCTCCAGCCATTGAGGCCACTTGGAGAGTGAACCATCGGACCGAAGATCTTCTTCTATGTCTCTCTTCCTCTATACATATCTGTCTTTCCAATAAGATCAATAAATCTTAAAAAAAAACAATCAAATTGGGCTGGCATTCTGGCAAAATGAGTAAAGACACCAATGCTCATATTCCATCTTCATTTGCACATTGGTTCATGTTCCAGTCACTTCACTTCTGATCCAGCTCCCTGCTGAGAGAAGCAGGGGAAGATGGTTCAAGTGCTTGGGCCCCTGCCACCCATGTGTGAGACCCAGATGAACCTTTCAGCTGCTCATTTTGGCCAGGCCCCGCCCTGACCATGGTGGTCATCTGGAGAGTGAACCAGTGGATGGAGGATCTCTCTTTCTGTAACTCTTTCAAGTAAATAAATAAAAATCAAATGAGTTCAATATGACTAACTATAAAATCATCAAAATAGTAGAGCAGGACATAAAAGGAAAAGCAAAATAACTATTTCTCTCTTAAGCTTCTACCAACATTTTTCATTTTCTTTTGAAATCTTCCAGACATTTTCTGTAAAAATTCAAATAATCTGGGCCCGGCACGGTGGCACAAGTGGTTAAGGTCCTCTCCTTGCACGCCCGGGATCCAATGTGGGCGCCGGTTCTGTCCCCGGCAGCCCCGCTTCCCTTCCAGCTCCCTGCCTGTGGCCCAGGAAGGTGGTCGAGGACGGCCCAAAGCTTTGGGACCCTGTACCCACGTGGGAGACCCGGAAGAGGCTCCTGGCTTCAGATCGGCATTGGCCGTTGCGCTCACTTGGGGAGTGAATCATCGGACGGAGGACCTTCCTCTCTGTCTCTCCTCTCTGTATATCCGCCTTTCCAATAAAAAAAATAATAAAAATAAATCTTAAAAAAAATTCAAATAGTCATTGTTTATACACAATTAGATCATACTTTATCTCTTACTTAACAAGTCTTAGAGATTTTGTTACAATGGTATATATAGATCTACTCCACAAAATCTATTATCATACAGATTATAGTAACTATAACTTAATTAAATCCATCCCCTCTTGATTGGCAGGTTGCTTCTAAGTTTTCCTTATTAAAGGCATTTTTCAATTAAAAAAAAAAACACAAAAAATACCATTTCTCACCTTTTAGGTTAGCAATCAAAAAGGGTTTTTTTTTAAAAGATTTATTTACCTATTTATTTATTTGAAAGGCAGAGTTACACAGAGTGAGAGAGGAAGTGAGTAAGAGAGAGAGAGATCTTCCATCCACTGGTTCACTTTCCAAATAGCCACAATAGCCAGAGCTAGGTCAGGCTGGAGGCAAGAGACAGTAGTTTTATTTGGGTCTCCAGTGTGGGCACAGGGGGTCAACCACTTGCACTATCTTCAACTACTTTTCCAAAGCTATTAGCAGAAAGCTAGATCAGAAGTGAAACAGCTGGGACATGAACTAACATCCATATTGGATACCAGTATTACAGGAAGTGGCTTAACTCACACATCACCATGCTGGCCTCAGAAATCAAAAAGTTTAAAAGCATACTTTATTAGCAAGGCAGTAGGGAAACCAGCCTTATACATGGCTGAGAGGGAGGCACAACAACTTTCCTATAGAAGAGAATCTAGTATTATCTAGTAAAATAATATAAACATGAATTTCCCTACCAACCTAGCAGTTCTGTGTTTAGGAATTTATTTCTAATGCTTAATTGCAAAACTATTCTAGCAGATGGTGCAGCAGACTACTCAGATTCCCCTTTGATCCCACTTTTGTGTGCACAGTAAGTAGATTACTCTTCACTGAAATCCTCCCTACAAATTGTCATTTTAAAAAATATATAGTTTCATTTGTTTTCATTTTATTTGAAAGTCATAGAGATAGAGAAATCTTCTACACAGTGGTTCGCTCCCCAAAACTCAACACAGTAAGGTTAGGGCAGTCCAAAGCCAAGAGAATGAGTCAATCCAGGTCTTCCATTTGGGGGCAGGGATCCAAGAACTTGGACCATCACCTGCAGCTTCCCAGAGTGCACATAACTAGGTAGCTAGAATCAGAAGTGGAGCCATAATTTCAATTGGGCACTCCATTGAGGGTGGGATGTTGGTATGCCAAGTACTAGCACAACTGCTGTGCCAAATGCCTGCCCAGCAACAAACTGCCTTTGAACAAAGATGGCTGCCTCCCTATCCACAACTAACTTTTCCATTTAAGCACACAGGGACTCTGCCCCTACACTTCAAGAAAGAACAACTTTAAAAATCCATTTGGTGGGCCCGGCACGGTGGCGCAAGTGGTTAAAGGTCCTCGCCTTGCACCCCCGGGATCCCATATGGGCGCCGGTTCTAATCCCGGCAGCCCCGCTTCCCTTCCAGCTCCCTGCTTGTGGCCTGGGAAAGCAGTGGAGGACGGCCCAAAGCTTTGGGAACCTGCACCCACGTGGGAGACCCGGAAGAGGCTCCTGGCTTCGGATCGGCATAGCACTGGCCGTTGCGCTCATTCAGACGGAAGATCTTCCTCTCTGTCTCTCCTCTCTGTATATCCGCCTTTCCAATGAAAAAAAATAATAAAAATAAATCTTTAAAAAAAAAATCCATTTGGTTCCATATTTATGCATGGATTTGGCCAAGGCCTCTGGTGCAATATTATTGCACTTCAGCTCTCCCCAAAGTCCAACTGTATTTCCTTCACATCTTGTGAGGAACTTACCCGAAAGCACTCACTAATAATTTCCTGCATAAATTCAAAATTTGTTTCACAGAGATACAACAAAGGAGAATTTGGAATGGTAATTTAGAGCTGGATTATCAACCAACTGACTGAGGAGCATATCCCCAGTGGCAGGACCTGGTATGCTCTAGCAGCATAACTGTTAAAACTTTAGATGTAGTGAACTGGGATGGATCATCAGTGGAAGGAAAATGTACTGGCAGTTGTACTACCTCAGGCTTTGTGGAAGTATTAGTTGTAAGAAGAATGGAATCAAATATCCGTTGTTGGGTGCCACTGATGAACCAGAAGAAGGCAATCAAAGGCTGAAAATAATTATCAATTTAAGTAGTAATGCAAAACTTGAAACTCAGCAACTTCCTTGGCAACAGATAAAGGACTCACCTTCTGTAGGCAGAGGACAAAAAAACGGGAGGATCAAGCTGAGGCTCAGGTTCCGGATTACATGAGTAGAAGAGTTGCAGAGAAAGTGAATTCTACATCTTGCAGAGTCTGATGTTTCCAAGTAGGGGCCTGGTGGGAAAAGATGCCAAATTCCTCACTGTAGGAGATGAAACTCACACATAATCAACAAGTGAAAATAAACCCTATGGTGCTGGAATAAAGTCAGTAATATCAGTATGAACCTGAAGTTAGTTTCATTACTAGATAGATAGAGCCTAATCACTAATAGATATGTGTGCTAGAAAGGTTTTTGTATACATACATGTATCTAGCCCTGGCTAATAGGTCACAGAATTAATCAAACTCCTGCAGCAAACAGGAGTAAAGTGAGCCTGCATGCACATCTTTGTCTCAAAAATACCACTTTCCATTAAAAAAAAAGAAGAAAGAATGGAGATTTCTTGGATAACAACTGGGGCAGAGGAAGTAAGATGTAAGCTACATTAGAATATCACAGATTATGAAAGAGTTAAACAACAAAGCATGATGAGGACATCTGACACTGAAGTTATGATCCCACTTGGGATGCCAACGTAACTAATCAGAGACCCTGAGTCTGAGTCCCACTCATTTACTCAACCAGCTTCCTACAAGGTTGTACCGAGAAGACAGCAGAGATGGCTCAAGTAGCTGAGTCCCACCTAGGTGGGAGACCCAGACTGAGTTCTGGCCTCTTGGCTTCATCCTGGCCCAGCTTCTGCTCTTACAGGCACTTAAGAAGTGAATCAACAAGTGGAAGAGAGCACTTGCTTCTCTCTCCCTCTCTCTCTCTATCTCTGTGTCTCTCATTCTCTTTCTCCCTCTCTCTCTTTCTGTCTCCCTCTTTCTCTCTCTCAATGGATTACAGGTATCTCTTCAGATCTCTTCAGAATATCTCCACAGTCTAATGCTATGTCATTCACGTACTGATTCCAATATCAATTTACAAAAAAAAAAAAAAAAAAGGAAAAGAAAAGGAATCCCTCTGCATGTCTGCATACAGCATTCACTTCCTTCTTTGAGGACTTAATACAAAAATCACCTTGTCTGTGAGGCCTCCTTTGATCATCCTATATCAAAAAGCATCTGCTCCTCTGCTTTGAATGCAGAGCTTGCTTTCTCGTTCACCCTACTTTATTTTTCTCACTTGGCATACTGTATAATATGCATATTCAGTTAACATCCTCAGTCTCCATCCAAAATCTTTGTCTGGGCCTAGATTGTGTCTGTTTTATCAATTGTGATCTCCCTTTACTTTCAAAAACATTCAATTCAGGGACTAGTACCATCATGTTGTAGGCTAAGCCTCCACCTGAGGTGCGGGCATACCAGATCCTGGGCGAGCTGCTCCACTTCCAATCCAGCTCCCTGCTTGCAGCCTAGAAAGTAAGGAGTATGGCCCTTGAACCCCAGTACCCACATAGGAAACCCAGAAGAAGCTACTGGTTCCTGGCTCCTGGCTTCAGATTGTCTCAGCTCCAGCCACTGTGGCTATTTAGGGAATAAACCAGTGAATGGAAGACCTCTCTCTGTCTCTCCTCTTGGTAACTCTACCTTTCAGATAAAAATAAAATAACTCTTAAAAAAAGAAACATTCGATTAGACAGTAATGTGTGTTCAATATGTATGTGCTGAATGAACCTCAAATTGGAAATAACTCATCATTAAGAGGTAAATGGATAACAAACTGTGGTACATCTGTACAATGGAATACTACTCAATGATATAAAGGGAGTAGCTGTGGATGGTCTTAAAATCACTACATGAAGAGCCCTCATGGCTAAAGTCCCCGCCTTGCATGCACTGGGATCCCAGATGGGCACTGTTCATGTGAATCAACAGATGAAAGATCTTCCTCTCTGTTTCTCCTCCTCTCTGTATATCTGACTTTCCAATAAATACAAATAAATCTTTTTTAGAAATCACTACATGGAGTCAAAAAAGTCAGAAACAAAATATTAAATATTATATGATTCCATCTGTGTGAAATACAAATGAAAGGCAGTTCGGTAGAAACCGAGGATCAAATGGGTAGAGGAGAAAGAGCGACTTAGTCCATTCTATGCTTCTGTTATACAATACCCAGTCTGGGTCATTTGTAATGCACAGAATGTATTTGGCTCACAGTTCTGGAGGCTGAGAAGTTCATGACTTCTCACAGCAATGCAGTATATAATATGAATACCAAACTTGTAAGTTTTCTGTAGACTTGTTAATCCAAAATATGCAATAAATCATTTTTGGTATCAACTGCTAATATTTAAGCTGAAAGATGAGTTTTGGCACATGAAAAGCATGCTTAGTCATGAAAGCAACAAGAATAATGGAATATGCGCAATATTTTCCTGAAATATATTCAGCAAATGACAGAAAAAGTGCAAAAATAAATGAAAAGACATGAAGGACAATAATATAGTACTTGATATTTTATGTGACACAACTCTAACACAGGTAGCTTTGATAAATAGTATCAATTACTATGTTTTGCATTGAAGGAATGAAGTCTTTAATTCTGTTCCCTTTCTTCCTTCTCCGCTATACTTGCTCAGGGATGTGAGATCATGGCCTCTGCACTCTCCAGGGAATAACATGAAAGTGCTTGGAAATAAAATGAGAGGTTGAAACCCTACACTTTGGAAGACAGAATCAGTTACCAGACACCCAACACCAATCCCTGCTGTGTTAAGAATGTCACTGTTTCACCTGGGCAGCTCAGGAAAAGAGTTGCTTCAACACAAGCTTCTGCGGCTTTATTAAGGCTTTATTAAGGTCGGTTACATCTCAGGGAGTTTCATTTCACGCAAAGTTTTCAGATAGCGCTTTCCAGCGACAGGAGCAAATGGGTATCTTAAAGCAACAGTTGGAGTTTGGGAAAAACGAATGTAGCCAGGACACCTTATGTTTATTTCAAACTTTGACCTTGTTGAGCAATTAGCCTTTGAGAGCTGAGAAAGAAGAATGTAGCTAACTCTTAAGATATTTTTTAAAACGTAAACATGGCAAAATGAAAGATGCTCTAGCTTAATTTGGGGCTCCTACTAAGACCAGAAAGAGAAATGGCAATGAGAAATGGATCAGAGATTTAATTGAACTGTACTAAGTTCGGGGAAGCTTAGGAAACAGCCTCACTGGGGAGAAAGAGGTAAAACACCTGCGCTACGAGTCCACACATGAACAATGCATTTATTTTCAAACAAAGAGCAGATAAAGCTCAAGCTTTGGAAGGAGAGATCTATTTTTCAGAGAAAGTATGGGCGCCTGAAAGAAACACAAGGGGCATTGTGTTTAGGAATGAAACATGTGATCCAGGGAAATGCCAGTTTATCCAAGTTTTGGCTGGGTTACTGCTTTGTTAAGAAAAGGGACATATTTTTGAAACAGCTGTGATTAACTAAGGTTTAGTGTACTTTTTTGTAATTACCTATAATTTTAAAAGATTACATTATAGCTTGTAAGCCTGGCTACAGAACAAATCAGTTGATCTTCTTAAAAAAACAAAATATCATATGTGTTTTATTGTTAGAATTTATCACCAAAATACAGTGCAACGCTACATTTTGCTATGTACTAAGAGCAGTTTTGTTGATTCAATTTTGTTTCTCTTTCAGCCTCTGTTTTCCTCACACAGACATATCAACATTGGTTACTTAATATTTCTCAAAATTTATGTAATTATGCAAGTTATAGGACACTCTGCACAACTGGAATTCCAACTAACGTAAGCTGTCACAATTTATCTTTACAAGATCTTCTTGCTCTCCATTCCCTTTCATTAAAAGATTAGGCCTGTGTGACTTTTTGTTATATATGCTAGAACGCATAGACACAAGAACTCTTTGGATCACAGATTAGCTCCAAGGATGAACACAGATTGTTAGTACTGCTGTCTGAGTTTCCAGTCATTTCTGAACAAAAAGACTTTGTCCTAGCTGGATGGCCCACCCACGTTTGACACTTTATTTCTCTATGCTCCTTACCTTCATCTGTCAAAATGAGAAAATAACTATCCCACAAGATTATTTTTAAGATTACTTTTATAGTTTATATTTATAAAAATTCAGCAGTTATTCAAAAAGTCTCTTCAATTAATATTATTTCTTATATCCCACTCTTCTGAAGCATTCAGGTTCTTTCTGACCAATATATGTCATTTGATATTCAACAGTTTTGCTCTTCAAGGATATTTCTGGTAGCCATATACTTTTAAGTAGACAGCTGGTTTGCTTGTTTTTAAAATATGTTATTTCATTGTTGTATTCCGCGGATGCTGATGAGAAAGATGTCATCATGTATCACCATGTATAAGCAATCCCTTTCTTCTCTAAGATTGGAGAAACAATTAGAATTAAAATAATTTTAAGGCTTCTGCATTGATTACATAAAGGATAGGATTATTTTAGATTTTCTAAAAAGTTTATTTGTTTTATCTGTTTTCACAAATTTGTTTTAAGGAAACCACTCAATATGGAATACACAGATACCAGGCTAGTAGCGGGAGAGAAATGAAACAAAAATGATCAGATCAATTAAGGACAGGGAGAAGTGGTAAAAAAAAAAAAAAGGAGAGAAAAAAACATTAAATAGAAACACAAAATAAGATGATAATTCTAAATATGTCAATAATCACTACTGAGGTAAATTCACCAGATAGCAGATACAGGTTACAAAATTGTTACTTTCATAAATCCAGCTATGTGTTGCTAAAACTACACTTACAAACCGAGAACACAAGAAGATCAGGATTAAGCTGTTTTTTTTTTTAATATTGACTCATTTTGGTTCTTTAAAAGTTAAAGTTACACAGAGAAAGGGAAAGATCTTCCATCTGCTGGCTGACTGCAGATGGCCGTAACGGACAGAGATGAGCCAGGCTGAAGGCATAAGCTTCATCCAGGTCTCCTACACAGATGGTAGAGGTCTAGGTATTTTACCCATCTTCAGCTGCTTTTTGCAGGTCATAGCAGAAAGCTGGATAGGAAGTCAAGCAGCTAGGACTCAGTGTCCATAAAGGATGCTGGCACCACAAGCCAGGGATTTACATGCTATGTCACAACACCAAATCCTACAGTCAGTATTACAGAAAGAAAATTTACCAGGCAATGACGAACAAAGTTAGTAGCTCGTAGAGTTGTGGTTGTAAACAGAATTAAAGATGGGCCCAAGATCCACAGGCCCTAGTACACAAAGGCTTGCTCAAACACTAATCCACATACTGCTGTAAAGGAATCTTGCAGATGCCCTAAATTAGTTGACCCTAGACTTTATCCAGGTAGGCCTTACCTAATCCTAGAAGCCACTTCCACCTAAATTTAGGAGTGGGGAGAGAAGAAGCAAGAGATTAGAGCCTAAAGTAACCTCAAATGCACGAAAAATTCTGTGACTGACTCTCAAGTGGAAAGGGCCACATGGCAAAGAATGCAGGTGGCATCTCAGAGTTGAAAGTGGCCTTTGGCTGAAGAGAAGCAAGGAAATGCAGTCCAGTGGTACAACCACAGGGAAATGAATGACCTTAAAAAGGACTCGAAGTGCTAGATGAGAAGGACAGGAAATGTTTATCTTAACAAGACCTTCCAAAGAGGAACAAATAAGAGAACTAGCCTGTAGTCACCAAAAAACAAGGGTGGGCATAGTGATACAGCATGGCACAGCCACCTCCTGTATCAGAGTGTTAATTCAAGTCCTGGTTACTCTGCTTCTGATCTAGCTCCCTGCTATGCTTTTGGCAAGCAGTGGATAATGGTTCAAGTATCTGCCATACACATGGGAAACTAGTGGAACTCTTGGCTCCTGCATTCAGCCTGACCTAGCTCCAGTTGTAGGGGAACTGAACCACTGGATAGCAGATCTCTTTCTCCATCTCTGCTACCACTCTAATTTTCAAATAAGTAAGTAAATAAATAAATAAATAAATAAATAAATCTTTTTTCAAAGCACAATAATCAACATAAATCATCTTTGAGATGGTATAGATATTGTATTTAGTAAGCACTTGCTGAAGCGATTTAATCATATTCAGTGATATATAAGAAAACATGTTCAAAGAAGATGGTCTTAATAAGTCTTATCAAACATTAAGATTAAACAAAGTATAAAAAAATAAAGCCCATTATTTTACATTAAGCAATGTGTTCTTAGCTATGACACCAAAAGAATGAGCAACAAAAGAAAATATAGTTAAAATGGGCATCATCAAAATCAAACTTCTGTCCTTCAAAGACACGATTAAGAAAGTGAAAACAGAGTCCACAAATGGGAAATTATACAGTTGGCAAATCATATAACGGGTTTATCATCTAAACTGTATAGAGAACTCTTAAACTCAATAATAAGAAGATAAACATACTAGTTAAAAATAAGCAAAGAATCTGACTAGCTAGACTAATATATATGAAAAGATATTCCACATCCTGAACTGAGATGCAAATCAAAACTACAATGAGATATTACTGCATACCCACTGAGACAACTAAAATAAAATAAACAATCACAAGTATTGGTAAAGATGGGCAGAAAATCAGAACTTTAATGCATTGCTAGTAGAAATGTAAAATGATATAATTTGGAAAACATTATTTTGAAATAATTACAAATTGAAATAAAGTTGCAAAGATAGTACAGAAAGGGTTGTTTACCCTTCACTCACACTCCCCTAACAAATACACTAAGTAACAACAGTTACTTAAAAGCATGGAATTGAAGTCATTTTCTGTGCCTTTTTATTCCACATGTATATTCCTGGAATTGTTACTGAAATTAAGATGCAAGACTATCACCATTGAGACCTCTCACCATGAGATCCTTTGTAGTCATACCTAATTTGATCTTCCTCCTTATCATCTGGTCATTTCCTAAATGTTACAGGCGTAAAATTACACAGTAGGTGACCCTCTGAGATTGATGTTTTCCACTCAGCAGAACATCCTTGGGATCCGTCCTTCCAGTCCATGCCTGTCTATTGCCAAGTAGTATTTTCAAAGATGAATACATTACTGTTTGCTATCTACACACCTATTGTAGGACAGCTGAATGTTTATAATTTGGAGCTATTAAAAATAAGGCTACCATGAACATTGGTGTGAAGGTTTTTGTGTGAACATGTTTTGAACTCTTGTGGGTGAACATCAAGGAGGGGTTGTATGTTAAATATATTTTAGTTTTAAAAGAAAACTGCCACATTATTTTCCAGAGTGGCTGTACCACTTTATATTCCCATTACTAATATATGGGAGATGGCATTCTCTGTAGCCTCACCAGCATGTGGTAATGTCATAATGTTTACAATTCAGTTGCCATAACATGCATGTTAGGAATATTCCATTGTAATCTGAATTTGCATTTCCCTAGAACCCAACATTGGTAGACATCTTTTCTGCACTTATTTGCATCTAAGTAGCCCTTTTTGGTGAAGGGAAGAGTACCAGAAGCATGAGGTCTGGGATGTGTTACTGATGCCATTTTTAGAAAACACAGTCTGTGACAAGCTACTTGGAAAATGTAGATCTGGACTTTGACAGGGTTTAGATACGCAAGTAGCAAAAAAAAAAAAAAAAAAAAACCCGTATTGTATACCTATCACTGAGACCTCTCAAAGAGTGGAGCAATTTGATTTAGTCAAAAATGTATAGTTGGAATAAAATATGTGACACATTGAGGACAGGCCACTTTCACTTTACACCTCCTCCAAAGATCTGACTCATCCTCTCCTCCCAAAACACACCGCTGGTGACTGACCTCGCCTATTTCACTTTCACATTTCTCCTCCATAGTCCCATGCATCACTTTGTCCCTCTTCTCTTTATTATAAGAAGTGAAACGATACTTCCTTAATTTCTCCCAACCTTTTCTGTTACTGGCTCAGAAAAAAAAAATTACATTATGACTGTTTGCCCATGAACATTAGGGAAGGACACATGTTCCATGAGTTAGGAAAAGTAACTTCAAGAAGAAGGAAAAGCAGGAATTTTCAAGTAGGAAGAGATTAAACAGGGTATCCTCATTTTCCACTGGTTTTCTTTTTTTTTTTTTTTAAGATTTATTTATTTTATTGGAAAGGCAGATGTACAGAAAGAAGGAAAGACACAAAGAGGAGGATCTTCCACCCGATGATTCACTCCCCAAGTGAGCGCAACAGCCAATGCTATGCCTATCCGAAGCCAGGATCTAGGAACTTCTTTCCAGGTCTCCCATGTGGGTGCAGGGTCCCAAGGCTTTGGGTCATCCTCGACTGCCTTCCCAGACCACAAACAGGGAGCTGGATGGGAAGTGGAGCTGCTGGGATTAGAATCGGCGCCCATATGGGATCCTGACACATTCAAGGCGAGGACCTTAACCATTACGCTATCGCACTGAGCCCTCCGCTGGTTTTCAATATGCACTTTATGTCTGTCTTTGTGTGCCCAATACATTGCCTTTATACACTGCTAAATTAACTCACACAAAATGGCTTTAAAAGAGCAAAGTAGTAATAACTCAAAGACAATACCAGACAAACAACAAAAAAATGTTCAACTTCTGCATCAGCCCTATCTTCATTTAAAAACAGTAACACAGGGTAGGCACTTGGTGTGGTAGATAAAATTCCCCTCAGGGCATACATCTGAACCCCATATTGAAGAACTAGGAGTCACAGTGCCCAGTTCCCCACTATTGTAATCCCCAGGAGCCAAAAGGTTCTGGCTTATGTAGTTGGGTCCTTGCCACTCACATAGGAAACCTGGATTGAATTCCCAACTCCCAGTTTTGGCTCCAGTTAAGGACTGTTAAAAGAATTTGAATGAAACAGTGTTTTCAATAAGGTAAATAAATAATAAACAATAAAATAAATACATAAAAATAATAAAATGAAACCAGTAACAAAATAAACAAATCTGGACATATGCTGGCCAAAATAATTTAAAAATCAGTTTAAAATAATTTTTAAAAATTATAATTATCAGTAATAACAAACTTCATTATATATCAATATAGTATACAACATATTATACAGTCAGATGTATATTATATTAACATATGCAAATGTACAATATATAAAAAAATGAATGTCAGCCATCATAAAGGTAGAGAGACCACTTGTTTAGCTTGAAGGTACTACGTCTGTGGGGATATGAGTCCCACTTGGCTGTCCTCCTGGCTTCTGTAAAGACGGGCAGCTCAAAGGAATGAGATGGAAATAAAAAGAGCAGAAAATGGCAACACCCACAGTTCTAATAAGTCGTTTACAAGACCTTGCTCCAGATATATAGTTCTTAGAATGCAAAGATTGAACTTTTATTTTTACATAATTTTTTTAAATCAGAGAATTGAGTGGAACTGCTCGGAACTATCTGCTAAACGCCAAGTGCCTTCCCAATACAGAGACACTTGCAGTAGTGGTGCTTCATTTTTCAACTGAGAAGTAAAACTTAGAGATATTTATAGTGTAAAACATGATGCTTTGATTATGGAATGGCTTAATATGGCTATTTAGCATATTAATTACCTCACACACTTAATTTTTTTGTATGAAAGCATCTAAAATCTATTCTTAGCAGTTTTCAACTGTATAATACATTATCATTAAAGATAGCCACTGTAATGTGCCCTAGATCTCTTGAACTTATTCCTTTTGTCTAGTTGAAATTCTCTGTCCTCTGACCAACATTTGTCCCAGTCCCTCTGTTCTGCCCTTGTGCTACTTTCTGAAGTTCTTGGAAGACAAGGACCATGTCCTGTGCAGTTTTGTTTCCTCAGGCCTGCAGGGACAACAATGATTAGGATCACAATAACTGATATTTTAAAACACAGATACATTTTTTAATTGATGTTCTTTAAACATTATGGGCCAAGTTTTTGCTAAGACCATCAAAAATACTATCCTATTTAATACCTAATGATCTGTCTTTACAGATGAAGTAACCAAATTTACAAGCTCAATAAGGTTCTTAAGATCTTACAACTAGGGCCCGGCGTGGTGGCGCAAGTGGTTAAAGGTCCTCGCTTTGCACGCCCGGGATCCCATATGGGCGCTGGTTCTAATCCCGGCAGCCCCGCTTCCCTTCCAACTCCCTGCCTGTGGCCTGGGAAAGCAGTCGAGGACGGCCCAAAGCTTTGGGAACCTGCACCCTCGTGGGAGACCCGGAAGAGGCTCCTGGCTTCGGATCGGCCCGTTGCGCTCACTTGGGGAGTGAATCATCGGACGGAAGATCTTCCTCTCTGTCTCTCCTCTCTGTATATCCGCCTTTCCAATAAAAAAATAATAAAAATAAATCTTTAAAAAAAAAAAAAAAAAACAAAGATCTTACAACTAGTACCTAGCTATGAATTTTAAGAATCAGGGCCTTTCTCTCTCGCTCTCTTTTTTTTTTTTTTAAACCCATACTCTTCACAACCACATCATAATATGAGGAGCGGGCTTAGAGTGGAAGAGAGACATAAAAATTTGCCTCTGCCTCCCAAGCCAGAAGTAATAGCATGTTGCTGCTTAGAAAATGTGACCTCAGGCCATGTTTCCAGATAATTACGACTTCTCTGTCATTAAAAATACTGGTCATGACATTCTCAGACATAGTATAGCTCTAACATATGTCACATAAAACACAGTAAGTTGTAAAGACACAGTACAAGGTGAGAAAAAGAAATATGAGAGTGAATTTGATAAAGGGGGCTGAAGTTAGTTTTCCTTGGCAAGTGTAATTGCTGCTGGCATCTAAAATGAAGAATTTGCAAATTCATAGCTCCTTATTTGGTACAAGGTAACAATTTAAAGGAAAAAAAACTAGTTGGAAAAACAGTCACTTCTAACAGCAGCACACAGAAGCAAAGAGTGATGCAATTTTTAGTGCATGTCTCCTCAAGTTGGGAAGTTCATTAACATCTATATCGTACTTGGGTAATTTCAGACAAAGTAAGTTGCAATATTTAACCATAAGTTCATTTGGCTTTGTAGTTCTATGACTTCATATTAGAAGTTTAAGTACACCAATTACTTTGATATTAAATACAGATATAAAATAACCATTCCAAACTCTTTTAAGTCTGATATCTCATAAAATTTTCTAAGTAATAAATTCTCAAGGGCACATCCTGCTATTGAAGTCAGCTTTAGCTTTTAAAATTGGAAAATATACCATAACATTCTTTTTAAAATCCCAACTACATTTCAATGTATACTGGTTTTAAAACTTTCTAATTTACATATTTTTATGTATTTGAAAGGCAAACTGAGAGATTGTTCCCATCCTCAGGTTTACTTTTCAAATACCCACAACAGATGAGACTGGGCCAGGAGGAAACAGGATCCAGGTATTCCATCCTGGTCTCTGTGCAGCAGGGCCCCAAGACTTGAGCTGCCACCTGTTGCCTCCCTAAGTAGACATCAATAGGAAGCTCGATCTGAAACAAAGGTAAGACTGAAACTCAAGCACTCTGACATGGAATGTGGGAGTCCCAAAGTGGCAAGTGTCAGGTCACCATGCTCACTGCTTTATTTTAATGGTTTATAATGCTTAAGTTGACTATGTCATTTCACTAGAAACTATCTGCAGTGAATGAAGATAGATGCCACTCCCTCCTACCTTGTTGTACTAAAGAAGCTGATATCTGGCTAAAAACTGTGTTCTTATCACATCCACCTGGGCAGAACCTTTGGAGCATATGGCACATTGTGACCTTGGGTTGATATCGGGTGGCCTCTCCCCATCCTCGGGTACTGGGATGGCTGGCACTCTGGGTGTGGCCTATTCCCCTATCCCCCCTCTTCCCCAGAAATGGGAAGAAGAAATAGAAAGCTTGGAAATAGTGATCACATCCACTTCTCCCTAACTCTAGATCTTTCCCACCCTGACTGACTATGTAAACATCTAAAATTTAAAAACAAATAAATAAATAAACTGTGTGTTCTAGAATCAAAATGCAATCTAAATCCTATTAACCTAATTTTGCATTCTGGGGATTTAAATTGGGATCGAATTCTAAACAGCAAGGTTTTTCACTAGGTTGATTCAGAGAGAACTTGTAAAGCAAATATACCCAAAATAAAACTCACAATATCTTAACAACAAACCACAGTGGCCTGAACTGTGCCCCTTCCTCCAAATTCTTACAGGACGGCAGCATGTAACTGCACTTGGTGATACAGTCTTCATTGAGGCGATCAAAGTCAACGAAGGTCGTCAGATGGGCCCTAAACCTATACAAGTGCTGTGTTCATTAAAATGAGAAAATTGGACACAGACACACACAAAGGAAGACGTTGTAAATATACAGACAGCCATTTATCAGTCAGAGCCTGGAAAACACCCTTCCTTCATGGGCCTCAGAGGAAAATAACCTTGCTGACAACCTCAGTCTTTAACTTCTGGCCTCTAGAAATGTGAGGAAATTAATTTGTGTTGTTTAAGCCACCCAGTCTATAGTACTTTCTTAGGGCAGCCCTAAAAAATTCTTAAGATCCTCAAGGGACACAGCCCTATTTGGGATGGTTAGGACAGAATGCATGACCCTGAGGGCACAGGAATGAAAGCCAACAGAAACAAAGGAGATAGCACCAAAAAAAAAAAAAAATTGTTCCATGCCTGAGGAAAGGAGAAAAAAATACATATCACAGTAAAGAAATTTGAAGTAAAAGGACTTTCTGGATAAAGGCACAAAGGAATTTCTCAAAGTCCCTGAAGGTAAACCTAGCAGTATGTACTGGTTATATTGCTATGATATAAATGCAAAAACCTTCAACATAATCTACTACTATATAAACAGGGACCCAGAGCCATAGGTGACCAAGGCAGCATCAGCCCAGCATTCGCCCAGCCCTTGCCTCTCAATCAGAACCTACAGAAATCTCACAAAAGCCCCCAGAGTCTTGCTGGGAATGGAATACAACTCGTGCCAATATTATCTAAATCTCAAAGTGCTGGGATATTTTAACTGGCCTCGGGACCTGCAAAGAAAGAAAAATGGAGTAGACTTACAGATAGTCACAGAAATAAAAGACAGGGTGCCCCAGAGATAAAGCGCCAGAGTAAGGAGGCTTTTTGTCTCCTGATTCTGATTGTTTGCCAGAGTGACTCCCTGCTTTTGAAATATTTACATCTCTCTGCTTCTCTTAAGGTAATTTTAGTGCCCCAAAATATATATCAGTATTTTTTGGTTTATACTAACTCATTCTAGTTTCATCTGTGACTAAAGGAATTTTACTGTGTAAATCTTAGGGGCTTGCTGAGCCACAAGTGAGATAGTTACTGAAAGATCTAATCACTGGATGCATTTCAGTGGAAACCATTTGATACAACAACACACTGAGTAACAGGGCTGTCTGGTTTTTCCAAGTATCCTCATGCCTGCAGTTTTACGTAGAGGGTAGTCAATATTCTAAAAAAAAAAAAAAAAGAAGAAGAAGAAGAAGAAGAAGATTGTTTGGAAGTCAAACACACCTGGGATAGATTAACACTGAATAAGTGGTTTCAGAAAAACCTCCTGCCCTTTGTGTGGCAAGAAAAGAAAAGGTATGAAATTGAAGAGATTAAAAAGTGTACGATGGCTCATTGGCTAAATCTTGCCTTGCACATGCCACTGGGACCCCATATGGGCTCTGGTTAGTGTTCTGGCTATTGCATTTGCTCCCTGCCTATGGCTTGGTGAAGCAGTAGAGGATGCCCAAAGCCTTTGAACCTTGCACCAATATGGGAAGCTTGGAAGAAGTGCCTGGCTCCTGGCTTTAGAGCAGCTCAGTTTCAACCATTGCAGCCACTTGGGGAGTAAACCAGCAGATAGAAGAGCTATCTTTCTGTTTTTCCTACTCTGTGTAAATCTGCTTTTCCAACAAAAATAAAATAAATCTTTTTTTTAAAAAAAGTCATTACCTCCTCAATGGTAATTAACATAAACAATAGTAGCTAAAATAATAGATATAATACAAATCTAAGGATGAAATCTAATTCATCTCTAAGGCAAACAAGTGCAATGAGCTCCGGAGCCAGACTAACAGTTCATCTGTAACTATTTCTTCATCTCTAAATCATTCCCACATTAGTAGTATTTTGTGAGAACTGAATCAGTTGCTAGACAAAAAGTACATGGGAGAAGAAGATATCCACCAATACTAGTCGTTATTGTGAAGAAGCTAACCTAAAATGGTTACTTTTGTTGACTTCCAAGACAGACTAAGAACTTGGTAGATGTCCTGTATCTGACCACAGAAGAAAGTAACCAGTCCAGCAGGAACCAACTCAGGACACTGTTAGAAGTGATCCAAAGGGGCCCAGCGTAGTGGCACAGTGGTTAAGGTCCTCGCCTTGCACGCCCGGGATCCCATATGGGCGCCGGTTCTATCCCGGCAGCCCCGCTTCCCTTCCGGGAAAGCAGTTGAATATGATCCAAAGCTTTGGGACCCTGCACCCGTGTGGGAGACCCGGAAGAGGCTCCTGGCTTTGGATCGGCATAGCACCGGCCATTGTGCTCACTTGGGGAGTGAATCATTGGACAGAAGATCTTCCTCTCTGTCTCTCCTCTCTGTATATCTGCCTTTCCAATAAAAAAAAATAATAAAAATAAATCTTTAAAAAAAAAAAAAGAAGTGATCCAATGGAGTATTTTTGTAAGAGCTGAACTTAGTCCAAGCACAACCATGTTGCAGGGTTTGGTCCCCGGCTGCAAAGGGGGTTTGGTGGGGAAAAAAAACCAACTGAGTTTTCTTAATGCAAATGAGTGGAATAGGTTCCTGTCTTTGGGCGATAAAGAATTCAGACAGAAGTGGTAAGCAAGGAAGCATGGTTCAAAAAGGTAGAGCATGAGCGAGAATGGACAAGCACCTCTCCAAGCAGAGCTGACAGTGCCTAGTTCAACTCTGGACTGGTGTTTCTAAATGAGTGGGGTCTAGTTCTTCTTCACTATTTTCCTTCCTCTCCTCTTTCTTCTCTTGGACAGTTTGCTAAGTGAGAATTAAGTAAAATTCCTCCCAAGGTTTTCCTAATCTGGGTTAGACTGGGTAGTCCACCTGGGAGCTGAATGTCTGAAGGCGATGTCTGCTTCCAACTTGCTGGACACTGCCAACTTGCTGGACACTGCTCTATAGATCAGTAAACGGCCAGCTGATGGTCACAAGTGGGCTTAGCTCCCACAGATAAAGAACAGTACTGGCTAGTGAAGCCAGGAGTGATCAAAGAGTCAAGGACCTGATGAGTACCAGGACAGGGGGTTCTGCACCCACACCCCATATCGGGGTGACTGGTCTGAGTACTGGTTCTGCACCATGGCCAAGCCTCGATCTGTAGTATCAGCATCCCATTTAGGCATCAGTTCATGTCCTGGCTGCTCCACTGCTAATCCCGGTTTATGGCCTGAAAAAGCAGCTAAGGTTGATTTAAGTCTTTGGGTCCCTGCTTTCAAAATCAACCCAGTATGTAACCACAGCATTAGGCTGATTGGAGATGGGAAAGTTTCTCAGACAGAAATTTACTATTTTCATGCTTCATGCATGAAAAATATGGACCTAAGTACTAGTACTTGGAAGCCAATCAGAAGACTGGACCTGAACATCTCAAAACCAACTTACAGTGTGACTTGATCTCTATGGTAGGAATAATGAGCTCTTAAAAACATCCACACATCCTAAGCCTGAACAGCTATAAATATGTTGATTCATGGCAGAGTAGACTGGGTAGCAGATGAGGTTGCTAATCAGCACACCTTGTAATGAGGAGATTACCTTAGAGTATCTAATTGGATTTCATTGAGGAAGTCATGGGCAGCAGCATCAAGGTCACAGTGATAGGATCTGAGAAAGACTTGGCCAGCCATTGCTGACTTTCAGGATGGAAGGAGGCCAAGGGACAGGAAATGCAGATAGCTACTAGGAGCTGGAAAAGACAAGAAAACGGGCACTGCAGGCAGTCTGATTTGGGTCCACTGACACTCATTTTATACTTCAAGCCTCCAGAAAAGCAAGATGATAAATTCACGGTCTTTTTTTTAAAAAAAGATTTATTTTATTTTATTGGAAAAGCAAATACACAGAGAGAAGAAGATACAGAGATCTGTCTGCTGATTCACTCTCTAAGAGGCTGCTACAGGTAGAGCTAAACCAATCCAAAGCCAGGAGCCAGGAGCATCTTATGTTTCCCACGCAGGTGTAGGGTCCAAAGTTCCCAAAGCCTTGAGCCATCCTCTACTGCTTTCCCAGGCCAAAAGCAGGGAAACTGGATGGGAAGTGAAACAGCTGAGATAGGAGTTGGCACCCATATGGGATCCTGGCAGAGGATGCAACCATCAGCCCATTGTGCCTGGCCCAATAAATCTTCAGTCTTAAACCACTAAGTTTCATAGAATTTGCCACATGTTAATAGGAAAATAATGCAATTACCTTATTTTAATGTGGATGCTTCATTATTCACTCTCACTCTCCCTGGTATTCTCAAATCTAGAACCAATATGGAACAGAATCTCCAACCATTATAACAAAAGTCCTACATGGCTTCTGTCAAGGTTAAAGACCAACAGTCCCCAGGTTTTGGTGAACAAAGGAACCTAAAGAGCAAACTGCTCCTTAGCCAGATTTTCAAACAATCACCCAACTCAGAGCCCACCTCACAACCCAAAACTATCTGCAGGTGGCCTGCTTCTCTAACTCCTCATGTTTTGCAGCACTACACAGCAGTCAAGATTCCTCTTTCTCTATTCTGCTAAGTCAGTCACCATTTACCCTGATTCCTCATTTACAAATTCGCACATTTCTCTTGTCTGTTACTTCTCATTCATTTTTTTGAAGGGTTGATGTTGTTTGGGTTCTGTCATTTTAGTTGCCTATCAAGAATTTATAGAAACAAATGTCTATGTTGAGATGTTGACCTCGTTTTATATTTCAGCTCACACTTTCAGAGCCTTTACTGTGTACTAGGTTTTCATATAACCCCAATAAATTGTGTTATTTGGATATTTTAACAACTCTTGGGAACAAATACAGTTATTATATTTCCATTTTATAAATAAAATGCTTGATTCAGTTGACAACACTAATGAGGGCGGAATTGGAATAGCACCTCAGTTGTTCTAACTCCAAAACCAATTTTCTTAGCCAATTTGCAATCTTGATAGCTGTTACAAATTTCACTTTAGATTAGAGGTTAGCAAACCATGGCCTACTGGTCAAATCTGGCCTGCCATCTGCTTTGTGAAGTTTTACTGGAACATAGCCACATCCATTCACTGACTATTATCTATGTCTGCTTTTGTACTGCTATTATATAGCTGAATAGTTAAGACAATTGGCTCACAGATTCTAAAATATTTAGTCTCTGATCCTTTACAGAAAAACTTGCTGAATACTGTTCTAGAAAATAACCTAATTATTAAATTCTGAGTAATAATGTTCTCAGATATTTAGCACTTTTTTTTTTTTGTACTCTATTAAGTCAGAGGCATCCGTTTTATCCTTCCTCCAGCCTTTGGGTATCCTGCAGATAGCACTCTTTGGTTCTGGATTTTTAAAAAAGTCTCTAACCTTGTCTCCTTGTGGTCTTCTCTATCCTTGTAGTTATACTGTTCACTTTCTGTGTGCCTACCTCAATTATTATAATTATAGTATTCACGCTGTTTGGCTCACACAACAGTACTAGTTGTGATTCTCTTGAGATCTGGCAAATGCTGACTGTGAGCAGATATTTATTTAGTAAGCATTTACTAAGTACTTTCTAAGATTCTGTCAGTGTTCCGGACATTGGAGATAGAAAAATGAATACAGCAACCTGGGGTTCCTGTGTATCCCATTTAGTTAAGCATGCAGTCTGGGTGATGATTCCTGTATCAACTGCCTCAGCATCACAGGGGTTACACAAGCGTGTAGACAACATAGACCTGTGGGATCGGAATCTCTAGAGGTGAGGCACTGCAAGCTGCATTCTTAATTAGCAATTCAGGTGATTCCTGGTGGAGAAGTTTCAGAATCAACACAGCTAAATATACAAGAATTATGAGAGTAAAAAACAAATTTCACATGGTCTCCCTTAATACAAGCCAATTTCTGTCCAGCTGGAGTCCTGTGTTGCTCATTTTTACTAAGTGTATCTTTCCTATCATGTGAACCCTCTACTTGGCACAGTTCCTGAAACTCAGTAGCTGCTTCTGTTGAACTGCTGAATATCCAAAGTAAAACCTATAACTTGTCCCTAGTTTGTGGAAATGGGAGTTTTTCCAATTTTAGACTGGAATGATACGAGGCTCATTTGAGAACCAGGAAGATAACACACCCAGGCAAATGTTTGGTCAATCTACACCTTGTTTCTCTCCCTGCAGAAATGCTTCCTTCTCATTATCAGAGTTACTACCCTGTTGAGGAATATTAAACTTGCCCCTCAAGTCTATACCAGAAAAAACAAAGGACCAAGTGAACTAATGAAAAAGGTCAAACATTATGAGATTTTTCTTCACAGTCTATTTCTAGAGGCTTTAGAAACAAGTCCTCCAAGAATAACAGACAACTTGCTTACACGAATCTACCAGAAGAGGCTTAAAACAATGGACTCTCACTATACCTGATTCGATCCTACCACTCCCACTAGAACTCTGAATTATTTTGCTGGAGGCTACAACATTCTAAGTAGTTTGTTGGGAGTTGACGATGGAGGTGGGGATAACTCACCCAGTACAAGTCTTGCAGAACTGAGCCGCTGCAGCATGTTGGGCTAGTCTTTGATGCAGACTGGTCGGACGGGTTCTGGATCGACAGAAGAACCAGTCTGACCGGCCTGTTATGCCAACATATTCTGGTTTGATTCCATGTTCCACGGACGGTAGAAACCTGCCCAGCCAGTTAAATGAAAGGCATATTAGGTTATCCATTGCACACAGTATATAGCTTAGATGCAGCAGAACTCTTCCACATAGCAGTAGTGCTTAGCAAACTAGTGTGGTCCAAAGAGGTGGTGTCCACTGAATTACTGTTTAAGTTCACAGCTTCAGGGAAAGTGAGGAGTGGAACACCTGCCTTTGACCAACAGCAGAGGTTTTTCTAAGAAAATTGAAGGGTAAGTTGTGTCTTTTATATTTCTATGCAATGTTAGAAGATTAAATTTTAAAATGATGTTTAAGAAGTTACCTACTTCTAAAATGGTAATAAATAAATTACATTATTTCTGCCACACAGTGTTTTATAACATCTGAATACATATTCTTTGGTTTGTTTGGATAGATTATTTGGTCTGTAATATAGTTTTGCTATCTTTTCTTTTAAGTTGAACAAGTCTATATTCCTTTATAGAGCTGGGTTGAATGATTTGCTAAGCATATTTCACATTTAATGATTCATCTCAAGCCATCGATTTCTTTGATAATATACTATTATGTTTTATAGGCTGTTGCTATGTGGCAACAATTTTATACGGTACATCCAATCATTGTAAATAAAATGATAATTGCTTAAAAGTATTGGCCTACCTGGTGATCCTGAGTATATTAGAGAAACAATTCACAGCAAGAAATGAAGAGTGTGAAAAACAAAGATTGTGGAATCTGGTAACTGATTAACTATTGGAGCTCACAAGCACTTGCTGAGCTGAACAGAAAGGAATGAAGACAGGTTTTGTCATGCCTATTAACTCTGAAAAACTTTTTAGGTTAAAGAATAGCTGGATCTTCCAGTCCTTTCTATGTTAAAATTATTTCCTTTACCTCTTATTTTCACTGATTTGATTATGTTAGTACACTGCATCATCTAAAATAAAGGCTGCCAAAATTTTTATATTTATCAGACATACAATATTACCCTTTTAATTATTATAAGAGTGAACTGGATGCACACATACTCTGGAGCATTTAACATAACATTTATCATATGTGATTTTACAGGAACTTTGAAATGTGTAATCAAATGTATCTTGAATACTTTCTTGTTAAGAGCTCTCCATAGAACATCTTATTAGGACTTTTCTTTGAACTGAGCAAGATTGATGTAACCTTTTTCTTGTGCTTTTTAATTATGCTCAAATTCAAAGGCTATAATAATGGTGCTTTTAGAATATTCATAAAAATATAGAGACAAAAAGTAAAAATAAATGCCCAGATGAGATGGCAATTTTTGCAGGGAAAATCTTTGGATGCTTGTTATTTCTACTCCTAGGCAATACTGCATAAGGCTTCTGATAATTCAGCTAAACTTCTGAAAAACTACCATAATTTATCTGCAAAAGGAATGTGCTGATTCAGCATATGAAAATTAATTTTATTCAGTATAAACTTCATTCTGCAAGCTTCTGGTAATAAAGGTCAAAACTTTCAGCTGATTGGTTTTTTTCTCTTGTCAATCAGTTTTCAGGTAAGAAAATGGAGTATATTATTAGTATTATTAGTCATGTTAAAACATTAAACCATATTTTTTAAAAAACACATGGCTTATGTTTGAACATAAGCTTAATTAGGGATTTCAATTTATTCCAATTTATTTTTTGAAGATTGTTACTGTTTCTGGTTTTGAGGAAAGGTATTTAGGAACTAGATGTCTATCACATATAAAATCTATAAGTTAAAATTGCAGTCTAATCCTACATTTTGGAAAAGTATTCTACCAGTTTCACTTTATGGAATTATTTTCAAATATGTGTGAAGTCTTTATTAAGTTTGAATTTTATGGATTCTCCATAAATGAATTCTTCTAAAATAATGGGACATGATGCTTTGATTTGTGAATTTATTAAAATCAAAATTGAGGATAAATGAATTTACCAAATTCAGAGACATCCCTTTGTCTTTTTCCTAGCCACACAATCTCACGGGACTCACTTTGTGATGAAGTTTGTGATATTAGACTTAACAACTACAGCCACTTTCCTTCTTGAATATCTTCCTGTGTCTTCTTTAAAAAGTGCTTAGAATATGAGTTTGAGCTGGAAGGATTCTTAAGGAATAATGACATGATTCACCTCCTCATTTTTGAGTTGAGGAAGAAAAAGCCCCCAAAGGACAGTTAAGTCACCACTGTAGAACCTAAGGACAGAGGGGACACCAGACTATCCAGCTTCTCTGAATACTGCACTACTAGTCTTTTCTATGTTGATCCACTCCTCTGAGGATAGTTTATCAAACCTAATCTATGTTTTGAAAGTATCTGTAGGACAATAAATTGGATTGTATTATCATATTAATAAAATTTTGGGAATTAAAAAATGTTTTGCTTCTACATTTTAATCTGTATGTGATATCTACCAAACATTTTTGGCGCAGTGGTAGAATATATGGGAATGCCATTAGTAATGAAAGTGACAACTAGAGTGGTATTTGCTCTAAGTGGATAAAACACCTGTTAAGATGCCATGTCCCAGGCCTGGCACAGTAGCCTATCAGCTAAAGTCCTCGCCTTGAATGTGCCAGGATCCCATATGGGTGCTGATTCTAATCCAGCTCCCTGCTTGCCTGGGAAAGCAGTAGAGGACAGCCCAAGGCCTTGGGACTCTGCACCCATGTGGGAGACCTAGAGGAAGCTCCAGGCTCCTGGCTTCGGATCAGCTCAGCTCTGGCCCTTGCAGCCACTTGGGGAGTGAATCATCGGACGAAGATATTCCTCTCTGTTTCTCCTCTCAGTATATCTGACATTCCAATAAAAATAAATAAATCTTTAAAAATAAAAGAAAAAGATGCCGTGTCCCACATTGGAGTATCTGAGTTCCATTCCGGGCTCTTACTCCTGACTCTAGCTTTCTTCTAATGCAGATTCTGGAAGACAGCAGTGAGAGCTCAAATAACTGAGTTCCTTTCATTCACATAGAAGTCATGGATGATATTGTGTGCTCCTGACCACAGCCAGGAACCCCACTGTTACAGGCATGGGAATGGAGCTCTGAGTGTTTGTGTGTGTATGTTTTTCTGCCCCTCAGTAACTAAAGTGACTGTCACTTCAAATCCTAACCTCAGTGCCATCATCATTTTGCTCCACTTTGATAAGGGGCATCACATTCCTTCATATTTGCCTAGATTGTGGATCCTGCTGTCATTTTATAATTTAATATTACTTTAAACTATCTGAAATATTTATTTTCTTTGGAGGCATTAAGTATTTTTGTATTGGTTTAGGCATCCTTACAAGAGATAGTTAAAGATTTGCTTAATAACTTATTATTTGAGGCTAGGGTTGTAGTACAATGGGTTACACTGCCACCTGTAATGTCTATATCGGATACCATATGAGCATAAGTTCAGGTATTGGCTGCTTCACTTCTGATCCAGCTCTGTATTAATGGGCTGGGAAAGCAGAAGATGGCCCAAGCGCTTAGCTCATGCCACTCATGCAGCAATCTTGGATGGAGTTCCAGACTCCTGGCTCCAGCCTGGCCCAAGACGGACCATTGTGTCTATTTGGGAAGTTAACATGAGCATGGAAGATCTTTCTCTGTAACTCTGCCTTTCAAATAAATAAAAGAATGTTACTTTAAAATTTTTTTTTAGATTTACTTATTTTTATTTGAAAGAGTTACAGAGAGAGAGAGAGAGAGGAGAGATCCTCCATCTGCTGATTCACTCCCCAAACGTCTACAATGACTGAGGCTGAGCCAGTCCAAAGCCAAGAGCCTGGAGCCTGATGTGAGTCTCCCACATGGGTGCGGGAGTCCAAGGATTTTTCCAGGCCATTAGTAGGAAGCTGGATTGGAAGCAGAGCAATAGGGACTCAAACTGGCACACATATGGGATGCCAATATGGCTGAAATGTATGTTTTTGCTCAGTAGGGAATCAGAATATCCTATGACAAACACTCTGAGAATTTGTGTAGCTGAAGTTGGGTAAATTAATACATCCTCCAATTAATAAATAAAAAGCAAGGGGGACTTAATATTTTAACCAATTAATACTTCCATTTATAACACAAATTGATTGATCTTATTGAGCTCTTGAAATGAACTTTAGCTTCATGAAAATTGCTTAACTGCTATAATTTGAGTTTATAGACATGGTAAGCAAATTTTGTTTTTCTTTTAGACTGTAGAGGATGTCTGTAGATGGTATACTAAAAGACAAAAGTACCATTTTAGCCCCATAATTATATATTCTTATTGAAACTACATTAAGTACATAAACAATTCAACCTTGGTATCATTAATAATTAACTTGAATTTACATTCAAACACTTAGATATGCCTACCACAAACAACTACAAGTTTGAATAACAAGTTTTAAATGTTTAGAATTATTTCTATCTAAGTACCTAATTTGAATAATTCAGAATTAATCTCAACATTGCTAAAAGTCAAAAATTAAACGGAAAACAGAATATTTTAGTTCATTATATTAAAGACATAAAGTCTAAAAAAAGTAACCAGATAGCTATTATTTTGGAAGTTGTACTCCTAACAAGAGTTCCTTTAAGTCCAGCCCACCGGCACTATTAGAAAAAACTTAAATACCTGACAAAGCTTAGGTCATTATTAAAACCCTGAAGATTGCACAATTAATCTGATTATGCCATCCATGCCTATAATCTCCCCAAAGCTAAATTTCCCACTAGTAACTCAAAAGTAGTGAATGGAATCTCATTTTCTCTTTCTTAATCTGTTGGTCTGGTTCTCCAAGGAAAGTAGATTGTAAATCCTCTGGCTTGTGTACAGATTCCTTATTTGGGAGGTCATCCCAGAAACAGGAGTGAGAGATTACTAAAAGGAAACAAGGCAGGAAAGAAAGCCAACACAGCAGTGCATTTTTGAGTGCATTCCTCACTACGATCGAATAGGGCTCAAGCCCAGTATGCTCTTCAGAGCCATAAAATGACCTCAGAATTTCATGCCAGACAACACATGGGAAGGGCATTTATCCAATGGTTCTGACTTCTATCAGGTAAGGTTGGCCTCATGGACTGCTAATTTTTTACAGTTTCAAGTTGTATTACACTTGTATCCATTAAACTCGGAGAATCCCCTAGGGCAGAACATCAGATGGGAAGCTGTCAGGTCTCACCTGCATTCATCTGGTTGCCACTAAAACGGTTGTTACAAGCAGGGATCAAGAAATATTCAGTAATTTTAAATGGAAAGTAAGGAACTTCAGCCTATTTTGTGTTTGATTCATTCCCACAAAACCTGAGATGCACTGAAACTTAATCTTCTGTGAGAAAGGTATTTTCTAATAAGCTACAATTCATTTCCTGAATTTGGCTGCCAATCTTTAAAGGGCCAAACAGCAGCAAAAAGAACAATTAGTATGTACTTTATAAATACTTGTATGTTAAGCACTGATCCAAAGACTTCATTATTTAAACTTACATTAGTAAAATTATAGTAAAAACAGATTAACTACATCGTACCCCAACTAACACTTCTTATTATAGTGAAACACAAAATTTTGAATAGTACAAGTTTATTTTGGACTGTGTCCAAGAGGGTCTGGTTACAAGAAGTAATTCATTATAACCCATCATGTGATCCTAGAGTTTCGCTGTGAAGAATGCATTATACTAGAGTTCTAGTCAAACAGATTTAAAGCAGAAAAATTGAATAGCCATGTGTCTTAATTAGGCAAATAATCATTTTTTTGTATAATACGTGAACAGAAGAGAAAGTGAGGAAGAAACAGGTGCTAATAAAAAAATCTGGCAGAGCACATCATATTTCCATTCTATTAGAATAACAGCTGACTTTTTGGGATAACTTAAAAGGTAAAGCAGCTGATTAACTGAAGGATGAAATAGGCAAACAGAACTGCACAGTACACAGCAATAAGAAAATGTGGAGAAACACTTTGCTAAATGAAGTTAAAGGTCTGTCTTTATTTAAGGGGAAAACAGATGGGGAGAGAAAGCAAAAGCTAAATCATTTGGTTCACTCTCCCAAACTGCTGGGACCTGGCCAGGTTGAGGCTAGGATTGAGGACCCCAAGCCAGGTCTCCCAAGTGGGTGACAGAGACCCAGGGCCTTGGGCTGTCACCTGTTGCCTCCCAGCTTGCACATTAGCAGAAGCTGGGACTGGGAGCAGCAGGTACTCCAACTGGAATCCAGGCATCCCACGAGGCCAAACACCTACCTCCAGATACCATTTTCAAGAGGAGGAACCAACTATGTTCAGGCCTTCACTACATTAGTTCAGATCAGCTAACAAGACATCAACATTCCCCTGCTAGAACTTGAGGTTGAATAGATCAATAATCAGTGTAAAAGAAAGTATTTCTTATAACCACAAATTTCTGACATAAACAAACTAGTTTTATTTTTCTTTTTGAAAAAAAAATAAGATTTATTTATTTGAAAGAGTTACAGAGAGGAAGAGACAGAAGAAAAGTGATCTTTCATCTGGTTCACTCCCAGATGCCCACCACAACCATACTTGGACTAGACTGAAGCTACAAACCAGGAGCTTCTTCCAGGTCTCCCATGTGGGGAAGAGGACAAAGTACTGGGGCCATCTGCTGCTGCTTTCCCAGACACACCGGCAGTGAGCTGGATTGGAAGTAGAGCAGCAAAGACTTAAATCAGTTTTACCCTCTCTGCCACAATGCTGGCCCCTGTCTTTCATTTCTATACACTTTAGCTGTCAGGCTAGATCTTTTAAATTCCCTGAAGCAACCATATGACATGGCTTGCCTAAACTTAATTAGGTACATCACATGAGAAAATACATGCATTTAACAAATTATAATTTAATCCCTTCCATAATTATGTATCTTTCACAACTTGATACCAATTCAACAATTTTGTATGACCATACAACTTCAGCAATTGAAGGTATCTGATCAGCTATTACTTTCAAACAAATTAACCATTAAATAGCAGTTTCTCACATTATTTGGATACATATTTACACAGCTTGTTGGAAATATGTATCACTGGATTGTTGATATAATTGAAAGATGTGTGTGTGTGTGTGTGTGTATTATCATCACTACATTGATAACCAAAGCAGAGAAGATGTTTACTCAATAAGATTAGAATTAAAAATTAGGGCTCATGCCATGGTGTAGCAGGTTAAGTCTTTGCCTGTGGAACAGGCATTCTATATGGGTATCGGTTTGAGTCCTGGCTACTCTGCTTCTAATCCAGCTCTGTGTTAATAGCCTGAGAAAACACCAGAGGTTGGCTGAAGTCTTTGGGCTCCTGTACCTACCGGGGGTGTCCCAGAGAAAGCTCCTATCTCCTGGCTTCAGAGCAGCTCAGTTCTGGCTATTGAGTTCATTTGGAGAGTGAATCCAGACAGGAATATCTCTGTCTTTCCTCCTCTCTCTGTAACTGTGTTTTTCAAATAAATAAATAAATAAAATGCATTCAGCACATGTTGCGACTGCTGTTCCTTTTTCAGTATCAATGCATACAGCTACCTTATTACACACCTGAAGTTTCTAGAACTCACAAGGATTCCCCCCAGCAGAACCTTTTCAAATGCCTTCTGCCTGAAATATTGGCTGCCACTCCGTTCCCAAACACCAACTTCAAACTTGATGAAGACAACTTTAAGAAACTTCAAATATACACTTCCATTCTTACAACCACCCTTTTGGGCACAGTAAGTATCAATATTCTCATCTTTCAGTTGAAGATAAAAGATTCCTTGAGGAAACATGTACACAATCAGAGTTAGGGCTTGAGTCTTGTCCTCCCTCCTAGCTCAGGACACATGTCACAGTAAACTTAGGCTGGGGAGAATATTAAATGCCAATCACTGATTGCAGAACATCATCACACTGTTTTAGGTGCACTTCATTCTCTGGTTTCTTATGTGACTGAGCATAATTCAAGTCCTTTTGAATTGCTTATTACTTTTTTTTTTTTTTAATTTGAGACATGGGGACAGTAAGAGAGGAAGAGAGGGGAAGAAAGAGAGATTTCATCCACTGGTTCACTTTTCATATGCCTGCAGCACCCTCCTGGCTAGGACTGCTGAAGCCCAGAGGCAGGAATCAGCCCAGGTCTTCCGGGAGGGCAGCAGGAATGCAGTTACTTGAGAAATCACCATTGCTTCATGGGATTTGCACTTGTAAGAAGCTGGAATCAGAAGCAGAGCTGGGTACCAAAGCCAGGTCCTCTCCATCTTAACTGCTAGGCTAATGCTTCAATGCTTCAATGTAATTATTTTTAAACTTAGTACATGAGTGAACCCAAAACTCAGAGCTAGGAAATCAAGTATAAGCATTTTTGCTAATCCCATTAGCAGTTAATATATCTCTTAAATACACATACCCACTATAAGACAAATAATAAAAAAAAAACATGCGCCCAAATTAAAACAAAATAAAATTACTTAAAAAAAAGTCTAAAAAGTTAACCTGGATGGTTTGCAACAGGCACTTTACTTGAACTCAGACTGAGAGATCAGTTTATTTTCTGTTCCTCAATCATGAGACAAGTTAAATTCCTATCAAATCATAAAGTCCTTTTAGTAGCCTCTTACAATGTCAATTTGTTTTAAAGTAAATAGAAATATCTCCTAGGACTGCAAACTGATCTTTAGGTAGCAGTTTTTGGTTAAAATTCAGAAACCTTACTTTCTCAAAAACATTAAATTTTTAAAAATTAATCTTTAATAGATTCTTTTGTTTAAAAACAGCAATGTACTAAAGAAAAGGTATGGAATGTGTGTGACATCAGAAACTGGAACCAGGATTGAAGTGTTGGATCCCCTAATGTGTTCATAAACTGTTAATCGAAAATTTCCCATCTCTGTGAAAAGATGAAAACTGTCCCTGATCTATCTTTACACCAGTAACTTTTAAATTTTGATTGTTCTTGAATTAATGTCCTGTTAGTATTAAACAACTCACTTCTTAATTCATGGGAATTTTGGAGTATTATCAACAAATTTTAAAATGCAATTATTTTACAGTTTATATTATCTATAATCAAAAAATAGTTCAGATTGGCCAGTATACAGATGAGAAGGAAATATTCCCAACTACAAAACAGCACTGAAATCTTCCCTTTTTAATTAGTTTGTATTTCAAATTTCTTAAAGCTTTTCAGCATAGGATTTATCAACCAAACCAGAATATTCTTAAAATAAATTGGAACCCTACTAATAATTAAATTTGAACAACAAGCAGTGACCAAGACTGTTGTTAATAAGCCAGAGTATTTGATCAGCATATATAAAAAACTCTACTGAATTTGGGGAGGATGAAGCCAATCTATTTTACCAAATATTCCTAAACAGTCTATAAAACAAACTATAATAAAGCATGTGAACTGAATTAAAACATAAAATCAGTAAAGATTTTAAATGTTTCAATTTAAAATTTAACCAAAAATGAAAATGTACTCAATAAAACTCAGGATCTAAGAATTCTGAGTGAAAACATTTTTATACTTAAATTTAGAAGAGTAACTATCAAAATTTCCTTAGAGTAACATATGGATTAGAAAAATTTAAAAGTCACTTATTTACTTATTTTTAAAATACTTATTTAAATAAAGTTATTTATTATTTATTTGAAATCCAGAATGGGTTATTTATTTACACATTTATTTTTATGAAATCCAAAAGTCCCCAACACCAGAGCTGGGTCGAGTTGAAGCCAGGAGCCAGGTCTCCCACATGTGAGTCAGGGGTTCAAATACTTGAGCCATCATCTGCTGTGTCCAGGCGCATCAGCAGGAAGCTGGACTGGAAGCTGATAAACTGATAAACAGATTGAACCAGTCAATCTGATGCGAGTTGTGGGCATTCCAATTAGCAGATTACTCCCACTGAACCACAATGCCCCCCTTCAAATACTTTGCTATTTCTTTAGTATTGCTTTTTAAATATTTACTTATTTAAATTGGAAAGTTAGAGTTTCAGAATGAAGGGGAGACAGAGAGAAAGATCTTCAGTCTGCTGGTTTACTTCTCAAGTGGCCACAATGACTGGGACTGAGCCAATCTAAAGCCAGGAGTCAGGAGCTTCTTCTGGGTCTTGCACGTGGGTACAGGGTCCCAAGACTTTGGATCATCCTCTGCTGCTTTCTTGGGCCACAAGCAAGGAGCTGGATGGGAAGTGGAGCAGCCAGGATTCGAACCTGAGCCCATAGTGGATTCTGGCCCATGCAAAACGAGAACTTTAGCCATAAGACCACTGTGTCAGGTCCTGTTATTTATTTTTAAATTAATTAACTTATTTGAGAGACTTACAGAGGGAGGAGCAGAGGCACCCATAAAACGAGGAAGAGACAGAGACCTTCTATCTGCTGGTTTACTCCCAAATGGCTGCAACAGCTAGGACTGGGCTAGGATGAAATCAGGAGCCAAAAGCTCTGCCTTGGTCTCCCACATGGGTGGCAGGAGCCCAAGCATTTAGGCCATCCTGTACCGCTCTTCCTGGGTGGGATGCAAGTAGAGTAGTCAGGATGGGAAATGATGCCCATACTGGATGCTTGTGTCACCCACTATATCACAATGCCAGCTGCAAAATATTTCAAACAAAGCTCACTTTCCTTAATCATAATTAGGACAGGAAAAGACAGAAAAATAATTAAGTCTATAAGGTTTGGAGATACATTTTTTATTTTAAGTTGTGAGTGTACTACACAACTGTTTACCAGCATCAAATAATCAATTCACAAATGGAAAAATTACCATGAAGATATGAATCATTATTTTTTTAGTAGACAAAATAATGTATAATAAACATGTTTGCTCTCATGAACCTATCAAAGAATGTTTTAATGAACAGACTTCCAACTGCAGTGACTTGTCCCTACAACTAACCTTTTATAATATTTTCCATTATTGTAAATAAATATTATTGCCATAGTTTCTGTCATGGTAGCATTACACATATCTACACAGAGCAATGCAGAATACTTAAATGACTGGATAAAACGGTAAAGACTTGTTTTCCATAATTCTTCAAATAACAAATGTTTCCCTATAGTTTTAGTTATCACTCCTAAATTTTTATCATTGCTTCAGCAGTTCAGTTCTGAGTTTCTTCTAAGTGCCAGCACTACAGAGAAAGTCTACTAGGCTAAACATATAACAGAATTCCTGGCTTCATAAGCCTACAGTATGCACAGATATGAAACACTGCTCAAAAAGCCATTGCATTACAAATAAATGACCTGGAAGAAACAGATGTCCTCTTCCACCAATGATAGATCATTATGTAAAGAGCAGGTCAATAACATTTTTTAACAGACTATTATCATTTAAACTGGGGAAATTATGAATAAACTTTTTCATCAAGCATAAAGAGATAGTTCTAAAACTGGGCAAACTATATATCCAGTAAAACATTACCAATTACTGATGTGAAATGAAGTAGCTCAGTCAACAAAAACAAACAAAAAATGACTCTAACAGCTTATGGAGGGAAATAAAGATGTTATTAAATACAGTGTATCTGTACTAAGGATCAAAATAAATAAAGCTTCTTTATCTTAGAAATTGGACAGATTACATGAAGTTACTGTAATTGGAAAGTAATGTGTAATCTTAAATGTCTATTATAGGTACTTGAATGAACCCTTAAGACTGTCAAAATAAAAACTGTGTTACTGACATCCTCCATGAATGTTAAATATATTTAAAAACAATTATAAAACAGTTCAACCTAACTGGAATCTTGGCACCATCAAGGCTAATCATAAACAAAGCATTTTGGCACAAGCAGCAAGATCACTGAATGATGTATTCACCCACCCACAAACATCACTTACTAATTACTGTAAACAAGTTTTTAAGAATTAAATCAAGGGTTCATTTAAGCTGGCAGAAATACTGACAATTAACACTTTCTTTTGTTTTAGAACTTTTCCTCCCCTCATCTCTCAGCCTTTGTCCTGTTATTTAGCTCTGACTGCCCAAGTAACAGTTGACCTCAGTTTACCAGTAGTGTGGGCTTGTGCTATAGGCGCTAGAAGATACGATGTAAATGGTAATGGGTTTAACAACCTACTCAGGCCCTCAATTAGAGGGGTGAGCGGGAAATGGGAGAGAGCTGGGAAACATCCAGCACAAATGTCAGAAATAGTGGGATCCTACTGCCAAATCCATCTTGTTTTTGGATAAATCACAAAACCTTAATTTCCCTTTGAATATCTATTTGTTTATTATATATGATTGATCAATCCAGTGGCCACTGTTCATGTGTGGCATTGAACACTTGAAATGTGGCTAGTCTGCTTTGAGATATGCCATTGAGGTGAAACACACATGAGATTTGGAAGACAAATGTGAAGGAAAAGGATATAGAAAATCTTATTAACTTTTAATTGATTACATGTAAATGTTAGGCAAATTAAGTAAAATATAAATTAATTTCACCTGTTCCTTATTTTCTTTGGTTACTAGGAAATTCAAAATTATTTATGATTCTATGAGTTAGTTTTATGCTAAGCATTTTTAAAAACCTGAACATTATAAAGCATGGTGTCTGATATGAAGAAGTCCACTCTATTTGAAGATAAAAAACATAAAAATTATTATAATGTCCCTAAGTACAGTGTTAAAAAATATGCTGTAAAAGGATGGGGTGGGGGCATTAATGGAAGCAGACAGGAAAGAGTGAAGAGAGATGTCAGGTTAGTCTCCAGGAAGAGGTATGACCCAAGTCTTACAGGGTAAGAAGAAAAGTGACGTGTAAAAAACATGGGGGTGGAGATACCGGCAAGATAAATGGATTACATGAGCCAAGACAAAGAAATAGCAAAGGGGAGGAGACAGGAATAAAAGCAGCTTCCTGTTACTACAGGGAAAGGGCAAAGTATATGGTAGAAATATGAACTATTTCAGTGGCATTTTAGGATTGACTGAACATATAGTAGAAAATATGGACAGTCTCTGTGGTATTTTTTTTTCCTCTGTGGTATTTTTTTTTAAAGATTTATTTTTATTTTTATGGGAAAGGCGGATATACAGAGAGGATCTTCCATCCGATGATTCACTCCCCAAGTGAATGCAACGGCCAATGCTATGCCGATCTTCCTCTCTGTCTCTCCTCCTCTCTGTACATCCGCCTTTCCAGTAAAAATAAATAAATCTTAAAAACAAAAAAGAAATAATGGGTTGCATCTGGAGCAACTGTATGGAAACTCGTTTGGGGAGAAGACAGGAAGCAAAGAGGCTGTCACGTCAAAACCCAATATGAGTGAGGTAGAAAGAAAAGCACAAAGTCCAAACTACATTTAGGAGATAGCATCAGTAGCAAACAGTGACGGATTTGCTCTGACTCCTTGGAAAGGAGTTTAAATCCAAGGTAATGAGAAGATCCTGGAATATTTTGGGCAGGAGAAAGTGATGTTTCAACAAACCTTTAAAGAGCCACTCTGATTACCATTAGAGAATACACTGTAAGGGTAGAATAGAGGAAGCCAAAAGATAATTGATTTTTTTAAAGAGGCTATTGCCATTGCTTGATTGACATGAACCAGGTGCATGCAGTGAGTTGGTGAGCAGTGGCTGGATTTCAGTTGTATTTTTAATCTGAAAAATGCTTCACCAAATTCATGGAGTTGAGAAAGGCAAAGAGAAATTTAAAAGATAACATCTGTTGAGCATAATTTTCTTGTTCAATCAGGAGGTTAGGGTGTCTGCCATCACACAGTTTTTAAAGTTGTGATTAAACATATGAAACATACACTTTATGTTTAAGTCAAGCATGCTAACTGGAGGCCTCCAATAGCAGTGCCGGGACATAGAAGGCCCAGGCCTGAAGGTGGCAGTGCAGGGCCTGACACACATTAGAGCCCTAACTTGGGTCTGGATGGAAAGCAGCTCTGTTCCATCACCTATCTAACACTCATGGCTGTGTTCACTACCTAAACATGCCAAAATGGAAAAGGCTGTGGAGTTATCAGAAGAGACGCCTAGTTGTCCAATGTAATTTTCTCTGGTAAAGATTTTTTTTTCAGCAGATCTTTGGGATTTTATAATTTTTTTCATCAAATGGATCTTACAGCTCTTTGCTGGAGACAAAATTTATGAATACATCCACCATCCCACTGTTCAACCAGTCATTATAAAGTCTAATTTTAAAAGACTAAGAATTTTGCACATATTCAAAGATTGTCACTTACATGAAAAACAGAAATCCACCAAGAGATGCCCAGTTCATTCATTTATACAGAGTACTGACACTGGTAGGCACTTGATTAGTTTCTGGAGATAAAAACAAATAAAATATGGTTTTTGGCCTAAAGAAACTTAGTCTACTGGAGAGACTAAACAACTAAAACAGTACGAGGTAACACATGGGAGATATGTGTGGTGTTACAAGAGCATCTTGTAGAACTAAAGGAAAAAGATAACAAGATGATTACAGTATGTAGGCAGGTAAAGGGGAAGGTAGGTTTGTGGGGAACTACAGGCAATGGCAGGAGAATGCAATCGCTTGGCAGATACTAGAAAAGCCAGCGAGGCCACAGGATGGAAATTGTTTGCAAACTAAGTTGCAGAGTCAGTTCCAGCAGTACAAACGGGGCTTTCATCCGTTACAGGAAGCCACTGAAGGGATTTAAGAAGCAGCGACAGTATCAGGTTTACTTTTCAAAATCACAGATTTAGAAAAGTGATCTCAAGGTAGGTATACCTCGAGATGAGATGTTCTATTCTCCTTTTTTTATCTTTCAAAAAATGTCCTTAAAGTTTAACAAAATTTCAGTGTATTAGCACCAAAGTGCTACTTACAGCTAGCTTTTATTAAGTATAGACTATGTACATAAACACTATAAATTTGTTTACATGTGTTATTGATTTTCATACTCTGTCAAGCTGATATTCTCACTAATTTCATTTTACAAGTAGAAGTAAAAAAAAAAAAAAAAGAGACAGAAAAATTAAGCAGAAAGGCCATGGTCACTGTTAGGAAACTACTGGAGCAGGATCTAAACCGAGCAGGTCTGCTTCCAGAGCATGGAACTCAGTAAAATGTACCAGCTTCCAACTAATACATGCATACAATTAAAAAAATCAAATATACACATAAATCAGGACTAGATGCTCAAGTTTTATGAGCACAACTTAAAGACAAAGGGTTAGGTGAGACAGCTGGTTGGGTAAACGTAATTTAGGGAAGAGATAAGGCTACTCTGGATTATGAAGCCAGAGGGCAGAGGATGGGTTTAGATGATTGATAAGATAGGACTTGGCAATGGATTGCATGTTGGAGATTCAGGCAGAAGTGTCAAGTCAGTCTTTTAGAGTCTGACTTCTACAAATGGGTTGGGTGTGAGCCTGGTGGAAGCCATCAGGGACAGGCTAAGGCATTCCCCTGTTTTCCTTGCAAGAACACTGTTCCTTCTGGAGGCTGTTAATCAACACTCATGGTTAGCTCTCTGCATTTCTAACAAAACTCCCCCTTTCCACTACAAACCTTTAAAAAGCGTTATGATGCCTCACAAGACTTGGAAATGAATGCACAGTATCACAGGGCAATGAAGGGCAGTGCTAGAATAGACGTCTTATTGGCCAATTCCAAGAAGTCGGGATATTGAGCCATCCTTTCCAATCGGGGACGGTGGGGCAAATTACCTTTATGCTTTGTATTTCTGCCACTGTGCTTCATTTTTAAGTTTATAATAAGACCCCCAGCCTTTCTCCCAGGTCTTACAAGTACTACCAAAAAAGTATGTACTTTTAATGGTCTAAAAAAATTTAGAAAATCAAGATAAATGGCACAACACACTCAGTCTATTAAACAACCAAAAGAAAATGTGCCTGGCTTGGGAAAACATTCCCTCAACAGTATGCTGCTCCAACAAATAATGTGGGTCGTTTCTGATTCCTTCTCATTTCAGGTTTGGGAGAACTTTTCCATTTCACCTCAGCAAAACAAAATATAAAAACACCGTTTTGAGACACCGGCGTGGCCAACCAGACCTGTCAGGTTGCATCGCTCAACCGCAGGTAATGACGTAATACAGCCGAGAACTGTGGTCGCTCAGTCCGCGCCCGTTCCCGAGCGGACCAATTTTATTCTCCATCGGGTCCCGTCACGCAGGAGACAATCCCTGACCTGCGTTTTCAGTCGCACACACTTAAGGTAACCGCCACACACACACACACTGTTATCAGGGACCTCGCGCTCCCTCGGCGGCTGCAATTCCCTTCAGGCCACCTTCCTTAGAAAGGCAGGGTCTGTCCCAAAGCGCCGGCCTGCGGAGATGGCTGCCGCCCGAGAAGGGGCGACGAGCCCCGGCCGGCTCTGCACCGAGCGCGGGCCTGAGGAGAGGGCTGCTGCCCCAGAAGGGGCGTGACGCGACGAGAACTCCCGCGTGACGTCGGCAGGGCGCCCGCGGGGGCGGGGCCGGCCATCTCGGCGCGCGGCCGGCCGCCCTCGGGCCTTCGCCCACCCCCGGGAAGTGCAGGCCGCCCCCGCCTGAGGCTGAGGCAGCCGGGCGGGAAGTGGAGCGAAGCCGCGGCCGTCCCTCCCTCCGCAGCCCCAGGAGGGTGCCTGCTTCCCCCGCAGTCCCCCCTCCTGGGGCTCTCGAGGCTCTCCGGCCCATCTTGGAAGCTGTGAGAAAAGAAGAAACTTCTCCCCTAACCGGAGTGCGCTGCGGCGACTTCCGGTGTGGACCAGCACGCCCGGCCAACAGGTTTGGCTCTCGGAGCCGGGGTGGCCGCAGGGCTCTGGGCCAGCGTCCGAGGAAGCGGGCTGGGCGCGGGCTGGGCGAGGTGGGAGCGGACGGGCGGCGGGAAGCGGGCTCGCGCAGCCGACTGTGTCCGGGTCTCCCGCGCGCGCTCAGGGGAACGCCTCCCGGCGCCGAGCCCGCCCCGCGCAGGCGCCGCTCGCCCCGCGCGCTTTTCGGACGCTGTCCGGGCGGCTTGTCCCGGGCTCCCGCGCTCGGTACCTGCGGGCCGGGAGGGACGGGGCGCGGGGCGGCAGCGTGGCCCGCGAGGGGACCGCACCGAGGCCCTGGGCGGGTCTCTTCCCGGCGGGAGCGCCCTCGCCTCGCTCACCGTCAGTGGGGTTCTGACACGGAAAAAGGCGTCAAAGGATGACAAGCTTTCCGAGCCCGGGATGCTGCTTGTGGGGACAAGGATGTACGTTGCTTAAAGATCTGGATGCTTTGTGGAGCGAGTTAACGTTTTAGGACGCAAAGAATTGCCGGTCAAGAGAGCTGGGCAGGTGGCTTAGGGGGCAGGGTTTTGTAAAACAACTGGAACGAGTTTGGGATTGATGATGATTTTCTTGTGGTTAAGAAAAAAATTAGACACCTGTTTTTGTTTTACACTCTTGACGTTCAATATACTGAGGTGTTTTAAATTACTAATTAGACCGATGTTAAATAAAAATCATGTGTTTGCTTTCGACGTTGCTCTGCCACAAATATTTTACAGTTGTTAGTCTCATGTCTGAGTCCCAGCTGAGTCCTAGCTGTCACCGTGGGCGAGCCATTTAATCTTACGCCTGCTTCCCTAGCTGCAGAATGAAATGGGTATTAGGAACTGTTTGCTAGTTGGCTTGAAGATTAAGGAAAATGATGTAAGCCTGCACAGTCCCTGTTTATTAAACATGTATGGTGCCTTTTACTGATAATAATACAAGCATGTAGTTTTTACTTTTTTCTTTTGAGATTATGCTGATTCGCTCCAGGGATGGTAGCCTCGTGGCTAAAGTCCCGGCCTTGAAGGCACCGGGATCCCATATGTATGCAAGTTCCTATCCTGGCAGCCCTACTTCCTATCCAGCTCCCTGCTTGTGGTCTGGGAAGGCAGTCGAGGACGGCCCAATGCTTTGGAATCCTGCACCCACGTGGGAGACCTGGAAGAGGCTCCGGGCTCCTGGCTTAGAATCAGTGCAGCTCCAGCGGTTGCAGTCACTTGGGGAATGAATCATCGGGCAGAAGATCTTCCTCTCTTGTCTTTCTTCTCTGTATATCTGACTTTGCAGTACAAATAACTAAATCTTTAGAAAAAAAAGTACGTATTCTGTTGTGACTTACAGTGTACTACCAAGTGGCTTTTTAAATGTTATTACTTATTTTTAGCTCGTTTATCAGATACCTTGATAAATAGCAAGAGACACCTAGTGTCAGTTTGGGCAAAGTTAGGGCATTGCTAAGGAGCCAAATGGTGAGGTTTAACTTACTATTTATTTCTTTCTTTATGTATTTATTTATTTAGCTTGAAAATCAGAATTACAGAGAGAAGGGGAAATTCCGTCCACTGGTTCACTCCCCCAAATGGCCACTATAGCCGGAGTTGGGGTGGTCTGAAGCTGGCAATGAGGAGCTTTCTCCAGGTGTCCCACAGGGGTGCAGGTCCCATGGCTTTGGGCTGTCCTCCAGTGCGTGCCCTGCCACGGGCAGGGAGCTGGATGGGAAGTGGAGCAGCGGAGACATAGCGCCACTAAGAGGTGCTGGTGCTGGGGCAGAGGATTAGATTTCTACATCTTTTCAGGCCCCTTAATCATTTTTTTTTAAATGGTAACTAGTTAAATTTTTTTAGGTTAAGAATACTTGTTATTCAATATGTATCAATCCTCTTGAACTTGATAGCCTGTTGTTTCCTTCAGTAGTTACTATGTAAGTAGTGAACTCACTCATTTTTACTCAGACACACAAAGTAGTATGCCTCTAAATATGTTTCTATATTCATAGGTTTGTACAGTGCCTGTATCTTATTGATTTGTCCTCAGAAAGCTGATCCTGCTGTGTGCAGATGTAAGGGTCCTCTGTCTTGTTTCTATAAAAATACATCTGTGTATGTGGAATAATGTTTTAAGGTGTTCTCCAATTTTTATTTAGTATGTTGTGTCATCCATCAGTTCAAGCTTAGAGATAGATGCAGTATGGCAAGAGTAAAAACCTCTCAAAAGCAGAATCCCTTCAGTTTAATATAAATACATAAAATAATTTTTTTTCTGTAAGAGAAAATTTGGCTGTAAGATAACCTTTCATAAAGACCAAATAACTGGGATCTGAGTTTTTGTCCTTGTAATTGTCTTTTCGCATTCTCCTCTGTCCCTTTCCAAATTCCCAAAAGATTGCTTGTCCGCAGTGGAGAAAGCACAAACAGCTAGGCTTGTGCTTCATCCTAATTTTGAATGACGTAAAGATAAAGACATCCTATAAACTGGAATCTGTCATTTCAGGCATTTCAGCTGTCCAAGGACAAGTGCACAAGTATATAATGTAACAGAAAAAGATCAGAAAACACTAAACAAAAAGAACTGAGGAGCATTTCAAGCACAATGAACCTCTCTGGAAGCAGTTGTGGAAGCCCTAATTCTGCAGATATATCTAATGACTTCAAAGATTTGTGGACTAAACTAAAAGAGTGTCATGATAAAGAAGTTCAAGGTAAGTCTTCAGTCAGGTGGGGAACATCTGGCATACTGACCACACATAAGACTGGCAGAATCATTAAGCCCTGCCAAGACGACCGCAGCAGACTTGAAGTTTCACATGTTAATTACTTTCTATGATCTCCCTTATCAGTTTTGGTCTCTAGGAGGAAACAGCAAAGAAAATAGAATTTGACTGGTTAAGATAATTTAGGAAATTCTTAGTCTTACATTTGGTTTTTGGACAAGGAGGAAGTGAAATAGATGCGCAGCTGCATTCTTTTCATATGAATATCTGATTTTTCCAGCGTCATTTGTTAAAAATACTGTCCTTTCCCTTTTGGATAGTTTTGTATCCTTGCCTCAAATCATGGGCAAGCATTGTGGCATACAGCCTGGGAGGGCACAGGTGACAGCTGTAGCCCCTCCATGCATGTGGGAATCCAGGCTTCAGCCTGGTGAGGGAATCAACAGGGGGAGGTTTATTCTCTGCCTTTCAAGTAGATAAAAGAAACCAAATTTTAAAAAATTATTTGACCCTTCCTGTAACCCTTTGTGCCCTAATCAACTATGTAAAGATTATAAAAAAAAAAAATAAATAAGTAAAATGAAATCAGAAAGCTAATGCCAGAAAAAATTATTTGACCTTATGTATAAGGGTTTTTCCCTACCCTCTCTGTTCTATTCTGTTGATTTACAGGTCTGTGTTTCTGATAGTACACAGTGTTTTGGTTTCTGTAACTTTGTGGTAAGTTTTGAAATCAAACTGTTAAGTTTCCAATCTTGTTCTTTTTCAAGGTTATGTTGGCCTTTCAGAAATCTTGGGGTTGTGTATGAATTTTAGGACAGATTTTTCTATTTCTGCAAGGACTGTTAGGATTTTAATAGAGTTTATAGCGAATCTACAGATTACTTTGGATGCCATTGACATCTTGCTAGTAAATCTTCTAAAACGTGAACATGGAATGGCTTTCCACTTATTGATATCTTCTGTAATTTTCTTCATGATTTTGTACTCTTCAGTGTAAAAATCTTCCGTTTTCTTGGTGATACCTGTTACGTATTTTGTTCGTTTTGACGCTATTGCAAATAGAGTTCTTAATTTCCCTTTCAGATTGTACATGTTAAGTTAGAGAAACAACTAATTTTTGAAATTGATTTATTGATTTGGGAGTCTAGAGTTGCAGAGATAGTCACTCCCCAGATGGCCACAATGACCAGGGCTGAACAAGGCAGAAGCCAGGAGCTTCATCCAGGTCTCCCACATGTGTAGCAGGAGCCCAAATGATTGGACCGTCCTCCGCTACTTTTCCCAAGCCATCAGCAGGAAGCTAATACAAACCATTGCCTCTATGGGATGCTAGTATTGGCAGGCAATGGCCTTATCCACTATGCTGTAACACTGACCCTCTCTAAGACTTGTGATGGTGGTGGTGGTGGTGGTGTTGTTGCTGTTTTGCATGTTAATTTTGTATTCTCCAACTGCCATGAAAGTTTCTAGCTCTGAATTGTAGTTTTTACAGAGTTGGTATTTAACATCCTCTGCATTTTTTAAAAGAATTATTTATTTTTATTTGAAAGGCAGATTTATAGAAAGAGGAAAGACAGATCTTCCATCTCCTGGTTCACTCCCTAAATGGTCACAAAGGCTGGAGCTGAGCCAACCGGAAGCCAGGAAATTCTTCCTGTCACCCTCTTGGATGCAGGAACTCCAGCAGTTAGGCCATCTACCTCTGCTTTTCCCAGGGACAGTAACTGGAAGCTAGGTCAGAAGTGGTGCAGTTAGGATCAAACACAGCCATATGGGATGTGACACTGTTGATCAGAATTACAGAATATATGCATATAAAACTCACAGATACATTGTAAATACTTCTTTGAATTGTGTGCTATGCTTTAATAGTTTGACAAACTGAGAAATAGCAGTTGTTAATTTATATGATTAGAATCTTAGGTCTATGACACTGCATCTATATCACTTGATGAAAGAAAATAATTCTTGGTGTCATACCACTTTTCCAAATTTCAAATTACTTATGAATTTTATTATGTTAAAGATTTATTTATTTGGAAGTCAGTGATAGGGAGAGATACAGAGAGATCTTGCCTCCCCTGGTTCACTTCTCAAAAGGTCACATGGCTAGGGGCTAGACCAGGCTGGATGAAGTCAAGCTCCAGGAACTCCTACGTGAGTCTTTTGTGTGGGTGACAGGGATTCAACTGTTGGGCCAGCTTCTCCCTTCCCAGGTGCATTAGCAGGGAGCTGGATCAGAATTGGACTAATCTGTGCCTTGGTATGGGATGCTGGATTCCTAAGTGGTAGCTTATTTCAGCTCTCCACAATTCTAACTCTACTTAAAAATTCTTGAAGATGTTCAGTGAATAAGCATTATTTCTTAAAATAAATTAATGTAATTTGAAAACCTTTTGGTTCGAGGCAAACATAATTTGCTGATGGCAGGACTTTTAAAAAAAAATTAGTCCTTTGTCAGTGTGTTCCACATAGTTTGGTATAAAATTAGATCCTCTGTGTGATAACATCAAAGGCATGCCTAAAGGGTACTTAACTTTTTTTAAGAAGCAGTGGGATCCACTTGGAGAAACCAGTATAAGAGGCTATTTAAAAGACATCAAACATGGACTTGTCTGGACATTGTAGGTTTTGAAGTGTATATAGAAATCAAAATTGACTCATTACTTTTAAAGTGCGTCAGTAAAAAGAGAGAAATGTTATGAATGGTAGTATTAGATACATAATTCTTACTAGATAACCAAGGAGATTTGCCTGTAGGATCTAACATGCATCTGGATATCCTGTTTCATGTGTTTACAGAGTACTTTTTTCTTACTTGACTGAAAAATAACACAATGACATCCAAAGTATGTCCTGTAGTAAACAGCATGTGCATTGATCACAGTGTAGTGAGTTTACATAGTCAATTTACACTGCATTTCTTTGAAACATGGAAAGCATAAACAAAAGGCATCCATGAGTAATTTTACCAGTGGGCAATTTTTGTTTTTTTTTTTTTTTCTCTCTAAGATTTATTGGTTTTTTTTTTTTTTTGGAAAGTCAGATTTACAGAGAGAAAGATATTAAAGATATTCTGTCTGCCAGTTCACTCTCCAAGTTGCTGCAATGGCCAGAGCTGAGCTGATTTGAAGCCAGGAGCTTCTGGTTCTCCCATGCATGTGCAGGGTCCCAAGGCTTTAGGCTGTCCTTTACTGCTTTTCCAGGCTGCATACATGGATCTGGAAGGGAAGTGGAGCAGCTAGGATGCAAAGTGGTTCTTATGGGATCCCAGCACATACAAGACAAGGAATTGAGCTATTAGGCTACTGTGCCAGGCCCTGATGGGTAATTTTCCTACCAGATCATTTTTGGAGGAAAAATTCTAAAGATATCGATGACTGACTTTGTAGACTTATTTTTAGGACAGTTGTATTCTTTGATGTCATTTTAATGTCCTGTTATTTTCTGTGTTTTTATGACCAGTGCTACTACTGCCAGGGTTAAAATTAGTTAAGTGAATTTAGATACATTGTTTTTGCCTTTTAAAATATTTTAATACTGTTTTGCACTTTTTTTTTTTAAACATTGATTAGTTTTTATTGGAATGGTAGATTTACAGGGAGAAGGAAAGAAAGACCTTCCATCTGCTGGTTCTCTCCCCAAGTGGCCACAATGGCTGGAGCTGAGCTGATCCAAAACCAGGAGCCTATAATCTCTTCCTGGTCTCCACGTGGGTAAAAAGACCCAAGAACTTGAGCCATCTGCCTCTGCTTTGTCAGTTCCTAAGCACGAAGCTAGATCAACAGTGGAGCAGCTGGGACTAAACTGGCAACCACATATGGTATGCCAGTGCAACAGGCCTCTGCTTAGCCTCCTATGCCATACCACCTACCCCAGGAGTATCATTTTTATTATTAAAAGCACAGGTTATTAAGCTGAATTTAGAAGTTACTTTTTAAAACACCACTGATGTTTAAAAAATGTTTTTAAAGATTTATTTTTATTGGAAACGGAGATAAACAGGAGGAGAAACAGGAAGATCTTCCATCCGATGATTCACTCCCCAAGTGACTGCAACAGCCAGAGTTAAGCCGTTCCTAAGCCAGGAGCTAGGAGCTTCTTCCGGATCTCCAAGCAGGTGCAGGGTCCCAAGGCTTTGGGCCATCCTCAGCTGCTTTCCCAGGCCACAAGCAGGGAGCTAGAGGGGAAGCAGGGCCGCTGGGATATGAGCCAGCACCCATATGGGATCTTGGCACAAGGAATTTAGCACTAGGCTACCATGCCGGGCCAAAAACACCACTAATTTAGTAAGAGGTGTTTTGGTCATGTCAGATTCTATCATTGGTATCCAATGTATGTATTTTCCATGTCTGGCAAATGTGATAATCATGTTCATAGAGAAATATGTGGTGTAATATTTCCTTTTGAAAGCTCTATTGTGACAGAATAAGCACCACAATTCAGTTTTGGATTACTCCTTTTATTTTCTCAGATATATAATCAAAATTTCAAAAAGAAGACCTTCACATCAGACTACACAAATTTGTAATGAAAGAAATTACATGCACTTTCCATCCACCTCTTCAGTTTCCTACACATTATTAGGAATGGTGTCAGTAGCACTCACTGCTGTTTTTTATTTACATTTGCATCTGTATATCCATTTCCCCCAATTTAAGTTGATTAAATCTGAGGCAAAGGGAACGCAATCCTTAAATACGATTGCATTGTATTAAGACAAGAGTTTTCACTTTCGAATTGAAATTAGATAAATACTGCCAGTAGTATTGGTATAAGTTAAATTACTTTATCTGGATATAAAGCCACTATTGTCAAAAAGTACCCTAATAGTATTTGTTATTTATAATTCAAAGCCATAAATAACTTAAAGCGAACATATATAGATTTTAAAAAAAAAGGTTCTGTGTAGAGAACTCAAATGAGTTATCATAGCAGATATTTTTGTTTATGTATAACAGATCAGATTCTCCCCTCATTTCTGAGCTCAGGTATATTATCCCTGCTTGTGTAGGCCGTTGAGGGCTGCAGTTCCTCTAGAATTGCTCCTTTAGAATTGCGTGTGAGGAGAGGTAGGGTTAAATGTATCACAGTGCTCCTTTGGCGCTGTGTTTCTTCACTAGATGTCTCATATTGCCAGTGTTACAATCCCAAATACTTTGTTGAACAGACTACCTGTTCATACAGGAGCCACATTGTTGTATAGCCTCATTCCTTCCGATGGGTGTGGAACAGGATTAAAGCACACTTTATAGGGGTTCTAATTGTAGATGCCTAATTGACTTGATGAATAGCAGATGCTAAAATTTAAACTCACACTCACATATGCATACATAATACCCATTTCAGGCCTGAGCTGCGTGACAGAACAAATACCTCACAGGTGTTGAATCCTTGTAAGATAAAAGGCTCGTCTTTCCATATTTCCTAAGAATTTCCTTTTGAAGTTTATATGGATTTTCTATCTCATTGTTTCTTTTCTTTAAATGGCTCATGGCAAGAATCCATCTCATCTTCGGCTGCACTTTTCACTTTTGAAAGCAGAACCAAGTTTTAGGAGTCATCCAAAACAAGAAACAACAATGTGCCAATTTTCACACATTTTAGGAAGAGGAAAGAAAAAACTGCTGACTCTACTCTTTGACCTAGTATGGCCGCAAGTTCTTAATTCTTCAAGAACAGTTTAATGCTTTCCTCCAAGTACTTAGAAGGTCTTATGAAGTTGTCATCTTTACTTGAAAGAGAGAGAGTTGTCTCGGGTGGGAATTAGACAAATGGAAATGATTTTTTTTTAAGTCATGCCAGTTTTTATTCAACTTTTTAAACAAAATGTATTATTTTTCATGTGCTAGCAGTTCTCCAGATCTTTTAGGGCAAATGATTTTTCATAATTTAAAACATCTTTATTTTGAGTTATAAGAAGTCGTGCAAAGAAGGGAGAGAGATGGTATAAGTACAAAAAGAAAAAAAGAAGAAATTTAATACATAGAGCTCTGATGTGCCCATTCAGCTCTCCCCAGGGAGCGTCTTTATAAGGCACTCCAAAACATTTGTGACTAGAAAGTGATTGAAAGATAACTTTATTTTGCTGCAAGAAAATTTTGAACTCTATAAATCATACACATTTTCCCCTTTTTCATTAACTTTTGAAGATTGCATATGCACGGGCTTCAAAATTTTTGTACCAAAATATACTTAATTCCATTTTTCCTTTGATCTTTTGAAATGTTCTTACATAAGTATAGTGAATTATCACAACTAAGAAAGTGATATTAGTACAGTCTGCTAGCTTTGTATAGATTCCAGCTCCCCCTCCCTTCCCATTTAAGATTCACTTAATTGGAGGGAGAGAGAAAAAAAAAATCTTCTCTCTGCTGGTTTACTCCCCAAGTCGCTGTAATAAGCAGAGCTGGACTGGGCCAAAACCAGGAGCTTTGAACTCTCGTCTGTTTTTTCAAGTTCTTGGACCATCTTCTGCAGCTCCCGCAGTTACATTAACTGGATCAAAGTGGTGTAGCCTAATTTGAACCATTGCAGATGTGGAATACCAGCATAGCAGATAGAGACTTAACCCTCTGTGCTTCAGCATTGACATAGGTTCTGTGAGTACACACATTTATGTGTGTTTTTGCAGCATATGCTTATGTGTGTGTATTTAGTTCTGTGTAGTTTAATCACATGTAGATCCTGTAACTACCACCACGGATCCCTTATGTCACTCACTCACCTATCCAGCCATATTTCTCCCACTCTACCCCTCTGGCCTCCTGTAATCTCTTCTCCATTTCTGTATAGTTTTTTCTGATTTAAGGATGGGCACTCTGGCACAGTGGTCTAATGGGTTAAGCCTCTATGTGGGATGCCCAGATCCCATATTGGAGTGCTGTTTGAGTTCTAGCTACTCCACTTTCATTCTGGCTCCTGCTAAAACTCCTGGAAGTGCAGAATGATGAATCATGCACTTGAATCCCTGTTGCTTTTGTGGGAGACCAAAATGGATTTCCTGCTTCCTGGCCTACCTCCAGTGCTGGCTCTTGTGACCAACTGGGAGGGCGACCCAGTAGATAACAGATTTCTCTCACTGTCTCGCCCTTGCCTTCTCCCTCTCTCTCCCTCTCAAGTAAGTAAGATCTTTAAAAATGTGAGAAAATCTACTAGATGTTCATGGAAAATATATACTATTTTTTAAAACTGCATGTGCTGCCAGTGTTGTGGCACAATGAGTTAAGCTACTGTCTGTGCTGGTGTTCCATGCGATGGTTGGTTTGAGTCCCAGCTGTTCCACTTCCTATCCAGCTTCCTGTTTATGCACCTGGGAAAGTAGTGGAGAATGGTACAAGTTTTTGCCCCTGCCACCCAGATGGAGTTCCAGGCTTCTGGGTCCTGGCTTTGGCCTGACCCAGCGCCAGTCATTGTGGCCATTTTGTGAGTGAGCCAGTGGTTGGAAGATTCTCTCTGTGTCTCATAACTCTGCCTTTCCAATAAATACTTGTGCATGACTTTCAACTTTGTTGGCACCAAATTAAACATCTTCTAATTCAATTTTTGCTCTTTACTCTGAGGTTCTATTAGAAAGAGCAGATCCCATGACATGAGTACATTACTGTCCTGTGTTAACTACTTTTTCAAGCAATTGTGTTCCTAGCGTTGGACTTCCTGCCACAATCTGGTTTAATCCCAGAAGACTTGATCCTACATAAATACTGTTGCTGTTAGCAGATACATGGGCTGTGCCAGAACATAGACCTTCATTTATAGTGAACTTCTAATTATATGCTTGCCCCTGGTGTTAGAAAGGAAGTAACTCACCTTAAGTGCAGAGAACTTCTTTCTACTTGGTTATCCTATAATACAATAAGAGCAGTAATGTTATCTGTATTATGTTACCTCAGGGTAAAAGTAAGGGGAATGTACTCTGCACACAAATGGACCTGGTTCCTTCTTCAGGGACCAGATTGAAGATTGAAGTGATTTAATGCTGTAGAATTTGACTTGTGCATCTGGATGACTGCTTTAAAAATAGTAAAAGGTGTAAATGAAATAATACAATTTTCTCTTTTTATTTTTCAGGTTTACAAGTAAAAGTAACCAAACTGAAAAAGGAACGAATTTTGTAAGTATTAGAGTATAACACTAATATCTCATTATGAAATAAGTGATACTCATGCCGTATTTGACCTCAGTGTCTTAATTTTAAAGAAATCAGCTTAGTGTGAGCTTTGCATGATTGACACTGATTATTTCAAAATTAAACAGTAAAGAGAATACTTTTGTATTTTTGGTTATAGTCTTAGAGTTTGCATATGTTTATTTGCATTTTTACATGTTGCTTTTTTCATTTTTATTAAGTTGAGAACTAATCTGTTAACTCATCTTTTATTATAGTTAATTTATGTGAAACATACATGTACAAAGTTCCCATCCACTGGTTTACTCCCCAATTACACACACAATGCAAGGCTGAACCAGGCCAAAAATCAGGTGGCAGAACTCAGTCCAGGTCTCCTGTGTGAGTGTGTCACACCAGCCAGTCAAGCCATCACCACCTGCACATTACAGGAACTTTATAGGAAGTTTAAATTAGGAGCAGAGTAGGGACTTGAACCCAGATAGTATCTCATGGGCTGTGGGCCTCCTAGGTGACATTGTAAGTTGTAAGCCAAATGCCTACCCCGTTACCTCCTCCTGGTGTGCCTGACAACAGCATTGTTTTCTCATCTATTTTAACACCTGAGATGTGCGATACTACCAAAAGGAAAGAATAATAATTCTAGGATTTCAAAACTTTGGAAGGAGGAAAGGGAGAGGGGGTTAGACAGACAGAGACAGAAAGAAAGGAAGGCAAGAAGAGAGGAAGGAAAACTAAATGTGTGTTCCAAGAAATTACCAGAGGATTCTGAATTGTTACTTTTTTTAAGGAACAGATTTTACTCATGCTTCTCTGGAATATCTAGATTCAGGAATCTGAAATAGGCAGTGTATACAGTTAAAATTACTTGTTGTTATTCTTAATTACCAGTGGTTTTAAACGTTTTGTGTTGTTCTAAGTGTCTGTGTTTCTACCTTGGAGACATCATTTTAAACAGAGTAGCTATTTCTGTGATAAAACTCTTTAGTTCCCTCAGTTGAGACAGATTTCTTTACTTACAGAAGACATGAAGCCTTTTCTAAGCAGTAAAGCTAGCATGTTTTTAAAGTAGGATGTTTTGTTACTGTGAAAAACAAGAGCAATCCAAAGTTTACTTTCCTAGAAAGGGAGGTGGATTGTTTCCCATAGAAGGCCTAAAGTAAGGGCATTCCAGAATGGTTAATCAGTGACTCGGGATCCTCGAAGGCCCAGATTCTTCCTCGTTTGCCATTGTTAGCACCCTACTTTCCGTCTTAGAGGATTCACTGAAGGTTGGCAAGATGGCCAACATCATTCTAGTCAAAACTTAACATCAGTGTCTTCTCTCTCTCTCTTTCTCTCTCTTGTTAACATCTGTTTATTTATCTGAAAGTTACAGAGTAGAGAGTGAGAGAAAGGAAGTGCTCTTCCACGTGCTGGTTCACTTACCAGGCTGCCACGGTACCAGTGATGAGCCAGGCCAGAGAGGAAGAGAGGAGCTGCATCCAGTCTCCCATGTGGGTGGCAGGGGACTAGGCCTCTTAAATGGCTCCTAGGCCATGACTTGCAGCTAGATTGGAAATGAAGCAGCCAAGGCGTGAACCAGCACTCAGAGTGGATGCCAGCATTGTGAACGGCAGCTTAACTTGCTACACCACAATGCCAACCCCACGTGTATCCCTTTTTAATTAGAGTAATTTACCAGAAGCATGCCCTAGCAGCCTTCCTCTCACTTATTTACTTATATATGTATTTTAGAATTGAGCACCTATATAAATCTTTCATTTGTGATAAGCAGCAGGATCCTGACTCTCAGGAGAAGCATTACAAACACTGAGGGGCTTGCTGGAATGAGCTGTGTGCTGAGTAGGGATTAGAGTTACGTGTGTGTGCGGGTTTGAATATAGACGTCACAAAATAAGCAAAAATAAATTGAAGAAGAGATTTGTCCATGCGTGTCAGGAATCCCTATTTTTCTAAGGCCTTTGAAAGGCCTTATAATCATTAACTATTTAGTACCTCCTATCTTGATTTCTTTTTGTTTTTCTTAAGATTTTTATTTGAAAGACAGAATTATAGAGAGGAGAGTCAGAGATCTTTCATCTGCTGTTTCACTCTCCAAATGGCCAGCTGGTCAGTCACAGCTGCTCTGTCCGAAGCCAGGGACTTCTTCCAGGTCTCCCCACGTGGGAGCAGGGAGCGAAGCACGTAACCCATCCTTCTCTGCTTTGCCACAGGTAGATTCAGGAAGCTGCATCAGAAGTGAAGCAGCTGGGACCCAAACCAGGGGGCACTTAATGCCCTGCTCCACTGTGCCAGCCCCTCCAGCCTTGATTTCTGCACAGTGTTCTCCAATGAGAAGAGTCAAGGGTCTTTGGAGAAATGGCTGATTTTAGGATCAGGGCATGAAAGTACATACAAGATGAATTGGGACATTTTGTGTTGCCAGAAAATGGGAAATGCTCAAAAGGGAGTATATTGAAAGGCTATAGAAGGCAGTTGATAAGGAAAAAATCTAGACTGCAAAACTTAGGACAGCTTGAGCAGTGAAGTCAGTGATAGATATGTTACGCTAGTTATGGAATGAAGGGGAAGCTCTTGCTTAATAAAATTTTTTAATCGTTTTTTTAATTTTAAAAATATTTTTAATGTATTTTTTATTAATTACATTGCATTATGTGACACAGTTTCATAGGCTGCTTAATAGAATTAAAATTGGGAAATATAGAAAGAATAATCAAAGTAGAAAAAAAATCACCATTTGGAAAAATCACAGCACTAAATTTTGGAGGCAAGAATCACCAATGGAGGCTGAAAGAAATGGGTGAAAATATGATGTCACATTTGCAAGTTTTGTGAATTATACAGCTTTTCTTTCATAAAATGTTTATTTTAAAAAAAAAAAAAAGATTTATTTATTTTTGTTGGAAAGGCAGATAACAGCGAAGCAGAGAGACAGAGAGGAAGATCTTCCGTCCGATGATTCACTCCCCAAGTGACTGCAACGGCTGGTGCTGCGCCAATCCGAAGCCAGGAGCCAGGAACTTCTTCTGGATCTCTCACTTGAGTACAGGGTCCCTAGGTCTTGGGCCGTCCTCAACTGCTTTCCCAGGCCACAAGTAGGGGCTGGATGGGAAGCGCAGCTGCCAGGTTAGAACCAGCGCCCATATGGGATCCCAGTGTGTGAAAGGCCAGAACTTTAGCTGCTAGGCTGTTGCACCAGGCCCCATAAAATACTTAATTAAAAGGGGAAGGTTATAATACTATAGCGGAGAAATCTGGCTGAGTCTTAATAAGTGTAAGTTAGCATTGTTAGTAAAAACATTAAAATCTCATGTACCTCATAACCCTTATGACATGATACAATAAAAAAACAACAGCATCAGACCTGGTAGCCTAGCAGCTGAAGTCCTTGCCTTGCACACCAGGATCCCATATGGGCACCAGCTCATGTCCCTCGCGGCTCCACTTCCCATCCAGCTCCCTGCTTGTGTCCTGGGAAAGCAGTTGAGGACGGCCCAACGCCTTGGGACTCTGCGCCCGCATGGGAGACCCAGAAGAACTCCTGGCTCCTGGCTTCGGATTGACTCAGCTCTGGCCGTTGCAGCCGCTTGGGGAGTGAATCAACAGAAGATTTTCCTCTCTGTCTCTCCTCTTCTCTGTATATCTTACTTTCCAATAAAATGAATAAATCTTAAAAAAAAAAAAAAAGGAAATGACTCTTAACGTAGGCAGCAAAAAATGTTGCTGCTCTTAGGCTAGTGCTGCTGCGGTGGCTCGGAGCAGTCACCGGTCCTGCTGTTGTCGTGGTTTCCTCGAGTGGCAGATTATCTTCTGTGAGCACTAGGGGTTCCAGCAACATCGATGGCATTACATTGTTTATGTAAGAACTACCTGAACAACTACAGAAATAGAGGTAAAGACACTGCATTGGTAAGATAAGGAAAATGGGATCATTTTCTTGGTTTGCATGTGAAGCTTCACTTTTTCTGTTCACTTGAAATTATCTAGGAAAATATTCTTGTTTTACTCTGAAATAAGCAGTTTTTTTTTTGTTTTTTTTTTTTTTTAGTTGTGAGAGTATTTCCTTGAGTGATTTAAGATTTAAAATTGGGAAATACAATTGCTGTGTTGTTTTTGGCTTCATTGCTCATTTAGCCCAGCTAGTGATGGTTTTTATAAACACTGTCAGAGGATGAATGCTATGATGACTTGGTAGAGTAACTTCATGTGTACCTAACGGAATAGGTGAAGTAACGTGCGTGGCAGTTCTCCTGCAAGTCTCCCTTGTATGTGGAACAATGCTGTATAGGAGTTCTTGCCTCTGACCTTTCCTAATACCAAAGGTTTAAAGTTTTAGAGCCGATTAGTGGTTAGACAATAAGCTCCTTATATTGTGGCTTGACTCAGTATTGAAGTTAATGATCTTGTAAATGCTGGATTAACAACCCTGATGAGAAAGACCTCCCTATAGGAGGAGTCAGAATGTGGTCACTTTAAAGAAGCAGAACTAAAACCCAGACATTATTGTTTGCCATTTGGCTGTTTGGTTTTAACTATATTCACTAAGTGTTCTTGATGGAAATTGATTGTATTAAAATGGATCCCTCATCCTGGGGCCCTCCCTGGGCCCCAGGGTTGGGGGATCTGGTGATGCTTGGCACACCTGGCCCAGGTACTTGGACTCACCTGCAAGAACATGCCCTACTTAATGGAAAAGGTGGAGCAGTGGACAGGAAGCTCTCCCATCCAATGATTCACTCCCCAAGCAGCCACAACAGCCAGAGATGAGCTGATCTGATCTGAAACCAGGAGCCCTGAGCCTCCTAAGGGTCTCTTATGCGGGTGCAGGGTCCCAAGGCTTTGAGCTGTTCTTGACCGCTTTCCTAGGCCACTAACAGGGAGCCAGGTGGGAAGCAGGGCTGCCAGGACATGAACCTGCACCTATATAGGATCCTGGTGCATACAAGGCAAGGACTTTAGCTGCTAGGCTACCACGCCAGGCCCCATGCAATTATATTTTATCTGAACTTGAATCAGAATCATTTCTCTGAAGGTTAAATATTTAGAAACAATCTAGGTTTGCTCATCACAATGTAATTTTTAGAAAAAAGTATGTTTATGTAAGATAACTGTACAAACTATAACCATATGAAAAGGGAAAATTTGTAAGTGGATCTTGAGTATTCCTTCTCAAAAGTCATTACTCGCATCTCTGAATATTAAAAACTGGAACAGCAACTATTTTCCAATAGCTGATAATGATGCTTACTTCAATGTATAGTTTATAGTCATTTGGTTTTCTTGGCAACCTTCTAATATATATTATAGTTACTATATACCCTTATGCTTCAGTAGATATAGGTTATACATTTTGAAAGCATAGTAAGTGGCTCAGTTCAGTGAGTAATCAGAGAATTAATGGAATGCTATATTTTATCTTCCCTGGTTTTTGCATATTGGAACCAGAGAATTGGATTTACCTATATTATCATCTTTTTTTCCAGTAAATTTAACAGTATATTCGTCTAGAATATAGAAGTATTTACGATGTCTTACCTCCACATTTTTAGAATAGGTGTATTCATAAGATGTCCCAGTCCTTAGGGATTCTCAGTTGGAAGTAGTGTTTTAGCAAGTTGTGTGTATACATGTCTTTATAAACCATCACAGCTCACAGGAATTTCCACCTGGAAAAAAGTTAAAAAAAAAAAAAACAATGACTAAATATACTATTTGTTCATCACTTAATTGTTTCAGAATTGTATTTTGATTTAATTTATTTATTCATTGGAAAGGCAGAGTTACAGAAAGAGATCTTCCATCTGCTGATTCACACCCCAAATGCCTGCGAGAGGCCTAGGTTGGACCAAGATGAAGCCAGAAGCTCAGAGCTTCTGGATCTCCCACATGGGTGCAGGGGCCCCAGCGCATGGGCCATCTTATGCTGTTTTCCACAGCACAGAGCTGGGATGGAAGAGAAGCAGCCAGAGCTTGAACTGGTACCATTTGAGATGCCAGTATTGCAGGCTATGGCTTTTACCTCCTGTACCAAAATACCAGCCCCCTGATGTATTTACAAGTTGTCTAAGCACATGACTAATGTTTCTCTTTTATAAAAACTCATTTACAAAAGTAAATATTTGGAAAGTTGACAAATCTTACCATTATTTGAAAAGTTATTCTTGGGCCCAGCACAGTGGCCTAGCGGCTAAAGTCCTCGTCTTGAATGTATTGGGATCCCATATGGGCACCAGTTCTAATCCTGGCAGCCCCACTTCCCATCCAGCTCCCTGCTTGTGGCCTGGGAAAGCAGTTGAGGATGGCCCAAAGCCTTGGGACCCTGCACCCATGCGGGAGACCCAAAAGAAGCTCCTGGCTCCTGGCTTCAGGTCAGCTTAGCATTGGGGAGTAAATCACTGGACAAAAGATCTTTCTCTCGGTCTCTCCTCCTCTCTGTATATCTGCCTTTCCTATAAAAAATAAAATAAATCTTTAAGAAAAGAAGTTATCCTTAAGCCTAGCTTGCCGGATTTTTTGTTTTTAATTTTTAAGATGTATTTATTTGTTTATTTGAAAGACAAAGAGTAAAGGATGGGATTAAGCCACCTCCTGGGACACCGGCACCTCCTGTTTGCAGCTTTACATCCTGACTGCTGTGCTACCAATCCAGCCCCTTGCTAATGAGCACAGACCAGCACTCTGATATGGGATGTGGGATGTAGATTTTAAACACAGCGATTGAACCTGTGTGCCTTTATGATATTCCTCCTTTACCAGGTTCTTTTACCCTCTTAATTTATTGTTACAGATCTGTTGTTACCAATCAGTATTATCTCCTGTTTTCACTGTTTTGCTAGTCAGTGAATCTGATCATCCTGTTTGTCAGCCTCACTTAATTTCTTTATTTTCTTTATTTTCTACTGAGAAAATGAGATTGACATGTAACAAAACCATCCCATTTGATGATACTTACTAAGAAAATTCCCTCTGTAGCTGCTAAGAAATCTATTAGTTCTGAATATAAACTATTCTACCAAAAAAAAACCCCTTGTATTAGTATTTGTATCATTTTTTAGATGTAGGGATTTAAAGAATTTCCAAGAAAAAAAAACCTTTGCATTTGTATAGGACTGTTTTAACACATTTGATTCCTTTTTACAAATTGAGTAATAAGTAAATGGGTAGAAATATCTTATTTACATTAATAACTGCAGACAAAATAATAAAATAACAGCACACATTTTGGCAAATATATGAATCTGGCTAGCACAGAACCTACTTTTTTGCTCATGTCTCAGCATTGTGTAATGAATACCTGATATTTATATTAAAATTTCCATTGTACATTAAAGCACTGCAGAGAAAATTCTAGTGTGATTTTAACTCTAATTAACAGGATATTCAGACATGACCTTTTAAGTTGCTTTATTGTAATACAAGAAATTCATGATGTATTAAGTGACGATGCCAAACTTTGAAGTTTGGATTAGAGAGTTACCCTTTTGGATGTTTTTGCCTGAAAAACTTAACAGGTTTTTTGCCTTTTAGGGATGCACAAAGACTGGAAGAGTTTTTTACCAAAAACCAGCAGCTGAGAGAACAGCAGAAAGTCCTTCAGGAAACCATTAAAGTTTTAGAAGATCGGTGAGTCTGGTATTTGAGGTGATTTCCGCTACAGTAACACACTCTTTTACAATCAGCTCTGGGATCAAAAGTAACCTTTTTCTAGACCTCTGTAACTTTTGAGTAAATTCTTATGAATTTACTTTTACAGGTTTATTTTTACATTAATTGTAGTGATCACATCCGTGTACTCTGTAAATGATATACTTATTTGGCGTTTGATGTAGGACAAGATTTATAGTGAGCAGTGTTCTGATTTATTTGTTGCTTTCATTTCATTCTTCTGAGTAGATAGACTGCTTCATAATCCTATTGCCCTCTTTTTGTTCCTACTATTTTCTTCACAGCATATTTCTAGATTACCAGGTGGCATGAGAAGTCATCTTTTTCTTTTTATGATTTATTATTTTGAGAGAGAAGTAGATCTAACATCTGCTGATTCACTCCCCAGATGGCCGCAGTGGTTTCTTCTCCTTTTTAAGATTAATTATTTTGAGAGAGAAGCGGATCTAACATCTGCTGATTCAGTCCCCAGATGGCCGCAGTGGTCAGGGCTGGGCTATGCACATCCAGGAGCTTCGTGAGGATCTCACATGGATGGCACGGGCCCAAGTGTGTGGGCCATCTTTTACTGCTATCTGGACAGGAGTTGGATTGGAAGTGGAGCAGGTGGGCCTCACACCCACATCCATTTGAAATAATATTGTTGCAGACGCTGGCTTGATTCATTGTGCCATAACACCAGCCCCAGAATTTTTCTTAACCTCGTTGAATGAAAGCGAATACAGTTAGTAAATCTTTTTGAGATAAACAGTTCAGCATTCTTATTAATATTCTAAGTTTTGTCATGATTCCTGTGTAAAACTGGAGTAAGACTCAGACGGCATATTGCGTTTTGCTCTTACAAGTGGAGCAGGAGGTAGCACAGAGATCAACATGCTGCTCGGGATGCCCACATCCTGTCTTGGTGTGCCTGCTTTGAGTTCTCGCCCTTCTGCTTGTGATCCAACTCCAGGTTAATGTGTACCCTGGAAGGAAGCAGTACTTACTGAAGTACTTGGTGCATGTCACCCATGGGAGACCTGGATAGAGTTCTGGAATCCTGGCTTTAACCTGGCCCGCCCTGGCTCTCTTGGGCATTTGGGGAATGAGCCAGTTGATGGGAAAAAAAATCAGTCTCTCGCACTCAAATAAGATGAAATAAATATAAGTAGATCTATTCTTTCTCTTCTACCTGTTATAGCTCCTGCAACTGCAATTTCTTCTGAAATTGAGGCTGTTGAACATTTTTTCTGATGGCCGCAGTGGAATATAGGCAGGAGGAAACAAGGACACTCTACTCAGGGAAATAGGAGCCAGGGAAGGGAGGATCCCTACACCTACAAAACTATATCATAAATAATAATAATTTTAAAAACCTTAAATAGGATCACTAGATATTGAGTATGTCTAATACATTTATGTTCGTTGGTGACTCAGCATGAACTGTGCTGTCATGAATGACACAATTTTTCAAATTATAAATAGAAAGTATTCTGACAAAGCTAAATCATGTTTGATTAATCAGTTTAACTAGTTTAATTATAGCAATTAGCTTAACTTTTAAAAGTATTTATACATGTAACAAGTAGTAGGAAATACAGAAAAATGAATGATAAGGAAAAATATGATTATATAACTAGCAGTTGAGCATCAGTATTGGTAATCTTAGGTTAACTCTTTTCTTAGCTGAGAGTTAAAGCTAGAATAACCTGACTTCTTAGAATATGTGTAGAAGAGATTATATTGATATGATCTTTTTTTAAAAAGTCATTTTTATTAGGAGGTCAAATTAACAGAGAAGAGGACCTACAGAAAAAGATCATCCATCCCCAAGTGGCCTTAGTGGCTAGAGCTGAACCAATCTGAAGCCAGGAGCCTCTTTCGGGTCTACCACATGGGTGCAGGGTCCCAAGGCTTTGGGCCACCCTACATTGCTTTCCCAGGCCACAAGCAGGGAACTGGATGGGAAGTGGAGCAGCCAGGGCATGAACCAGCACATTTGTTAGAACATTCTGATATCAGTGCTTTAATCTTTGGGATTAAAATTAGGAATTTTCCAGAATAAATCACTTTAGTTATTGTTTTGTTTATTCCTCTAGAGTCTCCTGTGATAATGGAGATATTATGTCTGTGCTATCTAATGTGGCAGAAGTTAGATAGATGCAACTGCAGGAACTCCATTTTAAGTCAGGTTGTTTAATTAAATTAGCTATATGTGACTGCTTATTTCTTGGACAAGGCAGTTATGGACTTTCCTACCACTATCTTAGAATACAGAGTTCTCAACGCAGCTTCCATGTGCCCACCGCTGCATTGATTTCATATTTTTGTTCTTTTCCATTCTCTTTTGTTTGAATCTCTGTAGTACATTATCTTTACTGTCATTTGTTTGGGATTCTGGGTGGGAGCAAAAATGAATGTTAATGGTAAATTTCATCTTTCCTTAGTTATTATTCTTAAAACATAGCTCTGTGGCTTTTGAACAACCTAATTTTTTTAAAAAATATTTATTTTTATTTGAAAGATTACAGAGAGAAGGAGAAAGATCTTCCATCTGCGGGGTCACTCCCCAAGTGGTCACAACAGCTGGAGCTGAGCCTGCCTGAAGCCAGGACCCAGGCTTCTTTTGTGTCTCCCACGTGGGTACAGGATCCCAAGGCCTTGGCGATCCTTGACTGCTTTTCCAGGTCACAAGCCGGGAGCTAGAAGGGAAGCTGAGCAGCAAGGACATGAACTGGCACCCTTATGGGATCCTGGCTCATGCAAGGCAAGAAGTTTAGCCATTAGGCTACTGTGCTGGGCCCAGTCAGCCTCAGTTGTGCTATTTGTCTTAATCCATAATGTGTAACTCTTTGTGCCTTTTTATTCCAGTAAGTCTTAGTGTAGCAGTGATCTTTGATTGATATGAATCTCATGTGGAAACACCTAGGTCTTTTGTTTTAATTGCATAGTTGTTATATTTTGTCTCCTTTGTAACTTGCCTTAAGACTTATGGAATAAGCTACCATGCTGTTACTTCCACAGATATTTAAGATACTCTTACTGAATTCAGTTACTGAGTTGAAAATGTTATCTTAAAATATGTTTTCTGAGGCGCCAGCCATAGCACCATGGCTCAGTGACTAAATCCTCACGTTGTGCATACCAAGATCCCTATGGGTGCCGGTTTGAGTCCTGGTTGCTCCACTTCCTGTCCACTTCCCTGTTCATGGCCTGGGAAAGCAGTGAAGCATGTCCCAAATCTTTAGGAAGCTGTGCCTTTGTGGGAGACCCAGAGGAAGCTCCTGGCTTCTGGCTTCGGATTGGCTCAGCTCCAGCCATTGTAGCCATTTGGGGAGTGAACCAGCAGATGGGAGCTCTTTCTCTGTCTCTCTTTCTCTCTGTAAATCTGGCTTTCCATTAAAAATAAAGAAAAAAAAATCTAAGTAAATGTATATATGTATATATTTTAAAAAGAAGTGTTCTTTTATTTTTAACAAAAATACTTTGTTTTTGTTTCATAGGTTAAGAGCAGGACTGTGTGATCGCTGTGCAGTAACAGAAGAACATATGCGGAAAAAACAGCAAGAATTTGAAAATATTCGGCAGCAGAATCTTAAACTTATTACAGAGCTTAGTGAGTTTCCTTTCATTTATTTAGTATTTAAGACATAATGTACTGCTGTTAAAATCCATTAGTAAATTCATTGTAATCAAATGGATTGTGTACTTGTATTTTTCCTTATTTAGGTACCAGTCCGAATATCTCTTTTTACCTATTTGTACCTTTCATCTCAAGTGTATTTTAGTAATGAGTGGGTTTTGGGACAGTTGTCCACATGCTATCCATAGTGGCCTTGCAGCCTCACCAATGCTCAGACAAGAAGCAGATGCCCATTGGATATGTCCGTGTTTGCTTCTTTGGTTTTATCATTATTGCAAGTTACTTGCTTACTTAATGAAATTAAATACAAGTAAAATATTCTACAAAGATGTATACTTTTTGTTTTCATGACATACTACTGTAAATGCACTGTTTTCACGTTATTCCCCTTACCTTCTTAATGTAAGCTTTCTTATATTCTTAACCTTCTTTTCGTTTTTCTCTTTTAACGTCTCTCACTTCCCTCTTTAACTGTCTTTGTCTCAAAGGGACCATTGACGCTTATTGCCAATATTGCTTATATTGAAAATCCAATTCACTGTCATCTTTTCTGAACTAATTCCATGTTTTTTCATTTTTTTTAGCCATGCTTTTGTCTATCCTCTGGTTGCTCAAGAATATATAGCTATGTTTTACATAATATATATTTTGAAAAGAAACAAGCAAAAATACAATTTCATTTTGTGCCCACCAGTGGCTGCTGTTGATAGTCTGTGTCTTGCAGATGCAAATTTATTTTTCTATTTGTCTCTTTCATTTTAAATCCCCTTGCCTTTTCTCCTGATTTTCTAAAAAAAAAATTTTAATATATTTATTTAAAAGCAGGATGGTAGACAGATGAATCAATCTTCTACATGCCGATTTACTCCCCACCTGGCCACAGTTGCAAGCACTGAGTCATGCTGAAGCCAGGAACCTGGGACTCCATCTGGGTTGCCTGCATGGGTACCAGAGCTCAAGGATTTAGCCTATTTTTCTCTGTTGAACCAGGAACAGTAGCCCAGAGCTGGATTGGAATCAGGGTAGCCAGGACTCAGACCAGAGCTCCGATATGGTTTGCCAGCTGTGCCACAGCTCCTGCCCTTTGAATTTTGGAGGGATCATCCTATAATTTCTGTTTTGGAATGTGCTGCTTCACTTTAGACTCTGTCTTGGAACTCTTCAGTGCTAATTTATTTAGGTCTGTGGATTCTGTGGTGTGAATATATAAGCATGTGCTACATTTTGCTTAGGAATATAAGAATATTGTCTATCACCACTGGGGTTAGCATTGTGAAACAGAAAGTTAAGCATCCTCCAGGGATGCCAGCATCCCACATAAGTGCCAGTTTGAGTCTGGGCTGCCCCACTTTGTTTTTATTCTTTTTATTCATTTGAGAGAGAGAAAGAGATCTTCTGTCTCCTAGTTCACTACCAAATGCCCAAAATAGCCAGGGCTGAGCCAGCTGGATCAGCTGAAGCCAGACCCTGGAACTCAGTCCTAACCTCCAACATGAATGACAGGTGTCCAAGTCCTGGAACCACTGCCTGTTACCTCAGGCAATGCATTAGCGAGAAGCTGGATCAAAAGTGACACTAGGACTCACTCAGGTGCTGAGCTACAGAATGCCAGAACCAAGCATTGTCTTAGTCACTGCCAAAGGCCTGCCATTGCTGTTCTTTGTTTTAAATCACTTCTAGCACATTAATTTTGGGGATTCCGTCTTTAAATATTTACACATTTCATTACTATATGTGAGATAACTATTCTATGAAATCCTTGCAAATGTGTAAATGAGTTATTTTTTGTAAATTTTAATTGTAGGTTACTTGGAACCCTTGGCTCCGTTGCAGGGGTTCAGCTTACACTGAAGATTTCCAGTTCAGGCCTTCCGTCCTACGTGTAGTGCTTACATTTCCTCACTTACAGTGGTCAGGTTTTGACTCACAGTGTTGTTTTATTTTTGTTAAACCTTCCAAACATTCCTAATGCTAGTTGTCTTTCTCAGCCTAGCGCATTAGCCTAGTGGCTAAGGTTCTTGCCTTGCGTGCTATGGGATCCCAATTGGTCACTGATTTGTATCCCAGTGGCCCTGCTTCCCATCCAGCTCCCTGCTTGTGGCCTGGAAAAGGAGTTGAGGATGGTTCAAAGCCTTGGGACCCTGCAACCACATGGGAGACCCAGAAGAAGCTCCAGGTCCCTGGCTTTGGATTGGCTCAGCTCTGGCTGTTGTCGCCACTTGGGGGAGTGAATCAGCAGATAGACGATCTCTCTCTCTCTCTGTCTTCTTCTCTCTGTAAATCTGACTTTCAAATAAAAAATGATAAATAAATTTTTTTTAGATTTATCTTTTTATTGCAAAGTCAGACGCCCTCTGGGTCTCCCGTGGCAGGGACCAAGTACTTGGAGCATCATTTGCTGCCTCCCAGGTATGCATAAGCAAGCTACTGGATCCAGATGCAGAGTGACCAGTGCTTGGATGAGACACTTTAATGTAAGATGTAGATGTCCCAGATGCAACGACTTGAGCTACCATACCACAGTGCCCACTCCTCAGGGCCCAAGACTTTGCTAGTGGCACCTTTTCTGGCTTTTCAGAATAGTATAGACTGAATTTTCGAGTTGTTTTGTGATTTCATTTGAGTTTGGAAATGGAAAGTCAAGTGACCAACCTTAAACAAAAACCTGAAGTTATCCTTGATTTCTGACACCCTTCAAAGATGAATTGCCAAGTAGTACTGATTCTGATCTTTAAGTTTTATTTATTGATTTGAGAGTTTCACACACAGAGGTCTTTAATCTGTTTGTTCACTGTCCCGATGCCATAATGGCAAGCTGAGCCAGGAGCAGTTTCTTCCTGATCTTCTATTTGGGTGGCAGAGTTCCAAGTGCTTGGGCCATCTTCAGTTGCTTTCCCAAGCTACTAGCAAGGAGCTAGAAGATGCAGTCTGTCTTCCTCTAATTCTCAACATAAAATAGTCTCCTTCCCAAATCAGTTGTTCTCCTTATGAATTCTTTCCTTTTTGTCTCAAGGACCCAAAGTAACCAATCTTCATTTATACTTCTCTGGTGTTCTTGTCACTTTCATTGTGCAATACATGCTTATGTAGTTATCTGTTTCCCTTATTAGAGTGTGCTTTCCGTTAGATCACTGTTCATATCTTCATATGTCTTAGATCTTCCTCAAGAGGTAGTTTAGGAACCTCACCTATTATATGTAGTCCAAAAATACTTGTTCATTCAACCAAAGACAATTTGGTTACTTTTGTAAACCACTAAATAATTAACAGATTCTTGGAATATGGTTAACCTTTCCTGGGGGAGGGTAATTGTGTGCTGTGACTTGACTTCTTGGATCTGTTTCTCTTGCTGTAACACATACCTCACCAATGACGTCATGTCAGCATTGCTAAGATTTTTGTGCTGGCACCGGTGGAAATTATAGCTACAAATTGGGTTTCTGCCCTGAAAATCAAAGGAGAATTTAATGCTGATCAATTAAAAGATATAGATGTTACTTCAGTGAGTATATTTTTTATACTGTTGGTTGTAAATAAAACATGGAACATAACTAAGTAAGAAAAGATGGCTTACTGAATGTGCTTGTTATAAAAATTATACTGGTATTCAATGTTGCATTATTTTTATGACTGCATTTCAAGGTGAATCTCATTAAAATGATATTTGAGAGTAGGCAATTGACTAAGCAGTTCAGATGCTTGTGTCCTATATATTGCGGTGCCAGGATTAAGATGCCTGTGTCCTGTATATTGGAGCACCAGGATTAAGATGCCTGTGTCCTATATATCGGGGTGCCGGGAATCAGTAGCTAGCCCAGTTTCTGACTCCAGCTTCCTACTAATGCAGACCCTCGGGAAGCACTCGTGAAAGTTGGAGTAGTTGGATCTTTGTCACTTGGCCACTTTGTATGGGACTCGTGTTGAACTACTGGCTTCCAGGTGGCCCAACAGTGGCTGTTAGGAAACCAACAGTTGAGATTCCCTCTCCTCTCTCTGGGCGTGGTTCTATTTCTCTTTCTCCCTTTTTGCTCCTCCCACTTCCTCTCCAATAAGTAAATAAATGATTTGTATATATTAGTAGAACTTAATATAAGCTATATAATTTATTAATAGAAATTAATAGTACTTAATGTCCTCTTTGTAATGCTTCTTGCCTTCAGTATGAATAATTGTAATATACTCCCTAGAACATGAAGTGCTCTTTTTTTTCCCATAAGAATTACATGAAATTATCAGTTAATCAGTTATATAGAACTGGAAAAATGTAAGTGATCACTGCCTAGTAACAAATTAGTTTTGCACAATAGTGCTGACCCTGAACAGTGCTATAACATAGAATTAGAAATTCTAATATCTTTAAAATGTTGACATATTTTATTATAAAAGACTGATATAGGTATTATAGATATTAGTATAACTATCTCATATGGTTTTTTCACATTGTTTTTAAGTGAATGAAAAGAATACTCTACAGGAAGAAAATAAAAAGCTTTCTGAACAGCTACAACAAAAAATTGAGTAAGTATTTTCCCTAAATTACAATAGAAGATGTTTTCCCTAACTTTATTTCAGGTAGCTATCCAAATTGTGAAGATATCTTAAGTTACAGAATTTAAGAATTATATAGTGCTTTATAATAAAAATAGATAAAATAACTATCTTGTGTTTTGTGTATATTGAGTATATGTGCATTTCATAGGTTAGTGTTTGTATAAAGTGTCAACATTTTAAAGCATCTTAACTTTTGTAATTTCTTTCTCATAGCAATCGTAATGTTGTAATTTTTTTATTATAATGCCTGTATCTTAAACATTTGAATATCCTGTCCCAGAAGCATAAAAGCAAACTGAGTAATTCCTCTTTGAGTTTCCAGACCTGTAAAACCTCTTCCTTCCTGTTTTCCTTTTTTTCCTTCCTGCACATCTATTAACAAGTAAAAATGGTAACTTTTACCAGTGCTGTTCTGTTTTCTTTGTTTTTTACTTCTAATCTCTGATTCCAGTTATTTTATTAGCCTTGCTTTACAAACAAAAAAACTAAGCTTGCAAAGTCTTACTTCCATATGTTATTGCAGCTAATAAGTAATTGAACTGTTATTTAGACCCTTATCATCTGGTTAGATCTTTCTTTTTCCCCATTATGCAATGCAGTCTCAAAAAATGCAATATTTTTCTGAATATGCTGCTGAAAGCCAAGCAGAGGTAGGGTGATTTCTCAGTTTCCATTTACATAAAACTTATGTAATGGATCTCAAAACTTAGTGTTCAGTATGGTCCTAATGGTGTTACAAGGTTTTTGAAGATTCGATTGCATTTGAGTTTTACATCTGCCAAAACTCTGGTAAACTATACAGATGCAGCCTGTTCTTCTGTTGAATTGCAGTAGTCTAAACATAGACACATCTCACCTTCTTATCAGTGTATTTTTAGATATGAATATTCAGTAGAATTGTGATACTATTCTCATGTCATCAACCCTTTGACTACTGTGCTGGCCAAGGGGAATTCTGAGAAGGGATGAGAGATGATGAAAAGAAGCTATGAGATCAGACCACGGTTATAAAGCATTATATATGAAAATGCCAACACTTCCCATTTCTTCATCTCCTGTAATGAAGAAAGGCTTGGATTCAGATTCACAATCTTTAATGTGTAATTCTAAAACTCAAAAAGCTGTTTTCTGAAATGTCATTCACAACCTAACCTCTCCTCAACTGACAGAAAGCTGTTTATAATCTTTATTCATCCCACTGCCTGAGAGTATTCATGATTTACTTTGAAGGTGTCAGTGTGTTTGATTTCAGATACCTCACCCCACTTCAGGCTTTAGGCGATAATATTTATAAATTCCTTGTTGCCATTCATTTAAAAAAAAAGTCTGAATTCTGAACCCCATCTACTTCAAGGATGTCAGATAAGTAATTGTTGACCTATAATAATTTATATAATGTAAAGTTGAGGATATGTAGTCCATGGTGTATTATATGTCATAGTGAGCCATCGTGCTGCAAAACACAGGAACCTGTTAGCTTCATCTGTTTGTTTTGGTATCCACTCTTCAATTTCTCCCTACCTCCTCCTCCAACCTTTCCTGTTCTCTGATGATCACTACCTTTAATTCATACGTGTTATGTATGTATGTATATTTATATGTATTTTGACTTCCACCTATGAGAGAGAACATGAAATATTCATGATTTTTTGTGGACAAGTACATTTAACATAAAGTTCTCCAGTTCCTTCCACTTCGCATTTCAGCATTTCATATGTCAGCATTTCAGTCTTTTTGTGTAATACACTTACTGCGCTCTTTTCCATTGGTGAATTTGCAGCTTATTTCTGTATCTTGGTTATTGTGATTAGTACTGCAGTAAACAAGGGAGAACAGACATCTCATAAGCAATTTCATCTCCTTCAGATATTTTTATGTGTATAACATATATAGATGTAACATATATATATGTGGGTATATTTATATATCTATCCATATCCATCCAGAGGAAGAGTAAGTGGGCAGATCTATTTCTGGCTTTTTAAGGAACCCCCATTGTTCTCTGCAATACCTGTACTAACTTAGTTTCCCGTCAACAGTGTATGTGTGAAGGTTGCCATTTTCTCTGTATCCTCACCAGCATTTGTTAGTTTATTATTATTATTTTTAATAACCATTCTGGAGTCAGGTGATACTTATTGTGGTTTTGATTTGCATTTCTCTGACAACTAGTGGTTTTAGTATTAACACAGTAAACTAGATACAGTCTGACCAACAGAGTAATGCTGCCCTGTTCTGTATCTCACTTCAGTAAGGTTTACATGGAGCATTTGTTCTGTTCTGTTGCATTTGATTAGATTTAGCCTTTTTTTCCAGGGCTTTCACCTTTCACATGTTGATTGTTCCGCTGTTACATGTTTGGCTTACTTTTACTTTAAACTTTGTGTCTTCCACAAATATTAGGAATATGCCATCAATTCTTTGAATCAAGATCTGACTGAGGATGGAGTCCTGAAGCATGTCACTACAGAATTCCTTATTTAATGATTACTTGTGTCAGTTAGGAAGCTGTGTTTACTAATAGCCAATATAGATTTCTTTCTGTTGACAGTGGGAGGATATGAAGAGATGCCTTCCTCAGAGTCAGATACAAGTTCCAACTTCCCACAGAACGACTAACCTAATGGCCCTGTTTGTTAAAATAAGCCTTATTTGAATTTTTCATATAATAGCTTATAAGTGGGGATCAAACAATCAGATTCACTAGCTTGTACTCTTGGGATCTTCCCTTTTGAAAGGTGGAACATTTAGATGAACATAATGACTGTGACATTTCTTCATCAAGTTTACATTATATTTAACTGTAAATGTAAATTCTTCAGCATGAAGAAGGAGAAGCACTGAATGCTCAAAACTTTTTTTCCATTTTTTATTATCATTATCATTTTATGATATAATTCCTAGGCTCTGGCATTTCTTATACCCTCTCTCCAAATCCCTTCCACCACTAGTTTCCCTCTATTATACATTAGTACAGTTCTTCATAAACAGTCATAAGTCCTTCATTGAGGGCATGGACAATGGCAGAGAGTCCAGCATCCAATTGTCAAGATATATTTAACAGTTTCATTGGGTGTCCATCTTTGATCTGGAAGTAGAGATGCATACTGCATTGTATGCTCGCATCTGAATATGATAGTCTCCATTACACAGTTACTATACATCCCCTTAAATGAAAAGCCACAAAACACAATTAAAAACAGGAAGAAAAATAGAAATCTACAACTTCATGAAGTTAAATACCATGCTACTGGATGACTAATGTATCGCACAGAAACAAAAACATCAAAATCCATGAAATGTAGTTTCCACTGAAATTTATTGGTGAGATGTGTATCCTGTAGGTAACAGATAGATGTTTTGTTTTTTTTTAAATTTAGTCTAGCAATCTATGACACTTGATGGTATATGCCATTTATATTCAGGGTTAATATGAATAGGTGTTACTTTGGTCCTGTCATTTTAGCAATGGGTTGTTCATTGATTTAGTCTTCTGTTATTTTACTGGGATGCTCTTCACATTTGCCTTTGGTTTGGGTTGGTTCGAGAGAACATCTTTAAGTATTTGCAGGGCAGGTTTGGAAGAGGCGTGTTCTTTTAGCTTAACTTTACTGTGGACAACTTTTATTTCATTTTCAAAGACAAAGGAAAGCTTTACTGGGTACATTATTCTGGGCTGACAGTTTTTTTCTGTTTAGAATCTTGAATATGTTGCTCCATTCTCTTTTGGCCTGTAGAGTTTCTTGTGAGAGGTCAACTGTGAGTCTGACTGCCATTCCTTTATAGGTCATATGTCATGGTGAAGATCACTTTTGGTCAACCCTGTTGGGAGTTCTGTGCCCATCCTGGATGTTGTTTCCCAATTCTTTCTCCAAATTAAGGAAAATTTTTCTTTATTATTTCATTAAATAAATTTTTAAACCAAACTTCTTTTTCTACACCTTTTGGAACTCTAGTAGCTCTTATATTTGGCCATGTGATATTGTCTTTCAGTTCTTAAATACATTTTTTTGCCTGATCCAGCTCTGTTCCAGCTTTTTGATTATTTCCCCCATTGCTGAAGGAAATATCTTCCAATTCTGAGAATCTTTATTCTGCCTCATTCATTCTATAATTGAAGCTTTCCACTGAATATTTTTAATTTGCTCTATTCTGTCCTTCATATCCATTAATTCTGCTTGATTTTGTTTCAGTGTTGCTATTTCCTGTGTGACATACTCCTTAAATTCTTTGAGGTCCTGTATGTGCTTCTCATTATTGGTAACAAGTTTTATAATGAGTATCTCCATTTTCTCAACATATTCCTCAGTTAACTCTGAGGTTGACAAGGGCTTTTTCTTTTTGCAGGGGAGGCGCCAGTAATATTCATTGTGCCTCTGTCTCTTCTCTTGCTCTTGGTCATTGTGCTTCTGGTTATCAGATTCTTCTCCTTAGGGCAGGATTCTAAGCTCTCTCACCCACAGGTCTACAATTCAATTTTACTTATTGCAGTTGGTACACAGATCTTCGTTTGCAGTCACTTGTGCCACTTCTTCCAGTAATTTTCAGTCCTAGGCTCTTATGTTAGACTTCCACCATGGTCTCCGTAGCCCCAACTCCTGACTCACCACTCTCCACCTCCTGTGATCTTGTGCTGAGGCTGTACCATTATCTGTACCTTTCTCCCACTTCTGGTTGGACCAGTTCTCAGGATTAGTGAGACACCCAGTGTCCTATATAGCTAAGTTGGTGTTGTTGCTAATCTTGCCATTAGTACTAAGGGCCACACAGACCTATTTTGCTATTATTTTCCATGTAAGTCCAATGTAGTGCACTAAGCTCAGTGAGTTTGCTCCCATTTTAATGCATGCACAGCTCACTGTTGCCTCTGCAGTCTCAAAACCTTTGCCACTCTGTACAAAATGGCACCTAATGTGCTACCAGTGGAGTTCTTCATCTGCTGACCATTAAGCCTGAGGAGGTCTGGAGGCCATCTGGACCTATATTATGTGGAACCTATAGGATGCTATTTCATTGCAATGCACTGAGCCCAAAATGAGCTTGCGCCTAACTTAATGCATCCACAGTCTTGTCCCATAACCTTTGCCTCCCTACACAAAATGGTGACCAATGCAGCTCTCGTGATGTTCTGGGCTGTGAGTTCCATCCTGTTCCTACACAGTCAGTTTGGGATCTGCTGCTGTGTGTCTGCTCCTAGTTAAATTGCACAAACCAGCAGTTTGGGCAGTTTTTTGGTCTGGTTTCATCACCTGAGCTCCTGATGAACTCCCTTTCCCACCAGTGAAGATCAATTCGCTGCTCTTTGACTGCTGCTGGGGTATCTGGTTACCGCAACAGCACACCATTGTTTCCACTGCTTTCCTGTGTCCATCAGTCTCCAGGTGTTTCTCTGCTGTTGGTCTGTCCTATTCTATTTTCTGGAATGTGCCCTCTCAGCTTCACCCTGGCTAATGTTTCTCCATCTGTTTATTCATGGCCTTACCCTATTCTGCCATCTTGATTCCCTAAAAACTTTTTTATAAAGTCTTCTCATAAAGAAAACTCTGGATCCTATACATTTCTTAAACAAATAATGATTGAAACAGTTGTGACAGAAATTTAATGGGAATCCCACAAATACAGCGAATGGCCAAAAGGCCATCAGAAAGAAAAATGAAAGGCAAGATCAACAAGCATACATACTGGATTTAACCGAAAGCTGCAATCTGAAGTCTTACGGCCTCTTTCTCAATCAGAAAGCTAATGTTTTAAGGAATAAACTTAAGACATGGGGTTAACTTTCTTCCTCTCTTCTTGTATGACAAAGGAGGACAAAGCCAACACTGCATACTTGGTTTGAGCACCTCTATAGTTAGAGCTGGTTTGTGGGTTTTTCAGTTGGTTGATGAGTGGGTGATCCTGGTTACTTCTGGATTGATTCTATCAGGAATTGAGTTTCTTCTCATGACTCATAGTTCAGGTTGAATTTTTAACAACTACAGGCCAGGAGGCCGTGAAGTGATTAAAGCTAGGTCAGATAGATTTCATACTCCATTAATTTATAAGGCTTTCTCATATGACTTCAACTTGCTCTGTTTTCCCAGAATAAGAACAGAATTGCAGGAGGGGATTAAAAATTAAATATTAAATCTGTTGTACAGAATGGTGAGCTGTTGTAAATATTAATGTTTTGGTATTCCAAAAAATAAATTTTCAATGCTTTCACTACACAGAAAACAAGTATGTGAGATAACAGGTTTATTAACCAACTCAGTTTGTTTATTCCACTAAACAAATACCGAAACATCACATTGTATCCCCTACGTATGTTGTTATTATTTGTTACTTTAAAAAAATAATCTTTAGAGACAGGTGTCAAGGCCTAGCAGAGTAATTGCAGCACCAGCATCCTATATGGAAGCCATTTCAAGTCCTTGCTGTTTGACATCCAGTCCAGCTCCATGTTAATGTCCAAAGAAGGCAACAGAAATAGGCCCCTGAACCCATGTGAGAACCCAGAAGAGGAAGAAGCCCCTGGCTCCTGGCTTTGGCCTCGTCCAGCGCTGCTCATTGCAGCCATTTGGGGAGTGAACCAGTGGATTGATGATCTTTCTTTCCTTCTCTCTTTGTAATTCTGCCTTTCAATAAAAATAAATGCTTTTAAAAATTCTTTAAAATATTTGTTTAAGATTGTTCTTAAATGCAGACTATGTTGTTATAGACCACAAGCTGTGTTATCTAGAAATTAAGCTTTGTGTTCTAATGTTATTATGACTCTTGCCATATTTTATGAAATTCTTATCTAATTGTTTGATTTGAATTAGTATTATAAGTTGATATTAGTATGAAAAGACAGGTTTGGTGGCCTAAACTCTAAATATCCTGACCAACTAGTAACACTTAGCTGCAAGTTAAGGCAGTGATAGTTTTACCTGTGAAAGTCAATTTTCTCTTACTCAGTAATGTCCTGTTTTTGTAGGAATGAGCAACAGCATTCATCAGCCGAGCTTGAATATGAGGAATGTGTTATTCCAGATTCACCTATAACAGCCTTTTTGTTTCCTGGCATTAACCGACTACGAAAAAAAGAGAATTTGCATGTCCGATACACAGAACAGGCACATACTAAAGTGGAACACTCTGTGGGGACAAGTGGTAAGAGATTATGCTTTTTTGTAATTGTTTTATCTAAAGGAAGCATTTGTTTATTGTTAGCTTTTATTATTCAGTCCAGTTGAAGGCAGATAGTCATTGTTCAGGTAACCTGTGTAACCCATGGTGCAGCTAAGTATCTGCACATTTGTGTGGACATGTGGTGCTCATCTGAATGTGTAAACACTCAAGCATTTTATAAATTTAGTAAGTAGCTTTTTCTTTTCTATTCTTTTCATTAAAAAAAAAAAAAGAAGTAGATTCTGTAGTATCTGTGACAGCCTTTGCCCATTTTGTATAGGTTTGTATCACCATCTAGTGGAAAACAAAAGAACTGTTAAGAATCCTATGTGTTGCTAGGAGCCAAATAGGAAAAATCACAGATCTAGAATGAATACCAATTAGCCGTAGCCTGCTATCGGACAGGGCACTCCTTACTGCGGGTGATCATTTACATGGTTTAGTTCTTGTTTAAATTCATGCATAAGAACACCCAGAAAACTAGTCACAGCAAATATTTTTCACTAACCTGGCTTCTTTTGTATACAGTGTAAATGCCTCTAGTTTATTTCCTCATTGTATGAAAGCAACATTTAACTACTTAAAAATTTAATTTGTTTTAACTTCGTTATCCTTTTACAGTTGACTTGTGAAATCTTGATTTGATGATAGTTTTGGGGCCTTGCAAATCATTTTAACATAAATCATTTTAACATAAATTATAAATAATTTAATTACAAATTAGTCCTATTCTCTAACTGCTCAAATGCCCATAGTAAATAAGGCTGGGGCAGGACGGGGCTGGGAAGTCAGGCCACGTTCCCACATGGGTGGCAGCAATCCAGATACGTGAGCCGCCACCTCCTGTCTCTGAGGGTGTACATGAGTGATGAATGGGAACTGAGAGGAGCTGGGACAGAAGCCGAACATTCTGACATGGAATGCAGGCATCCCCAGCAGTATCTTTACTCCCACACTGAACACCTGCCTTTTACATTGTCTTTCATTGTTATTTTCAACTCAAAAGTAAAGGTTTATTTTCTGTTGGTCATTTTTTTCTTGAATTAAATCCTTTAATAATGAAATAGCCAATGAAGAGTATTCAAGGTTTCCTTGCAGAAAATGAAGACTTTAAAGCCAAGATTGAGAAGATCCATGATGTGGAACTCATTTTAAATTAGCCTCTTACGTAGTAGCAAATAAACCTAACTAAGGCACTGAAATCTTAGAATGTGAAAATTATGCTAATGAAATGTGGGTGCTTATAATGTGTTTAAAAATAGGTTTATGCTAACTTCCCAAAATGAAATTGTAATTATATTTTTTATGATCCTTGCTTGTTTATTATGTAATCTTTCCCCTTTTTTCTCCATAGACTTAAGGAAAGCTTCCAAGCCTTCAGCTCACCCACAACATAATCCTAATGAGAATGAAATCCTTGTTGCTGATTCTTGTGATCAAAGTCAGCCTCCAGTGGCTAGTAAGCAATATACTTAGATTACTTTGTGAGTTTGAAATGTGCAGTTATTGGTGGGCAAAACTGGCCACCAGTCTGCACTAGTTAGTGTTAAAACTTTTACCATGTAGTCTTATATATATTACTATTTGCTTATTAGTCTGGTTGACTCCATGGTGGAAGTGACTAGACAGCAGAAGTTTACTTTGGGGAATATTCTGTTAGAAATGCAGATTAGATATTCAAGTACAGAATTTGAATTGGTAGGTGGGTGTAAGTTCCAAGTTTAAGGAGAAGTTCAGAATGGAAAAACAAAGAAGTCATGTAGATGAAGCTGATGTCTAGGTGAGACTAGGTGAGATTGCTAAGCAAGGTACGTACAGGGGGGAAAAAAGTTCAAGTTCTGAGCCTTGGGGTGCTCTCTTTGGTTCTCAGCACCTGCCTTCAAGGGAGGGATTTCTGTACAATGGAACATCAGCATATTCTGCATATTTTTATGCTGATGAAATCATCAAGTAAAGGGGAAAATTAGTGGTTAGAGGGAAAGAGGGAACATCTTTGAAAAGATGGCAAGAGACAGAACCCCCAGCCCAGATGGAAGCGTTGATCAAGTTAATCACTCTTATTTAGTTCTTTCAATGAGGGCTTTTTTAAAAAAAAAAAATTATTGATTTTATTTTTATTTAAAAGGCAGAGACACAAAGATATAGAGATCTTTCACCAGCTGGCTCACTCCCCAAATGCTCTGACAGCCATGGCTAGGTAGGACGAACTAAAGGCTGAAGCCAGGAGCTTCGAGCTCAGTCCACACATCCCACATGTGTCACAGGGATCCAAGCTCCTGAGCCGTTATCTATTGCTTCCCAGGGAATGCATTAAGGTGGATTGAAAGCAGTAGCCAGTACTTGAAAAGATTCTCAGGGCATGTGGCTATGTCAAGCAGTGGCTTAACCACTTCCTTCTTAAAAAATACCAACAGCATCCTCCAGTCATTTACATTAGTGCACGACTTGTGTTCTGAAAGCTAAAAGTCATTTTGTGATATGTATGTAGGCTACAACGCTAGGCCCCAGATTCCTCATTCTCTCAAAGCTTAGACCTCAGTGTGTAGCTTGCCTTGACTCCCCAAGGTATGTTTAAGAGCCCTCTTTCTGTGTTTAAGTCATCCCTTATAATTACTTCTGTTAAAATATCCACCACATTCTATGGCAAATCTGTTTACCTTCCAACTGTAGCCTGTAAGTACCTTGAGGATAAGAATTTAAGATTTCTTTTCAGGGCCAGTGTGGTAGCCTAGTGGCTTAAGTCCTCGCCAGGTCCTTGATGGGATCCCATATGGGCGCCTGTTCTAATCCCAGTAGCCCCACTTCCCATCCAGCTCCCTGCTTGTGTCCTGGGAAAGCAGTTAAGGACGGCCCAAAGCCTTGGAACCCTGCACTCACATGGGAGACCTGGAGGAGGTTCCTGGCTCTTGGCTTCGGATTGGCACAGCACCGGCCATTGCGGTCACGGGGAATGAATCATCGGACGGAAGATCTTCCTCTCTGTCTCTCCTCCTCTGGATATCTGACTTTTCAATAATTTTTTTAAAATAAAAAAGATTTCTTTTCGTCTGATGCTAGGCACAATGCTGAGTCAGAGGAACTCTACATGTACAACTTTCTACTCAGAACTTGAACATAGATGATTCCTGTAGAAATACATAAAACTATCCAGGTCTGGAAATCTCTTCCATAGAGCATGTTTTCATGAAAACACTATAAGTATGATTTGAAATTCATGGTCTACCTTAGATCTCAGTAAATCCATTGTACATCCACATTAGGGTATTTTTTCCAGTAATTGTAATATGCATATTACACTCACTTATTTAGGAAAAATAAAAAATTTGGCAAATGTGGATACATACTACTGCTTACCATCTATATTTTCAGACATTTTGTGCAGAATTTAAAAATTGAGATCTTATAAAGCAGTTCCATGTACCTTTTCCTTCTTTTTTTGTTAGGTTTTTAAGAATTGTGTGTTTTTGTGAAAGAGTTGCAGAGAGAAGAAAGATCTTCTACCCAGTGGTTCACTCTCTAGATGGCTGCAGTTATCTAGGCTGGGCCACACTGAAATCATGAACCAGAAGCTTCTGGGTCTCTATCAGGGTGATAGAGGCCCTACACTTAGACCATTTTTTACTGCTGTTCTTACACCATTAGCTGGAAGCTGGATCAGATGTGGACCAGACAGGAAATGAACTGGTGTCCTTATGAGATGCCAGCATCACAGCTGGTGGCTTAACCTGCTATGCTCAACACTGGCCTCCCTTTACTGTAATTTTTATATATTCGATTTCTACAGCTGTATAATTGGATTTTTTCTCATTTAGAAACACATGGAGCGAGCAATTATCCAACTGATAACTCGTCGTTTAACTTAGCTACAGTTGTTGCTGAAACACTTGGACTTGATGTTCAAGAAGACTCTGTAAGTAATTGTGTTAATATGAATTAATTCCTTTTTTTAAAAATCAGTTCTTGCGGGAATTGAATAAGAGAAAAATTATTTTATTCAGAGGTAATTGGATAAAGGCCTAGAACACACTGGTGATGTAAGAGTGGCCCATTTATGTTTTCCATCCCAGGTAATCTCAGAAATCTAGTCTTTAGAATTTTGGGGGTAAGGGATGAGTCAAAATAGAGGAGAGCAAAGTTGATACTTTACAATCTGTCCTGCTCGCTCCCAACCCCCATCCCATCAAAGACTTACTATCTTTGGCTTGATTTAAAATTTATTAGGTCCTTTTGACATCTTTAACTGGGGTTTGATTTGAGAAATAGACTGAATTAGGGGGATTGCTAAGAACTGGCAACCGATCAGTCCAGATCCCTAGGACATTATCAAAGATTGATCTCATGATGTTCATTTCATGTTATTTTAGTGCCTGCCTACATCAGGCAAGTCCATTTTTCTTTTTTTTTTTTTTAATTGATTCCCAGAAAGCCAAAAACTTGAATTTTTCATTCTTAAGGAAACAACCATTATGACACAATTTTAAAATGACATTCTTTAGTCAAAATATGTGGCATTACAGAACTGTCTTTCCATTGAACTTCTACTAACAGAATTGGTTTTCATTACATTTAGATTTATTTGTTCTATCTGAGTCCTTAAATGATACTGGCTAATTTCAATCTTTGAATTTTAAATTGATTTTTAATGAATTCTCATTTCCTCTTACCTGTAAGCTTGACAAGTCAGTGGTTTCGACACCAAATAAGTTAAGCTGACATCTTGGCTACATTTATTTATTTATTTAGCACTTCGGAGCTCCACTTGCTAGGCTATGCAAAGACCTAGGGTGGAGCAGGCTTACCAGGAGTGGGGATGTAACTCAAGTGACCCATTTAGGTGACAGCAACTCAGCTGTTTGGGTCATCATCGCTGTCTGCCAGAGTTGGCATCAGAAAACTGGAGCTCCTGCATCAGTTCTGAATCTTAAACTTTATAAGGATCACTAGTTGACTTCTGTGCATTTAAAGTTTGAGACACACTCCTCCCTATAGGATCTTTTTAGATTCATTGCTTGCTCATCAGTATATTTTTACTCCTCTCATCCTTTTTTTTAAGACTTATTTTACTTGGAAGTCAAGAGTTAGTTAGAAAGGAATAGGAAGAGATCTTCCATCCAGTGGTTCACTCCCCAAATGGCTGCAATGGTCAGAGCTGGATCAGTCCAAAGGTGGGAGCCAGGAGCTTCTTCCTGTCTTCCGTGTTTTTCCAGGGGTCTGAGAACTTGGGCCATCATCCATTGCTTTTCCAAGGCCATTAGCAGGGAGCTGGCTCAGAAGTGGAACAGCTGGAACGAACTGGTGTCCATATAAGATACCAGTGCTGCAAGTGGAGGATTAGCCTTTTATGCAACTATGCCGACCCCTTTTCATCTTAGTAATATTCTATCAATAGGAGAATATATTTATGTATAGTATTGGAATAATACTGCTTTTCTCTTTATTCATAAAATGTACCTATTTTTTTATTGTGCTTGAATTCATGTAGCATAAAATTATTTAACCTGTACACTTAGAACATTTCCAATATTGTACAACTTTGACTTCTAATTCCAAAGGACTTTTATCGCTCCAAAGGAAAACTTTATACATGGTAACCCTCAGTTCCCAGTCCCTGCTGATTTGCAAGCTCTGGGACTACCTTTCTGCTCCATTTTAAGTATTTCATATAAATGAAATGTACACTGCATGACTTGAGTCTTTTTTCCTTTTTTGTATTTTCAGGTTCACTCACATGGTAGCTTTTGTTGGTTTGTTACTTTATCCTGTCTTATAATGCACTATATTAATATGCTTCATATTATTGAAGGAATCTCAAGGTCACATGAGCCCTGTTGCTGATGAGCTTTACCTCTGTCTGGAAGGAGATCACAAGAAACAGACTTTTGAGGAATCTTCGGGAAATAGTGAAGATCACCTAAGGTAATTTCAGACACTGGTGAAAATCTGTGAGGTCCCATTACAGTGCGTTCCATATAATTAAACCACTTCACTCCCTTGCCATATAGTTTGTTATTCTGGTTACACTAATTTTTATCTTAAAAATATCTCTCCAATTTATGGCCAGTGGAGAGTCTTAACTGCAGGCAGAAGAGAAGTGGATGTTATTTGTGGATACTTTCTGTATATCTGTCAAGCAATACTTAAATTCCCAGCCTTGATATTCTGCCTCTTTGAAGATCCAAGTGTCCCTTTTGGGTTTGTGTTTCCAAAATCTGTTGTACAGATGCATCTGTATGCCTGGGTATTCTTCTAAGATTGTGCTCCAACTCAGTTTTCCTAATTTCAGAACACCCATTAATTATGTGAACATTTTGCTTCTTTTAATAGCTTTGGGTTTTTAGATACATATGTTTAATATGTCATAGTGACTCACTAAAGGAGGTTTACTATACCCATTTTTTTAAGAGATAAGAGAAACATAGCTCCATAGTGGTTAAATGTCTTTTTAAAAGTCTGCTACTATTAAGTGCCAGCACGTAGCTCACATCTTCAGACTTAAACTTTTTACAGTTACCTTCTCTACTAGGGACAGGCTGGGTCTTAACTTACGTTCTGTTATGTATTGTAAGAATTTGAGCCTGAACCCTCAGTAGGATTTATTAAAATAAGGTTTTCATGTATAATGAAGTTACTTTAATTAGAGGAAAGAATTTTATAAATAGAAGTGTTATGATATTGAGACATTTCCTGTGTCATTTTATCTGCTTTTCTCCTGTCAAATAAAGAGAAACCAACAGCTATTTCCTGTCTTGAATTTTAGTTAATCATCTGCTTCTAATTGATAGACACTATTGTTAAATCTGTGTTAACAAAGGTTTTCTCATTGCACTTTTTTAATTCTTTTTCTTTATTTTATGATACAGTTCCATAGGCTCCAGAAAATCTCCTTTCCTAATTTCCCTGAGCATGCGCACGTGCACGCACACACACACACATACACTGATTTTCCCTGTGTTATAGTCCTTCAAAAGAAATCATAAGTCCATCATTTGGCTATTTAAGTGTATTGTAGGTATAGACAATGGCAGAAAGTCCAGCATTCCTATTGTCAAGATATATTTAACAGTTTCATTGGGAGTTCATCTTTGATTTGGAAGTAGAGGTGCATAATGCATTTTATCTTCACATCTCAATATGATAGCCTCTATTATACAATTTTCTAGATGACTATATGTTTTCTTTTAATATTTGCCCTACTTCTTTAGTGGCAAAGGAAAGTCTTATAACTGTTTATTTGTTTAGGTTTTCAGATTCTACTTCAAAGACTGCTTCCCAAGAAGAATTGTCTACTCGGGTGTCATCTCCTGTTTTTGGCGCTACCTCTAATGTGAAAACTAATTTAAGTTTAAATACAAGTCTATCCCCTTCTCTTTTAGAGACTGGGAAAAAAACCCATCTGAAAATGGCCCCTTTTAACAGTGCTTGTGTTCCAAGACCAGAGAAAACTAGATCAAAATCTGAAGAAAGTGTCCTTGTCACGCATCATAGCCTCGGGTCTGAAGTGACCAAGGTCATTAACCAGCCCTCTGCTAACAAGCAGATACTTTTAAACAAAAATGTAGGTGAATCCACCGGTGAACAGGATAACACGCATCAATTTAAAGATTCTGTTGCTGATAAACCTTTGGTGCGCTTGAAATCACTGGGAGGCAGAGCACCCAAAAGGAAGAAAATTGAGGAGGAAAATGAACATGAAGTCAGCTGCCCCCCAGCCTGTTTTGATAAAGAAAATGCTTTTCCTTTTCCAATGGATAGTCAGCTTTCCTTCAACGGGGACTATGTGATGGATAAACCCCTGGATCTGTCAGATCGGTTTTCAGCTATTCATCGTCAAGAGCGAAGCCAAGGAAATGAGACTTCTAAAAACAGACTGCGACAAGTGACTCTGTATGAGGCCTTGAAGCCCATCCCAAAGGGCTCCTCCTCCAGCTGCAAGCCTTTGGGTGGGAGTTCCGGGGGATCCAAAGACTCCCCAGAAGAGTCCTGTTCACAGGAGTGCAGCCTCCAGTCCGTGGGTGACTCTTCTCCAGACCATAAAACACCATTACAGGTCAAAGGAGAAAATCCTGTCTTCAAAATTCCTCCACGTCCACGTGAAAGTTTAGAAACAGAAAATGTTTTCGATGACATGAAGGTCTGTGTAAGTGTTCAAGGATCTTCGTTAAAATAGTGGATTATGGTTTCATCTAGATGCTAATAATCGTTTCTTTTTTCAGGGTGCAGGTTCTCATGAGCCAATAAGAATAAAAAATAGGTCCGTCCAAGGAGGATGTGAACTTGCGTCAGTTCTTCAGTTAAATCCGTGCAGAATTGCTAAAGCAAAGCCTCTGCAGAATCACCAAGGTGTGTGCACTAGAGCAGGAGTTCACACTTCTCATGACCTGAGCTGTGAGATGCCTTACGTTAATTGGAATACACTGAGTTTTAGAAAAAAAATCCTGGCTTCTTCCTGCATGAGCCTGAATTCCCAGCATAATTCTCATTCATTGCACTTACCTGTGATTTTTTTGCTCTTATGCTTTTGGGAAAAAGGATTGCAATCTTTTGCTACTTACTTTTATAGGTGATTTTATAAGTTCATTTGTTTTTGGTTTTTTGGTAGTTCACTTAATTTTTTAAACAAGGCTAAAAATTAACTACACAAAATTTTTAAAAATAATAGAGTTTTCTTCGTTTGCTCACCCTGTGAGTGACTGATCCTTGTTGGCCTTCACAGATGTGTCTGTCAGCACTTGCATTTATATATATATTTTTTTAAAGATTTATTTATTTTTATTGGAAAGTCAGATATACAGAGAGGAGGTGAGACAGAGAGGAAGATCTTCTGTCCGATGATTCACTCCCCAAGTGAGCACAACGCCCAATGCTATGCTGATCCGAAGCCAGGAGCCTCTTCCGGGTCTCCCACGGGGGCGCAGGGTCCCAAAGCTTTGGGCCATCCTCGACTGCTTTCCCAGGCCACAGACAGGGAGCTGGAAGGGAAGCGGGGCTGCCGGGGATTAGAACCGGCGCCCATATGGGATCCCGGGCGTGCAAGGCGAGGACCTTAACCACTTGCGCCACCGTGGGGGCCCAATGCATTTATATATTAAGAGGCTCTTTAGTTCTTGATTGAAAGCATTGTTTGCTTTCATCTCTATATGAATTGTTTCATACTTCTGGTGTGTTTGAGAGTCCTTTGGTTTTTTTCAGCTACCAGACATTTCTCTTGTTCACTTGTCCTTCCCCGATAGGTTTATTTGTTTGTCCTGGATTTCCCCCCCCCCCCCCAAAGCACATAATTTTCATTGTTCTTCCAATAATAGTTTTGGGCTCTGCATGAAAACATTTTTATTTAACAACTCATTCACAAGGGTTTTTTTTAGCTTTTTGTTTTTATTATTTTTTAAACTTTAATTTTCATGTTGATTTGAAACTGCAAGGGAAAAAAAAAAAAACACAAGTTTTCCTTCTACTAATTCATTCCCCAAATTCCCACAAAAGCTAAGGCTAGACCAGACCAACACCTGGAACTTGGAACTCAGTCTGAGTCTCCCACATGGATGCCAGGGACCCAAGAAGTTGAGCCATCTCTGTCACCTGCCATGCTACACGTTAGCAGGAAAGCTGGAACCAAACCAGAGGAGCAGGAACTTGAACCAGGCACTCAGGTGTGAGATGTACATTTGCTAAGCAGTGGCTTCACTGCTACACCAGACACCTGCCCTTTGTTTTTATTAATTTCATGGTTCCTCTAGGAATTACAAAATAACTACTTAATCTTACTCAAACTCTTCGGCTGTAATATTTCACTGTAAATACATTTACATAGTTATCATGTTTTATTTAGAAATACATTTAAAAGCCCCTCCAAACAGCATTATAATTTTAGCTTTATTTTAAAAATGTTTTTGTTGACATAAAAATTACATATCATAAGTCACTTAGGAAAATCCAGTTCATAGGATTTGGTATTTTCACTGAGTTGTACAACCATCAGTATGATCTAAATTGAAAAGAACGTTTTGTTATTTTCTAATTGCTTCTCCTTCTCAAAGCTTTGTACCACTAATCTAGATTCTGTCTTTATATATTTGCCTATCCCAGAGCTTTCATATAAATGGAATCATCCAGTTTGTGCTCCAAAGTGATCTTCCACTTGGCATGTTGTTATCCATTTTGTCTGTATTGTAACATATTAATGTTTTCTTGTAATTGCGGAAGAACAATTTGTTGTATTTTATTTACCCTTTCATTTAGGTTATTTCTATGTTTTTGCCATTATGAATAGTTTTGCTGTGAACATTTATGTACAAGTTTTTGTTTAGATGAGTTTTCATATTTCTGAAGTTCTTAAGTTCTGCCCAGGAGAGAAGTTGCTAGACTATTAGATAACTCTGTTAACCCTTGTGAGGGACTGCCTCAAATGTTTTCCAAAGCAGCTATGTTTTCACATTCCACCAGTTTTTCTACATGGTTGCTAACGGTTATGTATCACACTGTGGTCTTATGCTTCTCTGAGGGCAATTGATGTTGAGCATCTTATGTACCTGCTGGCTGTTCATTTGTCTTTTGAAGAACTGCTCAGATTCTTTGCCCATCTTTTATTGGGACACTTATAACTTTTGTTAGTGTATTGTGATAGTTAATTATGTATCCTAGATAAAGTCCTTTACCAGACATGTGATAGATGTTCCATGTGTATCATTCTGTGGTCTATAATGTTTTAAATGATGAGAATTTTTACATACTTTTCCCTCTTTATCTAAGATGTATCCTTTGAAAACATCCAGTGGAGTATAGATCCAGGAGCAGAGCTTTCTCAGTATAAAATGGATATTACTGTTATCGATACAAAGGTAAGTGAAAAGTAAAACCGAAGCCCATTTGGTTCTTACTCTGCTAAGTGGTTGGTTCACCGCCTCTTGATTCACTCTAACTTTGGGATCATCGGGTATCTCTCAAAAGCTACATTTACTTATTCAGAAAACAAAAAATCAAGATGCTTGCTTTTCCCACTTTATTGTATTTTTGGAAGGGCAGTATTTTCTTTAAAGACTTCTAAAAAACACTCACATAGTTTTATAAATAATGCAGTTTTATTCATATATCTAAAATAAATTTTATTCAAATAATTTATCATTTGCCTTTGGTTAGTTGTGACGTAAAAGAATTTGAAGATGAAAATTCATATTGCCAATTAAAACTTGTACTAAAAATGTGTTTTGCTGTATGGTTAAGTTCTGTAGTCTGACTTAGTAGAATATTAGCAACAAATTATTTTGACAGGTGATAGAGTAATATATACCAAGAAAGAAATAATTTGATTCTTTAAATTGTTGCTCATAGTGTACACTGATATTACCATGAGGCAGATTGCTGAAGAAAGACAGCAAAAGCTCAAGGGAGTGTGGTGTCGGCTTGACAGCCGTCCTTTGCCTAAGCTGGAGAGGCAGTGCTGGTATACTAAAGCTACAGTATTATAGAATAAACCTATTCTGTATAGGTTCATATCAGTTCCTAAAGTATAAATGTGAATAGGACTTCATTCTTAAAAAAGTAAGATTTATGTTATTTATTTTATCAGTCTTTGTAAAATAAATGTAAAGCCATGAGTAGATAATTGTTTAAATTGTAGATTTTTTTTAATGTTTTTCCAGGATGGCAGTGAGCCGAGATTAGGAGGTGAAACAGTAGACATGGACTGTACGTTGGTTAGTGAAAGTATACTTTTAAAAATGAAGAAGCAAGAGCAGCAGGGAGGAAAAAGTCCAAGTAAGATGTTTTTTCTTTATTTTTAATGAAAATGTAGGGGGGAACGTTATTACCACACCATTGCAGTAGGAAGAAATGTGTTTCCCTCACTCATACACCTGCTCTGTTAATTTGCCTTTCAAATAAAAATGAGTGAAACAAGAGTCAGTGCCCCAAGGGGCATCTTAATGTTGTACTAGACACCTGCTCCTAAAGAAGTGTTTAATCATTCAGTAAATATCAAACAAAACTTCTGTACCAGAAAATATTCAAGGAACTGAGGATGATGACTAAACACAACAAAAGTGCCCACCTTGTACAACTTTAACATTCCAATGACAGGGAGAAACTAGCAGGTATGTGGTGTGATAGGTAATAATGAGCCTGGGAGAAAGGCTAAGTGGGATAAGACAGAAGGATCGCTGGACTGGGAGGGGCACCTGTTATTTTATTTAGAGTTATCGTAGTAGGATTTTATTCTATATATTTGTTAGCCAGCTGTATATATTTCTGGTATTTCTTACACTTTGTTGTTTTTAAAATTTTTATCTGGTAGGAAATAAGAGTTACATTTCTTAAGGTGAATTTAGCACTTTGGCATATCAAAAAGATGTTGAAGTTGTTATGTCAGTATTAAATTGCCAAGTATTAATGATAATACAAGAAAATACTTTTTTGCTACTTTATTAAATAAATAGAGAACTAGAAGGAATGGCAGATGTTTGGCACAGTGTTTAAGTCATCACTCAGGACACTTGACCCAATTTCAGTGTGCCTGGTTTGAGTCCCAACCACTTTTCCATTCTATGCAGCTGCCTGCGGACTCACATCCTGGGAAAGCAGTAGGTGGTGGCTCAAGTGCTTGAGCCCTTGCTATGCATGTGAGAGACCTGGATTGAGTTCTAGCTGGGCTCCTTTAGCCTGGCCTAACACTAGCTACTACAAATATTGGGGAAATAAACCAGCAAAATTAAGATCTGTCTCTGTCTCTCTGCCTTTTAAATAAAGTGAAAATAAAGTATTTACGAATAAGCAGACAAACAAATTTCCGTTGAAGTGTAGTGTCAGTCATGTCATACTTTTTTATTTAAAAAGTATTTCATCATTCATTATAATGTATTCTGCTTCTTGCAGTTTCTTTGATGATATATGACTACTTTAAATTTAGGGTGAATTACATACTAAGGATAGAAGAAAAACTTATTTGTGAGAGACATATGTCTGTAACAAAGCATTCTCTTCACACAAGTAAAGGAGATTAAAAGTGTTAGCATAAAGTCTTTACAAATATACAGTGACTACCCAGATTTGGGGGTGACTACCCAGATTTGGGGGTTTGTTGTTGCCTTAATGCATGAGTAATAAGAAAGCTGCACTGTAAAAATCACGATTTAAGATGCTAACAAACACTTTATTACATTAATTACAGCTTGTCCATATATTCACTAAATTAACATTCTTAACAAGCTGGCTTACAACCACATCTTTTACACATGTCTGTGAACACTTCACGACAAACATCTCTTTGTCCTAGATGGAGAAAGAAACATGAATGATAGCTTGGAAGATATGTTTGATCGGACAGCACATGAAGAGTACGAGTCTTGTTTGGCAGCTAGTTCCCCGCAGATAGCTGAAGAGGAAGAGGAGTTGCCTGTGACTAAAAGGAAACCGAACGGTAAGGCTGCTTGCTCTGTATTGCTTCTCAGTTACACTGGCTAAGTTAAGTCTTAGGAGACTTGGAAAGGTAGATTAAGAATAAAGGATTCATATTTATTGTAGAAGATTTTTAGCTTCTCCTGATGTTAGCTCTTCCATAGCTATGAAGTTTTTATCAGAACTTCGTTAGTTAGCTTTTCATTACTGCAAGAGAATGCTTCAGAGAAGTCAACTGAGGAAGGAAGGAGAGAGGGAGGAAAGGAGAGGCTTATTTCTACTCAGAGTTTTAGAGGCTATGGTTGAGCACTGACTGAGTCCTACTGGTTTAATCATCTGGTGACTGGGGGCTGGCAGTGGTTGGCCAAATGTGGAGGAACAGTCCTGTGGCAGACCAGGAAATAGGGAGAGTAGCTGGACCTGGCTCAGGCTTGTAGACCATCCCTTTCATGGTGTGCAACCACCGACCTCTGAACCTCCTGCTGATTGGAGAAGTGTTTCCAACCTCCAGGCACCATCAACGTAAGGATAGAATTTAACCATCTGGATGAGGTCAAGAGCCATAACTTGTTCAATCCACAGCAAGAACTAACAAATTACTCTGACTTAATACTACAATTTATAAAGTTTATGGTAGTATTGAGCAGCTACTATTTAATAAGGATTGCTATTAAATAACATCATAAAACTGGTGACAAATTGGAGGTCAGAAATGAGATACAGACTCCAAGAACCAGCTCTTCAAAAGAAATGTACCGGGCCCGGCGGCATGGCCTCACGGCTAAAGTCCTCACCTTGAACACGCTGGGATCCCATATGGGCGCCTGTTCTAATCCCGGCAGCTCCACTACCCATCCAGCTCCCTGCTTGTGGCCTGGGAAAGCAGTTGAGGACGGCCCAAAGCCTTGGGACCCTGCACCCATGTGGGATACCCGGAAGAAGTTCCTGGATCCTGGCTTTGGATCCAGCATAGCATCGGCCATTGTGCTCACCTGGGGAGTGAATCAGCAGACAGAAGATCTTCCTCTCTGTCTCCCCTCCTCTCTGTATATCTGACTTTCCAATAAATAAATAAATCTTTAAAAAAAAAGCTGTAAAAAAAAAGAAATGTACCAACGCTGTGTTAAGTATAGGTCTTTTTAAAGTAAAAAGTACCTAATGAGATATGATTTTTTTTTTTAGCTATTTAGTGAATCTAAGGTAAGTGGGACAACCAACAACCTCTTGATGAGACATGAAAAAGAAAACAAAATATAGTTGCAGAAAAACTGAGTGGTTCGGGAATGCATCTTGTGAGACTCAGTACAAGGGAAATTTGGCTACACGTCATTTTTTTTCCCAAAGAGACTAGCTGCTTCTCATTAAGTCAATTCTATACTAGTTTTGCTATGTTTGCTTATTCACAGGTCATGATGATAAACAAGACAAAATTAAACAGAAAGCATATGTGGAGCCCTATTGTAAAGATGATAGGTAAGTTGGTCTTAATTAATAGCAACAAGGTGAGTTGAAGTATAACAAGACTGTCCTCCTGCTTTGGCTGAAACAGTAACGCTTAACTTACGGTGATAACAAAAAAGAAACTCAAACATAAAAATGATGAATTTCACAAATAAGAACATTTTTAGCATCAATGCCATTATTTTTAATAGCAAATTATATTCTCTGCTTTATTATAACAAATGGTTTAGCTTTGTTCTATTTTATTTTGAATTTTGAGAATTTATGGTATACGCTTTCATGTATATAAGCCTTCAAGTGTTGAGCTTTAAGTTGTTATTGGAATTATATAAGCTTTGGAATTTTTTCCCTAAAGTTTTATTTATTTATTTGAAAAGGAAGGGTTACAGAGAGAGAGGGAGAGAGAGAGATCTCCATCTTTCATCCAGGGATTCGCTCCCCAAATGGCCACAATAGTCATGACTGGGCTGGCTGAAGCCACGAGCTTAGAAGTCCATCCAGGTGTCTCACAGGAGCGATAGGAGCCCAGAGTCTTGGGTCCTCATTTCCTGCTTTCCCAGCCGCAAGCAAGGAGCTGGATGGGAAGTGGAGGATCCCAAACAAGAGCTTAAATGGGATCTGGCACTTGCAAGGCAAGGATTTGTCTACTAGACCAACATGCTGAGCCCTATACAAATTTTTAATAAGCCTTTTATCGTCATGTATATACTGCTCATATCTAAAATGAATTCAAATTATTCATTAAGGGCTCAGCACAATGGCTCAATTAGGTAATCCTCCGATCGCAAGTGCCAGAATCCCATGTCGGCACTGGTTCATGTCCCAGCTGCCCCACTTCCCATCCAGCTCCCTGCTTGTTGCCTGGGAAAGCAGTGGAGGATTGCCCAGAATCCTGGGACTCTCACCCACATGGGATCACTGGAGAAAGCTCCTGGCTCCTGGCTCCAGATGTGCTCAGCTCCAGTCATTGTGGTCATTGGGGAGTAATCAGCAAATGGAAGATCTTTCTGTCTCCCCTTCTCTCTTTGGATCTATCTTTTCAATAAAAATAAATCTTAAGAATAATAATTCATTAGAATTCTTGAAGTTATGCTGTTTGGTTTGCTCAGTAAGTAAAGTTGTTCTTTATACTGTGTTTCTTTTGGGAATTTTAGAAGTCTGGTAGTCTAAATTAATTTTGTAAGGCTCCAATAATTAAAAGCTGTTGTTTTTGTTGTTAAGTGTCAATTTATCTCAGTTTTTCAAAGAAATTATTTGCTAGAATCTCAAATGTGACTAGATCCTTTTTTTATTTATTATGTCATTATAAACTCATTTAAATATATTTGATATGCTTTAAACTTTTGCAGTATTTTTTCTGTAGATACAGTAGGAACCCCTTATGCATGGGATATATTGTAAAACTCTCCAAAAATGCCTGAAAAACTGCAAGCCATACCAAATCATACATGTTTTTTCTAAGCATGCTTACCCATAATAAACTTTCAGTTTTTCAACTTCAAACAAGTACTTTTTATAGCCTCTCTCTAGAACACCTGAATTGCCACAATCATTACTATAGTACTTGGGGGGCCATTTCTTAAGTAAAATAAGGGTTATTTGAGCACAAGCAGTATGTGATTCTGCAATAGTCCATTTGGTAACCAAGACAGCTGCTGAGTAGTGGGCCAGGAGGATCTACCATATGTGTCCACTGTGTGCACAGGCTTGAATGAAGCAACAGTTCATGTCCTAGGCAGGATCAAATGAGATTTTGCCACACTGCTCAGAATAGCACAGTTTAAACTCATGAATTGTTTATTTCTGAAATAATTCACTTGATATTTTCAGGCTATTGCAAATAATGGAAACCTCTGGAAGTGAAACTATAGATGGAGGGGAACAGCTCTACTCAAATTGTCACAAGTGTTTCCCCAGAGAACCTGTTTGATGTATATTGCCTTGGTCTGACGGTGTCGCAGCTCCTATGTTCGCTCCCTGGTGTAGGCTTGGACTCTGCCATTTCTCCAGGGGCCAGGTTCCTGTTTCTGAGAAATGGTATCTAGGTGACAGTCTGGCCAGTAGATGCTCCTGGCCAGCTAGGATTGGTCACTGCTTTTAGACCTAGTAAGTGGGTAGTTTAGAATAGGCTATTTTGCTCTTGTGTGTGTTTGTGGTTTTTTAAGGTGTCTGTTGATACAACTGCCAATCAAATTCAGGATTACAATCAAAATACAGCTTTTTTATGTCGAACATCTGTGTATTTTCCTGCTTACTGAAAACATCACACTTCTCAGCACTACCTACATAATTCCTTAATATACTTTATTTTGCAGAGTAAGCATAGCATAGTCTGGAAGTAATTTAGTATTGCCACCAACAAGATGACTAATGAGAATGAGGCCTTTTTTTGTATCTAAGATAAATATTAACCTTTGAGAAATGAACAAATTACTTTGTTTGAAATAATTTGGCATTATTGCTTTGCTTACAGTTGTGCCACTCACATAGTACTCAGGGTTATGTTGTTTTTTATGTTTTAGGAATTTTTAAAAATTCATTTTAAAATCACGTAAAATATGAGTACTATACCAGAGATAACAAAACAAGGTTTATTCAGATAAATCTACCTTCTGTCCTTGTCCTCTTTGCCCTATTAGTCCCATATTCCTATCGGTAACCCTATGTTAGAAATTTTTCTTCTATCTTAAAGCAAGTGTATATATGTGTGTGTGTGTGTGTGTATAATTATATATTCCTATCCTCTCCCTTAGATAAATGATAAAATGTCATATGTATCTTTCTTTCCTTTTTTCACTTAACTGTTTATCCTTAAAATACACGAATTATATATGATCCCTTGTTTCTTTTTGAGCTACATAGTACCTCATGCTGTGATTATACCATAGCTTATTTCCTTGCACTGGGCACCTGGATTGTTTACAGTTATGCGGGCACACATAGTGTGCCAATGAATACGTTTGCACATTCTCTTAACATATTTTTGCCTCTACATCTTTGGAACAGATTCTTAGAAGTAGAACTGAAAAGTCGTAAGTAAAATCATTTAAGTCTTCTTGTTTTTTCCCCAGAGAAACTGGCTTACCAAATTTTCCTCATATTGAGGTGGTTCGTAAAAAAGATGAGAGAAGAAAATTGCTTGGGCACACTTGTAAAGAGTGTGAAATTGTAAGTATTAATGTAAACACCATTCAGTTTTTTAAAGCATGTCTTTGTAAATCTCAATACATGATTTAAAAATCACAAGTACAAACCATATTTGCAACTAGAAACTTTGGTTGAACCAAGAATAACAACTGGAGTAAATTGTATACTGGCTGCGGCCTTGAGAGATCCAAATAGATGAAAATGAAAGCCCTCATTTCTATTGGGTTAGGTGGATGTGGCACGTGAGCCCTACTTTTTACATCCAGAGTAAGACATCCATACCATGTTTCCTTTCTGTATTTGCCTTAATTTTTCCCCCTTTGTGTAACCAAGATTCCTGTATTTCAGTAGGAAATTTACTGTATCCTTCTAGCAGCACACAGGACATCAAATGTACCCACAGGGTTTTTTGTTTTTGCTTTCTGGTAAATGGTGCCACCAGGAGCTCTAGGTGTTTTTCCTTCATTGTTTTCTTCCTAAAGAAAATGTGATGAGTAGGCTTCACAACATGTGTAAGGCATTCAAATCTTTCCTCTCATACACTCACTGACTGTCTTAGATATAGATGTAGACACTGCTAACTCCCCTCTTATTAAATTCTCAAGCAGATTCTGTGTTCTCTTGAGACATGCTATTTTCATATTTCCCACTGCTGTACCATAACTTTCAGATGCATGTCTGCTGCAACTTACTTCCCCTTTTAAATTTCCTTTTTTTTTTTTAACAACTCTGGGCTAAAAAATTGGATAATCAAACATACCAAAATATTATGAGAAAGGATAAGCAAAATGCACTGAAGGAGTTCTTGATTTAAGAAATAGTCTTACATGCTAGCAGTATGAATTGGAATCACTGTTTTAAAGCAGGATAGTAATAAAAGCAAAGTTACCTGTATCATGATCTTTTTGTGATATCAATTGAATGATTCATGATTTCTTAACTGAAAACATCTATATATGTAAATCCCCAGTTTTTACTTATAACAAATATGCTGTGATCTAGAACGTATTTTTTAAACTCTTGTGCTAGACACACAGTTAAATTGGCTTTTGTTAGTAATCATTGCCTGTGCTATTATTCAGTTTCAAAAAAACATTGTTTTGCATATCTGATTTAGTTTTCCTAGAGTGAATCTTTTCTGTATCGCTTCATGATAGCCACAATTGAAAGCACCAATCCTGTGCGCTTAATACTGTTTTTATACTTACAGTTCCCAAATATTGTCCCCTGTGCAACATGTAGAATGTGTAATTCTCATGCAGATGTGTGATGATGATTCCAGGTGTCCCTCGTGCAGATGTCACCACTCAGTTGCCATTCGTCCCCTTGTTTCACTGGAAGGTTTTTCACATCTCCTCAATTAAACAGCAAATCCCATTGAATCTACCTTCAAAACAGCCTCCATTTTCATCTACTCATTATCTCCACCACTAACACCGGTTTTTTTCCCCTGGGCTGTGCAGAGATTGTCGGTGCTCCCCTTGTCTCTCTCTGTTTTTTAGTAAAGTTTGTTTTGTGGAGTATTTTTAGGCTCGTAGGAAAGCTCAACATTAAGCACAGTATTCCCATACCTTCTGCTTCCCTTCTCCTTTTTCACTTGATCTCTTTACCATGAACTTTAAACATAGCCATGGTCTTTTTTCTCTTGATGATTTTTTTGGAATAAATGTTAAATAATGTCACTTTTGTGTCTTACACAAAGCCCTGTGTGTCTTCCCAGCTCACTGAAAAGTAAGTTCAAGCTCCTGAGCCAGGACAACAAACTTGACACCCCATTTCCCTCTGAACATATTCCTCCACTGTCCTGTTTGTATGCTGTTACAGCTGTACTTGCCTTCTGTTATTGCTTCAGTATCTTTCACGATAGTAATGTTTTTTTCTAGTAAGCCATGACTGAAAGATTACCTCATCCAAAACATAGACTGAAGACTTACACTTAGGGCAATGAGAATGATAGCAAAGAATCTCTGAAGGCTTTCAGCTTTGTAGAATAAAAGATTTGTTAAAATCTATACTCCACATTTACATTTTACTCCAAAGTCTGTCACTTTCAGTAAGTGGTATTTTAAGTTATCACTTTTTCAGTTTCTTAAATGTAGAATCAAGAAATTGACCACATTATGAGATCTCGTCGGTCATGTGCTGTTAACTTTTAAACCACTGCTTTGTTTTCTTCAGTTCTAGAGCCTGAAGACCTGTTCAGTTTACAGACAGGCTTCATTCTTATTTGTGCGTAGTTCTTTTTTTTTTTATATAATGTTATAATGAAACATTATCCCTTTGATCCTAATTTTAAAAACCAACTGAAAAAGAGCAAAACCTACAACATTCAAATCTTTTTCTAACTTGTTGGTCAACTGTTGGTCAATTTTTTTTTCTAAGTTTATTTATTTGAAAGGGCAGAGTGACCGAGAGAGAGATCTTCATCTGCTGATTCTCTCTCCAGATGCCCTCAATAGCCATGGCTGGATCAGGCAAAAACCAGAAACTTGAAATTCCGTGTCTCCCACATGGGTGCAGAGGCTCACCCGGGTCCCTGAGCCATCGTTGCTGCCTCTCAGGAAGCTGAACTGGAACACTGGATAGAACTCAGCCAGCACTCCAACGTGGGACATGGGCATAGCAGCTGGAAGTGCTATGCCACAATGCCTGCCCCATAAATCTTTATTGTAAAGAATTGTAGAGATACAGAAATTACTTTGAGGGATAAGTATTTGGCATAACAGTTAAGACAGCACTTGGGATGCCCACATCTGATACCAGAGTGCCTGAGTGCCAGTCCCAGGCAGTACTCTGCTCCCCCACTCCAGCCTCCTGCTAATGCCCAGCCTGGAAGGCAACAGTGGCAGCCCCAATAGTTGGATCCCTGCCATCCACGTGGGAAACCTGGATCGAGTTCCAAGCTCCTAACTTTGTCCAGTCCCAGCTCTTGTGGACACTTGGGAAATAATCCAGCAGATAGAAAACCTTTGTCTCTGCCTATCAAATAAATTTTTGATTTTTTTTCTAAATCTTACAAAGGAAAAAAAGTTAAACATATATCCAGATACCAACTATAAAAATTCAGATTTGTTTCTAATCTGGCAAAAGATGAGCAGTTTATATCAATATGTGAATTAGTTGTGTCATTAGCACATTGTGATGTTCAGTCGGCCTTTTTCCTTGTTGTTGCAAGACTTTATTGGTGAAGATAGCAGCACATTAATTTCTGTTGTGATACAACTCCTTTTCTCACCTGTAAAGTAAACATTTTCAAGACCAGTGGTCGGCACATATATCAGTATTAAGTTTCGTTAGAAATTGAGTATTTTAATAAATGGCTTTTCGGGCTTCTAATTTATAATCAGTAAGGTTAACACTTCATTTATTGTACCTAAGTGAAAAGATTTTACCAACTTTTATTGTTAGTATTATTCAGATTTGCCCCCGGAAGAAAGAGAAAAGAAGTTGGCTTCCTGCTCAAGACACCGATTTCGTTACATTCCACCCAGCACACCAGAGAATTTCTGGGAAGTTGGTTTTCCTTCCACTCAAACTTGTATGGAACGAGGTGAGACTAGATTGTAACTATTTAGAATGAAGTTTTTTAAATATTGCATATACTCCTGTCTGATCGCTAATCTGTTCTGTCTTCTACAAGTCTGGGTGCTAATCTTCTAATGAGACAAAATCCCTAAAAATAAAAGACTTACCTTCAATTCAGCTAGGACTTTTTTTAAGTGTTTATCGTTTATTTGAAAGAGCAATAGGAAGAGAGAGGTCTTCGTCTGCTGAGTTGCTTTAACTGCCAAGAGTTCATAACCTTAATAGAGTTATCAGATAAACAGTGTCCAACTCACAAGCCCTTTGTTGTGCAAATCGCATACTAGGGAAATGTATCTGGCCGTCTAATAGTTTGAAATTAAGATGTTACTCCCCATAGGGAGTAGGTAGATGGGGGGATGCTTTAAGATTTTTTTTTTAAGATTTATTTATTTATTACAAAGTCAATCTACAGAGGGGAGGAGAGACAGAGAGGAAGATCTTCCATCTGATGATGGAACGGCCAATGCTATGCCGATCCGAAGATAGGATCCAGGAACTTCTTCCCGGTATCCCACACGGGTGCAGGGTCCCAAGGCTTTGGGCCGTCCTCCACTGCTTTCCCAGGCCACAAGCAGGGAGCTGGATGGGAAGTGGAGCTGCCGGGATTAGAACTGGCGCCCATATGGGATCCTGGCACGTTCAAGGCGAGGACTTTACCTCTAGGCCACGCCGCCAGGCCCAGTTGCTTTTTTTGTTTGTTTTTTTGTTTGTTTGTTTGTTTTCTGTTTCCCCATGTTCTAAAAATTACCCAGTTATAGGCTAAGTCTTATTTTGAAATTTAAAATACTGAAATTTTACAAAAACATGACATGGCTTCTGAACTGTAACTAGAAAAATATAGTACTATCAGAACATTTATAATTTGATATCTAGATTTATAAAAATTTTAACTAATTAGACTTCAGGTCTCAGACCTATAATTGTAAGTTGCAAATAAATATCTAAAAATCTTTACCAACAAAGATTTTTAATTTATTTGAAAGACAGCATGACAGAATGAACAAAAGGTTTTCATGCACTGGTTCCCTCCCTCAACAATCCAGGGTGAGGTCAGGCAGAAGCCAGGAAATCTATCCAAGTGCCTGGAACCCGAGTACTTGGGTCATCATCCGCTGGCTCCCAGGCACATTAGCAGGAAGCTGGTTCAGAAGCATGGAGCAGCTAGGACTTGAACCAGGCGATCAATGCCCACCTTTTCTTTCCAATGGATATTTACCACATTTCCACTTTGGCCATTAACAAGCTAGATTAAGTTTCCTTTGGCATGACATTTCTCTGCCTTGTCAACCTATAGAATCAGGCAGTCTGGATAGGACATCTGGTTATTACTGCAATGTGACCTTAGGACATGACAGAGCTTAATCATCTTCTAGAAATTACATGATGGCATACACCTGAAGAGTAGAGAAGCACATTGTCCAGTGTATGCCTTCTATAAAGTCTTTGATAAGTACCTGGAATTGATCATACTAGAGTTCCTGTTTAGCCCTTTCCCCACTTTCTGCCTCTGAGAGGTGGAATAGGAACATGGCATTCCTGAGAGCTCCAATTCTGCTGCTAGAAAGGACTCCTCCACTCCCCTCAATACCTCTCTGCTCCATCTCCTCATCTGTGACGTAGATCTAATGGAAACTACTTCAAAAGAAAATAAAGTGCGTGGTAAATGTTTGCTGTTGTTAATGAGGAAACTGATGCTAACTGGTCAGCTCGTTGGTTAGCACCACACAGCTGACATCCAAAAGAATCCCATCAACTTAGAAGGCATCAAGTAAGGTGTTTACAGGAAATCTGCCGAGAAATGCATGTTGCAAATATAGTCTTCTAAATTTTGTGATTTCTTTTTAAGGTTACATCAAGGAAGAGCTTGATCCCTGTCCTCGTCCCAAGAGACGGCAGCCTTACAACGTAATGTTTTCTCCAAAGGGCAAAGAGCAGAAGACATAGATGTTGTTGAAACGAAAATAGACTAGAGGACATTTTTTGCTTTGTAGTTATTTATAGTTGGTATTAAACATTGATTTTTTTGATCTCCTATAAGTTGACTTATAAATCAGTTTTTTTTATTGAAAATGTTTTTAAATGCGTTTTACTCACCACACAACTATTTAAAATGTTTGAAATGTTTGTGTTATATTTTCTTGCTTTTGCACCTTTAAAACAAGAAGGTGTTTTCATTTTGCACTCTAACTTAAGAGTTGTTTATTTACTTTATTTAGTAATACCTAATTACAGTTTTGAAAATAAGGTAACTGTATTCTGTTATTTGTTGTCTTTCATTTCTTCTTTTTACTCCATCCTCCCTTAGGGAAAAAGTCTTAAGTTTTAGTAGTCCATTTAATAGTCCCCCAGCTTTTTTTGTTGAGCTGAAATGAGATACTCATTACTCTGTAGTAAATTCCTTTTCAAGCGGGTCACAAACATCTGCCTTTTCCTCTTCCCACATATATTGTAAATTAGCACCATACTCTGGTTGTAATATTCCAGCTCTTCACATATTTCACATTTATACTTGTTTTTTTTCTGGTGCAATTTTCAAGATGAATTTGTTGAATTCTTCTCTGCCTATGTGTTCAAGTTCAGTTGGGTTATTTCCCTGATTATTTAATGTTATGAGCTTCCAGTTGCCCTTAAAATAGATTTTTCTGCTTAACAAATTTGTTTTCCTTTGGGACCTGGTGTCTGAGTCTTTAGGAGGATGGGCATATGTGTGTCCCCTTTTCTAGAGGCTTCTTGGTTATTGTTGACTTTATGTATCCCTTTAATTGATGCATAACTTTACAGTAACAAGCAAGCAAGGACACAGAAAACACTGAAGGGAATGTCAAAAAATCTAAATAATCTCATGGATATGACTTTTACTTCTCAAGAGTTCCTAAAACCTCCTTGCTTAGTGTAGTTCCCTTGTTGATCATTCTTATGCAAATGAATATCATCAGTTTGTGTTCTCAAGATAGGAAAATAGATTATATATATTGAGTATCTACTTGTCAGACACTTCCATATGATATTTGGCTCTGATTGTGATTCTGAATTTTTTTAAAGCCCATTATCACTTTTGTTCAGTATTTTCTCTCCTCAAATTATATTTAGTTCTTTGCTAGCAGTCAATTAATTGTCCAAAAACAATAACAACCATTTATTTGACACCTATTCCATATCAGGAACTATGTTAGACTCTTCCCATAGATTTTTCTTCTTTTTTTTTTTTTTAAAAAGATTTATTTATTTTTTATTGCAAAGTCAGATATACAGAGAGGAGAGGAGACAGGGAGGAAGATCTTCCATCCAATGATTCACTCCCCAAGTGAGCGCAACCGCCAATGCTGCGCCGATCTGAAGATAGGATCCAGGAACTTCTTCCGGGTCTCCCACATGGGTGCAGGGTCCCAAGGCTTTGGGCCGTCCTCCACTGCTTTCCCAGGCCACAAGCAGGGAGCTGGATGGAAAGTGGAGCTGCCAGGATTAGACCTGGCACCCATATGGGATCCTGGCACATTCAAGGCAAGGACTTTAGCTGCAAGGCCATGGTGCTAGGCCCAATTTTTCTTCTTTTTAAAGATCTATTTATTTTTATTTGAAAGGCAGAGAAAGAGAAATAGATCTTCCATCTATTGGTTTGCTACCCAGATGGCTGCAGTAGCCTTAACTGGCCCCGTCCGATGGTAGGAACTTCTTCCAGGTCTCCCTTATTTGTGCAGGGTCCCAAGGATTTGGACCACCACCTGCTACTTCCTCAGGTACATTAACAGGGACCTTGATAGGAAGTGGAGCCACTGGGACAGGAACTAATGCCCATATGAGACGCTGGTGCCATACCAAAGTACTGTCCCAGATTTTTAATTTTCAATCCTCACATAATCCTGTGAACTTATATATCATTGAATAGCATTAAGCTTCTGGGGGGGAAAAAAAGGATCCCCCAAAATGGCAAATTTTACAACAAATGACTAGCTGTGTTTTTTCACGGACAATAACCTCAGTCAGCAGTTTCAGTGTGCAGTACTACCCAGGACCCAGACATCCCCCTGATTCCCACTCTGCCATACTGTGTGCCGCAAGACAACTCCGCCTCCTTACTCTCCTGTCCTTGCCATACAAAGTAAGACGGGAAAAGGAGTGGCGGAAGCACATACCATGTTTTTTTGTCCCTTGGAAAAAAATGCTAAGAAGTCCTACCCAATAGCTTTGCCTGCATCTCAATGGCCAAAATTACCACAGAACTAACCAGCTGTAATAACTGGTAGTTTTGGAATCAGAATTGCCTCTTGTCTAACTCCAGAAACAGAGCTCACTTCCCACGTAACATGCTTTTACAGGCCTGGAATTTGAAAGAGGCCTGGGTTTGAAGAGGTTACCACTGAATGTATGATTATGTTGTGGGGTCAAAGAGGTCCCCAGCTGGGATTATTCCACATCCTTAGCATGAAAGAATTCATAGCCAGGGGTATGGATAAGGTGCAGGAGCAGGATTTATGTAAGGAGAAGCTATACTCAGAGGCAGCAATGAGCAGCCTTATGGTGGAGAATCACAACCATACTAGTTAGCTCACCCTCCTTGTCATTAGGTGGTGGCCTAATTGAATATGCAAATAGGTGGCAGTTAGGCAGATTCACAGCATGTGATGATCTCTGGGAAGGTTTCATGGCCCATCCCCGTACAGCTTAACATACATTTGGTTTCCATGGCTTCTGCTGCATACTGAAGGCTCAGGTGCATCATGGGAAAGTGGGTATGCTACATTGGCAAGGGAGTTGTGCATCTTTAGGGATGGAGGGGCTAAGGCACAGAGACTGGCCTTGCCTAACACATATCAGTGAGAGCTGTGTGTATCTCCAGTATGATTGAGCTTTAAGTAGTTTGACAACCTTATAACTTGAAACTAGCATGTTTTATTTCATGCTGTCATTCTGAGTTTGAGTGAACTGATCTCTCTCCATTTTTAAACTGTTGTTGACCAACTCTGCCTTTAAATGAAGCAATTAAATAGACACTTGAAAAAAAACACTTGTTAGAAGGATGCATTTAAATGCAAAATGGTAGTTATGAGACAAGGACCTCACAGGGGTGGGGAAACTTTTGGGATATTTCTGTTCAGATATTTATATTTTACATTTGTGAACCATACGAAATTATTAACTTAAACATTTTTGAGTCCCATCTATGGTTGTCCTTGACATGGCTAGACCAAGTGATCTCATGGGTATTACACAGCACCAACACTACACACTGTCCACCCTTGTAACCTCTAGAATGTGTGTGAAGGGGCTTATACATTTGTAAGCTTTTATATACTCTACATGGCAGATAATGTATTCATACAAATACATGTCATCCACTGTTATATATAATTCCAGATAACCCGTAACTTTTTAAAGTTGAAAACCTCTGATTTCTTTCTCTTGTTTTGATTTATGCACTTGCTTATTTGAGAGAGAAAAGCTCCCATCTGCTGGGTACTCCGGAATAGAAAGCCATGTACATCTAGAGGTTAGACCAAAGACATGCCCTAAAGTCTCACATTTAAACCGAAAGCAAATGCAGCTGATTATCCAGCTCTTAGCATGTGAGTAGCACCTTTCCTGCCTTGGCTAAGCAAGCATACCAGTATTTCTCCCAAGATTGTCTTTAATTCATAATTCAGTTACCAAAAAAAAACCATATTTAACAGACATTTGTTAAGTATTCTTTAGCAGGTATAATACAAAATACAGTGTCAGAATCAGGCAAATGGAGAGAAATTTTCTTCAAAGAAGCAAATGTTTAAAGATGCATACCTAGTAGGTGTTTGGTGTAGCACTTAAGATACCCACTAAGATCCCTGTGTCTCATGTACTCCCTGGGAAGTAGCAATGGGTGGTTCAGATGCTTGGGTCTCTACCATCGTGTGGGAGGGTTCTGGGATCCTGGCTGCTGCCTGGCTCAGCCCCAACTAGGGTGGAATAAACCAGCAGGTGAACTCTGTCTGCCTTTCAAATAGCTAGAAAAAAATTTTTAAGAAATTTTTAAAAATCTAATTGGTAAGAGAAATACCTAGAATTTTACTGTATTTTCCTTGGATCCTAACAACCATCAATTTTACTTTGAAAAATAGTGCTTCACAGGCCCGGCGTGGTGGCGCAAGTGGTTAAGGTCCTCGTCTTGCACGCCCAGGATCCCATATGGGCGCCGGTTCTATCCCGGCAGCCCAGCTTCCCTTCCAGCTCCCTGCCTGTGGCCCGGGAAAGCAGTGGAGGACGGCCCAAAGCTTTGGGACCCTGCACCTGCATGGGAGACCCGGAAGAGGCTCCTGGCTTCGGATCGGCATAGCATCGGCCGTTGCGCTCACTTGGGGAGTGAATCATTGGACGGAAGATCTTCCTCTCTGTCTCTCCTCTCTGTATATCCGCCTTTCCAATGAAAAAATAATAAAAATAAATCTTTAAAAAAAATAGTGCTTCAGAATTATGCATTTGGATTGTATCTCAAATTTACCATCTACTCTTGCCATATCTAGCACGATAAGATACATCTTAATCTTGTTAAATTAATACCCTAGAATGGTTCCTAAGGAACTTCAAGAGTCCTTACACTTGAATTCTTTAGTATGCCTTGGGCAGAATTAATGAAGCAGTTGTCTACTCTCACACCAGTAGAGGCCAGAAGAGAGCTATTTTTTGGAGAAACAAGTTGAAAGCTAGGGACTGAGCTAATATGAATAGGGTATAATTTAGGCTCCTTGAATAGTAACGAAAGCTCATTTAAACAAAAATAACTTTCAGTCTAGCTATTGTTGGAATAAAACAAATGACAGAGGCAAGAATTCACATCCTTAAGAGAAAAACGAAAGTTCTGTTCCTATCACATGCTGGGCATTGGGTTTACTAGGAGATCTGTGAAATCATTTCACCCCATGGCAGACCAGATAGACAAAAAAAAAAAAATAATAAGATGCCTATGAGGTCAAAGATGCTTAGCTTGAGTGTCAGAAATCCTAAGGATAATTAGGAACAAAACTGAGCCTTATGTGTTGGCTTAGCACCCTAATTCTCTGCCTGTGGAGCTAACATCCCATATGGGCACGGATCCTGTTTCAGTGGCTCCACTTCTTAACCAGCTCTATTCATATGGCCTGAGAAAGAGAGTGGCTCAACGTCTTGGGCTCCTGCGCTCATGGGAGACCTGGAAGAATCTCCTGGCTCCTGGCTTTGGATTAGCTCAGCTCTGGATGTTGTGGCCATTTGGGGAGTGGACCAGCAGGTGGAAGACCTCTCTCTGTTTCTGCTTCTCACTATGAAATCTACCTTTCAAACAAAAATAAATCTTTAAAAATGAAGCTGTGTTATGATAAGTTAACCAGTGTGGCAGAGAGAAAGAGACAACACAGTCTAAAAGGGAAAATTAATCTTAATATAGCAATACAAAAATAAGATTCAGAGGGACCTTAGAGATGATTTGTTTCTAGTCTTACTGTATAATGAATGAACAGAAGTAAAAAAAAAAAAAAAAAAAGCAATTGCAAAGTCCCCAAAAGGGCTGAAGCTACAATGTAGGGCATCTGGGACTCAGTTTGACGTGGTTGTATGTTTTAGAGATAGAACTCCATCGGAGTTCTTAGTAAGGCAATCAACTTGAATCTTCAATGCCTGACTACTAAGAGTAAACTATAGGCCTGTGGTTTTCAAGGCATTAGTAGCAGATCCGTTTATTCAAATTGGATTTTTTTCAATCACTCAAATGTATCCTCTTTTAAGTCCAATTAGTAAGATTAGATAAATTAAAATGATGAGCTATAGATGGCATCAGCATTCTTGACATCCCAGTCACCCTGTCCCATACCAGTTAGAGTAACTGAGGGTGGGGTCCAACCTCCCCAAGTGATCCTATTGTGCTCTCAAGCTTGAGAGCCCTATCCTATGTCAGAATATCAAGAACTGACTGTTAAGAATTGCTGGGCCCCCCCACTCTAAAGTCTGATTCAGTGAGTTTGGATTAGGGCTCACACATTTACATTTTCCACATGTTCTCAGGTGTTTCTAGGTGCGAGGACCACACGCAGCTGATCATGAAAGTCACCCAAGTACCTGACTCTCAGACTCCTGTGGGAATTTTGATTCAGGTATGATGAACATTTATGTATGTTTGTGTATATATAGAGAAAGATCTCTCAACTGCTGATTCACTCCCCAAGTGATTGCAAAGGCCAGAATTGAGCTGACCCAAAGCCAGGAACCAGGAGTTTATTCCAGGTTTCCCACGGTGGAGCAGGGTCCTGAGGCATTGGGCTGTCCTTGACTACTTTCCCAGGCCACAAGCAGGGAGCTGAATGGAAAGTGGGGTTACCAGGATTAGAACCAGTGCCCACATGGGATCCTGGCACATACACGACAAGGATTTAACCGCTAGGGTATCATGCTGGGCCTGACTGTATTTTTGATAGCCAAAAAAATTAAAGTGAGGCAAATTAAATGTTGCCATGACAATAAGGAAAACTAAATAGCAAAATATTAAACATGCATTTTGGTCTAGGCATTAATACATTAATTTAGAGGAACTCGATTCAGCAATATGTATAAAAAGGAATTGGAGGATAATCAGGCACAGAGCGCAGGAGAAGACTTTAGTCTAATATTAGTCTAATATTCTGAATGTGCAATGCAGGTAGCAGTGTACCACAGAAGAGATTAAAGCAACCACGTAACCATGTAATGGTTGTTACATACTGGAGCTGGCATTCAAGCAGAGAAATGAGCAATGCACAGCTTTTGTGAGCCTAGAGCCAACCCGGTGGTAACAGAGGATGTCATAAACAAGGATCACTGGGTGAGATCACCTGTGAGACGGAGGGAGCTCTGTCTATGTGTTATTTTTATTTGAAGAGATTTTAAAAATAGTGAATTCATAATTCTAAAGTCATTTAATGAAGAATTCAGGAACATCACATAGTAGGTGCTCTCACGGCCTACATCCTAAAAGGAGATGAAGAGCTTGAGAACTGTTTCAGGGAAGGCTTCACTGAGAAAGAGATAAGAAAGGAAGGAACTAGCCAAGGACTGTCTGGGAGAAGCCTTCCAAAGAGGGACTGGTGGCATTAAGGCCTTGAAGGAGATGTACACTACGCTTATTGCGTTCTCATTATCTGGAGTAAAGTGCCTGGGAGACCAACTAGCAAGAGATGTGACTAGAAAGAAGCATTCAGACAAGATTGTATAAGCCACCAGGTGCTTTGAAAGGGACTGGGTTTTATTCTGGGTAACCTGAGGAGCTGTTTGAAGAGACTGTGGTTGGACTTGTTTTAAGGGATTGTTCAAAGTGATGGGGAGGAATGATGCTGTGGGGAGAAGGAAGCAGGGAATTTTAGGTTATTGCAGCTGTGCTGGAGAAGTTGATGATGTAAGGTGACAACCACAGAGAAGGTTATTTGAAGGAATACCATCAATAGGATTTGCCAAGAGAATAAAGAGTAAAGCACAACTCTGGAGTTTTTTTGTTTCAGCAATAAGGTGAAGAGAGGTGGGCATCCCAGCACATGCACAACTGAATATGTGACTTAGAGATTCACGGCCCTGAAAGACTACAGTAGGAAATGTAAGAGAGTCATCAGGAATTATTACAAGTAAATGCCAACAAACTGGAAGGTCTCAAAGAAAATGGATTTTTTGACACAATTTATAAAAATGGAAGCACAGACAAAGAAATAGGCAAAAAATAAAGAGGGAGATTAAATCAGCAATAAAGGCACTCCCAACAAAGAAAGGTCCAGGACCAGATATCTTCATTGTTGTACTCTACAAAAGCTTTTAAGGAAGAAATTACCCCGTTTCTCATCCTATTCAAAAATCCATTGGAGAGGGAATCCTTCCAAACTGCTTCTATGAGGCCAGCATCACCGTAACTCCAAATCCAGAAAAAGATGTAACAAAAAAGAGTATAGACCAAAATACCTGATGAGCATAGATGCAAAAATCTTCCACAGAATGCTAGCTAATCAAATCCAACACCCATCAAAAAGATCATCTGCCCAGACCAGATGGCATTTGTCTCAAGGATGCATGGATAGTTTGACATACACAAATCACATTAACACATTGAACAATAGAAACTATAATGACTGTCTCAACAGATGCAGAGAAAACATTTGACAAAAATACATCATTCCATGACAAATAACTTTTAGCAAATTAGACATGGAAGGAATATTCCTCAATATAGTCAAGGCAACGTATGACAAACCCACAGCTCTGCATCATATTGAGTGGAGAACAGCCAGAACCATTTCCACTAAGATCCAGAGTCAGACCAGGAGGCCCACGTTCACCCCTGCTATTCTACATAGTTCTGTAAGTGTTTGCCAGAGCCCCTGGCAAGAAAAAGGAATTAAAGGGATATGAATCACAAAGGAGGAAGTCAGATTATCCCTGTTTGCAGCTGACATGATCTTATTTAAATATTTGCTTTTCTTGGAAACCAGATTTACAGAGAGAAGGAGAGACAGAAAGATCTTCCATCTACTATCTTACTCACCAGATGGCTGCAACAGCTGGAGCTGAGCCAATCTGAGGCCAGGAGCCTCTTCCAGGTCTCCCATGTGTATATAGAGTCCCAAGGACTTCAGCCATCCTCCACTGCTTTCCCTGGTCACAAACAAGAAGCTGAATGGGAAATGGTACAGCAGGGACACAAACCTGTGTCCATATGGGATCCCAGCACTTGCAAGGGGAGGAAGAGCCAATTGAACCATTGCTAACACGATTTTACACATGGTAGATCCAAAAGACTCAACTAAGAAACTATTGCAGGATATAAAGTCAACACACAAAACTCAATATTATCGGTAAATACAAACAATGCCATTGTGGAGAAAGAATATCTAAGATCAGTCACATTCACAACAGAAAAATGTAAATACCTTGCAATAAACTTAACCAAGGATATGAAATATCTTTACAATAAAAGAATTACTTTAAAAAGTGTCCCATTTCTCAGACATAGCCAGTATGTTCTTTGAAGGAACTGGCCTTCTGCAAAGACCTGTGGAAACTCATGCTGGCCAGTTCTGGTAGAAACTGACATTTTAGTCTTCTGTTCCTCATGTCCAAGAGCTTCAACAGAATGGACCTCAATTTTCTTACACACCAGGAGAAGGACTGATGTTCTGCCAACTGGTGGAGCCTGAAATGGCAGAATAGGATTGGCAGCCAAGTCTGTGTCACTTCTGTAATTAAATTACAGCCCTAACATACAAGAAGAGGCATGTTTCCCAACCATGACTCAAGAAAGCCTTGCAGCCCCAAACGTAGGCTTTCCCTCTACAGGCTGTCGTTTGGCCTTTCTGGATCACTATAGATGTACCAGGATGTGCTGGCTAGCAGGGGACCTGCAGCCCAGGGGCTGCATCTGTGCTTTGAGTGCCCATAGCACACACTGTTGAAGAGGTTCGTTTATGTGGCATGTAACAGTGAGCTGCTGTCAGATACCCCTATCACTCCCTCTCCATTGTATCAAATGTGCATTCTGTCTTTGATCAAGCCCAGTTGGTGCTGAGATTAAGTTAACTCTTTCAACCATGCTATTTCTTTTCATTCCAAGCTCTCAAACAGGACCTCACTGGGACTTCAAGTCCTTTTAGTTCCTTTGACTTCATACATACCTGCCTAGGAAAATAATAGAGGTAGTAATAATAAAAGCAGGTTCTAAGAATCAGACCTACTGTTCGTTCTGTTTTTAAAAGTTTATTTATCTGAAAGGCAGAGTTACAGAGAGAAGCAGAGATCTGCAATCTGCTGGTTCACTCCCGCAATGGCCACAATGGCCAGAACTGGGCCAGTCTGAAGCCAAGAGCCAGGAGCTTCACCTCAATTTCCCACATGGGTGGCAATGGCCAAAATAAATAAGCCCATCTGCCGTTACTTTCCTACGTGCATAGTAGGGAATTGGAAACGTGTTCATATGGCGTGCTGGCTTCACAGGCGGGGCCTTAACTTGTGTGCCACAATGCTGGCCCCCTTGACCTCCTGTTTTCTAAGACTTATTCTTGAAAGAGTTACCTGAGCAGTCAAGTCAGATTCATAAATAGGTTCTTCCTGCACTTTCCACAAGACTCTGCAAAGGAGTAAACAGTTGTAATCAAGCCCCCTGCCCCTGCAGTCTCCAACACACCCTCTATGGAACTGCAACAGCTCTGTGTGTGTATGGCCATGGTGCCTAGAGACCAATGACAACAGTGCCATATTGGTGCCATGGGTGGTACATGGTGCTTCTGCAGGGAACTACAAGAAGAGGAGACAGAGATTTAGCCATCCCCATCTTCAGGCAGCCTTATATACAGATTCATTAAACTTGTTGAATGAGTAGATGAAAACTGTGAGAACCACAAAGTTGGTACTTGTTTCAGCTCTTCCAACATCTCACCATGTTACTTGATTAACCAGCCTTTCAGCTCTTCATCTGTTGAATGATTGGGGAACTCAAAAATGTGTGTGTCCTTTGACACTCCATAGGATGTCACCAGCTTCCCACAATTAGATAATGAGCACTGCTCAGGAGTGTGGAAGACTAGAGAGCATGTAACAGCAGGGTCTGCAAAGCCAGGCAAGCCGGGACTGCATTTCCTGTCCTCTTATCGGGTATGACATGACTAGCACACTCAAAACATCTAAGTTCTCCAAACTTATAAGTCACAAGGCTAATAGAGTTAACTGAGATGATGAGAGCTTACAACAGTGACTGATCTGGGCTTGTGGATGTGATAATTATTCTGATTCTAGAAAATTCAGAACCAGAGTCAAGCCTTACAATCTAGGTGAAATCTAGAGAGACCAGTCGAGCATGGGATCTCATAAAGGGGAAGTGATCCCATGAGCAAAGGCCTGGAGATATTAGAACAGGTGGGTCATTGCAGGTTGAGGGACAGGGACTGTTGGGGCAGCGTAATGACCATCCAACAAGGAGGTCACAACCAACAGGGCACACATGGATGGAAAAGTTAGCATCCCTGGGTGAAGTTGCACAAAGAATGCAAATGTCAAAGCTTTTCCAAAGACCCTGGACCTTCCCCACATTCTGAACTTTCAAACTCCAGCAGGAAGCTTTTTCTCTTGGGCCATTGAGTCATTTAAATGCTGTCATTGTTAACGAGCGAATTTTCTTCTATAAATATTAATTGGCCACTTATTTGCTCATAGTGAAGTCAACAGAGCCAGGTGGAGTTGTTGAATAGTCCTCCCTGCACTAGATGAAAACCCAAAGACCAAACTGGCCCTTTTAGAAGAAGGGTCATAGGGGTCATTTTTCAAAACACATACAACCCTGTTTCATAATTCAGGGCTTGAAAGGAAAACCAATTTGACTTTCTGCAGTTGCAGGCTGAAGCACGCTGATAGCTGGTAGGTGTGCATTTCAAGTACACTGTCTCCACTTGGCTGTACTACCTGTACCCCAGACTTAGTGCACCCCATGTGTTCCAGAGGAGAGGGAGAGCTGTGTGAACCTGACCCAGCTGCTGAATTATCTAAAGATGCTCCTCATCTCATCCCTTCCTTCACAGTAAATAGGTCAAAAAGTCTCCTTCATCAGGAAACCAATACAATCAGGGGATATGGGGCGGGGAGGTAGGCCTCTACCCCAGCCAAACATCTGCTGAGGGGAATAAAACAGAAGTGTTAGAAACAGGGGCATCTCTGAAATCAGCTGCATAAACAGAGACATTATGTCATGGTTCGATCTGTCTTTTGACAATGTAAACATTGCATATTTTTCAGCCTTGAAAGACTGAAGTAAAAACAAAACAAAATGATACCCTTCATGTCATGAGAAGATCAGCAATGCAGCCAGCTTTTGTCTCCCTCCTTCAATCACTTCACCCTTTCCTTCCTCAGACTTTGTCTCACCCAAGTTCTCATTTCAGAGGCACTGAAATCAGCTCAGACACTTCAGACCTCACTGATACGTTTCCCGATACAGAATTCTTTCTTTTTGTTCCAACGCTTTGCTTCCAGGGGGCTCTTGTTTAAAAAGGTGAACATCCAGGGCCAGTGCCTAAGTTTACACCTGTGACACCAGCATCCCATATGAGCCCTGGTTGCTCTACTTCCTGAACCAGCTCCCTAATTGTGACTTGGGAAAGCATCAAAAGATAGCTCAAGTGCTTGGATCCCAGCACCCATATGGGAGACCCAGAAGAAGCCCCGGGCTCCTGGCTTTGGACCTGCCAAGCCCAAGCCAGTGTGACCATCTGGGTGGTGAACCAGCAAGTAAGAAACCTCTCTCTGTCTCTCTTTCTCTATATAAATTTTTCAAGTGAAAATAAATCTTAAAAAAAAAAAATTGTGTGGCCAGCATGCTAGCTCAATAGGCTAACCCTCCACCCTGTGAAGCCAGCATTCCCACACAGGCACCAGTTTGTGTCCTGGCTGCTCTGCTTTGATCCAGCTCCCTGCTTATGCCCTGGGAAAGAAGCAGAAGATGGCACAAGTCCTTGGGCCTCTGCACCCATTTGGGAGACCTAGACGAAGCTTCTGGCTTTGGATAAGCTCAGCTACAGTCATTGTGTCTAGGGAGTGAATCAGCAAATGGAAGATCTTTCTCTGTCTCTCCTTCTCTTTCTAAATCTCCCTCTCTAAAAATAAGTAAATAAAAATAAATATATAAATGAGCCGAAGCTGAGCCCGTCTGAACTCAGGAGCCAGGTGTTTCTTCTGAATCTCCCACGTGTGTGCAGCGTCCCAAAGCTTTGGGCCATTTTCCACTGCTTTCTAAGGCCATAAACAGGGAACTGGATCAGAAGTGGTGCAGCTGGAACATGAATTAGTACTCATAAGTGCCCATAAGGGATGCTTGGAGGTAGAAGACTAGCCAGCTGAGCCAACATGCCAGCCTCCAAAATAAATCTTAAAAAAAAAGTGAAAAAAAAAAAGAAAAAAAAGTGAACACCCCAACCCTCCCCGGCTCCATCCCACTTGACATACTGAGCATTTTATGGCTGTTTCTACCTTGCCAGGGATTCATTTCTCAGGTGACTTAATACCATGCTGGAAAGGATAGAGTTGTGGCTCAAGAGTTAAGTCATCACTTGCAATGTGGGCACCCCATATCAGAATACCTGTTCAAGTTCCAACTACTTTGCTGTCAACCCAACTTCCTGTTAATGAGCCTGAGGAGGCAGTGGATGGTGACCAAAGGGAGACCTGGCTCATGGCTTCGGTCTGGCCCACATCTAACTACTGGGGCCATTTGGGGGAATGACCCAGTAGATAGAAGATCTTTCCCTCTCTCTCTCTCCTGCTCTGCCTTTCAAATAAATAATCTTATTTTTTTGAAAATAGGTAAACAAGGTCTAGGGCAAGGTATCTGGAAAGTGAATTGCTGAAGACAAAAAATTCTGAGGCCCCAAATTCTCATGACACAGAGATACCAGCCTTTGCCCAAGAGGGGCAGCACAGTGGAGCCAGGAGGATGCCCAGAGTTTGCTCTCCAAGTTCCCATAGTTCCACTCTGTTCCAGAAAGCTGCTCTGCCATGGGCAGCAGGGAGTTCAGAGCACCTGGAATGCTGGAAGGAGAGCACTGAGGAGCAAAATCACAGGAAGGTGTTGCAGCTGTCCCCCATCTGGCTGCAAACGGAAGAATGGAGGTGCTCTTGCTGTCAGTGCTGCTGTGCCCAGCCTGGAAGGCTTAAAGCAAGCTCTGGGGAACTCTGCCACTGCTGGGAGCTTGCAGGGTATGTGTTCTATAGCCCTGAGTGAGATTCAGAACTCTTGCAGAAGGTCTGTGAAGTCACAGTCCTAATATGAGGACATGATTGGCCTTTTTCACTGAGTTAACATGTTCCCAGACAATACAAAAGCAACAGTGGGTGAAATTTGTGTCTTAACAGAAATCAAGGAACTGGTCATTATGTTCTTCTCTACTATGTACCAATAAGGAAGAGAAAAAAGCCATTGTCACTTAAGAGTGTCCTTGACAAAATTATTACAAATTTGGGGAAGCAAAGAGGGGCGCAGTAATTAGATGCAATGTGGGATGCTAGATGAACCCTGGATCAGGAGAAAAACATTAGTGGCAAACTAAAGAATTTTAAACAAAGATTGCAGTTTTGCTAAATAGTATTTTACAATGCTAAGATCCTGATTTTGACAGTGGTAAATAATATAAGAATTTGGGGGCCAGACATATTGGGCTCCTTGTATTATTCCTGTAACTTTACTGCAAATATCATTGATTATATATTTAAAAGAATATCCTGGCTGAAGCAGTTAAAAAAAAAGTATTGCTCTGGTTAAATTTTAGCATCTCTTTGATATTCTGTAATGGGAAAAAGACATTTGTACAAATGAGTTGTGAACTAACCAATCTGCACGGGAACGTCAATCTGAAGGGACTAACAAGCATATTATGATTATTTAGACTTGATTATTTGGCAGACATCTTTCTCAAAATGAATGCAGTAAGACTGTCACTTCAAACAAAAAATCTGACAGTATTTGTTGCCAGTTTGCTTGTTGCTTTCAAGTGATTATTAGAATTCTGGAAAACTTGTGTCTGTTACTGTGAGCCTGACAGTTCCCTAATCCTGAGGTATATTTTTGCTGCTGATGACAGCATTCCTGAATGTGATTTTTAATTATATGAGGGATTATGTCCAATTGCTCACTACATGCCTTAGTGAAATGATATTTTCCAGAAGGCCAGTGCAAGATATTAAGAACAATGCATGGATAAAAGATTCAGATCATTGAATCAGATGTTTGTGCCTGCATCCCATGTCTGAGTGCTTGGGTTGGAGTCTGTGCATGAGGCCATCCCCCTGGGAAGAAGCAGGTGGTGGCTCTGTCCCTCATATGAGAGATTGAGATCCAATTCTGGGCCCTTGCCTTTGCCTTTGACCTGCCCAGTCCTGGCTGTTAGGGGCACCTGGGGAGTAACCAAATGCCTACAAAAGTTCAAGATTTCCGCTCTCTCTACTTCCCTTCCACAGAAAATCAAAATAAAGTAACAACAACAGATCCAAATTGCAATAATATTTATCTATCTCTGTATTTCAAATAAAGTGAAATGATAATAAACAAAAAAATTTAAAATCTAAATTGCAAGTTAAACTTATGAATTTTAATGTGATTGGGAAGCAATAAAACTCGTTGATGTGATTTCCGATTCTACATCGCAACAGAACTTTTTTGGCATTCTCCCTTGCTCAGTGTCGATTTAATTAAAAATCTATATACTTTTACATTAGGAAACTTGTCTTCTGATGGGTTAAAAGTTTATTTAAATGGAAGCCAGCTTTTTACATACAAACTTCCTAGATGCTAAAGCAGTTGAGTACCAGTTCTTAGAGAAAAGTAAAACCAGTAAAGCAAGTCCATTCCTTAGTCCCTTAGGATTTCCTCCCGTGGTACTGTGACACAGCAAAGTGTCCAAAACTTGGTTTTCATCTCCAGTTCTTTCTACAGAGATCCTAAACCATGTAATTTCCTGACTGGAGAGGGGCATGGGGTGGAGGTGGGTACAGGAACATCTTTTGTCTTGGTATTTGGTTTTAGTCCCCAGTTCCTGTCCCTACAGATTCTCATACCCTTGGGATCTCAAGAGTGGCAACAATGTACATTTAAATGCTAGTGAGATGATTGGCAGTGCTCCTCAATCTCAGGATGGGGACTGGTGGCCAAAAGGATCAAAGCATGATCAGGTGCTTGTAACTCCATCTCCTATCTCCTGAACATCTCGCTGAACATCTTCAGTTCTGGGGAGAGGAGCTAAAGATGAAGTTAATTATCAATGGCTAATGGTTTAACGAACTATGCCTACCTGGTGGACCCTCTATGCAACCCCTAAGCAATAGGTTCAGACTGCTTCACAGTTGGTAAACACAGCAGAACCGCCCACTTAGGTACATGGGGACAGGAGTTTCTGCACTCAGAACCCTTCTAGACCTCAGTCCAGGTATCTCTACCTATGCTGTATACTAGCATCCTTTGGAATACCCCCAAAAGAGTAAGGAACATGTTTGTCTGAGTTCTGTAACCATTAGAACAAATGATGGACTCAAAGGAGGGGGATGTACAAGTCCCTCGTGTTTAGCCATGCCAAAGACGGATGTGAATTTTTTGAAATTGAAAGTTGAATTCAACACTTGAAAGTGGCATCTGAAATGAGGAGCAGCCTTGTGGGGCTGAGTTTCTCACCTGTGGGATCTGCTGTAAAGTGCTAGTGGAAAAAGAGGACACCTGATTGGTCTGTAGCAAATTCCAGAGTTGCTCAGTGTAGGAAATGTCTGCAGTTGATGTAAAAAAGGTTGTAATCAGAGCAGCGGCATTCCTATCCTCCTCCTTCTGGAGCTAGCGTTCCCCTCCAGCCCTGCAGAGTCAGATGTGTTCATCGAGCCAGGACATCAGGTGAGAGGCAGCAGTCACTTCGGGTGACGACACTGGCTTGTTTCCTGTCTAGCATCTGTCCCTACTCTACAGCAAATCCCTGGACGGTGGGCTGGACACATCTAAGAGAGTTCCCCAGGGCTCAATGTGGAGTCACTGTGCCCAGAATGTACCCAGACTCGGGGGTCTTCAAAAGAGCTCGCAAGAGCAGGAGGTGTGAGCAGTGAAGGGGCAGCACTGCTCGCAGGGCAGGCAGTGTGGAGGTGGCTGCTGTGACACCAACAGTCATGGGCAGTAAGCCTATCGGCATCTCAGCACCACCCCACCTCATCAAGGTTCTCAGTCTAGCAGTGAGGGCCAACAGTCCATGACTTGGGCAGCTTTTCTAAGCCTGACAAAGGAGTTTAGGAATACATCTGAAAGTACTCTTCCTCATGAGCTTTGATTCCAAATGTTGGTGTCTTTGATTTTTGATGTCACATAAAAAAAAAGAAGACGACGACAACCTTATCTTGCTGAACATAACCCTTCCATTTGTTCTTGAAGGCCCAAAATATCTGGTAGAGGGTGTGGGCATTTCCTGTGTTCCATTTCACTTTCAGCTTTTGTGGGGAGGGGTAAAGAAACTAGCAATGGAACAATATGACTGGCATGTTATTTTCAAGTGATGTTTTCACAAAAACTAATTCAGTTTTGGGCCTGACACATAGCCTAGAGGCTGAAGTCCTCACCTTGAATGTGCCAGGATCTCATATGGATACCGATTCTAATCCCAGCAGCTCCACTTCCCATCCAGCTCCCTGCTAGAGGCCTAGGAAAACAGTCAAGGACAGCCCAAAGCCTTGGGACCCTGCACCACTGTGGGAAACCTGGAAGAAACTCCTGGCTCCTGGTTTCAGATTGGCTCAGCTCCACTCATTGCGGTCATTTGGGGAGTGAACCATTGGAGGGAAGATCTTCCTCTCTATCTCTCCTCCTCTCTGTATATCTGCCTTTCCAATAAAAATAAACAAATCTTTACCAAAAAAGAGGGGGGAAAAAAAGTAATTCAGTCCATCTGAGCAAGGCTGGTCACATTTTCAGCAATAAGGCACAAACCAGGAAGGATTATTATTATCATTCCCCCCACAAAATGTGGTTTTGGATCTGTAGCACACTTGCTGTTGAGCTTCAGTGGCATTCCTTGACCTTGAAGGTCTCTGCCAGACTACTTCGCTCATCCCTGGAGGCCAGTGTCTCCCAGTGCCAAAGACCTACTCACCAGACACCCGCTGTGATTTCTGTCACCCGGTGTCTGGGGGCTGCCTTGATGCATAGCAGACTTCATTGCAATCCTTGGCAGGAACTTTGCCTTTCTTGGTGCCATCACCTGACCCCACAGCAGAAACCAACATGCAGCATTGAGCGCCCATTCTGGTCTAGCCAGGTCTCATCTGCCTTCCAGAAGTTCCAGGGTTAAAAGTCTTCACAAAAGAAAGGAAAGAGCAGAAGTTGTGTGTGCCCACTCATGTTCACAGCACTAGTGTTTCCAACAGCCAAAAGGTGGAAACAGTCCACACACCCATCAGCAGAGACAAGGATAAGAAATGTGGGCGTTTCCATAAAAGGAGCGTTATCCAGCCTTGGAGAGGAAGGAACTCGGACACAAACCATGGCTTGGCTATATCTAGAAGACATCACGCTAAGAGAAACAAGCCAGACACAGAAAGACAAAACAGTGCCTGTTTTCACTTGTCAGCGAGACAGAGGAGCACATGCATGGCGACAGAAAATGGGAAGCGGTAACAGGGCGGAGCTTCGGTGGAGGACAATGACGACTGGTGAAGGGATGGATGATGATGATGCATGCACAGAAATGTCAGCATGCATGGCCACTGTATACCCTAAATGGGACAAAATGATAGGCTCCATGCGAAATCTATTTTGCCACAATTTTTAAAGTTTTTTTTTTTTTTTTTTGAGAGAGGGAGAGGTATTCTCCAGACACCTGGGAAACTCACTCCATCTTGCACCTAGGTGGCAGGAACCCCCTGTTGCTTCCCAGGGTACCATGAGCTAGAAACAGAAGGTGGGGCCAGGCACTGAAGCCAGCCGCTTCAATATAGGATGTAGGTGTCATAACCAACTAGATAATTGCCTACTCTCACAACTTTTTTAAAGAAAGGAAAATATGCTTTTCACTGGCCACAAGTTGTTTCATAAAACACAATTTCCAGCATCAGTCTTGGTCATGTTAGTAGCCAAACTACTCAGTGGTATACTGGAATGTATTAACCACTGGCTCTCCAACAAGAACAAACCCACCTTACATGAACTCATGGCTACAAATTTATTACAAATTCTGCCAATAGAAAGAATGTGTTGCATAAGTTACACATAAATAAAACACAAAAATTTTCATTTTAGATTCTCATAGCTGATTAATTTTCAGACTGGCTTAAATGATATTTGTCAAACTCTTGTTTGGCATATCTTTCAGACAAGCACCCTGATTAAAACTTCCATTTAATGAATAACAAGTAAAGTGAAACAATCCGGACACCCTCAAGTTGTCACTCATTCTTCAACGATGTTGATAAATTTTGTTGATGAAATGGATGATAGATCTTGGATACTGAAAAGAATGTTTCCCCAGTCTCTTGTTATTTACAATGCAATTGCTTCAGACTCTATACATTTTTTTAATTTAATATATCTAATCAGAATTCTGTTCACTGTGTTGTTACATTTAGACAGTTAATAGAATACATTTCTAAGGCAGACTGGTTGATTTAATTTTTTTTTTTATTTTATTTGAAAGGCAGAAAGACCAGAAGAAGAGAGGGACAGCCAAAGATCTTCCAGTCACTGAGTCACACCCCAAATGCCCTCAGCAGCTGCGTCTGGGCCAGGCTGGATCCCAGGATGCAGAACTAAGCCTGTGTCTCCCACACAGGTGGCAGGAGCCCAAATACTTGAGAAGTCACCTGTTGCCTTCCAGGGTGCACTTTGGCAGGAAGCTGGATGGGAAGTGAAGGAGCCAGGGCTTGCACCAGGCTCTAATAGGGAATGTTGGTGCCCCAAGTGTCATCTTCACTGCCACACCCAGTTACCACACCTCAGAACAACACCTTCTTTCCTGGTTGATACGATTGTCCATGGTGTAAATATTCAACAGTGGTTGATTTCAGGCCAATCATGTGAACTCACAGACTTAGGAATATCCAATAATATCAGTAATAAAGCCTATCAAAATAATTAGGAAGTGATGACTTTTTAGTGTTGTTTCATTATACATTTACAATGATGTTAACTAACTCACAAAACTTCCTGAAAATTTTACAATTGGCTCTTGCTGGCCAGGACACAAGAGATGATCAACCCAGGCACCATTCTGTTTTCCCCTGGGGATTGTGGAGCCGTGAAGCAGCTCCCTGCTCTGAGCAAACCCCATGAAACACGATTGGAGGAGAGGTGTCCTGTTTCATGGGCCTCACGACATTGCTCCCTACTTTTCTTCTTTCTCTGTTTTCTTCCTTGAATCTTGCGGTCTTCCAGAGCAGCATTCTCTAAGCATCATTTCCCACCAATTCCACTTTCCTTGGCCATTTTCCTCTGTAGCTCTCCTTTATATTGTTATTTTTGTGTTTCTATTTTCCTGTTTCCTTTTATTGGCATTTCAGTCTTGGCTCTCCCTTCCCTTCCTTCCTTCTTTCCCTTTCCTTCTTTCCTACAGGAGCACGTGACTTCCAGCTCTCACATTCCGTGTTTTTTCCCCCAGCTTTCTCTTGTTTTTTTCTGGTGTGGCAGGGGAAGAGATTACAATAGGGCTACAGAAACTCACTCCTATCTGAGGTCTAAGAGGAAACTTGACCCAGGTTTGGTCTTCTAGGGAATTACATTTCACTCTCTGATGCTGAATATCACGATTTAATAATGGTCAGAAGAAAGCGAAAAATTCTGCAGGATTATCTTAAGCTGGGTTTTTGGGGTGACCCACCCAATAAATCGTTTTTCACTCATGAGAAAAAGATGGCACAGAAGGAAGTGGGGAAGAAGCTAATAAATCCTTGGGTAAAATGAAGTCCTAAACAGTGTACATCCCTAGGGGGTTCATTAAGAAAAATAGTTTAGAAGCAATTTAATGATATCTGATCAAACACTATGTAATTCAAAGACTTTTTTTTTAAAGATTTCAAAAACTCTTTTAAATAGAAAGTTGTTGTAGACCCTTTTCAAAGAAAAAAAATAATTCTCATGAACTCTGTTGCTTTTAAGTGGCTTTTTTTTTTTGTAATTTATCTTATTTTTATTTGAAAGTCAGGGTTACACAGAGGGAAGAAAAAACAGAGATCTTCCATCCACTGGTTTGCTCCCAAAAAGGCCATAATGACTGGAGATGAGTTGATCCAAAGGCAGGAGGCAGGAGCCAATGGTTACCTCCTGCTCTCTCGTGTGGGTGCAGGGTCCTAAGGACTTGGGCCATCCTCTGCTGCTTTCCCAGACCATCAGCAGGAGCAGGAACAGAAGTGGAGCAACTGGAACATGAATTGGCATCTATATGGGATGCTGGCACATCGGGTAGAGGCTTAGAATACTATGCCACAGTGTCAGTCCCTAAAGTATATTTAATATATTGCTTAACCAGTAAAAGCAGCAGTAGTATAAAACTGGTTAAGTCTCATATAATCATACACACAAATGCAACAAAATATAAAGACAAAGCCACAAAAATTAACTTTCTTTTAACTTCAGAGAGAGAGATAAAGCTAAATGGGCGGTGGGAGACAGCAGGGTGGGGGCGCTCCCATCCACTGGTTCACCCCCAAAATGCCTATGGCCGCCAAGGCGTACATGAGCAGGAAGCAGAAACACAGTCGGAATTCAATGCTAGGCAGAACAGGATGTGGGCATTAATGAGCCTTTTAACTGCCAGGCTAAACACCTACCCTCAAAATCAATGGAGTTTAATAAGCAAGATTTAATTAATGCAATGAATGATGCTCTCAAAAGCAAATAACCGTGCGTAGAGTAAATATTTGGTTTGTTGAGAACATTAATTGATTCATCCATAGATGAATAAATCTCATGTTCATTGGTGGTAGTAGATGAGCAATTATGGCATTACTGTCTTTCCTAACGCCACCAAAGCTTCCTACCATGTAAATTTAAGGATTGGAATATCTCTTAGGGAAGGAACTATTTCTTCACTCACAAATTCTTCCAAAATTGTCACTATTAATAAACAAAAGAAAAATTCAAACAAATTTTACTCATTAGACAAGGTCCGGCACAGTGGCATTGTAGGCTAATCCTCCATTTGGCACCAGAGTCCCATATGGGCACTGGTTCAAGTCCTGGCTACTCCATTTCCCAACCCAGCTCCCTGCTTATGGCCTGAGAAAGCAGCAGAGGATGGACCTGGTTTCCTCGTTGGAAACCCATGGGAAGCTCCTGGCTCCTGGTTCTAGACCAACCCAGCCCTAGCCATTTGGAGAATGAATCAGCAGGTGGGCAATCTCTCTGCCTTTCTCTGGCTCTCGCTCTGTCTTTCCTCTCTTGGTAACACTTTCAAATAGAATAAATAAATCTTAAAGGAGATCATTTATAAATGCATTTGATATTTTACAATCTTGAAGGTTAGCTAGGGAAATTTTTAAAATTTAATCTTCCCTTACCTGATTTTCTTTTTTGAGCTGCCAATTCTGCCCACCAGCAGGAAATGGTGTTACCCATCAAAGCAAACATAGTTGCTCCTAGGGGAGAAATGGACTCTTTCCGGTTGTTCTTCCGGAAGGCTATTGAGCTGTGTGTCTCTGAACCCATCTCCCAATGCTCCCAATGCTCCCTGGCTTCAGCGGAGGGGAGGAAGACAGTGCTGTGAGCAAGTGTGCCAGAGGGGCCAACTTTCTCAGACTCTCCCGCCTGCACCAGCCCTGGGGGGTCATTCTTGCCCTCTGGGGGCACTGTCTCCCAAGGGTATACGTGGGATGTGGAAGGCAATCCCCCAGGCCTCCTTGGGAGTTTTGGGTCGTCTCCCCAGGAGTCCCCTTGAACTCAAGCCTGGTATCATCCACTGCAGCAGCTCCTCCAGGCCCTTGTCCCTCTTCCTTCCTCACACTGGGAGGTGTGGAACGTGCTTTTCTATCATCATTCACACTTTTGAATCAGTTGTCTGTGGACTAAAGACTAAATCACCTGGTAAGAGATTACAAATGACTCCAGGAAAAAGCTCCAGGTGGCAGCACTTGAAAATTCTTAGGGTGCAAACACCTTCAGGATCTCAAGCTACAGAGGTGATGTCCTCAGACACGGGGTTTGGAAGACGCGTCCACGGCAGCTCTGCACATCGCCGGGTGCTGAGGCCATGGGCTGTGCATAGTCAAAGCCAAACTCTTTCACCTCAAAATCATTCTCTTCCTCAAAAACCTAGTGCTGACAACAGAAAGCCCTCCGTGTGATGACTTCTTCCTCCTTGCTGTGCGTCCAAATGTCCCTCACTAAGAACTCAGAGATAAGCATATATTCCTATTTTCTTCCAGACACTGACCCTCATCTGGAAGGCTGATGTTTATAGTAACAGCACTAAAAAGTTTAGATGTTGAAAATCAGAGGAAACTTGTGGAAGAGTACATACTTTGATCTAAAAGCAGAGGGACAACCCTCAAATAAATGGCCCCGGATGGATGAACGGGGCCTCCAGCATGGCATGCATGTGGACATCAATGAGACCTGAACAGGAAGGGAAACTGACATCTTAAACATGTTTTTCAACATACATGCTTGCTTGATACACATATAAAATACACTTTCAACATTCCCATCCAGGCCTCATGAAGTCCACCATGGTGGAAATATGAAATCCAAAATGCTCCAAAACTTTTTGGATTCTGATGTGACCCATGAGTGGAAGATTCTAATCTGACTTCAGGTGATAGCTGCAGTCAAACCACAGATGGGGTACCCATCCTTTACCCATTTTTAGTAAGGATGTAAAGAGGGGAGAGATCTTCCCTTCCCCCATCCTGGCACAACCACATAGCAGAAATAAGATCATGAACAGTGGCCATAACATTTGTGGCATCTTAGTTTAGGACATGGGAAGAGGCGCAAAGAGCAAGCATATCTCAGGCTGTCTCCTTCCAGGGACAGAACAGCTCCCAGATGATTCAACTGTCCCTTTCGGTCAAATCAAGCGTGGAGATCTACTCATACCCCATGTAATTGAAACAGTTAATCCTTTTGAGCTCTCCAGGGCTGGGTAGACAAAAAGCATCGATCCATCCAACCAAAAGTTACCATTACTGGCATCATCATTCTCGGAATTTTCCCATTGCATTTTTTTTTAAGAAGCAGTTTCAGAAGGGCGGTGGTGACACATTAAAAGGAAATGTGGATGCCCCAGGGAAAAGAACTTGCAGGCAGAAGATGCTTGCAGTCTTACCTTCTTTAGCGTGCCTGCTGATCATTAAAGTAACTCAATGCAGAAAAAGTGGCAAAGCACAAAGAAAAAGGTGAGTCACCAAGAACCCTTTTTCCCATGCTGTATGTGAGCAATTTCTCCTTCTACCATCAACAAATATCCTCTGCACTTCATGCCAGGGTTTCTCACCCTCAGTGCCAAGGTCAAGAACTTCATTTGCTAGCCCAGCGTCATGTTGGCAGAATTGGTTGCCTCTCTGAGTAAATTTCATGCTTTCCAAGGAGGCACTGCACAGAAGCATCCTGTTCCCATCTACTCCCCTGAACCAGAACTCAGAAAATGTTCATTATTTTAAATTTGTCTACAATGTAAAGTAAATGCCATATGTAAAGTGCTTAGGACCCACAAATGTTCCACATTCAGAATTTTTGTTGTTGTTGTTGTTGTTGTTTGTTTTGGGGTTATTTGCACATAGATAATGAAAAATCTTGGGAATGTAACCAAAATATAGTCTACATAGCCTAGAAGTAATCTTACCAAGTACTTAAAATACTTTTTAAATTTTTAATTAAATTTAATTTTTAAAACTTTTTCTGTGGTTTGACTGCAACTATCACATGAAGTCAGGTTGGAATTTTCCACTTGTGGGTCACATCAGAATCCAAAAAGTTTTGGAGCATTTTGGATTTCAGATTTCCAGAGTAGAGGTACTCTCCCTCTAGTCAGTGGTGGTTCCCAGGAAAACAAGCATGGTCAAAGAGGCAGAGCTTTTCTGGAACGCTAAGCAATAAGTCATCGGAAACAGTCATGTTCAAGAATGAACCATCATAATGTCAGCCACAACTTCTTGCTAGTGGGTTTCAAAGCCCAAGAAGATGACCCTCACTTAACCAGGATCATTCTTCGAGCAAAAGTCATCCAAGGAGTGCTTGCTTTCCAGGGAAATGGCCCTGCTGGGCAAACCTAAAGCAGCAGTGGGACTACCAGGCCACACTGTGCAGTTTCAGTAAGACTTGCTCAGATTTCCTAAGTTTCCAATGTTCTCATACTGCATTTTGTACTTGACACAGATACACCATGGGGTCATTGAGCTTCAAATGTCTCAAAATTCCTTGACTTGGCTTTGAGAAAGAGTCATTCTGTGTCTTTATTAAGCAAAATTATATAGCGATTTTCAAATTCCTTAATGATGAATTCATTCCCTGTTTGGGGGAGGAATCTTTGATGTGTGTGGTGGTGAACTGTACCACATCCTATTCGGGAAGGTCTGGCTATGTTCCTCCAGCAGCAGGCTCACTCCCACAGCCATGCCTAACCTTCCTCATTTACCTTTTTCTTCTGGACCACCTGCCCTCTCCTGGGCAGCCAGGCCCAGCTGGAAACAGCTTTGTCTATATTGCATTCACCTCATCCAGGTGAGGGCTGCTTCCTGAGCCTTCTCATTTATTCCCAATCATCTTTCTTTGTGCTTTTACTTCCCAAATGGTTGCAACAGCCAGGGTTGGGCTGGTCCAAAGCCAGGAGCCAGAAGCCAGAAGCTTCTTCTAGGTTTCCCATGTGTATGCAGGGGCCCAAGAACTCAGGCCACCCTCCACCGTTTTCCCAGGCACGTTTGTAAGGAGTTGGATAGGAAGTGGAGCAGCCAGAACTCAAACTGGCACCCAAATGGGATGCCAGTCCTGCAGAGAGCAGCTTTAAGTGCTGTGTCACAGCCCAGGTCTCAATGGTCTTTTTTACATATTCTCCATATTTAGACTGACAGTGGAATGGGGAATATAATTGTCTTTTCCAAGCTGGCAGTTTTGGTACACGGAGCATTCACTGCATGACCTTATTTGAGTCTCACAACTAAAACAGGTGAGTGAGAGTTATTTCTCTGAATTTTTCCATTGAGGAAATCTAAACCTAGAGAGGCTAGGAATCCCGGGCTTGCAGAACTGCCCAGAGTGGTACAGCTGCTCACGAGGGGGGCCTGGGTTTCAGCCAAGTTGGCCACACTGCCCTTGGTGTTTGTGGGTTCCACATGTGTGTGAATTCCACCAACCACAGATCAAAAATATTCAGAATAAAAATGCCATAAATATGTGCAGACTTTTGTCTTGTCACTAGTCCCTTGGCAATATAATGCAAGCACTACCTGCAGCCTGCCCATGGCAGTGGGTATCACAAGGCACCCAAAGATGGTTTGAAGCATATAGGAAGATCATGTGCCTAGGTTACTGGCAAATACTATGCCATTTATGTTAGGGGCTAGGCTTCTGTAAAATGCGATATCTGTGGGGGTCCTGGGACCACACCCCAGGGCTTCTGAAGGCTGACAGGAGCTCACTTGGCCCCTGTCTGGGAAGCACAGCAGGGAGCCCAGCTCCAGCCACTAACCTCTCGTGCTTGCCTTGGCCTCCTCCCTCTCATCACATTTAACCTCGCTGTATCCTTGTCCCTACACAGGCCACCGGACTGTGAGCTCTGTCGATGGCCCTGTGGTGGTGTCTGCCAGGAGTGGCTATCACCCTCTTCTATCCCCTTGACCTGGAGCTGCTCCCTCCTGCTCTCAGCTAGCAAGCTGCCCCATCTCCTCGCTGCCCTGCTCCTGTTCCTCTTCTGGGACTGTGTTCTCCTGTCATCTGAACCAAGTCGAATTATCCCTTTAGGCTCCTCAGACACAAATGACCAGTGCAAAGTCTCTATTTCCAACACCAATAGCAGTCTTTGGGGTATAGGCAGCCTCCCCCAGCTCCTCCACATTCATCCTTTCTGCTTTGGAATCTGGCTTCTGGCCCCACTGTTCCATGGGTGGCCCTTGCCAATGCAGTCGGAGAATCCATTGCCAGTCATGATGCACAGTTTAGGAACCCTCACTCTGACCTATCTGTGGCTTTTGGCCTCCCTCTGCCTCAGAACTCCCCTGTCCCCTGAGACCCTGCTTTCTCTGGTCTTCCTGCTCTGTTTTGAAGACCATCTTTTTCCCTGTCTTTTATTGACCCCTCCTGTCAAGCCACCTCCAGTGGAGACTGCGTGAGAAATCACCAGGCCAAGGTGGAAGCTTCAAGGAAGGATGCCTCCTGGATCCGGCTGCATCTCTAGTGGTCTTGGCATTCCTGGCTGTACTTTCTTTGCTCTTATCTTTATGGCTGGAATAATGCTGTTTATGTGCGGCCAAGGCTCAATGTTCCTCTATAGTTCTATGAAGCCTTCTGACAGGAGACTGGACAAGGATTGCAAGCAGTATGAGATAAAAACTATCAGGTCACTAGCTTTAATAAACCTACCTGGGACTATTTTTGAAAATTCCTAAAAAGAAGATTATAGTAGAGATCTATAGCTTAAAAAGCCATACAAGAAGTAAAACTAAGAAAAACAGAGGTTAATATTAAAGTCAATGTAAGGAACAAGGTACAATGAGAGCTAACTGCTTAATGATTAAAACTGTAGCTGGTACGAAACCGCGTGCACAAGAAATAGCAACTGCAGTCTGTCACCAGGCTGTTAGAGAACAATCTTGTCTCAACAGATCCGCTTACCTCCCTGGAATAATTGTTTGTAGAAATGTAACCACATGAATAAATAAAATGTCCCTTTGCAATAATCTATTATATATAAGTTGATGCCTTGCTTTTGCAAAATGCCTTCAGATACAACTGCTTTGAGTGTTGTGCCTGTCTGTCACTCGCCAAATCCTTGCCACCGTTCCCGGGGTCCTGTTCCCCCCAGACTGATTGCTCCCGGCCAAGACAGTCCATTGCACCCTCCCACGTCTACCAGCTACTCAAGTGATCCTATTTTCAGAAGTTCTAAGTTCCCTCCTTCATAACAAAGGTCCATGATTTCTACTTCAGGCATTTAATGCCTGGTTCTTGAACTGGTCCACGCAACCGACCTGTCTTCCAGACTCCAGCCTGACTTGCTAACTGCCCACTGTCCATGATCCTAAGGCTGTCCCATAGCCCCAGACATATCAAACCTGCCTTAATGATAGTTCCTGCCAAATCACCCTTAGCCTGTTTTCTTGCTCCCTTAAATGATCCCGTCTCTCAGGCTCCCAAGGGGAAGTGCCCATCTGATACTCAATGCCTCAAGTCCCTACGTTTTCACCCTCCCTCCACCCAGTGCCAAGTCTCAACAGTGCCACCTCAATAATTTCTCAGATTCTGCCTCAATCACCTGCTGTGTGTAGTCTCAGGATCCCTGCACATGTGTGGATGCTGTACACTGGGCCTTCCTGATGTACCCCACACCTCCCCCAGGTGCTTTCTACCAGTACATATGGTTTCTCGCCACTTCCTGCCAGACCTGTGCTGTCTGGGGCCTCTGGGCCTCTGCATGTGCAGCTGTGTGCTTTGCCCGAGCTCTCCTTACTTGAGCTTCTCCCCAGCTGGAAACTCACTTTCCCCTGGGAACTTTCCCCAGTCTTCCCACCGAGTAAGGGACTCACAGCCTCTCCTGCCATAGTTCTAGCCTCCCTGCACACACTTTCACTAGGGCGTGTCTTCACCATTTCTGTGTATTTCTCCATGGTCAGGGCTGAGTTTCCTAAGGATAAGGGCTCAGGCTGCTTCAGGGACTGGAGCAAGAAATGCCCTTAATATGAATATCTAATCCACCCATCCAAAATGTAATCTTTGTTGTTGCTGGGGTATTGTTCTCATTTCTGACCTCCACCCCACCAAGTATTTGGTCTGCTATGTTAGTTTCAGCTGGTTTCTGGAATTTTTCTTGGAGTGGTTTTGCAATGGTTTCAGGTAGAGTATATACAGTCTGATATGTCACTTGTGAAGTTTTGCATTCCCAAACCACTGAAGTTGGATCAGACAGGATGTGGATCTATAGTCGAAACCAGCCTGCAGGGCTCTCTGCACTTGATGGTGCTGAGTCTCCCCTGCCCAGCAGCCCTGCAGCTCAGAACTTCTGGAGATAGCCATCACATAACAGAAAATCAAGTCCACAGAACCTTCCAGAACTGTGAATGGACACGACCCAGAACCTAATGCCAGGAAGAAAGCTTTCCTGGGAGTCACTGGGTGTCACAGAGCAATGGGGGCTATGCTTATAGAGCGTGGAGTATAATTGGGGATATTGGCAGAAGAGCACATTTGCAGAAATAAGGATTTTCAAGCTCTCTGTTGGAATCATCAAGCTCTTGGTTGTTATTTCCTCATGTGTGTGAAGTGAGGATATTAATAAATACTCATCTTGATTATCACTAGGGATCAGATGGTTAAATTATATAAATTAAAACCAGCTGAAAAGTAGGATATACTCTATAAATGCTGTAGCTATTCTAAAGTGTGTGTGTGTGTGTGTGTGTGTGTGTGTGTGTGTGTGTGTGTGCATATGGTCAGATGCCCGTCTGTGGATTCCATGTGCTCAGATCCAATTAACTGTAGGTTGAAAATATTTGAGGAAAAAAAACTGCTTCTGTACTCAACATTTAGATGTTTTTTCTTGCTATTCAACCATTAACAATACAGCATAATGGGCCTGGAGCAGTGGCGCAGTGCTAAATCCTCACTTTGCATGCTCCAGAATCCCATATAGGCACTGATTCATGTCCCAGCAACTCCGCTTCCCATCCAGCTTCCTGCTTGTGGCCTGGGAAAGCAGTTGAGGATGGACCAAAGCCTTGGGATCCTGCGCCCATGTGGGAGACCTAGAAGAAGCTCCTGGCTCCTGGCTTCAGATTGACTCGGCTCTGGCTGTTATAACCACTTGGGGAGTGAACCAGCAGACAGAAGATAATCTGGAGCTGTTTTAAAGTAAATGGGAGAATATATGATATTTATATGCACATGCTACTCCATTTTATCCCATGGATTTGAGCATCCATGGATTATGGTACGTTGCCAAACAAATTCCCAAACAAAAATCAGTTGTAACTGTTGCTGTAGCACCCCCAGACCAGGTCCATTTGCCACATACACAGAAAAGCTCATCTCTGAACGTGGGATGGTGGAAGAAAGTGAGTCTTTATGGCAAAGCCCAGAACCAGCAGCCAGGCAGTTGTGCTGTAGTCTCAAGCTTCCGGAAGAGTTAGAGGTGAGCATTCTTACAGATTCAAATCAGGGCTCAGAGGCACTTCATCAGCTTCTGTCCAACTTCCTGCTTGGTCAGTGATGCTGTGTCATTTAGGGAGTTTATGATGCCGAGGTGGCTCCAGTTGATCTGGGGGCTGCAGGAAGGTTAAATAATAAAGAACCTACAATTTCCACAGACAAGCCTCTCTGGATAATATTAGCCATCAGGCAGGATAATCTGTGATAGGATTTCAAGATAGTGTGTGTGTGTGTATATATATATATATGCAATATATAATCTATTTTATACATTATATATGATTTATTTTTGTTTGAAAGACAAATTTACAGAGAGAGGAGGAGAGACAGAGAGCCTTCATCTGTGGTTCATTCCCCAAATGATCAGAGCTGGGCTGCTACAAAACCAGCATCCTGGAACTTCTTCCAGGTCTTCCACATGGATGTAAGGCCCCAAGGACTAGAGCCATGCTCTGCTGTTTTCCCAGGCCGTAAGCAAAGAGCTGAATTAGAAGTGTAGCATCCAGGACCAGAACCGGCATCCATATAGGATGCAGGCACCACAAGTAAAGGCTTAGCCTACTAAGCCACTGTGCCGGCTAACTCAAAATCCGTCTGAGAAAAATCAAAACAAAAGAACAAAATAGTCTGAAAGGAGTTCAACTCAGACCTCTTGCAGATGAATCAGGCACCCTGTGCCCACCACTTAGCTGACTATTGATCTGTAAAATCAATTATCTTGAGTATCTGGGAGAGTCGGGGAGGAAATGTTTTTTGATGAGAAAATAATGAGTTTCATTCAGAGGAATCTGGTTGGGTACATCTCTTCATGGTCAGAGAAGAGAATACATCTTTCTCCAGGAAACAGAAGTAGATGCTTTGTGCACATGTTTTTCCTAGGACACCAAGAGGGGGTGGCCTGCCTGCTCCTGTAGGGCGGGAAGCCAATGTCATCAGGCAGGCCCTTCCCAGCCAGAGTGTGTGTCCCCTGGAGGAGACACAGGACCCCCAAGGACACAGCAGTATGGCCTAGTTTCCTGCAAAGGTTCCCACGAATTTAAAAACATAGCAACAAGGATCCCTTTCAGAGCTTTCTGGCATACTGTCTCTTTCATTTCTAACTGCGCCTTCCGCTTTGCAGGGACTGCCTGTTCCACTTTGCCAAGCATGGCCCTGAGAGGTGGGTGGGGGTGCAGGAGGAAGTTGTTGGTGATGTGGGGTCAGGGACAGGCAGTGAGGACCACTCACTGAGGTCTCTGTTCCACTCCACCTTCTCTTCTAGCTCCTCCCACCATCAAGAACAACCCTTCCCAGCTCTGGCTCCTTCCATGGCTTCGCTGGAGGATGCCAGCCACCACCCAAGTGTTTCCTTCCTTCACAATGTTTTAATCCAAAAAGACTCAGCCTATTTCATTTGACCTCCTGACCTCCTGACCTATTGAGTCCACATTTCGATTCCTGGCACAAGGCCTCTACAGCCTGATCCCAAGGCTTTTGAAATCTTTGCTATGCCACTGCTCCCCACCTTCCCCCCTCCTTGTCTGTCTCTCTGTTTTTCTTTCTGCTCTATCCCAAAGCCCTGGCTTGCTTCTGGAGCCCTCATTCACAGTCTCCTTGGATGGGACTCCCCACAAAACAAGGCTGACCCATCCCCTGCACCACCGCCAACCAGTGGCTCCTGGCCATCAGTACCTACTGATCGCTACTTTTTTCTCCTTCACTCTCTAGTTGGTAGAGAACGTTCTCCAAGCAGCTCTTTGGAGATTAAATCTCAGCAGATTTGATTTCCAAGCAGAATGAAAACAGGAAGCGAAAGGCAAAGGTATGCTCTTTTGTACAAGGGTCATGTGAAAAACCAAAGTGGCTTCATCTGTTAGGCAGTTCGAGTCTCCTCTGGGTAGAGGGACACTCCTGGCCTACAGAAACTCACTTCAAGAGGTTCTCCTTGGCTTTGATTTCACTCCAAGGCAAGACCAAGTGTTTCATGGTCCTGAATGCCAAAGTAAAGTCCTGCAGAGCCAAAGTCAGACGGAGGGAAGAAGGGGCTGCAGAGCTGGGCTGGTGGCCAGCTGGAGCTTGGAAAAGACTAAAGTCTTTCCTTCACTGAAAACAAAACAAAACACTTTCACAGAGGAAGTTGTAACACCGAACAAGTTGAACAAGTTCTAACTTCACTAAGAAAAGGTGAGTTAAGCAATGCCAACCGATTCAGTATTCTAGAAAGGACAATAGAGGTGGCTGTTCATAGTGAATCCAGCTCATCTTAATACATTCAAGATTTATCTTATTTTTATCGGAAAGGCAGGTACACAGATAGAAGAAGAGACAAAGAGAATGATCTCCCATCTGCTGGTTCACTCCACAAGTGGCCACAATGGCTGAAGCTGAGCCAATACAAAGCCAATACAAAGCCAGGAGTTTCTTCCAGGTCTCCCATTTGTGTGCAGGATCCCAAGGCTTTGGGCCATTCTCTACTGCTTTCCCAGGCCACAAGCAAAGAGCTGGAAGGGAAGTGGAGCAGCCAGGACAAGAACCGGTGCCTGTATGGGAACCTGGCGCATGCAATGCAAGGATTTAGCTACTAAATTATCTTATACAGGAAAACCAAACTGGGCTCTTAATCCAGTGTATCAGTTAAACTCTAGTTGGTTTCACTACATTACAATTCCCAGTGCGTCCTGCTACTTCTGGTTTTATCTACTGTTGTCAATGTGTTTTGTTGTTTTTGCTGCTTGTTTCCCCCCACACACAACTGGCAGTGAACAGTGATCAATGAACTAATGAGCATACACACACACAAGTCCCCTCCCCCGCCAGAATAAGCCAACAAACTATCCAGAGAGCATAAGGAAATCTAAAAGACCTAAAGTTGCTGTCCCTATTCTCATAAATATGCTAAGACTTGGTCCTGTCTTAAAAGCTACTAGCATCTCAGATGTTTATTTTGTCATGAATGCATTCCTCTGTGTACTGAGTGCTTATCGAGCTGTTCTGCAAGAGGCATTGTCTTGTAAGTCACCCATTAATCCATAAGGCCTTGAATGTCAGTGCAGCTCATTCCCTGGGATGGCTGCTAAAACAAACATCTCTATACTGGATCCCCAGAGCTTCTCAGCCTATAGCACTGGACAATGACTCTGGAGTCAGTCGCTCTGCCCATGCAACCTTCAGCATTCCTACCTCAACCTGCCTCGCATCCATTTGTGATCTTACTTCATGCTTCCTTATTCAATGTAAGTAAGCATGGGCATCTTTGTCTTTTCCTTGTAACAGCTTCCTGGTTCCCTTCTTAGAATGAGATTTAAAAGGAATATTAACCTATTTTCCTTTTCTGTGTCAGAGTGATGATTTAGCTTTTCTGAAAATTGCTTTCCATAGGGGTCCGTGCAATGGCTCAGCTGTTGAGCCTCCACCTCTAAGCACCAGCATCCCATATGAGGTTATGTTGTGTCACGGCTGCTCCATTTCCCATCCAGCTTCCTGTTTGTGGCCTAGGAAGGCAGTGGAGGATGGCTTAAGGCCCTAGGATTTGCACTGGTATGGGAGACCTGAAAACGACTCCTGGCTCCAGGCTCTTGGGTTCAGATCCAGTTGACTCTGGCCTTCGTGGCCATTTGGGAAAAAAAGAGCAGCATATGGAAGACCTTTAAAAAGTTTTTTTCATTGAGTCTTGTAATTTCCTTCACACATATCTCAAACATTGTTAGTACAATCCCTAGATACTCTGCAGTTCTTCTTAAGTGTTACTTGGCAGTACCTCTTATTGCCAATGTATAGTAATGCAATTGACTCTTAATATTTTATCCAACAATTCACTTTTGTAAAGTTCACACCTGTATCAGGCAAATCCTCCATCTATGGCACCAGTATCTTATGTGGGTGCCAGTTTATGCCCCAGCTGCTCCACTTCTAATCTGGCTCCCTGCTTGTGGCCTGGGAAAGGTTCGGAGGATGCCCCAGTGCCTGGATCCCTATACCCACCCAATAGACCTAGAAGAAGCTCCTGGCTTTGGATTGGCTCAGCTCCGACTGTTGTGCCCATTTGGGAAGTGAACCATCAGATTGGAAGATCTTTCATTTCTCTCACTCCTGCTCTCTATCAACCTACCTTTCCCATAAAAATAAAGAAATCTTTAAAATAATAAAATAAAATAGAATAAAATATGTCTAATCAACATCCATTAGAGAAACTGCCTGATGAAGCCTCTCATTTTCATATTGTTTGTGACACATGCATTGATCAAAAAAGCTAGCCCAAAGTTGGTCATGGAGTGAAAACCACTGAGCTCAGGGTGCAGCTCTGGGACTTGTTATCAGCACTCAGCATTTTTTAATAGCAAATGTTTTGCCATCTGCTCTTGCATCAGGATTAGGGTGGTCTTGAGGACCCTCACAAACACTTGCCATGTTGCTTCTGCATTTTGTGCAAGTTGCAGCTCCTAATGGCCGGATGTTCCAGCTCAGTAAAACAGTACATGGACCTAAACCCAGCCGATCCTCAGAGGTGAGCTTTTTTCCTTTCAACTCTCTATTTTATTGATTTTTGGAGCTGGGGCTGGGGAATAACAAATTTCACATTTACGTTGTAGCCCATGGCTTCTTGCCCCAAGAGTACAGCAAATAAAAAGTAGAAAGACCATAGTGCAGCAGGACAATAGGCAAGGGCGAGAAATGCTCATCAGATGAAAAGATGCTCCACTTCACTCACACAAAGAACGTTTGAAATGGCTGGAACTGGAAGACATCATGCTGCGCGCAATAAGCCAGACACGGAAAGACAAATTCCACCTATTTTGCTTTATATGTGGGAGCTAAAAGCAATTTTTTTTTTTGAGAAGTCAAAAACCAAAAACAAACAAAACAAAGGAAATGCCTGTGTGTGTCTTTTTGCTGCAAATACAGTGTTTGGTCCAATTTTACTTTTAATCCTGGCCAAACAAATTGATAGAAATGATGGCGTACATTTACACAACTATAGTTTTGATGATTCCATGACTATTTTAACCCTACCTTATGCTTTAACATATGTAAAATCTGACTCGCATAAACTCTGAGAACAGAAAGAAGAAAAGGAATATCACAAATACACCTAGGAAAGGTGATGAGAAGGAGCTGTTGCTAGGCAACTGACTTCACTCCCAAGTAATTGCTGACCCCACTTCTAAAAGGGTCTTCTTTCCCTCCCTCCTTGTTGCACTTGACAGTCAAAAAAAAAAGATCACCTGACAGTGGGAGGTAGAGTGGGGAGTGAGGCGTGTGTGGACCACAGGTTATGTCTCGCGTAAAGTTAACCCTGGGTTCATAAAATACATACTAGGGCCCAGCGCAATGGCTCAATTGGCTACATCCCTCACCTTATAAGCACCAGGATCCCATAGAGACATTGTCATGGCCCAACTGCTCCACTTTCCTCCCAGCTCTCTGCTTATGGACTGGAAAACCAGTAGAAGATGGCCCAAAACCTTGGGATCCTGCACCTGTGTGGGAGACGCAGAAGAAGCTCCTGGCTCCTGGCTTTGTATCCACTCAGCTCCAGCTTTTGCAGCCACTTGTGGAGTGACCCAGTGGATGGAAGATCTTTGTCTCTCCTCTACAGAAATCAGATTTGCCTTTCCAATAAAAAATTAAATCTTTTTAAAAATGACAGCAACAAAGACAAGAACAAAATTTATATTAGCAAAAATATCCACAGTATCTCAAATGGCCTAAAAAAGAAAGGGTAAAGTCCCAAGAAGTTTTGATAGGCATTAGAAATAATAGGTATATAGGGCCCAGAGCAATGGTCTGGTGCCTAAATCCTAGTCTTGCAACCACTGGGATTCCATGTGGTTGCCAATTCTAATCCTGGCTGCTCTACTTCCCTTCCAACTCCCTGTCTCTGGCCTGGGAAAGCAGTGGAGGATGGCCCAAGGCTTTGGAACCCTGTACCCACATGAGAGACCCGAAAGAAGTTCCTGGTTCCTGGCTTTGGATAGGCTCAGCTCCAGTCATTGCAGACAGAGACTTATCTTCCCCTTTGGAGAGCTGTGCTGGTATTCAGTTCAGGTGGTAAGAAAATTTCAGTTCTTTAGTCAGAGAGAATGAAGCTGAGGTCTGAACAGAGCCCTAGCAACACAGTGGCCATGTTTGAGAAGGTGACTGTCCCAGTGAGCAGACTGTAATGAATTTTGAATCATATGGATGTGCAGGGTTGATCAGACGGACTGTGTCGGGGACTCAAATTTTGTTGGGACGGTTTTTCTCACACACCAGTGCTCGGGCCCAGCCCCAGGGCTCTGGCTGAGCTGAACTGCTGAGACGGGCTGAGGCTGTATGAGTATGCATGAATTTCAGAAGAGCTTTGCACCAAAATAAATTTAGCTGTCAATTCCATCTTCCCACACTTTTTTGAAGTAGCCATGAATTAGCTTCTAAAAACTGCCTGAGTGATTTCATTGTTAACCGTATCTATTTTTTTAAGGATTTATTTTATTTTTACTTGAAAGGCAGTGTTACTGAGAGGCAGAGATCCAGATCTTTCACCCACGGGTTCACTCCCCAAATGTATACATTGGCTGGATCTGGGCCAATCTGAAGCCAGGAGCCAGGAGCTTCTTCAGGATCTCCTGCATGGGTGCAGGGGTCCAAGAATTTAAGCCATCTTCCACTACTTTCCAAGGCACATTAGCAGGGAGATGATTAGAAGTAGAGCAACCAGGATTTGAACTGGCCCCCATACTGGATGTGGGCACTGCAGGTAGAGACTTAACCTTATATGCCATAGCATGAGTCCCTCAGCGTTAAGCACATTTAAGAGCTACCAGCAAGGCGACACTGGTTTCCAGACCTGAGCCTGTCTAGGCCAGGCCGCCATACCCATTGGCGTATGCAAAAACCAGAATAGGTATATGTGGGCTGCCCAGGTTAGGCTACAGCACCCACTGGCAAGTGTAGGGACTTGTTGCAAATCGTGTCAGGCTGGACAACAGTACCACTTGGCAAGTGCAGGATGCGGGGCTGGGAGTGGGCCTGGCAGGGAAATTGTGGGTACTCCTTTGTTAGACTACAGCGCTCTCTGATGAGCATGAGAGCAAGAGGGGCTGGTGGTGGACCATGCTGGGCAAGGTGGCACCACCTGACCACATACGTGTGGACTGAGTCTAGGCGCAGGGTGGGCTGAACTAAGGTGCAGCACCCATGGGTGTGCACAAGAGTCAGATGGGATGCAGGATGGTTCAGGCTAGGCTGCAGCACATGTCAACATATGCAAAAACAGGGGCTGAAGGTAAGCCTGGTGTTTATAGGGGATCATTTCAACCAGGCTGCAGCACCCATTGGTGTGTATAAAGACCAGGCCTGAGGTGGGCTGGGCTAGTTTTGGCTGCAGCACCCATCAGTTTATGTGAGAGACGGGGCTGGAACAGAACCGACCAGGCAGCTGCATCCATTGGTCTGTGTGTTGGTTGATGTACATGATGGACCGAACCTGACCCTGCACTGACTGGCACAAGCAAGAGCCAAGCCTGAGGTCACTCCAGGCAAAGTTTCTTGGGAGGATTCCCCAACTAGCTCACTGGACTTAAACCCTACTTAGGTCTGTGGATGCACTGCGGTGGATTCGGTCAGCCAATAGACCTTGGAAAGATTTCTTCAACCCTGGAGCAATGAAGCCAACAATGTCTCTGAACTATCAAAACCACTCAAGTAGCACCCTTTGGAACAGCCTTCTTCACATTGGGGTCTCTAAGGCATCATCAAATGACCATCCCCCATCCTCGGGAGTTGATGCAGTCTGATACCAAGGAGCAGCCCCTTCTACTTCCCCCACCCCCCACAGCAGAGTGGGAGGGGGATAGGGTGGGACTCAGGAAGAAAAAAGAACGGAAACATCTGTCCCACTCACCTTCCTCCAGGCCTGACCCTCCCCACTCTAATTAGAGATCCATATCATATGTGTGCATCCCTCTCAACCACGTAAACAATATTAAAAATAAAATGAAATGAAACCTGAGCCTGTAACTGGATCACTGAGAAAAGGCTCAGTTTAATACACGTTTTCCGGGTGATCAAACAAATTCCTAGGGGATGCTTGGCAGTGCAGATCAAGGGACTGCACTTGGCAAACCTCTGGTTTAGAATAGGGCTGTTCCATGGTGAGATATGGCCAAATTGCCTTGGAGGCTTTATTGAAATGCAGATCTTGAAGGACCTGAACTTCTGTATGGCTAATGAGTTCTCTAGGTCACACCCATGTGGACACATGTGACTCTACGCCATCTGGGGTTGGGAGGCTGCTCAGTGTCTAAAGCAGAAATGACAACGGATGCATGCTCAGCCTGTGAGGAGGCAATGAAGCCAGGGCAGTGGCTGAATCATCGCAGTGTCTGCAGTGTAAGAGGAAGAGTCTGGGGGTTGAGGTCCTGGGCAAGGCAGCTCTTAACAGAAGGACTGCAGAAGAGGTGCCTGTAAGCAACAGCTGGACAGCAGAGAGGCCTGCCAACGGGAAGGAGGTGTGGAAAACAGTACTGGGAGGAGCCGGCAGGAAAGGCAAAGTGCAAGAGAGGCCTGAGGCAAGGAGCAGAGCAGACACCTGACTTGGTGTGGATTGGCCGCAGACCAATGCTAAGTGTCGGTGAGTCTGGTGGTCCTTACATGCTGGTGTCTGGGCCTTGGTCCCACCAGTGTCATCAAGCCACTTGTTCAAAATCTAGTTTAACTTTTATAAACTAAGGATGATAACAGTTTCTATAAAGGCTGGTGTGGTGGCTCAGTGGTCTAATCCTCCACCAGCAAGCACCAGCATCCCATATGGGTACCAGTTCATGTCCCAGCTGCTCCACTTCCCATTTAGCTCCATGCCTATGGCAGGAAAGCACCAAAGCTTGGCCCAAGCCCTTAGAGCTCTGCACCAACATGGGAGATCTAAAAGAAGCTTCTGGCTCCTGACTTCGAACCATTGCAACTATTTGAGGAGTGAACCAACAAATGGAAGATTTTCTTCTCTCTCTGAAAATTTGCCTTTCCAAAAAAAAAAAATCTTTAAACTAAAAACAGGGAGTGGGTATCATTCTGCATGTAGGAGAGGAAATAACTCTACTTCTTTCTATCCATCCTAGGTTCATTGATTAGGCCCTGAGCACTGATAGAAGATGACACACACAGCAGTATTGCACACAAATGGCAGTTCCCACAGAGAGGGAGCCCAAAGGGACTAGAAATTGAGCTTTTAGCTGAAGAACAACAGTTTTATTTACTTAAGCAACAAGATGAGAGGAAATGCCTTCCAGCACCTAGGGACAGCAAATCATGGGCAAACAAATACATGGGGAAGCTCATGTTAGGTAAGGGTGGACTCCTCTGGTGCTGTCGCTGAGCTAGTGAGTTCAGGATTGTTTCTGACAGTTGTTAAGAATCAATGCCATGAGATGTAGCAAAAACAGTATTAGGAAGGACTTGCACAATGTCTCCCCTCCCTTGTTCCCTGTGTTTTGTAGTAAAATAGTCTGTCAAGGGTAGTCTTGACTCCAACTTGCTGCTCTGTACATGAGTCATGACACTATTGGCATGGAAAAGGGTGCAAAGTTTGATATTCTGTTGTCTAGGTATATTTAGAAGTTTCATTGGGCGTCTGCTTACACTCAGCTGTAGAGATATATTCTGTCAATTTTCTTTGGTTCCTGCCTTTCTGGGCTCCGTTATATCCTTTGTATGTTTGTTTACCTTAGTTTTTGTTTTGCATTCTCAATGGAGGTTGTCTTATATTAGAATGAACATATGATGTTTATCCTTTTAGGATTGGCTCATTGCACTGAGGATAATTTGGTTGCAAAGGGGAGTATTTCATTCTTCGTGATAGCTGAATAGTATTCCACAGAGTAGATGTAGCACAACTTTTTTGGCCAATCCTCCTTCGATGGGCATCTAGGATGCTTCTGTGTTTTGCAATTGTTGATTGTGCTATGTAAATTTTTTATTACTGTTCCTGTTGATTTTGGTTTATGGCTTTTCCTTTAAGGGAAAGTATAGTAACTGTGCAATGGAAACTCTCACGAACAGTTTTGAAGATACAATGCAGTTTGCATCTCCACTTTCAAACCAAAGATGAACTATCAAAACTAGGGCCCTAGACTGTCTGCCATTGTCCACACCTACAATGTCAGGATACACTTAAATAGCAGAATGCTGGACATGTGACTGCTTATAAAGGACCATTACTGCAATAATATTGGGAAAATCAGTAAGGGGAGAGGACTTAGAGAGGGGGAGGAGAAACACCAGAGCCTATGGAGCTGCACTGTAAAATAACAACAGGGCCCGGCGGCGTGGCCTAGCAGCTGAAGTCCTTGCCTTGAACTCGCTGGGAACCCATTTGGGCACCGGTTCTAATCCCAATAGCCCCACTTCCCATCCAGCTCCCTGCTTATGGCCTGGGAAAGCAGTTGAGGACAGCCCAATGCCTTGGGATCCTGCACCTGTGTGGGAGACCTGGAGGAAGTTCCTGGCTCCTGGTTCAGATCAGCTCAGCTATAACTGTTGCAGCTACTTGGGGAGTGAATCAATACATTAAAGATTTCCCTCTCTGTCTCTCCTTCTTTCTGTATATCTGACTTTGCAATAAAAATAAATAAATCTTTAAAAACAACAACAATAATAGTAATATACAATACAGTAGTTAAAAAAAAAAAAGGAAGAAGAATCACTGCCCTGAGCCAGCATTGATGTAGCAGGTACAGTTGCCACCTGCCATGCCAGCTTCCCATTCACTTCCAGTCCAGCCCTCTGCTAATGGCCTGGGAAAGCAGTGGAAGACAGTTCCTGCTTATGGAGGGTCTGGCAGGAGCTCCTGGCTCCTGGCTTTTGGCTTTAGCCTGGCCAGCCATGGCCAGTATGGCTTTCTGGAGAGTAAACTGTCTGTCTCCGTCTCTCTGTGTCTCTCTTCCCCCCACCTCTTTGTGTAACTCTAACTTTCAAATAAGTAATCTTTTAAACAGAATCATTACCCTCCCTGTTCCAAAAGGGGAGCTCTAATAGTCTTTACTTTAAAATACGCCTCGTGCCAAAGTGGCACTTCCGCAATTCTTCATAAGGCTTATTGAAGCAGCGCTTGGTGCCCTGATGTCCCGGAAGGAGCTCTCAGCTTCTTTCAATCCCGCCTCGCTCAAATCTCATCTCCGGGGCTCATCCTACAGTCTCCTGCCTCACGAACTCTCCGAGCCTCTCTCTGCAAATCCTTTTGTGTTTTGTGTTGTCTGTAAATCCCTCACGCAGATGAGAATGTGTGTGACAGGAGAGAGCATCACAGCATCACAGCATCCTGTATCCGGAGCGCCCCAGGCACAAGCCTACCCCCACCCCCAAACCTCAACAAGCCCTGGAGAGTCCCTGCACATGACTTACAGTCTCCGGAAGTTTAGGGACTAAATTAGACAAATCTCTCTTCCTCTCCTCACACTGACTCCTGAGTGGAGATATTTAAGTGACCCCCTCAGACCTCGCCACTGAAAGGATGCTCGGTTGCTAGGTAACTGACAACTGGTGTTAGCTACACCTAGCAGGAAAATGTTCCCAGCCTAAAGCACTGTAATTATATGCAGGAGAATTTTTAGCCATTGTTCCATTATCTTTTGAAAAAATCCACTTGGACAAATATTTATGGAATTTGTGCGTGTAAGGCATTGGCAGAGCACCGGATGAGCCGCCACTGCTCAGGTTAGAAGCCTCTGTGTCCACTCCGCCATAACAAAAATCCCGCAAAATGACATCAAAACTGCTTGGTCTAACTTAAAAAGCCAGCCTTGCTGATTTTATTCAAAAGGCAGAATGGCAGGGGAGGTGGAGAGAGAGAGGAGGACACCAAGTCTTCCCTCTGCTGTTTCACTCACCAATTGGCCGCAGGGCCAGACCCAAGTCAGAAGCCGAGAACTCCATTCCAGAATCGAGCAGGGACAGCAGGAGCCTGCATGCTTGAAAGCTTCTCCTCTGCTTTCCCAGGTGCATTAACGAGAAGTGGAGAGGAGCAAGACTGGGATGTCAGCTATGCTCCCATGGGAGATGCAACGTCATAGGTGATGGTTTAACAATACCAGCCTCATCTTATCCCTACTATAGCCTCCCCCAACCATCACTCATTCTCTCCACTGTATGCTCTTGTGTCTTCCTGAAATCTCATTCTGCTTGTGCCTGCACAATGTCCTGCCTTCCTTCAAAACCTAGTGTAACAAGATACTACTTATGCCAGGCCATGCAAGTGGCTCAGTCCTGCTCATTGATGACTTGAGATTTGCAGGTGTATGCATGCATTTTTAAAAAGATTTATTTATTGTTATTTGAAAGACTGATTTACAGAAAAAAGGAGAGAGGAGAGAGAGAGAGAGAAAGAGAGAGAGAGAGGAATCTTCCATTCGCTGGTTCATTCCCCAAATGGTCACTATGGCCAGAACCAATCCAAAGTCAGGAACCAACCTGAAGCCAGAAGCCAGGAGCTTCTTCTGGATCTCCCATGTGGATACAGGGTCTCATACAGTTGGCTGTTCCCAACTGCTTTCCCAGACCACAAGCAGGGAGCAGCCAGGACACAAACAGGTGCCTATATAAGATGCCAGTGCTTGCAACTAGTGGCTAACCCAAGCCACAGCCTCAATAATCCTAATAATAGCAATCCTTCTAAACCTTATATATTCAGGTCACTGAACCATTGTCAACCCTGTTAAGCCACTGCACTGACCCCATGTGTATCCTGCTCTCCCTTTTCCTTTATGGGGCTTAGCCAGTAACTGTTCATTGTCCAATGGCATGTGGATTTCAAGCCGTGACAAAACTCTCACAGCTGGTAATTATTCCATTTCACAAATTATGGTCCTGATTTAATAAATACAGAGTTAAACATTTTTTAAATTTCAGAAACCATTAGTAATTATCTCAGAGCGTTCCTTAAAGAACCACATGCGTGCTGTTACCGGGGCTGCTCAGCGCAGCAGTGGCGATATCCTTGCATGTCCAGGCTCTGTTCAGATTCTCCCACGTGGCTGCTCCCAGGAGGCTTCTACTCAAGAGAGTAAACATGGTTTGAAAGTGAGGAAGCAACAGCGCCCTCATGAGTATACACATCGTTTCCCAGGTTAAAAACACACCATCAATCCTGAATTACCAAGATACTGACTGGGTTCTCTTTCACACAGGCTTACAATTCTCTCTGCAGACACAGGCCCTATTTTGTGCAGCCTGTGCATTTTATGGCTGCTGTTGAGACAAACACACCTGACCATGACTTCCCTGGGCCTACTTCCTATTCGTTTCTTTGAACCTGGAGTGCCGTTCTCAGCACGATCCTAAATTCTCACCTACTGTATTGCCAGAGTCGCAGAAACCACTGTGAATATTTTTGGAAAGAACTTGATAAAAGCAACTTGGTAAAACTTATACAAGGGACAACAGAGCAGAGGACTGGGTGACAACTACAGGAAGCTACCAAGCCTGGGAGGGCAGGGAGAGAGGCAGAGCTGAGCAGAGCCCATCACTAGGTGTCACCTAGCACAGAGGGCTGCTACCAAGGACCCCATCAAGGTGGGCCAAGTATGGTCAGCTCCTCAGTGATCTAGTAACACTGAACCTGTGAACAAGGTAACACGGCCCCCAAGACCCCTTGCCATGGGAAAGGGCTCCCATATAAAGAGACATTTCCATGTCCAACCCTGTGTTTCACCTTCTTTGACCCAGGCCCCTCAGGCCCCAGTGCCGTCCCTTGGAACACACTGGCTAGAATGTGCAGGTCCCTCAGCACAGCGCGGGGCCCAGTTCTGCCAGTGCTCTCTCGTCTGGGGCATGCAGACTTGACCCCAGTTATTGCTGATGCCCATGAGGGGAGAAGGGGATGGGCATAGGCAGTGAAGGGGTCCCCCCTTCTTCAGTTTTCCAGTAACATTCACACTACATCAAGTCAGAAGAGGCAAGGACATTGAGAATGTTCCAAAACAATAAACAGGAGCAGAGGACAGGTAGGGTACAGCGCTTGACAGCAAACAGGGCCTGGAGGGAGCTCACTCGTACCTTTGAATCCCCCAGGGGAAGCTCTGCCACCCCAAGTGCTCACTTGTGATCTGGGTGCCCTCATTCCCAGCTCACACGAGCCCTACCCATAGGGTACTGCAAACCTTGCTCCGCTCCTCTCGCCAAGGGCTGGCCAGCTGCTGGAAAACACTGATCCGAACACTGCCTTATTTTTCTGTTTAAGTTTTAGAAATAATGACCAGGGGAAACATGCATTATGATCTACATTATGATCATGTCCCATATTTAAATTTCAAGTGGCTTGGGGCAATTGGATTCTAATTAATAAATGCCTTTCATGAGCTCAGCACAATGGCTCAATTGACTAATTCTCCCCCTACAAGGGTCGGGATCCCATATGGGCACTGGTTCATGTTTCTGTTATTCCACTTCCCATCCAGTTCCCTGCTTGTGGCCTGGGAAAGCAGTGGAAGATGGTCCAAAGCCTTGGGACCTGCACCCGCATGGGAGGTCTGGAGGAAGCTCTTGGCTCCTGGCTTCGGATTGGCTCAGCTCTTGCCATTGCGGCCATTTAGAGAGTGGATGGAAGAGCTTTTCTCTGCCTCTCTTTTTCTCTGTAAAGCTGACTTTCCAATAAAAATGAGTAAATCTTTAAAACAGAGTAAGTAAATATATAAATAGACAAATGAATAAATGTCCTTTCTGATACACTCTGCAATATTCAAACACCTATTCCTAAAAATGCACCTTACAACTCCTTTTGCCACATTTACTCTCCGAAGGGTTCTTCTTGTTTTGATTCCACAGTAAGGCTTCCAAGGAGGCAAATTTAAATAATCTCCTTTAAATGGAGGAAACTCTTCAGTACACAGGGAGGCGCCTTTGCAAGACTGAGCCTGGGCTGTCTGAAAGTCATTTACCCAAATACACGCTCCAGAAAACATTCCAGGCACAGCCTGGGGACTCTCTGAACCACTTCCTGCAATGGTGAACTTGTGAGAGGTAGCTAGGAACAAGGAAAACGACATGGAAAAGTTCCATTTCTAGTAACAGCTAAATGGGACTATCACAGACAAACATTGAATTTTGAAAACTAGTCTTTAGAAATGCTCATCTACACAGAAACCACCATCTATAACCCCTTTACTATTTCATATCCACCTTGTGATTATAACAAATATTAGGAAAATATGGATGATAAATAAATATAAAATGATAAATCAAAAACCCTATAACTCCAACAATGTTCTCTATTAACACATATATTAATATATATATATATATTACATGGTGTATATAAAAGTCCCTTGCAGGGGCCAGTGCTGTGGTACAGTAGACCAAGCCTCTGCCTCCAGCACCAGTATATGATGTTGATGTCAGTATCCAATGCTGATCTCAGTCCTGGTTGCCCTGCTTCTTTTCCAGCTCCCTGTTTGCAGCAGAAGAGGGATAAGGTCCTTGGTCCCCTGCACCCATGTGGGAGATCTGGAGGAAATTCTCGGCTCCTGGCTCCTGGCTCAGCCCAGCCCTGGTTGTTGTATGCACTTGGGGAGTAAATCAGTGGGGAGGATCAACCTTTCTCTCTCTCTATCCCTCTCTCTCCCTCTCTCTCCATTTCTCTTTCTCCCTGTAACTCTGTCTTTCAAATAAAAATAAAATAAACCTTTTTTTAAAAGTGCCTTGTGGTCATATCTCACAATTTTATAGCCCAGTTTTAGCTATTGTTCTTTTAAAAATTTTCTCTTACTAAAATTCTACCTTTAAATTTGTATGTATGTACGTTTGTTTGTATGTATATACGTTTGTATGTATGTGTATATGGATTTTTACTTGAATGAGGTACAGAGAGAGAAAGAGATTTATCTTCCATCTACTGGTTCAATCCCCCAAATGCCTGCAAAAGCCATGGCTGGGGCAGGCCAAAGCCAGGAGCCAAGAACTCCTTCTGGATTTCTGCAGCAGGTGGAGGGGCCCAGCCACTTGGGCCATTACCTGCTGCCTTCCAGAGTGTGCATGAGCAGGAAGCAGCACCAGGATTTAAACCCTCCCTGCATCACAGGAGGCAATACTGAGTGAGATCTGCCCCCTTCCAATATTTTTGTTCTCACTATCTCCTCCTACTATTCCACAATATGCCCGTAAGACGGCACTGCAGTTTATTATTTCCATTGTGTTAGACATTTAAGAAACACATTACTGCACATGCCTTGGCAAGCTAATATGTAAAGTTTGGCTCTTAGGAAGTAGCATCATTCTGCAAGAGGCTGGCTTTTCCTCCTCTCAGCCACTGGTTCTCTCTACCCTGTCTTTATGTCCTTGTCACTTCATCTGTTTTAGGAAAGGATCAGAGTGAGGAAGAAGCTGGGGCAGCTCTGACCACAGCAGTGGCAATGGGTGAAGATTCTTGTTCTTGCAAGTTGCAGATCAATGCCAACACAGTAATTCTCTCTCTCTCTTTTTTTTAAGATTTATTTATTTATTTATAAGTGGAAAAGCACATATATAGAGAGAAGGAGATACAGAGAGAAAGGTCTTCTGTCTGCTAAGTTCACTCCTCAAGTGGCCACAACAGCCAAAGCTGAGCTGATGTGAAGCCAGGAGCCAGGAGCTGCTTCCGGGTCTCCCACGTGGGTGCAGGGTTCCAGAGCTTTGGGTCATCCTCGCCTGCTTTCCCAGGCCACAAGCAGGGAGCTGGATGGGAAGTAGAGCAGCTGGGATTAGAACAGGTGCCCATGTGGGATCCCTGCAGATGCAATGCGAGGATTTAGCTGGGCCCAATGCAATAATTCTTAAGAATGCTGTTTTTAGATGCTTAGTAGAACAGTCAGGGTTCTCTGGAGAGACAAAATTAACAGGACACACAGAGATGAAGGACAGGGCCTGGCAAACCACTTCGTGTTTTAGCAGAAACCTATACTCTGGGCTTCCTTGCTAAGGAACTGTGTGAGTTTAGGCAAGCTGCTTAAGTCACTCTCACATGATCCACATCAACCAGAATGCTGGCACACCTTCTCACCTGGGGTTAATGTTACAAACGCCAAGCAAGATACAGTCAAAATAACATCTCCTCAGGCATGGAAACCTGAAAGTATGCTCGCAGACTTCTCTGCACAAAGGCTCGCCTACTTGTTGAGTCCACAGATCTGCGTGTTCCTTTCAGAATGCGAGCTTTGAGCCTTGCACTGCCGCTTCCTTCGGGGGAGTGTCTGCATTCCAGGTACTCAGGAATTGCCTGGGCTTCTCTTAACCCAGCTCCAAGCTCTGTTGGAACACTCAGCTGCAGGTAAGGCATGGAAGCGGGAGTTCCATCTGAGAGAGGTGGAAAAAAGTGCAGAAAGGCTGTGAATTAGTGGGAGAACTGTCTCCCAAGTTCAAGGCCATGATGCTGACCTCAGCTGAAGAATCCAGGGGCCTCAGAGTCAATGGTAGGCACTTCTGAGTGCTCCAAGTCAAGCTTTATAATAATTTGGTTCACTAATGTGATTCAGTCAAGTCTAGTCCATAGGTAAGCAAATCGTCCCAGGAAGTGGAGGAAGGCACTGGAACACACCCTCTTGATTGTCCTCATTGTCTAAGCACCAGTCGTGACCAAACCAATGATTTGTCACCTGCTACAGATCAGCAATCAACTAGTAATGCCTTTCTCCCTTCTTTTATGTCTTATATGAAAGGCAGCACGACACAGAGAGAAAAAGTCAGACAGAGAAAAACACCTTTTATCTACTGGTTCACTCTTCAAATGACATCAACAGCTGGGCCCGGGCCAGGCTGAAGCCAGGAGTGCTGAAATTCATTTGGGTCTCCCATGTGGGTGATAGGGGCCCAAGGAGCTGGACCGCTGTTTGCTGCCTTTCCCGGCACATTAACCGGAAGCTGGATCAGAATGGCACTTCAGTGTGGATGCACACATTGTAAGCAGCAGCAGCTTAACCCACGGCATGATAACATTAGCCCCATTTTTCCCCCAAGAAATATTATCATGGATAAAACTGAAAGTCAGTCTTTTTGCTTTCAGTAAGCGGTAGCATGAGAATGGTACCCAGCCATATATCCACAGAAAAGCATAGTTTTCCAAATCAGCAGGACAGGCAAGGAACAAAACAGGAGGGCTGGTGGGGAGCTTTCTAGGGAACACCAGGAGCTGGAAGAGACATGCCTTCAGTGTGTTCAACCGCGTGTCACTCCACCAAAGTCCAACTCCTAATTGTGTGCTTCCTCTCACCGAGCCAGCCCAGACAAAACACTGAGTCATCGTGACACTTGCCTAATCCAAACAACTGCCACTCCATCCCCTTCTGCTGAAAAAAGAGCATCTCGGGCCCGGCGCAGTGGCGCAAGTGGTTAAGGTCCTCGCCTTGCACGCCCGGGATCCCATATGGGCGCCGGTTCTAATCCCGGCAGCCCCGCTTCCCTTCCAGCTCCCTGCCTGTGGCCCGGAAAAGCAGTCGAGGACAGCCCAAAGCTTTGGGACCCTGCACCCGCGTGGGAGACCCGGAAGAGGCTCCTGGCTTTGGATCGGCGATAGCATCGGCCCGTTGCGCTCACTTGGGGAGTGAATCATCGGGCGGAAGATCTTCCTCTCTGTCTCTCCTCTCTGTATATCCGCCTTTCCAATAAAAAAAATAAATAATAAAAATAAATCTTTAAAAAAAAAAAAAGAAAAAAGAGCATCTCGGACATTCCTGACTTGTCTTAGTATTTTTCTCTGAAGATGGTAGAAGCTAAGAAGGTAGCTAGCTATAGCTCAAGCTGTACTCAGGTCTAGCAAATCAAAGGGAATGTGGGTGATAAGGAAGGGCGAGGTTCTCAAAAAGTAAACAAGTGTTTCACCTGAACTCTTGTTGGTTTTGAAAAAAAAAAAAAGCTATCAACAAGTTTATCCAAGGGCCAGTGCAGTGGCATAACGGGTAAAGCTGAGGCGTACAGTGCTGACACTTGCTCCCCATATGTGTGCTGGCTCAAGTCTCAGCTGCTCCACTTCCATTCCAGCTCCCTGCTAATGTGCCTGGGAAAGCAATGGAGTGCTTGGGCTCCTGAGCCCACTTGTGAGACCTAGGGGATGCTTAGGACTCCTGGCTTTAGTCTAGCTCAATAGCTCAGTGAATGGAGGACTTTTCTTGTTGATTCTGCCTTTCAAATAAGTAACATAAATCTTTAAAAAGGAAGTTTATCCCCAAAATTCATCATTATCTTAGTTGGTGATTGTTGGGAGGGGATTCCTTGTACTATCCTAGGTCTGTGTGGCATTTCTCACAATACAAAGCAAAATAAAAGACGAATGTGACATATATATAGGCAAAACACAACCAACTCCACAAGGAAGAATAATTTAAACATGCGGTAAGCTTTCCAAGAAATCTATTGATAGAATCACAAACAATAATAGGTGCATTGATGTGCACAACGGAAAGGTAGCAACCTGCAGTAGTCCCTGGTGGGTGTGCTCTGCCTTCCCTAGGGGGCCATCTGGACATGAGTGGGGACACTTGCACCTGTTGCACTCACTGCTGGCTCTGGAGGAAGCCCAGGGATTCTCTACGCCCTGTAATCTGAGAATGTAAATTCCCCCTCCCAACCTCAGTAAGGTTTCCAAAGGAACAAGGCGGAAGTGAGGAAACAAGGAAAGCGCAAACCCTGAAGCAGCCCCTGGGGAGCTGTTCTGACTCTGACCCTCAAGGCCAGAGCGTAGAGAATCCCTGGGCCAGGACTGGGAAGAGCACACAGAAGAAAGGGAACCACAAAACTCAAGGGATTGTGCCAGCCAGAGCCTGGCTGGAGGCTCGGCAGGATCCATGAGTCAACACAATGTTAAGACACAGTCAGAACAGAGTGTCTGCCAGTCTGAGAAAGGGAGTGGATTTCCTATCATCTAGAAGATGTTGCCTAAATATGGTTAAAACATAATTTAAGAGGCCAGCACCGTGGTGTAGCTTAGCCTGCCACCTGTGGTGCCCACATCTCATATGGGTACAGGTTCCAGTTCCAAGTGTCCCACTTCTGATCCAGCTCCTTGCTAAGGTGGCTAGGAAATCAGCAGAGAATGGTCCAAATCTTTGGGCCCCTGCACCCATGTGGTAGACCTGGAAGAAGTTCCTGATGCCTGGCTTCTGCCTGGTCCAGCTCTGGCTATTGTAGCCACTTGGGGCATGAACCATCAGATGGAAGATCTCTTTCTTTGTCTCTCCTCTCTTGTAAATCTTTTGAAATAAAAAAATAAGCAAATCTTTATGAAGGACTATACTACTGTAATAATATGGGGAAAATCAGTCAGAGGCTGGGAACTTAGGGATACACTATGGAACTGTATCATAAAATTCAAAATAAAAAAGAAAAAGAAATACTTCTTAAAAATACTCTCCCCTCCCCCCACACAAAATAAGCAAATTTTAAAAAGAAAAATGGGAAAATGATAGATGTAGTCAGAAAGCACCCCAGGAACTGATGCCCAAACTCCCAACAAAGCTGTACTAAGACCGCTTAACCCTACAACACAGCCCGGGCTGCAAACTCCACTCAAGAATGTATAAATGAACCACAGGCCAGCAGCTCCTTCCCAAGTGAGCGCATCCAGCCTATGGCTTGGGTCTCTGTCACTTCTGACCAGGTTCCAGTCTCAAGTCTGGTTTGGGAAGGCTAGACACAGTAGATGACAATTCCAAAGATATCAGAACACACCTTAAGACTGAGTTCTAGTGGATTGCACAGGTAGTACATAGTGTAAGTCAGGGAACATGTGAAGAACTTAAGAAAAGCAGTGAGTGCTGTACGAGACGAAGAGAGGATGCACTTTTAGAAGGCACACCGCTGGATGGGGGTGTCAGGGAAGGGAAGCAAATGGACCCAGCTTCTACCTTGCCTTGACTCCACAATTCAGTTATAACCAGCTGTTCCAGCTAATGAGTGCTTGTCTGACTCAGCCCTCAGGTAGTTCTGAGCTCTCACTTCCATGGCTGACCTGCTTCTGAGTCATGGCTGCTCAGGTCTTTGGGTTTCCCTGTCCTCTGGCCTCAGCTCCCTGCCCAGCTCTTTGGACTTACTGCCCCCAGTGCCTTGGTCTGATACGAGGAAGTCTCACTGGCCACCTCTGGGTGAAGAGCCAAGTCATGCACGAGAAAGGGACTGTGCAAGCCTCTTTCACAGGGAGGAGGAGTCAAGGTCCCGGGCTTTGGGCACCTCTGTATAATCAAATCTGAGGGGAATGTTCGTCCAAACAGCTTCTCTTTCTTTCCCTATGCGCTAACAGATTATTTTTGTTCATTTTTTAAAACAGTACTGAACATGATAGAAATTCATTTAAATACATCATGAGGAATAGACCGGAATGCTTTTGGATAGTTGCTAAAATTGCTGGCAAATGAATCAGCAATATAGGTGTATGGAATAAATTTAAAAATCATTGCTCAGGGCAGGGGTTTGGTAATAAGGGATTAGACCTGGCTTGGAGGGCTGCATCCTATACTGGAGTGCATGGATTTGAGTCCTGGCTCCTCCCTGGATTCCACCCACCTGCTAATGCTCACCCTTGGAGGAAACAGCCAGTGATTCAAGCACTTGAGTCCCTGTCACCCAATCTAGAGACCTGGATTGGGCTCCCAGCTCCCAGCTTCGACCTGGCCTGGCCTCTACCATCCCTGACTTGTAGGAAGTGAACCAGTGAACAGGGCATGCTGTGTCTCTTTATCTCTCAAATAAAATAATTTTTTAAAAAAGTCTTGACCTATCAGTTCCACCAAGAATCTTGAAACTTGTTTGCATTATGATACAAACTATTATCAAAACAGAAGTCAGTCACATGTTGTTGAGCCTAGCATTCATGACAGCCTGAAGTAAATCATTATGTTCCTTCCACATGTGGTTTTCGTAAACTGAACATTTTCATGCTCTCATTAAAGTGTTGCCATTCATAGCCTGCTAATTAATGAATGTTTTCTTCTAAAAGCTAGAAACTGTATTTCCTAGTAAAATTGCTAAGTAGACACAAATTAAGATGATGGTTAACTATATGAAGTTTATTAAAATATAGTGCACATGCGTGGACATTGGGTCTGGAGCTAAGATACTGATTTAGAGTCTCATGTCCCTAGCACCTAGGTCTGAGTCTTGGCTCTGGCTCCTAACGCCAGCTGCTCATCAATGGGCACCCTAGGAGGCAGAGGGTGGTGACTTAGACGGTTGGGTCCCTGCCTCTCTTAGGAAATCCAGATTGAGTTCCTGGCTCCTAGTTTGGATCTGGCCCAGCTGCTGCTGCTCCAGGCATTTGGAGAGTTAACTAGTGAATAGGAGCTCTCTTTGTCTCACTCTCTCTCCTTTCTCTCTCTTACTCACTCTCAAATATATACCTAGAAATTTGAAGAATAAAATAAAATACAGGTCGCACAGGTGCAGATGAGGTAAGGGCAAGCAGAATATTTTGCTTTCCTTTGTTGACTGGCTCTGCCAACACTGTGTTTGGGTTTCTGCTTATCTGAAATCATGTTGACACAGGCATTCTGAATTTTTGAAGGATGTGTGTGTGTTTGTCTGGAGCTGTTATTGCCTCGCTTCCTGGAACACACTTCTTTTAATGAGGAAACTCTGGTAAGCTGTCAGAATTTCACAACACACACACACACACACACAAACACACTTGATAACAGCGTGTTTTCCTTGGGAAACCCAACTGGAGACACAACACAGTTGTTGTATTCCTGTATTGCTTGTTCTGCAGGAGGGATAATGAAGAGGTTCCATTTACAGATATTTCTAGACATTTCTAGCAACACCATGATTTGCACTAATAACTTAGTCTTTAGAGCAATTGTCCTCAGCTCTTTATTCTGAGATCTCCATCTTATTGTACTCCACATTGTAAAAGAAAAATGTGTATTTTCATTTTATTTGAAGGTTTATTTGTGAAGGGACCATGCGAGCAGGGAAGGGAGAAGGAAGGGGAAACACCTCCAGAGAGAAAACCGGGAGGTGGGGTCCCTCTCAAAAGGGAGGGAGAGAGGCACCGTCCCGACTCACTTTCTGAACACACGTCTGACAGCTGCCCCTTACTGAAGAGCTAAAGAATGACCCAGATCGGCCAGCTGCGGAGAAAACTGCGTGTGTCAACAGGAGTATCTGGAAGTAGGTTTACCTTGACTTCAGAATTGTCTCTAAGAATCATTGCTGAGCGTTGCTTTAGGTCTTGGAGAATTTCCTAAACTAAGAGAGTCCCAGAGTAATGATGCTTTCAACACCAAGAACCTATGCAACAATGGAAAATAGTTTATGAGTCCCCTGCTGCAATGGTTGAACTAAACAGTCCATGTGTTAGAGCTGTGTCATTATACAGCTGTCTTGCTGAAATGGTTTCTGACCTCTACAGAGAATTATAAAGAACGGGATACATGCTGTTCTTTTCATGTTTTTGTTCACAAAAATGAGGCCCTTTACACCTACTAATGTTTAACCACTAAGTTAAAAACAACTACACAGCAATTTGGAGCACTCCAGAGTCTCCGCAAAGAGATCCTGGTTTTCTGCAGTTCATACAGTGTATACAAGAAGGCAGCCTGGAGTGGGCAGAAAGAACCATGTAATTAGACACACTTCCCAAGCAAATTACGGTGACAAGCGGGGGCTTGAGGATTTCTGTTGGAGCCTGGAGCTGCAGATATTCATTATAGGTGCTTGGGAGGCACAGCTGCTCCTGATTAAAAAAAAAAAAAGCCACGTGGACTGCTTGGCCAGCCAGGTGCAGGCAGGCCAGTCCAAGGCTGCCTAGAGCCAGCAATGTGTCTATGGCTACACACACTCCAGCTCTTAATGGTCCTGGCAGAAAAGGAAACAGGTCTTGTCTTTGTCTCTTCCTACCCATTTCTGAGTCTCCAGCCAGGTGGTAACATTTCCTGGGAGTTAATGACTAGCTGGGTTAAATGTTGTGGGCTTTACCTCCAGCCCATTGGGAACTGCTACACCAGGAAGCACTTCCCAATCAAAGCACCGTTTAAACAAAACAGAAGAAAATGAACTGTTCTTGCTGTCAATAGCAGTGATCACCCTAAAGGAGGGCATTCCTGGGGGGTCGGTGGAACAGGGCAAAGGCAAGCTTCAGGGAGAGGCCTAGGGGACTGGCTCAGTGGGAGGTAGGTAGCAGGAGTGGCTGCTCCTGTACAGGAAGAAGGACCCAGGGGCGTTGTATGCCATCCTTTGCTTAACCTTGTACCCTTGCTGCTACGTGCCAAATGCATCTGGAGGGCACGTGAGGGGGAAGATGACTTCCCTGAGCAACAATAGCATGAAGTCTACATGCACACTAAGACACAGCGTTCCCTGAATCCTACACTGTGCCGGGGGGCACTGGCCCCGGAGGCTTCAATTCACATCTGCAGCGAATCCAGTAAGATTTCTGTAAGGACCACCATTTCCTACTGAGGAGAGACTGGGACTTCAAGGTGTTAAGTATCTTTTTTAAAGCATTTATTTATTTGGAAGGCAGAGATGTAGAAGCAGAGAAGGACATTTCCACTCCCTAGTTACACAATAGCAAAAACTAAACCAGGCTGAAGCCAGGAGCTTCTTAAAGGAGTCCAATGTGGGTGCAAGGGCCCAAGGCTTTGAGCCATCCTCCACTGTTCTATCAGGCTGTAAACAGAGAGCTAGATCAGAAGTAGAGCAACTGGGGCTTGAACCAGTGCCCAAAGAGGTTAACTTGGCCAAGATTCACCACCCTGATCAATCCAAGGGCTGAAACTTGATTTCTCTTCTTCCATTAGTACTTGATCTCCCTTGAATAGACATATGTAAATTAAAAAAAGATTTGTTTATTTTTATTGGAAATTCAAAGAGGAGAAGAAACACAGGAAGGTCTTCCATCTGTTGATTTACATCCCAAGTTGCTGCAATGGCCAGAACTGAGCTGATCCAAAGTCAGGAGCCTGGAGCTTCCTCCGGGTCTTCCACATGAGCACAGGGTCCCCAGGCATTGGGCTATCCTCGACTGCTTTCCCAGGCCACAAACAGGGAGCTGGATGGGAAGCAGGGCCATAGGGATCAACTGGCATCCATAAGAGATCTCAGCGTGTGCAAGGCAAGGACTTTAGCCACTAGACTACTGCACATTTTAATGATTGGAAGCTGATCATTTTAGCTACTTTTAAGTGCACAGTTCAGTACATTCACACTGTAGCACAACCATCACAACCATGCAGCCACAGAACTCATCACCTTACATAGCTGATGCTATGTCCATTGATTGTAACTCCCAGGCAGCTGTGGTCCCCCACCATGTCCTCAAGGCATCCACTGTGCAGCATGTGTCAGACACTCCCTACCTTTTGAAGGCTAAGTCGGTCTCCATTGTGTGTACAGACCACATTTTGTTTAGGCATCCATCCGTAGAGGGACATTTGGGCAGCTTGCACGGTTCAACTATCATGAATGCTGCTGCTATGTTTAACTCTGCAGGTCAATGGCATTCCTGTTGGCCACCATGCTGGCAGGAAGAGAATGGCCCAAGCCCACAGACCTCATGCCAGTTGGATCTTCTGCAGCTCCAGGTTCTGTAAGAAGTTCATGCTAGGAGGAATCCAGACATTCAGTTCCAGCCTGTTAACCTGGGCTTTGGGTCGGGAAAAAAACAAAATTCTTTAAATCCAAACCCCACACGGTCTGTAGCCTGCCCTGGGCTGCCAGCATCAACTGCCACCTCCTAAAGAAATAGGACTATGGCTAACCCACACCCAAGGTGGGTGGGAACAAGTTAGGGACATCTTGAGTTGTCATCATGGTCAGTCAGGGTGCTTGACTGGCATTTAGCATGTGAGGTCAGGGGCTCCAGGTGACCTGTGACATGTGAAGCAGTCGCCCACCACAGAGATTTGTCTTGCATCCTGAACTCGTTTTGAATGTCCCATCAAATGAGTGTCCTGGGAGGACCATTTGCAGCAGTGGTTAAGATATCACTTTGGGAGAGCCCATGTCCCATGTTACAGTGCCCAGGTTGGAGTCACAGCTCTCCCCTCCCAACCCAGCTCCCTGCTGATGTACACTGGGTAGGGGAGGAGGGGCAGAAGGTGATGGTGGCTCCAGCACTTGGGGACCCTGCCACACTCTTGGGACACTCAGGGTTTCAGGCTCCTTGCTTCAGCTAAGTTTGTTACAGGCCCTGAGGAGACTGACCAGCAGGTAGAAGATGGATGTCAATTTCTTTGCCTTTCAAACTGAATGAAAGTAAACCTTTTCAAAAAGCAACTAAATCAAGAAAAAGAGTCTCCTTAATTCTGAGAGCCCAGCCTTGTGGTCCTTGCGGGGTCCTTTCCCTCCTCGCTCTGCCCAAGGTGAGGTGCTCACTCCACCTGGACTGTCTCTGTTTTGTCCCCTGCCGTGTCCCCAGATGACAGCTCAGTGTGCCCACCCTCCAATCTTGCTGCAGGATCGGCCACTCCCTCAGGTGAGAACTCCTGAACTTTTAGTATATTCATTCATTCCAGAGTTTGATTTTGTTTCTCCCTTTTTCCATACATTCTCTGATTCCCGGCCCTGGCCAGGTTAACAATTTGAATAAGGCAGGGTCCTTAACCTCAAGGAACCCACAGGGTTGGGGACAGGGGAACGGTGATTACCAGGTAGTGCACATTACAGAGGGAGGGGGTGTGAAGTGCCGGAGACAAGGAGCCACAAACCCTGCCTGCGAGGCAGTGTCTCAACTGCGAATTGCTCACTCGTGTTTGTGTTCATGTGACAGATCTTGTCAGCTACGCACCATTATTCAGCTTGCTCTATCCACATACACTTGGAGGTCTTCCACATCAAACCTGAGCAGAAATGATTCCATTCGTTTAGCAGCTGCACAAGGCTTGGTTGAATGGATGTGCCAGACTTGGTTAGGATGGCCCTTCCAACAAGTTCCCATTTCAAGTATCATCGCAACAAATAACAAGGACACTTCAAAAAGTCTATGAAGCAGTGCAATTAAAATCAGAATTTACTATGAAAGCATGCATCATTTTCTCACAGGACACATTTTTTCATCTATTATGAAAATAATTTTTACATCAAAATATTTTGCACCAAAATAAACTCAGTTTTATTTCCATTTTCCATGAACTTTTTTCAACACTTTGAAACTATTTTCCACGCATGCTAGTGTATCAACCGAATGAATGCTCAGGAGTGGGTTACAAGACCTACTATATGTCCCAGTCACTAAAGAAACCTTTCCAGACATGATATTAATGTGCTTTCTTCCCTCTCAGCCAACACACAACAGACAGGAATGTGTTCTTAAATGTTTTGACCTCTGCCAATCTGGTGGATAGGAAGCTGTATCTCATAAGAGTTTTTCTTTGTCCTGTATCATGAAAGAAATTGAGTATATTTTTCTGTATACGAGTGCCCTTCGTTCTTCCAGTTCATTGGCCCATTTCTCTACTGTGCTATTGATCTTTAAAACAAAAAAGCTATTTCAGATTTCTTTGCTGTTAAGGAAAGGTATGTTTATGCATTATGCATTGTAAATATTTTCCTCCAGCATGTTTGCCTTTTAACTTAAAATATTAGGTTTTTAAAAAAAATATTCATTTTATTTTAAAGGCAGCAAGATGGAGAAAAATATTCCTCATCTACTGCTTTACTTCCCAAATGCCTACACCTGCAGGAAAAGCCTGCACAAAGCAGGCTGGCTCCGCCTGAAGCCAGGAGACAGGACCTCCACTCCGGTCGCCAGCACAGGTGGCCATGCCCCAGGTACTGCAGCCAACACCTGCTGCCTTCCGGTGTGCGTGAACAGGAAGCTGGAATCGGGAGTAGAGCAGGGACTGGATTAGGGGTGCCATGAGTAGCATCTTTACTGCTCTAAATGTCCACCCCTGCTTTTTGCTTTTTTCTCTTCTTTTTAATTTTCTCTCCCCTCCCCTTTTCTCCTCTCCCCTCCCCTTTTCTCTTTCATTTTTTTCTCCATTTACTTAAAAGGCAGAGCAAGCTAACAAGAAACCTGAAACTGCAGCAGCACCTTCCACATAGGTGGCAGAGCCTCAGGCACTTACACTAACATTTCCTTTCTCCCCGCAGGATGCATAAACAAGGAGCTGGATAAGAAGTAGAACAGCTCAAACTGGTGCTCTGATCCAAGACATGGTTGCTACAGATGGCAGCGTAAAGTGCTACACCACAACAGCCACCATCCTCCCTAGTTTTGCTTTTCTCCATGTAATCATCTGTAATTTTAGTTTTGATAACTGAATTCACTTTTGCTTTTATGATTTCTGTGTTGTATATCATCCTTAGAAAAGCTGTATCTCTCGGGGTGCCAGTTTGAGTCCTGGCTGTTCCACTTCCAAGTCTCCCACAGGCAACAGAGAATCAATCAAGTACTTGAGCCATTACCTGCTATCTCTCAGGGTGCTCAATACCAAGAAGCTGGAATTGGAAGCAGAGCTGGGACTCAGACCCAGGTCATCTGCTAAGGGTTGTGGCCATCCTAAGCAGTATCTGAAGGGCCATGCCAAACACCTGCCACACTTCTGCATTAACTTTGACTTTGGTTATGTTACCTGAAATCTACAGGAGCCTAGAATATGGGATTGATCCTGGAATGGTTTGTTTCCAAAGCTGTTTCGTGGACGTATCAATATGTGAGGCCAGAAATGGATTCATCTCAAGCCTGTAACTCAGGACCCATGGGGTATGAGATGATGGCTGAGACACAGGCTCTAAGCCACATGCAACCGAAGTGAGGATTGTGCTGGGGTCATCTCTAGGCCCACTTCAATGAGGTACAGCCAGGTCAGTCTGCAATCCAGAAAAATGAGATTTGGCCCCATCATGGACCAACAATGTGAGGTGTACAACAGGAACTCAGGCCAAAGTTGAACTGGTGTTAGACCCTCAGATTCGCTCTCCCCTGCCTGGGGTACTTTGTGCTCTTTCAAGAACTGCAGCTGTACCCAAGACCGGTGATCTGAAAGCCAGTTTTCCTTCCCAAAGTCTCCTGCACATGACCTTTCTGTTCCATTCTCACTGCCCAGTCCAAGTTTCCATTGCTCGAGGACTGACCGAGTTGTGATAGAGTCCCGATGTTCATATCCCTGTGCCTGTGCATGGCCTGAAATGCCCTGTCTCACATGCACGAGAGAGCCTGCCCAAATCCAAGTTCCGACCTCCCCTGGGGCCATTCTGGTCCCAGAATCCCAGTTCCACCATCTCTGACAGAGCAAATAGTGCCCATCCAGTGATGGTTTGGGGGACCAGGCCGGGGGGCAGGAGGACTCCGAATGATGGCTAACTTGCTGGTGCCTCAGTTTATTCATCTGACATGGAAAATGAACCGCAAAGGACATGGAGAGAATTGAAGGAAACTGCACATGTGGAAAGGTCCGTTTCAGGATTTGCACCCAGGTCCCCTTTGCCCAGTTTTCTTGGCTGCCAAGCCTTTGAAGTCTGGGCTTTATCTTACTCTGGGTGCACATTAGAGGATGGCATACAGAAGGCACTCAATGAACAATAATTGCAGAAATTGCACAAAGGATACTAACCCTCCTGACTCCTTTAGACTTCTTCAATCCCTTATGCACATTTGCCAGCTGAATGCTTCTTCAATTTGATTCTCAACAAACATGTCTCTCACTAATTGAAACATCATATGACCATGCTCTTATTTCTATGTACCTAACCAAAACAAAGCAAACAAAAGTCAGCATAATCCTACTAGACAGTGACTGAACCTTCTGGCCATAGAAAGCCTTTAGATACATATTTGTATTTAAAGTAATTCTATTCATCTTTCAAAATAAAGTTGAGGTCTTAAGATAAATCTCATCTTTATTATTTTGTTTGGTTAGCATTATTTCGAAAACATACTTCATATCATTAAGAAAGCTTAGTAAAAACAAAGTTTTGGAGACAAAACAGTTTGCCATTGTTTGAGGAAAGTGTAACTTATTTTTCTGTTGTTCTACATTTAGGATTTCTTTTTCCAAATGTTCTTTACTTTAAACAATGCTGCAATGGGTATTTTTCTGCATTAATCTTTCACCTTGTTTCTCAATAGCTCCTTAGAATGACTACAGTAACCACAGTTCTTGAGTACTTGCCATGTTCCAGACATTGATTTTTTTCATGTGTCACTGAATTGAATCCTTGTAACAATGCTGTCAGGATGAGCGCATCATTGCCATTCTACAGGTGATGAAATCAAAGCACAAAGAAGTTGAGAAATGAGCTTGGTGCACTCAATGCCAAGATCTCACCTGGTTCTGGTCCGTTCTGACTCAAAGCACTTGCTCTCAACCATGAACTTTTTATGGCTCTTGACAGAGATGCCAACGAGAGGTGGTTTGTTCCAATGCATACTATACCAGCAGCAAGGACAGTACATCCTTTCACTGCTCTTTTCCTTCCTGGGAATTTCCTTCTAAGCATTCCCATTCTTTTGTGAGCTGGCTTTGCAAATGGGACAGTCCCCTGGCCACCATGTAGTCCAGCCAAAGTAACCCAAGGTCAGGCAAAAGCCTGACCATGGGCATCCCACCTGATGCACGAATGCTCTGGAAACATGCAAATACTGTCAGGGGATACTGTTAGACTGGGAGACACGGCACCTGCCAGGCAGGACCACCTCTAGCCCTGGATGGGCAGACTAGCAGAGTCTTCTCTGGCCCGCATGTGTCCACTTATAAGTTGGTGTTTATAAACTGTAATCACACAAAAATGATTTTTCTATTGTCTATGAGTTGCTTATTCATACAGGTCAGTGTCATTTCAACGAAAACAAAAGCAAGCTGTAAAGGTAATCCAACAAAGAAAATGCAGTGGTTTCCTCTAAGATGCCAACAACCTATCAATTCTATAGTGAAACTATGGGTGCTGTTTTGGATGTGAAAAATTCTCCTGTTGGAAGACTTGAGGGCATCTCACGGAAGCATCTGGAATGTGTGTTCCTATCCATTTTGACCCTAGGAGTCTCCCATGGCAGAATGACATAAGAGGTACACACTTGACCTCTGCCCCTGGTTCCTGGCCCCGCAATACTTCAGTCACTTCCTAGGAGCACCAAGAATTCGTCTTTGGTCTCACTACCACTTCCTGCGAGAGAAGACTCTTTAGTTCCAAGGTTCCTCTAACTGGGCTTCTGGCTCCCTCCAGGTTGGGAGCTGGTCACTGAAGCAGCCAAGCCATGAGCTGAAGCTTGGAACCTCCGACCCTACCTCCCCCATCCCCAGGAGAGGAGAGAAGCTGAGACTGGGTAAGTAGCTGTGAGATGCAGCTTACCCAAAAGAGTCCCTCAAAGACAGTTCTAGGGGAGCTTCCTGGTTGGCAACCACACCTGTGCGTTCCCTGAGGAAGAAAGCTCCTGGACTTGGTTGGGTGGCTTCCTGGCTTTTCCCTGTCCCTCTTCACCTGTGCTGTGTCATATTCTTTACCATAAACCAGTCGACGGAGGGAACTGGTTCCCTGAGCTTGAGTGATCTTAGCAAATCAGGAAAGTTAAGGAGAGGATCTTGGGCCCTGATTTGTAGCCACAGCAGACAGAAAAGCAGGTGGGTATTCTAGGGACCCTTCACTTGGGCTTGAAGTAGCAGCAGGACTGTGAGGCTGAGCCCTTTACTTGGAGGCTCCGGATGCTGAACTTCAATCCACAGTCTCAGCATTGGACTGAATTATAGAACAGCCAACTAGTGTTGGAAAATCCTACCACACATTGGTGTCAGCAGTATTGCATGTGTATGGAGAACGTGGAGTTTTTGCTTTGTTTTTTTTTTTTTTTTTTCCTGTGAAGGCCATGAAATAAAAGGCCTCACTGAGCAGTGTACTTCCCCGGGGTTCTGGGTCCCTAGTGAATGCTACAAGCACTCACTGTGTGCTGGACACCTGCTAGGTGTTTTGCACGTCTTGTTTTTCATCTGTCCAACAACTGAGTAGGAGAAATTGGGTTTGCCCCAGCTTGGAGATTCAGAAAGCAACCTCGAGAGGTCCCAACCAGAGGCAAAGTTGATCTATAAGCTCAGGCCTGCAGCTTTGGGCAGCATATGTCCCCAGTACAAGTTGAGTTCCTTCTGAAAGCCTGCCTCTCCTCCACCACAGCCAGCAGGGCCAAGTCTAAGCAAGAATGGTGGCGGAAGGAAATGTGAAGAACAAATGTGATTGCACTATGGTCTCTGACACCTCTCCAGCAAGATGGTAGCAATTAGAAGGAGTGTGGGACACTGACACTTGTCATTGCATTGTCAGGGTGCTCACATCTGTTCTGAGCGTGAGCTACTGTTCTGAATAAACTAGGAATACACATGTATGTGGCTCTTCCTACAGTTCAATAGGCATCTCCATGTCCTGCTTCTCTCAGAATTCTTTTTTTTTTTTAAGATTTATTTCATTTTTATTAGAAAGTCAGATATACAGAGAGAAGGAGAGATAGAGAGGAAGATCTTCCATCCATTGATTCATTCCCCAAGTGGCCACAGTGGCCAAAGCTGAGCTGATCCAAAGCCAGAAGCCCAGAGCCTCTTCTTGGACTCCCACATGGGTGCAGGTTCCCAAGGCTTTGGGCCGTCCTCCACTGCTTTCCCAGGCCACAAGCAGGGAGCTGGATGGGAAGCAGGGCTGCCAGGACACAAACTGGCCGTCCATATGGGATCTCAGCGTGTGCAAGGCAAGGACTTTAGCTACTAAGCTACTGTGCTGGCCCTTTCAGAACTCTTAGAACTCAAGTTCTAAAAGCCCAGAGCCCATCAGCATGCTAGGCAGGAGCCACAGGCAAACCTTCCTCTTCCTCTTTCTTCCAGTGTCGGGGTCCAGTGGGGAGCTGCTGGGGTCACTCACTGAGGGCAGGGCAGGTCCTTCGGCAGGAAGAGGCAGGACATGGCGACCCCATGGCATTTCACCCATGCAGAGAGACCACAGTGTCTCAGATGGTTCTGGAGGCGAAGGTGGCAACAGCCACTCCTCAGAGGGAGGGTGCCGGGCACAGCCAAACCTCGGGCGCACAGTTTTCTTAGAAAAGCGCTTGCTGCGTTCCGGGAACACACAAGTCCTAATATGCCTTTCGCTGCTATTAGCTTGAGGATGCCAGGGTCAGATCACGCGATACTGTTCTCTTTCGGTGCTTGCAGAGCATAATCCTAACCTGACACAGGGTTGGCATTCAGGGAGGACTGAAACGAGCCGAACGAGTAAGTCACATCGTCGGAGCTGCCAAAAGGGCCTGCATATGACTCATTCCATCGAATGCTCCTCAACTGCTAGGGAGCACTTATTTAAACAGGGGTGTCTGATGTCAGATATCCCGGGGAAACTGAGGTATCTATGCCACATCATAAAGTGGAACAGGAGGCCTCCCCTGACCCCATCGCAGCCTCCCTCCCCCTGTGTGTTCCCCCGGACCAGCAGAGGTGACCACACATCCCCATGGGGAGATGAGGTCCACGGGGATGTGCCAGGGGCACAGAGGGCCACCCCTCAGCCATTCCCTGCTTCTGATTTCAGTGGCTCCGACTCTGACCACATTAAGGAAAGCAGCAGGTGCCTCTGGGGCGGAGTGCCTGTGCCCGGGTCGGCCCAGTCTGCCGCTGTGTATTCCCTCGGCAGGCAGCAGCCTGCAGCCTGATGGAACGCATGCGAAATACATCTGATATGAACAGGAGATGACAGCTGACATTTCTGGCACTCCTTTCTGCCTGGCAGGACCAAGGGAAACTACAAAAACCCGGAGCTTAAAGCAGCCCGACCTTTCTCATGTGTGTCCTCTATGTTGTGCCTTTTTTCCAATCGCCCCCCGCTGAATGCCACAGCCTCTGCCAGTTACATAACTTGTATTATTGTAATCCTCACAACTCCATGGGTAAAACAGTGCTAACTCTACCTTGGCAGAAGAAGCTATCAAGGCAAAAAGCTTACAACTTGTCCAAACTGGAGACGTTACAAGGTCACCACATCTGAGAGCCTAGGCTGGCATCAGAGCCCTGGAATGTGTCCGAGTTTAAAGCCTTGTTTGTACTTCTGTTATGTTTTTCCACCATCTTGAAAGGAGGTTTTTTTTTTTTTAATCTGAAAGAATGAAAGAAAAAGAGGGAGAGAAAAACAAATCTTCTATACCCCAGTTCACTCCTGCAAATGGCCAATGTCTGGAAGCCAGGAGCCCAGAACACGTGGGTGGTAAGGGCCTAATTGAGTCACCTTCCCCAACCTTCCCAGGCACATCAGCAGGGAGCCAATCAGAATCAGAGCTGCTGGGCTCCAACCGGGCTCCTAGGGAATGCTGGCATCACAGGCCGGCTCCTCCACTTCCGTTCCAAGTGATGTCTGCTGTTATACCTGGAGCTTCAGACTTCTTGTTCCACTGAAATTTTATCATTTGTAAAGAGCCAGAGACTACTTACAGATTCTCTTTAAAAAAATGATCTTTCAAAGTAATCTATCAAACTATTACACAAATTTTGAGTTGAAGCATCAAAGAAGGTTCTCAGGAGACAGTGGGAGAAGGCACGATCTGAAAGCAAAGGACGGGTGGAGCCAGTGGCTGGCAGCCAAGCTTTGCTGTTTTTTTTTTTTCATTTTTAAAGATTTATTATTTATTTATTCCTTTGAAAAGCAGAATTATACAGAGAGAAGGAGAGAAACACAGAGATCTTCCACCTGTTGGTTCACTTCCCAGATGGCTCCCCGGCAAAGGCCAGGTCAAAGCCAGGAGCCAGGAGCTTCATACAGTTCTTCCATGTGGGTACAGGGTGCCGAGCCCTCACGCCAACAAATAAAATGGCTGAAAAATAAGTGACCTTGGAACAAGTCAGGGATTAAATAGATTATGATAGCATACATAACCAATGACAATTTTTTTTTTTCTTGAGGCGGGGAGACAGACTGACAAGCTAGCATTTGCACTTCCATCTACTGGTTCAGTCCCCAGATACCTACCATGGTTGGGGCTGGCCAGGTCTCGGGGGTTAAACCTGCCAGCAGGCCCCAAGGTCACGAATGTGAGGTGATGGTGTGAACCACTGAGAGAAGCTGGTGAGGAATGTCTGCTTTATTATGCACAAGTTACAAGTTCATGGCTAAGGACAGGAGGCCAGGAAGGCATCTTCTGGAAGTCCCCCCACCCACCAAAGACTATGTAAGACACTGATCGGCACACAGGGCTGGAAGCTGTGAGCCACGCCCACCAGGTAGCATGCAGGGGTCCAGGGGCAATAGCTCACAGCCAGGCACAGGACCAACCTCGGTGGCATCGGCCATCAGTAGTGGCTCCCTGGCTCTGTGTTAGCACGGAGCTATAGCCTGTTGCTGTGCCAGGAGTCAGACCCAGACATAGTCAGAGATGGAAAAATGCCTGCCTCAAGTAATGTTTCAGTAAGTACTTTCAGGTTTGTAAAATGCTCCTTGTGCAGCCTCAAGGGTACCACACGACCCACAAAGCAAACCGGGTTCAGCAAAGGCTGAGTGACTTGCTCTTAAACTCCCAATTCTCTCTCTCTCTAAGATGAATTTTATTTTTTATTGGAAAGTCAGATTTACAGAGAAAAGGTGAGACAGAGAGAAAGATCTATCTGCTGGTACATTCCCCAAGTGGCAGTAATGGCCGGAGCTGAGCCAATGTGAAGCCAGGAGCCCAGAGCTTCTTCCCAGTCTCCCATATGGGTGCAGGGTCCCAATTGCTTTCTCAGGCCACAGCAGGGAGGGACAGAAAGGGAAGTGGAACAGCCAGGACACACACTGGCACCCATATAGGATCCTGGCGCATGTAAGGTGAGGACTTTACCCACTAGACTACCGCGCTGGGTCTAACTCCAAATTCTCTTACCCCAAAGTCTATAGTAGTTCCTCTAGGGTAAAGTCAATTTCGTAGCATAAAGGCTGCCCCCCCATAAACCGTGCTAACCAGCAGAGGGCGCAAGCACATGCCTGACTTCTTTAAGTCACACCTCTGCGTGCTGGTCTTGCCACGTAATGTGCCAGATGACTCAAATCTGTTCTTTAATTTTCCCAAGTCTTGTGGATGAAATATCAGCGGTGATGTCCCTACCATCAACAACCCAGGGCGCTCCTAAGTTGTTATAATCACTGTGGCCGGCACCTGGTAGATGGACAATAAATTATTCAAGATTCCCATCAGGGGACCACAGAAGCAATTGAGGTTTAGTTTGCATATATGACACTTACAGTGGCAGATTAGAACCATCGCCCAGGCAGGGAGCCTTGGGAACAGGAGCTGACATTTGTTTAACTAAGGAAACCGTTTAAACCAAGGAAAATACTACCAGAAGTAGCAAGACCTGGAAATCGAAGAAAATGTCAATATCACTCTCTAACAGCAACATGGAAACCAGATTGTTAAATGCACAAGTTTAATAGCTTAGCCGCTCCAGCCAATGGAACACTGTGCTGACGCGAAAGTGAGGCTGCAGAACATCCCACAAGGAGAGACGTCACAACCCAGCAGGTAGAATTCTCAAGATGCAGACAACTCCATTGAGCTTTTGCTTAACAACACACACAGGACAGAAATCAACAGTTTAAGTTGTTTCCTCGGGAGATTGTTAGTGCTACTTTTTTTTTCTTCTTTCTGGCTCCTCCTTGCTTTATGTTCTGCAATTCACATTTATAGTTTGGTAATAAAATTATTATTATTATTATTGTGTTTACTGGAGCCCAGATGGCTTTTTTTCCTCTACCACCATCAGCCAGCACGACCAGGCCAGCGGTCTTGTAAATTAAGGCAGCGGTGACAGACGAGCCAGTTTCCAGGTAGTTAAAGTAATTACAAGGCTGACGAAATTTCCCAGAGCTGGTTATTAAGCGTTGACTTAGCAGCTGTAAGGCTGTTATAAAGAGACACCAGGCTCACACTTTTCCTAAAGGCCTAAAAATGGCACCAAATAAAGTATGAACAATTGTTCCCGGGGAGGGCCCGGTGCCCAGTCTGTCCTGGGCCGCTGTAACTTGAAACCCCTCTATCTCCTACTCCACCTTACTGACCACTGTGTCTCAACTTACTTTGCTGCCCTTGAAATGGAGTGGAATTTCAACGCAGAGTTACCCATTAGTTCCGGGCTAAATGGAAAGCTTTAATTAAATGAACCCGTTGGTCTCAAGCACATTGCTTCTCCTCCCAAAACACTGTGGCAAGGTTTCCCTGGCGTCACAGAGCTTAATGCAATGTGACAACGGTTTCTCACTGCTTTGGCTTAAGTCATTTAAATCACCCAGAGGGAACAGGCACGCGTGGGCTGACTCTTACGGAACGCCTCCAGCCCCAAGCCCAGCGCAGCCAGCGGCTTGTTGCAGAGGGGACTGCAACTGCCCCTCAAGCCCATGGAAACCGCAGAGAACTCCGAGGGTTAATCGCGTCCCGAGCTCGGGGAAGCCCATCTCTGTATTAGACGTGGTATTGTTTATGAAATAATAATAGTTAAAAGGGTCACGATGTCTACTGGTCCCAGCTTGTGTATTGGGGAGGGGAGTGCTTAAATACTACAAAAGTCTGCCAAGTGACAAAGGGGATGAAGTGATCTTTCCTGAACGTGGAAGTACAAACTGCTAGGAGGCGGATGAAGAATGACCCGCACAGTGCATGGGGCTGTGTCAACCACGTGCTGGACCTCCCGTGCAGGTCCAAAAGCGGCTTCTGGTGTCTGCCAGGGTTGCCACGCGCGGCCTGCGAACGAGTAACACACAACCTGAATGGTGGGCGACAGCCCTAAGGTGGGGCTCTCCACCGAGGAGACCCAACCCGGTAACCAGTAGTAAGGACCGGCCAATTCGCCCAGTTCTGCCCGCCCCTCCCCCCGGCAAAACAGGGTCGGGTTAACTGGCTCGCGGTTCACACCATCATCTCGCAGACTCAACAGGCGCACGCCCTGATAGCGAGGATTGTGCACGCACCCCCCTGGTTCCCAGCGCCAGCGTGCTGAGCGCACGTGCTCGCCTCCCGCACCTGGCTCCCGCCGGCCCTCGTGCACTTCCAACTCTGCCACAATCGGCGGGCGGCGGCTTGGACGGCCGTCCGGGACAGGCCGACAGATCCCCGCCCCTCCGCGCGCTCGGCCCGGCTCGCCCTTCTCCTCCTCTTCCTCTTCTCCGGCCCTTTCGCCTCCCGCGCCTGCGGCTTTTGTTTTCCTCCCAGGTTTCTTTACCCACACGTGACCCCGTGTTATTGCAAGGAGCGCTTCGGAGCGCGAGCGCTGGGCGCGCGCACCTATAAATACGGACGCTGGGCCGCGCGACCCACCGGCCAGGGGAGCGGCGAGCAGGCGGACAGCCCGCGAGCAGCAGCAGCAGCAGCAGCAGCAGCAGCAGCAGCAGCAGCAGCGAGCCCGGGGCGCGCGTGGGGCGGGCCGCGGCGCCCCCCGCCCGAGCACCGGGGCCGGCATGGCCCGCCCGCAGGGGGGCCGGGCCGCCGCGCACGCCGCCCGCGCCCCGCGCCCTGCCCAGCCCGGGTCGCCGGCGCTCGCGCACGCCGCTTAGCACTCGGCGCCGCTCGCTTCTCCCGTCTCGCGGAAATCCCGCCGCAGACGGACACAATGGCGGCGGCGGCTGCCAGCACGGTCGCTCGCAGCGGCAGCGCCGGCACCGACGCCGCGGGCGCCAGCGGATTGCAGCCGCAGCCCGAGTCTGCAGCGGCCGCCGCGCCGACCCCGCCGCAGCCGCCCGATCCCCCCCGGAAGCCGCGCGTGGACCCGCGGCGGCGCCAGGCTGCGCTCTCCTTCCTCACCAACATCTCGCTGGACGGACGGCCACCGCTGCAGGACGAGGAGTGGGGCGGCGGCGGCGGCGGCGACGAGGGCGGCGCGGCCAAGCCGGGCGCCGGCAGCGCCTGCGGCGCGAGGACTCGGCTCAGCCTGCTGGCGGCGGCCGCCGAGCGGGGCGGCCCCTGCTTCCTGCAGCCTTCGCTGCTGCCGCCGCCCCTGACTCCGGGCGGCCACGCCACCGTGCCGGGTCCCGGGGCGACGCGGGCGCTCGCGAGCGCGCTGGGCGCCGGCCGCGCCTCAGGGGAGCAGTGGCAGCTGCCGCGGCCCGCGCCTCCCGCCGCCTGTGCTTCGCCGCAGCCGCCAGACGGGCCCGGGGACGCCGGGCAGGAGGAACTGGAGGAGGACGATGCTTTTACCAGCGTGCAGGTGCCGGCGGCAGCCTTCTTGGGTTCCGGGACTCCCGGGAGCGCGAGCGGCAGTCGGGGCCGCCTCAACTCGTTCACTCAGGGAATCCTGCCCATGGCCTTCTCCAGGCAGACCTCGCAGAACTACTGCCCCCTGGAGCAGCCCAGCCAGGGCGGCAGCACCAGCGCATTCGAGCAGCTGCAGAGGTCCCGGTGAGTGTCCCGGACGCGATGCGCTCCTCGCCGTGCGGTTCTGTCCGCTCCCACCCACCTTCACGCCTCGCCCGGGGCCTGAACTGCTAGCTCTAATATCAAGCCACTAAAGGGCACGGAAAAGGAAAGGTAGGGGAGTCCACAGGGAGTGAGTGGTCACACGTGGGTACCCACGTCCGGCACCCCCGAAAGCAGCTGCTGCTGAAAATGCGCCCACCCGCTCACCCCCAAAGTTTATGCTCGCGGGTGCAGACCCGGCGCGCGCTCCCCTGGTGCGGCGCAACGCGGCCGGGCGCGAAGGGGAGCAGTGGGTGGGGTCTGCGGCCAGGTGCCGCGCGGGTGTCCACGTGCAGCCAACATGCATTAATCTCTCCCGAGCAGCTCCCACCAGCGGAGCTCGGGCAAAGACCTTGTTGGCATTTGCCTTTTGCTTTTCTGTGAAGCCTTATGTTCTTTCAAATCTTTGTGCCAGCCCCACCTCCGGAGACCCCCGGGGGTGGGCATGGCAGGGCGGAGATCGGACTTCGGTGGTCCTCTAGAAGTGTGTCTGAATCAGTTAAGAGCTTCTTGTTAGCTTGTTGTCTGAGGGTGTTAGGTCCCTTAATCAATGCCTGGAACTCTGGGCCGCTTGCTGGTAGGAGTCGAGTGGGGGGAAGAGGGGCTCCTTGGCCTTGTCTACTGCAAGATTCCTTGCCCCGTGAGGGTCTCCACTCACAGTTCTTTCAGCCTCCTGGGTCCTCAGTTTCCCCAGTCGTGGGAAGGGAGCATTGTGCAGGCATGGCGAGGGGCAGAAACAGCATCTCTGTCCAGCCTGTGTTGGGGAAGGCCCACCCGAAGCCCAGGTTGGCTCTGAGCTGAGTAAACTTCACTTGCAATACCCCCAAGAACCCAGGGGGGCGAGCAAGCCCAGCTGGTCCAGAAGGGTGCCTAGTGGGTGAAATCACCATGGTGCCTGGTCTGCAGTGCACAGGGCAGGATCCCAGGGCTGCTGTGGGGCTGGGAGCAGCAGCCCTGGAACTGCAGGGGTGAACTGACACCGTGGGGCACAGGTGGCCGAGCTGCTCTGGCAGTCCTTGTCAGGGCAAGGCAGTGTGCAGTGGCCGGTCAACAGCCAGCAGGGAAATCCCTTGCCTCTGGGTGAGTGAGTGTGCGCAAGCACACAGCAGCTTCCAGGCAGGCAGCTGGATGTTGCTGGACACTAGCCCCGATGTGGGAGTCGAGGTCCATCGGTCAGAGGGGTCATGACTGGAGTTATAATAAACATTCGTGTTGTTGTAAACCCGTGTGCGGGACTGGCCTGTGTCCTCCTGATAGAGCGATGTGTGCGTGTGCCGAGAGTAGCTGTAACTTAGGTGAGCTGGCAGTGTTTGTCCAGGACACCCGTGTCCCGGTGCCTGGGGGCTCTAGTTGGGATTCCTGACTAGCACTGCTCTCGGAACCTTTCAGCTGCTTCCTGCCCTGCCTGCCGCCAGAACCCAGGGAGATGAGGTAGTTGGTGGGTGAGCCTCCCCTTCCCCTGACGGTCACAGTGCTGTAACTATTTCTAGATAGTCCTTTGCGGGCAGCTTTGATGGGCATTTTATTAAAAGATGACAGCTACCCACAGCATCTGATTTGAAGTCCAGAGAAGGGAAACATAGAGTGAAATCGCTTTAAGAAGGACCTTTTAAGAGAGGCTGCATTGGCTGGGGAGTGGCAGTGCGCTTAGCTGAGCCTAGGATGCTTTTAAGAACATTGTCCGCAGCTTTCTGATCACTGAGTTCTTGCACCTGCCTAGACAAACTGTGGTTTAGGGCACAGGCCACAGGAACAAGGCCAGGGCCGACCTGGTTGGAGTCCGTTGTGTGTTGTGCCTCCTTTTAGGAAACTGCCAGCCGGTGTAGTTCCATCCGGTGCTTCATGAAGCTTCCCTGGGATGAGGTTTAATTATGCTTTCCTTAGAGTCCTTGCTTGCTATTTGAGGAATTCCACGGAATGTTGCTGCTCTAAACTCCAGCGGCAAGGCTTTTGCTCCGTGATGAGGATGTCTCTTGAGACACTCTCATCCCATCTCAGCATGTCCTGGGTCCGGCTTGGGCTCTGTTCCTGAGAAACAGCACCTTAGGAAGGCAAAAGCTGTGGGCCTGGCCTCCTAACCTAGATCTGGCCCAGTTCTGACCAAAGGAGCTTTCTTTGTCTCTCTCTCTCTCTCTCTCTCTCTCCCTCTCTCCCTCTCTCCCTCTCTCTCTCTCTCTCTCTCTGTATGAATCACACACACATAGAGGTTCTGAACCCACACCCTGGAAGGTCTTTAATAGGCCTTCTAGCCACCTGTAGTCCACTGGAGTCCAGGTCTGCATTTTAGCAAGGTCCCCAGGTGATGCTTCCACTAGTGAGCATTTGAAAAGCACCGCCGCTGCCCTAGATCTGAAGCCTGCCCTTCTCCCTAAATGATGTTCCTGCATCAGGCTTGCTGGGACCATGGGAGTGTTGGGATTTTGCCACAAAATATCTTGCCGTCCTTTCTGAACACTTGGAAAACTCATCAGTGAATCTCTCGGACTTCCAGACCTAGAAATACAATAGGGTCATTTCTGCGTGCACATCTTGGCAGCTATGTCAAGGGACTGATTATACCACGCATGGGGGCAAGCTACCTGACGTCTGTCCCTGTTCACCATCACAGCCACCTGTGTAGCATGTCCCAGTTAGAGAGACCTCAGGTGGACCCAGACACTGGGCAGTCTGAGAAACCACACCCAGCTCTGCCCAGAGCGGGAGGCTGTGTCTTTGCCACCCCAGCATGTTACCATGCCTTGCACACAGTAGGTCCACAGACAGCAAGCTGTTGGCTGTGCACATTGGCCAAGAAAGCAGCAGGGCATTTCCATGGGGGTGAGCCTGTGCTCCCTTTCCCAAGTATTCCCCCAAATTCAGCCTGTTATGATCCCCAGCTTTGCGGCTGCTTCCCACTCACTGTCTCAGGACCTGCAGAATCATTTGTTCTGGCCCTGTCAAGGCAATGGCAGGTCGGACTTGGAACTCAATAAATCTATAGCGGGCTAATCTCTAAGCTGATGATTTTGTGTAGTTCATGAATGATGTCATAAATATCCAAATTGCTCTTGGCAGAAAAAATGTTTCCCCACCCCTGTTTTAGGGTAACCAGCAGACTCAAATAAACAAAGGCCTTTTAGCTTCATACCCTCTCCTGTTTCTCGTTTCTTCTCAGCTCTTGGGACACAGGAAGGTGTTAATGGGTGACAAGGAGTATAAATCTATAAGGCTGTGTTTTGAGGCTTGCAACAGCTGGCAGCCAGATGTCTAGCATCAAACCCAGGTGAACTTACCTGGTTGCCACCTGGGGTGTATAGGGGCGAGGGTGTTGTTGGGTTTGTTGTTGTTGTCTGTTTGTTTTGGTAAGTTTTATTTTACTTTTATTTGAAAGATTTGCAAAGAGAGGAGGAGAGGTGGAGTGACAGGTCTTCCATCCCCAGATAGCCACAGTGGCTGGAGCTGGGCTGATCCAAAGCTGGGAATCAGGAGTTGCTTCTGGGTCTCCCACATGGATGCAGGGGACCAAGGACTCAAACCATCTTCTGCTGCTTTGCCAGGTACATTAGTAGGGAGCTGGATCAGAAAAGGGGCAGCTGAGACGAGTACCGGCACTCATGTGGGATGCAGGCTGAGGTTTAACCAACTCTGCCTTGGCGTTGGCTCCCTTGGAGTATTTTTAAATCACCTGGGTTCATGTGGAATATGTGGACAATGAGGTCATAAGTGGGAGAAGGGCATGTCGTGAGCCAGTGCCCCATGCCTCTGGTGCTAATGCTTGTTCCACCAAGGTGGCTGTCTGATCCTGGGTGGGCTGGACCCTTCCTGGGTGCCCCATGCCTGGGAGAGCCTTGGTAGGGTTTCCCGCCCATCCCCCACTGCCCCTAGCTGACTGTTTGTGGTCCTCATTGAAGGCTGCTGGAGCCTGGGCCTCTTGGTGTCAGTGTGCTGAGTGGCACCTGGGGGTCTCTGAAAAGGCAGATTGTACAGCTCATCCGGCTCCCTGGGATGCAGGTGGACCACACTCAGAAGTGATGCTTCACCCCGTGCCTGTCCTAAGGCAAGGTGGGGGGTCTGGAGTTCAGAGACTGGAAGCCCCTCGCTTTAATGCCATTCATGCCATGTTCATCCTTCTCCCTGTCACTCAGCCCCGCCTCTCTAGAGGGAGAAACCAGGTCCCTGTTTTGGTAACTACAGACTCAGAGTGTTCCCTGAAAGGAAAGCCAGAGCTGACCTTCCCACAGCACTCTGTCATTGCCTTGCTGTGACTTTGGGACACCAGTACTGTGTGTGTTCCAGCTGCTGAGGCACCTGCCTCTGGGCCTTGCAAGTCGGTCAAGGACTTGAAGCTCTTCAGCAGCTAGCGGGCACAGCCTGAGCCCCAGCAGGCGTTCAGAGAGTGACAGTGATGGCAGGGGCAGCCCTGGCTGGTCCCACTGTTCCCCTCCTCGCAGTCACAGTCTGTTGTATGGATGAGCTTCGAGGCACCTAGGAAGAATGCTCAGTGCTGGCCAGTGTATGGGGAGGACAGGAAGTTCATGCTGCTTTCTCTCTGTGGGCAGGGTGGTAGAGACCTCTACACGCTGCGCACCACCTACCTGGCTGCTGGCACACCAGACTTACGCCTGGATTTTGCCTCACTTTGGGAAGAGTTGCCAGGTGTGAGAGGGTCAAGGGCAGGTTGAGAAGGAGTATGGGTGAGCCCGCTGACCTGGTGTGGGGTCAGCATTCCCTGCCAGGCCAAGGAGTTCTGTGCCTTGGGAGAGTGAAGGAAAGGGCTGGGGCTTGGGCTCTGCAGGCCTAGCCTGCTGGGTGTCTCAGTCCTGTGGGCCACTGAGTGGCCTGGCACTGGGTAACCTTGCAGAAGAACTAGATGAGCAGTAGTAGCGTTCAGCTTGGATGGCAGGGTAGGCACTGGTGATGGGCTTCCGCTCTTGTGCTCTTGGACAATGAGGGGTCAGACCTGGACTGAGAACTAGAAAAGACCCCCACATGGGAGACTGCGAAGAAGCATATGGTTCCTGACTTCAGATTAGCTCAGCACCAGCCGTTATGGTCATTTTGAGAGACTGAACCAACAGATGGAAGATCTCTCTCTCTCCTTTACTCTGTGAATCTGCCTATCCAATAAACATAAATAAATCTTCAAAAAAAAAAAAAAAAGAGGTGCCACCATGCTAGATGCAGCAGAGAGAGAAGTCACAAGCCAGCCTGTCCTGTTGGATGGTGGAAATCAACAGGCAGTTGCCCTGGGTGACCTCAGAGCTTCCCTGTGCACTATGGTTTTCTTAGAGTGCTCCCTGGCTGTCCCCCAGGGCGTATCTCTCTGCAGGAGGGGCCCAGAGGCCAGATCTGGGAAACAGGTTCTCTTGACTTCCAGCATCTCCTGCCTCAGTCCCACCTCATCACCTGCAGGGCCCTGTGTGATTCAGAGCAGCAGGAAGATGAACCTGGCACCTCAAGGAGTGGAGTCTGCAGCTCTGGAGTGTGTTTACTCTGAGTTCTCATCTGTGCAGTGGGCTTGCTAATCCTTTTTCCCCCAGAGAACATGTGCTCCATCCTCGAGTTACCTGTCCATTGTGCATACGCGACATCATGTTGGAAGCAGCCCTGCCGGCCAGGGCATGTGCTGCCTTTGGTTCTATTTGGGCTACAGCAACAGACTGGAGTGGCTATGTTCATGATTATGCAATGTCCTGAGCTATTTACTCCGGGGCTTCTCAGGAGGAGCCTGCCACCTGCTGCTGGCCCTGGCTCTGGCCCTGGCTGGTTCAGGCTTCTTCTAAGAGGCTGACCATCCTTTCCCTACAGGCTGCCAGAGGGGCCTTTCCAAAACCCACCTCTGATCCTGCCCATCTTAGATTCCTTTGGTTGTTCCCACCCGCCATGCCACTGCCACACCACTGCCATACCACTGCCATTGCCATCAGCTGCTCCCTGAGGTAGCCTGTGAAGCCTGTCCCTATGCTGACTTTACTGAAGCTGTGCCCAGGGCTCCATGAGACATTCCCAGCCTCCTCTCACTGAGGCCCAGGAAACGAATTACCCAAAAGATGTCTACCTTCTTGAAGAGCCACCTGCTCATCACCTCCAATGGATCTTCCATCTCCTGAGTCTGTGTGCCCCAGCCTAATGCTGGCCTTCCCAGTGGTCAGGGCTTGGAGATGGATACATCCAGGATGTGGATGTTGCTAAATGCACCTTACCCCCCGTCTTAGCCACCATGGTTTACAATAATATGCAGCAATGGGCCCTCAAGATACAGGACACCAAGCCCCACTGGGCACCAGAGACAGTGCCATACACTTTTTTGTCCTATGGTCCCCTTTAAGGGATTAGCAAAATGGCATTATTGAAGGATGTTACACACCAAAGCTCTGGTTAGAATCTGAATGCTGGTGATGAGAATTGCCCCCAAGGTCACCAAGGCCTCCAGCTCTCCCTGTTGAGTACCAGCCCATGTGCGATTAGAAAACCCAGCTTTGCAGACACTGGAAGCTTGACATCACATGTAGGCCTCATAAAATCATTAGATTTGTGTTGCAAACACTGTGGAATGTTGTGTTTTTGTTTTTGTTTGGTTTCCCGAAGCCTCCAAGAATGTGCCATCCATCGACTTCCTGGGACGTCTTTTCCTTTCTGTTTGTGTTTATTGTTTGGATAATTGCACACTAGTTTATACTTAACGAGGTTATCATAAATGTGGTTTGGGGTTTATTGCTGCACATTTAGTCACCGAAAGCTTGGACAGGCAAGCGTGCAAACACTGGTTCTCTAGGACTTGGAGTGGTGCAGTGCTACGGGGTGCGTGAGACGTAGTGTGGTGAGATCACCTAAACAGACCGGAGTACTGTCTACCCAGAAGCTGGGTTTTTAACTGAAAGGCATTTTGCCCATTATTTACAAATATTATTTATAAATGGGAATGCCTGCTTTGATAATTTTAGGAGAATGGGAGGGGTCATATAAGGTCTTAAAAGATAAACTCTGCTGCTTTAACAGCCGTTGGTGCTTGGGGCGGAGCGGGGGGGGGGGCGGGGGGGGGGGGGGGTCAGGCAGTCCTGATCTATTAAGTTGAAAACGTCTGCTCTTGCCGAGTGAATCATGGAGAAGGGAAATAAGATTAAGCATTTGAGGCACTTGTGGGATGCGATTTATCCAGCAGATAACATTTGAAGTCATTTCCTGGGTGCTTTGCAGCTGACAGTGTACTTACTGTCTTGTAGATTTTTACATCAAGTCATTTCAAAAAGGTGGTGTGGTGGCAGCTTGGTAGATGAAATCAGGGAGCTGGAATTTGAAGTCTGTCTTCCAGTTCTAGGTTGGAGACTTTAATCAAGAACCTCACCATAGCTGCATCCCTTAGTGGGATTGTTGTTTTGTTTTTTCTCTCTAAATGCTGTAAAATTGTAGTCCCCTTCCTGGTCCAAATCTCCTGCTTTTGTATATTTGTTAGCCTCAGGAGAGTGAAATTGTTAGGGTCTGGTCCTTGCATTCTGGATCTGTGGGCTCAAGTCATTCAAGGTCACCGAAAGCACAAAGAAAGTCAAGGTACAAAGAAACACTGTGCTGTGGAGTTGGCTGCCCGGGGCTTCATCCTCCAGGGAGGAAGCTGATTTTCACATGATAAACCAGGACAGGCATGGGGATGAAAAATTTTCCCATCACCTCTGCTCTCATCCACATGGCAAGTTTGGGCTCAGTTCTTCCCATGGGGAACTCTTTCCTCAGCCCTGAGGCTTGACCAGTTTCTCAGCTACCAAGAGGGCGTGTAAAGACCCCACTTTGGAGTCACTATCATGGGCCCCTGGATGAATCCATGTGCAAGCCCTGGTGCTGGGAAGGCCAGCATTGGGCTGGGACACACAGACTCGGGGAGATGGAGGACCGTCCGAGGTGGGGGTGCTGAGCAGATGGGCTCTTCAAGGAGGCAGACAGCTCAGTTCCCAGGCCTCAATGGGAGGTTGGAGTACGAGCAGTGCCAGGGACAAGAGTGGTCTAAAGGCAGGGCAGTGGCGTTTGGCTGTCACCAAGATGCTCACCTTTCCCCCTGGACGTCCAGTAGCTGCCTGGCTTCGGGATGCGCTGTGCCTGTATTGCTGCCCATGCTTCATGTCCTGGCTCTCCAGCTTTTCCCCTTGTAGTGTGTGCGGAGTTAAATGGTGCCACCCAGCATTCTCGTCCTCCTGGGTGAGACTTCAGAGTATAAACTTGGTGGGTATGTTAAGATGAGGCCCTACAGGGTCAGGGTGGACCTGGTGTCCTGTGGACCCAAGCAGCAGGTAGAAGCCCTTAGTGAAAATGGTGACGGGAGTGACACAGTGAAGGCAGCCACCTCCTAAAGCTGGGAAAGCTTCCCCCCACCAGGCACCAGGGGAGCTGGCCCTGCTCACCTCCATCATCTGTATCTTCATCCTGGTGTGTGATACACACCAGGCCCCAGGGAGGCGGCATCTCTGAGCACCACTGCCCAGTTCTCCACATGGATAACCCTGCATCCCTGTCCCTCTCCAGTGGACAAAGCCAGAAGTCACAGTGCTGAGACTGAGTAGGAGCAGAGGGACGTGTGGGATAAAGCAACAGTGCCACCAGCACTTCCGCTTTGCTCACTTCCTTGGTGCTGCTGCTGCAGACCTGAATCAGCAGCAGCAACAGCCAGAACTCATCAAAAGAGGTGGTTCCCAGCACAGACCTGGGACACCCAAAACCCTGGGGGCAGGCCTTCCCTCCTCCCCACCCCCACAGTCCCTGTCAGCTCACCTTCTAGGTGCATCTGATTTCATTTCCGGTTTAGGGCAGCTGCTGAAGGCAAAGCCTCCTGAGCTTCAGCTGGCCTGCACCTTCGGACGGCTGGCACGTGTCTGGTGTGTTTATTGTGAAGTAGTCCTCCAAAGCTTTCATTCAGTGCTTCTCAGGGCACACCATGCCCCGAGGGAGGCTCTGCTGAGAGCCCAGGGAACTGGGGTTGGCGGCTCCCTGGAACCACCTCCGCACCCTCCCTCCCGGGGCTCACCCCTCCCCAGGCCTCCCTGTGCAGGTGGAGCTGGTGAGCTTCTAGGTTCAGCTTGGATGGATTCGTCTCCCTTTGTCTTTCTCAGCGACCTCCTTCCTCGCATGCCTGGTCCCTTACCTGTGTCCTAGAGCATCGCCGTGTCCCTCAGCTGTGTTTCCAAGTACTCAAATGTTTTGTTGTTTAAGTAAGCACTGGGAGATGAGCTCAGAATTGAGTCCCCTGTCTTCATGGCTGTTTAGTGCCTAGGATGGGAGGTAGAGAAAAAACAAGTGGAATTCTGGAGGATTCTCAGGAAGAGAACGCTGAGGTCTGAGCATATCCACCGTTTTCAGAGAATGAGAACAGTCTGCCCAAGAAGGGGAGCAGGTGTCTGTGTAGCCATGAGAGGTGAGGGTGCCTGACCGAAGGAAGAGCAAGAGGTCAGAGTGGTTGAAACTCAGTAAACACAGGTGTCCGTAGCTGAAGTGAGGCCCAAGATTAGGCAGGGGCCTTATAAAGCCAAAAGTTGGCTCTTCCTAAGTGACATCTAGTGGCATCTAGCCACTAGACTCGCACATGGGTGGGGAATGAGCTGGAAGAGGACAGGTGCACACTGGGGAGTCTCCTGCCAAGAGACAGCAGTGGCCCAGGCAGGGGTGGAAACAGCGAGGGGCTGATGGGGTCAGGGGGCACATAGGAGATAGGCAGGCAGAGCTTCTGTCCAATCAGAGGCTCCACAGCCAACAGGTGTGGTGTCTGTTGGACCCTGTCAGCCTGTTACAAGTGCCATAGTGGATTTGACACTAGGTGGTAGGGACCCCCAGGTCAAAGAAGGCTGTCTCTGGAGGTGACTGCTAAGCTGGGGTCTGAGAGTAGAGCAGTATACAGGACTGGCCATTGTTCAGGGCTGGGCAGGCAGGGGTGGCAGTAGGCGTCAGCTGGTAACAGGTGGTGGCTACCTTGGGACCCTGATGGTGGTGGTTGGGGTAGGGGGCTCAGGAGAAGAAAGTGGACTCCAGAGATCGGGGATGCAGTGGGATGAGTTTGGAGCTGAGTTGGATGTGGAAGGTAAGGCCAGAGGGGGACATGAAGGAAACCCCTGGGATTCTGGGGTGTAGACCAGCTAGATAGCAGGGCTAGCCTGGGATGGGAGAAGAGTGTGGCACAACCTTGTGTCAAGGGTGAAAAACAACTATCTAGGAGACAGGCCAAAGCTTGTCTTCTTGTTGTCCTCTGCCCCTCTCTAATCTTGAGGTGATAGTTCCATGGGATCATAAATAGTGTTTTGATTGAGATCATGTACCAAGGGGGTTTGCTTTTTCTTCCAAAGAAGTGAATAATGTGTGTGCTTAAGGAATGCCACAAACTTTCATTCACTTCCAACTTATGTGACCTAAAATTTCAATGTTTTAGAAATTTCTTCAGAAAGCTCTCATGCATTTTATTTGATAGAGAGGGAGAGAGAGAGAGAGAGAGAGAGAGAGAGAGAACACCTTTTATCTAATGGTTTACTCCCCGGATACTCGAACAGTTAGGGATAGGCCCGGCTAAAACCTGGAACTGCGTCTGTGTCTACCACGTGGGTGGCAGGAAGCCAGCTGATCGAGCCTTCATCTGTGCCCCTCTGGCTGTGTACTAGCAGGCACCTGGATCAGGAGCCCTCTAATAAGGAAACCAGAACCTCAAATGGTGACTTAGCTGCAGTACCTGCCACTCCAGCAGTTCCTTCTAAGGTAACGTTTATTCTATCAGTTACACAAAAAATAACCCAAGTCAGTTTTCATTCATCTTATTGGAAAGATACAGAATTTCTGTCCATTAATGAAAACATCCTTGAGTAAGAATGTGAGGTTTCCCAAGCAATTCCTAGTTGAACTTGCACTTAAAACTGATTTCCAAGTGCTGGAGTATGAGGGAACCTGAAGGGAGCATCACACTCCAAGAGAAGAAAATGCCTTCTGGAAGCCATGCCCGCCATGTGCCATGCAGCTGTGCAAGCTCCTGGGGCACATCGGTTCCCAGGGAGACACCATACTTCTGCCATGCTTGTGTCTGTCCTGTTTTAACTGGTGGCTTTTGCCATCTTGGCATGTGTATTGAGCCTACGAAGCTGTGTGGGACTCGCTTCCCATCCCAGGTCTGCGGCTGTAGGTGGATCTGAGTCGCCCAGCACTCACTTATTCCCAGGAAAAAGGAGGAGATTGTATTGAGTGGTCAGGCCCGACCCTCATGGTGTGGCTGCAAAAAGCTAATCTAATCAGCTCTGCAAATCACTGATCCCAAGACCTAGGATGCATGCTCTTTGTGATATGTCCCGGGGTGATTTTTTTTTTTAAATAAAGATTTATTTAATTGAAAGCAGGGAAGACAGTGAGAAATCTTCCATCCACTGATTCATTGCTCAGATGGTCACAACAGCGAGGACTAGACAAGGCTGAAGCCAAGAGATTGGTCAAGGTATTCCATGGTAGAGTTCTTGGGCCATCTTCTGCTTTTCTCAGGCCGTTAGGAGAGAGCTGAATCAGACCTGGAACAGCCAGGACACAAACTGGTGCCCACGTTGATGTGTTGCTGGTGACAGCTTCATGTGCTGTGCTACAATTCTAGCCATACCTGATGTGACTCTGAATCCCAGACACCTTGCTGGTGCTTTGCAGGTGTCCCAGGGGCTGAATTTAGAGAGTTGACTTCTACCACATCACTCTGTCTATGGAGACCATGTTCCTGCCGCTCTTGGTCTTGGGCACGTGAAACCTTTTAAGGAACAAGGATGGTGACGTTCTGGGCAGCATGAGTTTGGTTTTAGGACCCAGAAGGTGCACCTGTGCCTCTATACTGATGCATGCTTCCACTGGGATAGCCATGCCCCTTACCAGTCTCTGTTGATGGGAAACTACTGTGTGAATATGGAATGGCTTTGTCAGATTTTTCAGACTGAACCTATATGCGACAAGTATGAGTGAGTAGTAGGGGCCAGACAAGTTGGAAGCAGTGGGAAGGATAGATTTCATTCTGATCATCCCATGATTGTTGTGTGTATTTCACAGGGTTGGCAAGAGTTTAGCTGGAGAGCTCAGGCAGAGGTGTTATAGTTGTTCTGTGAAACCTTCGCTTTTTTGGAGCCAGGAAAACACAAATCAAGCCTAAAATATAAGGAAATGAGTAAGATACAGGCATGGGGGACCTGGAATTTAAAAAAAAAAAATGTCCATGGGTGCTTAGCTTTGATTTTATATTGTTCCAAAGTGGTACCAAATGCCTGTGTTTCACACAAACTCTCACACCAATTGTAGATTGTCAGTGGGAAAACAAACCTTTTGCCATTTGGAGTGCCAATTGATATCTTAGAAGTTTTTTCATGTTTTCAAAGGGAAAATAATCCACATTGCAGGCCCAGAAAGCAGAACTTTCATGAATGGCAATTAACAGGAGATACCCAGAGGAGAAAGTCTCCAGTTTCTTTTTATAACCCAAACAGAAGTAATTGAGGTGACATTTTATTAGCATTGGCATCTCTCGCTAGTGCTGGGAGTTAAATCAGCTTGGTGTAGCTGCATCTAGAGCCAGGAGCTCCATTTTCATCTGCTTCAGGTGCAGGGTAGAGAAGACATGCAGTGTCCCAGGGTGGAGCTGTGGTTCCTCGTGCAGGCTCCCTGCAGTGGGAGCCCAGAGTTTTAGGTGTCTCGCAGCACATGTTCTCCTGGTGTGCAGGAAATGGATTTTGGGTTTGGAGCTTCAGCTTCGGTCTCCTCATCCTGCAGATTGTTTTTCTTGCTGGTGTTTGAAGTCTTCCAAAATGAGTTGGAATGGGCCACCAGCCCCTCATTTCCCCTCCCCAGTCCCTGAGCGCCACCTTAGAGGGGCCACCCTGGGTTCCTCGAGAAGTGGTCCGAGGGTCACCTGGTCCCCGGGAAAGCTGATTCTGTGAGTTGGCTCGGGGCTGGGATGCAGTCAGGTTTTGGTGAAAATCACTCTGAGTCTGGAAAAGAAGAGAGTATGCCAGCAGGTGGCTGGAGGTCACTCTGAGTGGAGTGATGGATGCACTGGGGAGGGCCCACCTGTCCCCCCAAACAGGTCTGGGTAGAGTAACCCCCAGCCCTCCAGTCCTTCAGTATGGGGGATATACTCCAAGACCCTCAGTGGCTGCCTGCCACGTAGAGATTGAGCCCTGTGTACAGAATGGTGGAGTTTTAATGTGTTAGGCACAGGAAGAGATTTGTAATGATGAATCACAGAACCATTATCGGGGTTTCGCATAGGGACCACTTGAACACATGCACTGTGAGACCTAGTCGATTAGTATGATAGCTGAGTGCTGCATGATGAGTGAAAGAGAAGGCTGCAAACCCAGCAAGGCTACACGGGACAGAGGGATGCACCATGTCCCAGGCAGGCCTGTGCTGAAGGGAGCAAGGCCTCATCATGCTACTTACATTTTCTTTTCTTTTTATTTTTTATATTTTGGTGCATAATTAAAACCCATGGATTGCTTATTTCTGAAATTTCCCGTGTCAAATTTTGGGTCCACAGCTACCTGTCAGTAGCTGAGACCACGGAAGGCAGAACTGCTTAGCAGGGATGCGATACTCCTGTGTCTCCTCCAGCAGCTGAGATGGTAGACTCTCCCATGTGCTGAGGAAGGAACCCCGAGGCCCAGGGAACAGAGGCTGCACTGACTTGTGAGCTATGAGTTGGTTGGGATGACAGAATGAGGACCCTTGGCACTGCACTGATCCTAGCTTGAGCTTCTGCCCAGAGCATCTGAGGGCATGAACACCGTGTTCTCCCTAGAGCCATAGCTTCCTCTCTCTTGGCCTCTGGGAAAGTAGATTTCTAGTTCAGAACTCCTAGCTGGTTGAGTCCATGTGTCTCACTGTAGTTTGTTGCATGATGGTGCTGTGAACACCAAGTTGGGGAATTTGACAGCCTTGCTGAGGGAGGCAGTGCATAGAGGAGCAGATTCCTGGAGTCACTGGTGAGCTGATTTTCATCATTTGATCGGCACATAGCCTTTTCTCTGTTTAATATGCCTTTTAAATTTTTTATTTGAAAGATGGAATTTGAGAAGAGAGGAGAGAGAAAAATCTTCATCCTCTGCATCCCCAGATGGCTGCAACAGGCAGGGCTAGATCAGATCAGAGCCCGGAGCTTCATCCCTGTCTCCCTGAGTGCAGGGGCCCAAACACTTTTCCAAGCGCTTCATTAGCAGGGAGCTGGATCAGAAGTGGAGCAGCCAAGACCTAACTAGCACCCAGATGGGATGCCAGAGCTGTAGGTAGCAGCTATGCCTTAACACCAGCTCCAGGGGTTCTTTTGGTACTTTCTGTTGATTTTTAGTAGAATTTACACAGAGCAGCACTATCGCTCATCTGAATGACATTTGTAGCCATGTTTTCTGCCAAAGGCATACCAGCGGCTTTGAGCTCCACCCAGACAGTATTTCAACACTGTTTGGAACCATTTAAACAGTGGAGTCAGGGCCAGCATGATGTACAGTAGATTTATCCACTGCAGGCGTCCCACATGGGTGCAGGTTCTAGGATGGGGTTCCAGGTTCCTGGCTTCCCAGCTGTTGCAGCCATTTGGAAAGTGAACCAGTGGGTGGAAGATCTCTGTGGCTTCCTCCCTCTGTGACTACATTTTACATAAATTGGGGGTGGGGAATGGAATCATGGTTGGCAAAAATGCAAAATGTGGTAGTCATTGACTGAGTAGAGAGCATCAGCTATGCATGTTGGGTGACTGCAGAAGATCTGGCCATCAGCCTACACGACAGTCCTTAGCAAGCCTCCATTCTTGCAGATGGAAGACCAGTCAGACCTATTGCAGATGCTTCTGAAGGTGCTTGCAGTGTGCCTTAGCCACCCCTAGATTGGGTGTCCTGGGAGGCATCTGTCTCTGCTGTGCAGAGGCCTGCCTCAGGTGAGCCTATGTGTTCCTTGACCCTACCGTGACATGGGAAGCATTCACCTTGGAGGGACAGTGAAATGGCACCTGGTCTCTTCCCTCCTGCTGTGCTATGCCAGCAACCAAGAACCACGAGAGGACAAGCACCACAAGTGGCAAAGTTAGGTGTCAAAGTCACATTGACTTGCCATCTGCAGAGCGATCTTCCCAGGGCTTTCTGTAGGATTTAGCTGGATGAGCAGCCGCAGGAGCCAGACTTCCCAGACTGTGATCCCAGCTCTGCTTGGAGCTGTTTGTAAATAAAACAAACCCTTCCTGACCCTCGATCTCCTTATTTGTAAACTGAAGATGGTAAGGACCTGGATGACCCTTGGGACCAAGGGCAGACCATGGTGAATTCCTTCACAGTTCAAAGCCAGGCAGGGTGCCTGGCACCCCGTGGACACTCTGAGCACTTGGCAGGGTTGGGGCATTTAGTGCAATTGCTGTTCAGGAAGTGCGTGCTGAGCCCCATCCAATGAAGGTTCCAAATAAATGAGGGAAATGATTGTCATTGCACAGCCCAGAGCCAAGAAGGGATTTTGTAATTTTCCAGGCCTTTTGATCCATTTGGGCTGCACAGTTCGGGTCCGGAAAATGTGCTTTAGAGCTTGATGCCTGCAGTTCTGACGATCAGCTGTGGTCAGCAGTCAGCAAATCAAGCCAAGCTTGATCAGGGCTGGGGTATTTCAGAGTGGACAGCCAATCAGTCGCGTGAACCAAACCTGCTGGGTTGGACTGTCCCTGCCTTGAACTTGTGAAACCCGGAGAAGCGCAAAATGCAGGCAAGAGCTGTCACAGGACAGTTTGTGATTAGTCACAGAAAGGAATCTCCTGCCATTCCAGCTCCCACCTTAGTAGCTACTTGGCTGAAAGCTGCAGCTCGCTCTGTTGTTTCCAACGTCCAGCATCTGGGACAGATGTTAGTAAAAAGGCAGCTGGATGTGCCCCGCAGGGCTGGGGACTGGAGAGCCTTGTCCCAGGCAGCACCCACAGCCTGACCTGGTCCCTCAACCCGCCGACTGAGCAAATGATTACCGGGGGTGTGGAGTTATTTTCCACGAGGGTATAATTATGACATGAGAATAATTTGGGAAATTGATGGTATTCTCCTCTCCCTGGAAGCCCCCACCTGCTCTCTGCACATCTTCTTCCTGCCATTAGCTGTCTCGCCATCTGCTGGCACGAGATTTCTCTTTTTGGTGGATGCTTCATTAAGAAATGAGAAAATACAGGCAGCAGAATATGAAGGCAGGCAGCTCAGGCTGTTCCTACCAGGGTGCTTCCAGAAGGGCGTGGAAAACGCTTTTCAAACGTAAGTTCACTTGAGGGCCGAAATATATTGAAATTCATGCTTTTTAAAAAAATTATTGTTATACACATGTTCTGTGAGCTTTTTTGAAACTTTCCTGTATAGATGGATTTGAAAATGTTTTGCACCCTTTTTTGCACCACATTTCATTTTTTCCCACAAACTTTTTGTAGCACCCTTGTATTTGCTGTTTAAGGGTAGGATCTTGAAAACTTTTGGCCTGCAGGGGCCCAGGTTTGGCTGGGAGTGGGGGCTTTCTGTTAATTTCTAATTTTAAAAAATGCAGATAGAACTAGTGTTGTGATGCAGTGGGCTAAGCTACCGACTGTGATGCCAGCATCCCATGTTGGCTCACATCTGGCTACTCAGCTTCCCATCCAGCTTTCGGCTGTGGAAAGCTGCAGAAGATGCCCTGCAGGCTTGCCCCTGCCAGCCTCATGGGAAACGCAGGTGGACTTCAGGCTTCTAACTTTGGCCTGGCCCAGCCTTGGCCATCTGGGGAGTGAACCAGCGGTTAGGAGGTTCTCTGTCTCTTTTCTCTTCTACCTTTCAAATAAAATAAATCATTTAAAAAAAAATTACGGGCCTGAATTCACAATCACCTTCTTATCTAACATGACATTTGATTCTTGTCTAATCTACCTCCTGTTAATAATAAAAGCTCCCTGGACTGCAGCTGTACCAGATTGCTGCTTCATTCAGAGAGAAAGGCACCTCTCTTACGAGCAGGTGTTTTTGGGGTGTGTTTTAAGGAAACCTTTGACCATGCATAACTTTCTTTACAGTCTACGCTTAAGTATTACCATAAAGGGAACAGATTGGTACGTTACACAGGTGCAGTTGCAAGAAGACAGCTGTACTTTCCTCCGTTTTCCCCAGGACCCACTCCGTCTCTCCCCCTCGCTCTCCTCTCCTTATCAGTTTTTGCAAAGATGCCATTTTAATCTGCTCTGTATTCACAGACTTAGTTTGTCACTAACCACAATATTCAACAAGTAGAAAGCAGGAAGAGCAGTTCACTAGGAATGTAAACACAGCTGAAAGCGACAGCCCTGTCCCAAAATGACCGTTCCATTCCCATATTACTATATGCTTTTCATCAGTGAACAAGTGATTCTTCTGTGTTTGTGTTTATCTCACCCGAGGCGGCGATGATCTGACTGTGTGAGCATGTAACAGGCTCTGTGTAAGTTTAAAAATAAATAATACGCATGCACAGGCAAAAGCTTGTGGCTTCAAGCGAGACTCAAGGTTGTTTTTTTCTGAAAAGAGTGTTGTGTTGTGGGCTTTATTTCATCTGGAGAGAAACATTTAGGTGGGGAAAGAATGAGAAAGGTGTTCGTCTCTATCATCTGGACAGTTAGCTATAAGGTGAAATTTGTCCAGAGTTACTTTGGAAGGCTGAAGGAGAATGAAATTAACCCAAACAAGAACTTTGCAATGGCGTGTGAGTTGGTCAACTGTTTTGGTAGATGATGGAGGAGCAGAGTTCTTGAGTTCGGAAATGGGGAGGACCTGGGTAGAGCTGTCTTCTGCCAGGTGCTTCCGCAGGTTCAGCACAGAGCTGAGCACCTCAGCTGCACTCCAGCAGCCACCTGTCCTGTCCAGTGAGGTCTCCATGGAGTGTGTGAACATCTGAGGCTATCACAGCCAAAGGCCAAGTGTAAGGAGCGGTGGACGTGGTCCTCAGCCCCACCTTGGCCCTCTGGAGGTGGGGAAGGTTCTGGCCTGTCCTTCTGAGACCCCTCAACTGTGGGAAGCTCTGACCTGTTTTGAAAACACAATGGGGCAAGTGTTGCATTCCAGGGCTGAGCAGTGGCTTGTGTCCGCTCTGATCTTGATGACAGCTTGTTGCTCAAGTGGAACCTGGGTTAGGTAGTGGTGAGGGTACTAGTCATGTCACTGCCACCCACATAGGAAGACCTGACTCAAGTTTCCAGCTTCAGAGGCAGGGAAGACTTCTTGGAGGAGGAGGTGTTCTAGGTTCCTAGAAAGGAAAAGCCACAGGCTTGGGGAATGGGTGGGAAAGGGCTACAGGTGGAGGCAGCGACAGTGTGTCCAGAACCCTATGGTAGGAGAGCCCACCGAGGAAGAGCTGAGAAGCCCGTCCTGGCTGAGGAGCTGAGACTGCCCCTGCTCTGGGGGATTCTCTAATGAGTTTGTGCTTGCTTAGGGCATTGGCTAAAGACAGGCAGACAGCAGGTGTCACTGGCCCCAGCCTGAAGCATCTAAGAAGAAAATATGTGTGTGTGTGTGTGTGTGTGTGTGTGTGTGTGTGTGTGTGTGTGTGTGTGTGTGTGTGTGTATACAAACCCTTATCACGATGAGGGATCCGGATGGAGTCTAACGTATGCAGGAGGATGTGCCTGTTTTATTTAAGGACACAGGGTGGTTCTGGGACCCCATGGCAGATCAGGGGACCCCTAAGTAGGTCTGAGGCCTGGAGCAGGTGAAGACAGGGTAGGAGAGCTGATGAGGCAGGCAGGTAGGGGATTCGGGTCCTTTCAGAAACTGGCAGGACAGTGACAGTGCCCAGAAAAGGGATAGGGAGTGGATGAGAGTATATGACAGGAGGAGTAGCTGATGGCAGTTTAAAACTTTCTGGGTTTGTGATTTGAGGGGGCTTAGTCTGGCCCCCAAGGCTTGAGCTAGAAAGACACTTGAGCAGGGTGGGGCCTGAGGCAGGTTGGACAGACAGATGTAGGTGCTGTTTGCAGGTATGCTGATCAGAGCCCAGGGTGGGGCTGAGGTCTCCTAAGGAGTGAGACAGACGGAAGATGAGTTGCTCCCCAAGGGTCTCCTGTATTGAGATATTAAAGCAACGGGCATGCAGTGGCAAGAGTGGAGACATCATAGGGGGACGAGTCCAGTGAAGCTGGGAAGGTTCCCAGAGGGGCTGCACATGACGGTGTATGAACAAGGAGTGCTGCGTGGATGAAGCAGGCTGGGGGTCCCGGGAGTGCCTCTCAGCCTGTGAGCAGGGTTAGCAGTGACGCCAGCTGCTTGACTTGATAGGGGTGAACAGGAGCAGACTGTGTCCCCGGGAGGAGAGTGTGCCTTCAGACTGCACACTTCATAGAAGGAGAGGTCCCTGTGTGGATAGAGGCACATGCATGTCTCCCAGGTGCCCTTTGCTGAGATAATGAGATAAGTACTCATGCTCATTTGTATAGGCTTTCTTTTCTTTTTAAAAATATTATTTATTTGGATGTCAGGGCTAGGGAGAGGCAGACACAGATCTTCCATCTGCTGATGCAATCTCGGAGAGCTGTGACATCCAACAGCAGGCCAGACTGAAGCCAGGAGCCAGGAACTCCATCTCAGTCTCCCAAGTGAGTGGTAGGGACCCCAATACTTGGGCCATCTTCTGTTCCCTTTCCCAGGCCATTAGCAGGGAACTGGATCAGAAATGGAGCAGCTGGGACACAAACAGGTGCCCATGTGGGATACCAGGTTTGCAGGTGTCAGCTCTACTCACTATACCTCAATACTGATCTCCTGTATTTTCTTTTTTTTTTTTTTTTAAACACGTTTTAGCAGTCAGATCTTGTAGAACTCCCAAAACCTGTGTCTGGCTTGCCAGATGCTCCGAAAGCTGCTCACTAACCATGAGGAGGTGGGAGGAAGAAGTTTGCAGCATGGGCAGAGCAGCACTGGCTCAGGGCCCAGGCTTCCAGGGCTGGCTAGAGGTTCTCTGAGTAGTTGAGAAGTGTGAGTTCAGTTCATGTGGCCCCTGGTGGCTCCTTGATGTGTGTGCCCTCCTCTGGTTGGTCACTGAGGTTGTGTTCTTGGAATCTGGATGATGGCAAAGAATGTCCCAGTCATTGTGATAGGGGAATGGAACACTTCTTGCTTGGGGGTGCCTGGCGTTCTTGGAAAAGAAACCTCTCGATTCAAGAGGGGACATCAAGATGGTTCCTCTAGGGTGGATAGGTGACCTTTGAGCCTGTGTGCCGACACCTTGTGGGGCTGGCTGCACCTGCACCCTCTCGCTCCATGAGCTGATTTTTGTGAAAGGCTGTTTAGCAATCACAGAAACAGGGCACGGGAATTGTCAGCTGAGGGAGGGAGACCAGGACATGGGGCCCTGGTGGCATCTGGGTGCTTGCACTGTGTCTGGATTCAGTGCCCAGCTGTGAAATTACATGCATCTGTGCCAGAATCCTCGAAGGTCAGACCTGTTGGAGAAACTGAGAACCAAAGAGATGATGGACTCATTAGAGGTCCCAGAGCTGGGCTCAGCATGGTGGCCTAGCAGCTAAAGTCTTCGTCTTGAACATGCCAGGATCCCACATGGGCACGGGTTCTAATCCCGGCAGCTCCAGTTCCCATTCAGCTCCCTGCTTGTGGCCTGGAAAAGCAGTCGAGGATGGCCCAACATGTTGGGACCCTGCACATGTGCGGGAGACCTGGAGGAAGTTTCTGGCTCCTGGCTTCGGATCAGCTCAGCTTCGACTGTTGCAGCCACTTGGGGAGTGAATCATCAGACAGAAGGAAGATGTTCCTCTCTGTCTCTCCTTGTCTCTGTATATCTGACTTTCCAATAAAAATAAACAGATCTTTAAAAAGAAAAAAGAGTCCCAGGACTGTGGGCACTGAGTCATGCTGCCGTGGGGGGCTCTCTCTGGCCACCACGGTGGTCTCTGGCCACACTCCTTTGCAAGGAGGTAGAATTGCTTCAGGAATGTGATGTCCCAAAGCCTTGTCCCCTGAAATCCCCAAAGGCTCTTTGATCTGTGCCCACCTGATGTCAGAGGTTGGCAGTTGGGGTTGGCTCACTCTGTAGCCTGCACAAGGAGCCGTGCCAGGCAGGTGCGCTGTTGGTGGTTAGTTCCCGCTCAGGTTGCTGCAGGCCCAAGAGCTGCACAACTGAGCTTGCTGGTGCTTCCTGCAGGGGCCCTGCCCAGACCCTAGCACAGGGCAGTGCCTACAAGGTGAGTGAGCTCTGTGTTCTCTGTACTGCTTGGGAAGCATCTGGGCCTGTGTTGCCACTTGGCACCAGCAGAAAGGAAATTCCCTCTCTCCTTTTTATGCTTAATTGAGGACCAGGAAAAGAGACAACAGTTGCGGTCCGCTTGCACACAGCGGGGTGCAAACCGGCACCTGAGCTTCCTGTTAGTTTCTAAACGGTTTTAAGCATTTGGGGCAAAATACACGAACAGGTTGCCACTCTTTAGCAACCAGCACGTTCAAGTCAGCATTCAGAATGTTCCATATTGCATCTCTGAAGCTCTGTCTTCTGATGACAACCCTGCCCGCGCTCACAGCCCCAACAATTGTTTCAGTTGCTTGTTGTCTCTGCACTTGACTCTGCAGCATGTCTCATATAGACAGACTCACAGCCCATCCTTCTGTGACTGCTGAGTTTCCTCACTCAGCATGATCTGGCTTCTGTGTGATGGCCTGTGTCACCCTTAGGCACCTGTGAGTTCCCCCGAGCCCACAGGTATGCCCTTAAGGATGCATGCTCCCACCACATCACATCTGTCTGTCCATCTGTTCATCCCTTGGTGGACACAAATGGCTTTCCCCTTTAGGCCATTGTGAATCACACTGCTGTGTCGCAGGTGTGCACTGCACAAAGCCTTTGTTCTTTTCTCCGTTTGTCTATGCGCTGTTGCTCAGGATTCACAGGTGAGGGGTGTGCTGCCTTGGGTGCAATGAGTGATGCACATATATGATGCCTAGGAAGTCACATTTCCAGAGTTGAGCAATTTTTGCCTATTGTAAAGAAGCAGTTCTAAGAGAGGGAGTGTGTGTATGTGAGAGAGAATGAGCGAGCAGGGCGTATGTACATGCAGGCAGCTGTACATAAGAAAGGACTTAACCACAGAGGCGGTCTGATCAACCTTTCATTCTACTTTTTAACCCTTCCCCTTGATGTTAACAGTGTTGCCAAGTGATCCTCCATCCCACTCCTAGAATGCTCTGATGGTACCCCTGTACCGGGTCCCAGGTGTCCGTGTAGTATGAATGTATCATTTTGTTTAGGCAATGTATTTTTCCCCCCTCATAGAACAGAAAGGAATTCTTGGTTCAGACATTTAGGAAAAAGAGTGAAACTCAAGTTAGCCATACACCTGCCCCTGCAGAGATGGACATTGTAGGCTGCATCCACAGATGCAAGTGGGGCAGCTGTGTGTGTGTGTGTGTGTGTGTGTGTGTGTGTGCGCGCGCGCGCGCGCACAGCTTTTTGCAAATGAAAGAATGAGCTGCCCACTACATGCTCTGAGTTTCCTCCACTCTCAGAGAGAGTATGCACTTCCTCGCTGTCTTCCTCCCTCCCCTGCACCAGCTAGGAGAGTGTCTGCCTCCCAGTTTCTGTGCTGGGCTCGATTTCTCTGTTGATTGTTGAGATGGGGCAAGAAGGGGTGGTGTTTTTCCCATGTTGTAGTAAAATGGGCAGAGAACAGAAGTCAGCACTGAGCGACTGCTCCACGACAGGGGAGAGCTGAAAATAGAAACCAGATCACTCGCTCACTGCATTGAACTGGATTCACTTGATAGAACTAATCTTTGATCATGATCAGTGGAAATTAGTCCTCTCCTCTTCTGGAAGTATATTTTAATATTTTCATGTTTGCTTAATTGTAACATCAACCATGTCTGTTTTTTGTTTGTTTTTTTTTTTATTGAAACAGGTGCAAGCTTCCCACGCTCCTTTGAGACTCCCCATGTCTGTCTTCCATAACAGGACATTCATGTGGGCTGGGTAGTGCTATCCTGGGACATCTGCAGGCCCTCATCCCCAGGCTGCCTGCACATCCCCTGTGGACATCCTTGGCCTCTGGAGGGACCAGCAGAGGTGTTCCCACAAGCCGTTTGGAAATGCAAGCTGTTTTGTGTATCACATGCCTCTCTTTGCAGATTGATGAGCTCATTTCACAGACACTTCAAGGGGCCCACTGTGTACCATCCACATGAAAATCATCGTGGTTGGGTTCTGTTGATCACAGTTGGTTAAGCATTAATTTGGTGCTGAGCACTGCTATTTTGGTGCTGTCTTTGTTGGTTCAGACATTTGTCATGCACCTTAAGATGAGATGTAACCCAGACCTGGGTACTCGACGTCATTTAGGAGAGGTAGAAAATCCGCGAGGCCAGTGTGGGCAGGGCTGCACAGAGCAACACCCAGGGTAATGCAGAGGTGTGGGGAGAGAAGCGGCCCTTCCTAACCAGAGCTCTCCCCAAGCCCACAGATGTGCCCTTGGGGCGCTCATAGGTAGCCCTGCCTCATGGGAGAGAAAGGGTATGGCTTAAGACTGACCTGAAGAAAGACCGGGGCATGTGGCAACTTGTACCCAGCACCGTGAAGGTGGACTGATGGCTCTCAGCATGACGGCAGCAGCTGTGTGGGCAGGACTAGAATGTGGGAACCTCCTGGGGCTGCCCGGGGGTCCTGAAGGGCAACTTCACCCCTGGAGCAGCTGGCAGAACTGATGCTGCTCCAGAAGGAAGGAAAATACAAACCTGGGGTCTGTGCGCTCATGTCCACTGTAGCAGCATTCATATAACCAAAAGGTCAACGCAGCCACCGAGGACTGGATGGGTGAGCAAGGTGTGAGGCACCTCCAGGCTGGGATAGTGCTTCAGTTTCAGAAAGGAAGGGCAGGCTGGCACACATAGCACCAGATGCGAGCCTTGAAAACACATGGTGACATGAGCCAGTCACAGAAGGGTGACTGCCTTGTGAGTTGCTTCCATGAGGTCCCTGGAGTGGTAGGTGGGCATGGAAAGCAGAGGGTGGTGCCAGGGACCCAGGGAAGAGAGGGCAGGAGTCACAGCTTCCTGGACATGGAAATGCTATGAACGTATATGGTGCTACTGCACTGCACACTTTAAAAACAGCCAACAGGGTGCCTTTTATAGGAGGCTGTTAGAACCATAAAGAAGCGTTACATGAGAACCATACCAGCAGGATCTGGAGCAAAGCTGTGTCCCAGTCTAGAGCTGATGTAGTGCCTGGATGTCTCCACTTCCTGCACCAGGAAGTTACCTGTCCAGGTGTGCACAGGTGTGTGGGCTCCCTGGACCAAATCCTGCAGGTGTCAGCACTGCCTTGTTTCCACCTGCCCTGGCAGCTCAAGGCCTGACCTACTGAGTAAACTGAATGACTCCTGTCTGACGTTTTGCTGAGAAGCTGTCTCGCCTGTCAGAGGCACTAAGCCACAGCAGTGTGAAGGGGACCTTCAAGCTCCAAGACCAAAGTTGTCTCTAGCCCAGCAGGGACTTTCAAAATGCATTGTTTTTCAGCACAAGTCAGTCCTCCCTGGGTAGGCAAAGCTGTAGTTTTCCTTGGCACATGATGACGCTCTTTGTAGCCATGTGAAGTTAAAAGAGCTTCACAACTTTGGAACCAAACTCGCCAGGATTCGAAAGGACAGGAGGAAGGGGACAGATACCTGTTGCTTAGGTGAGCCCAGGAGTGAGTGCTGACCTGCCCAGGCCCTTGGCTTCTCTGGTGGGGTCCCTAATTGGAACCAGCCATTGTATGGATCCTGACAGCCTTAGGAGTAGGTGCCATGTACCTGACCTTGGCCTTAGGCTTTGGGACTGGCCGAGCATGGGTAGACACTTGAAGGGCAGCAAAGAGAGGCAAGTCCAAGTGGCAGAGTAGGATGGCCCATCAGGGGGTCTGTCCCTCCAGCTCCCTGCACTCTGAAAGGCAGGGACAGGTAATGCTGTGACCTCCCAGCTCTGTGAATGGCAAGAGATAAGAGTGCTCCCCTCTAAAGAAGAGGGAGCCTGCAAGGTGTAGAAGTATTGTCTTCATCTCCCAGCCAAGGCCTTGCTTGGGCAGTTCCTTGTCAGGTTGGAAGAGCAGTTTTGTGGTCTGTAAGATGTAATTTGGGGTACAACCCTTGTTACAAGGGAGATAGGAAAATTTACCATGAGGTAGCCTTTAGCATGCCTGGAATCCTTAAGTGAAAGCCTGCTCACCTTGGGCCTGGCCCTGTGTCCTGATATCCTTGTTCATGCCTGTCCTCTGCCCGCCCCCCCCCCAGGTGTGCTGGGCAGGGTTGCTTCTGGGATCTCCGTGTTTCTGGGTTCCAAGGCTATGCACCCAGGTGTTTCCCACAGCCTGTTGCACCTTGGGTCTGTTCCTGCCCCGATACTGTTGCTGAACAGCAAAGGCCAGGCTGTTGGACTTTAAGAATGCAGAAAAGGGGCTCCTGCGCTCGGTCATGAGGCCTTGGAACTGAGCTGGTGTGGCTGGTCCAGGTCCTCATCCTGGTGCTTGACAGCTTCATCTCCAAGGACGAAAATCCAGGCACAGAACTCTCCCAGCCTTAGCAGGTACCAGTGGAGGGAGAAAACTGGTTAAAGTTGCCTTTCCTTGTGCAGGTAGACTTGGGAAGGTGTTGGCTTGCATTTGTCTTAAACCCTTGACCTGTACAACCTTCTTGTCCTCCAGGGTCTGTTCTGGTGCTAAGGCCCAGCAAGCCTTCTCTGGTGGGTCCCTCTGTGTCCCCACCCTAAACCAGGGTGTCCTCCTTGCTCCTGTAACACCTGTGATTGAGCACCTGGTGCCTTGTGCTTGATAAATAGTGGCAGTAATTAAAGCACAACAAATGCATGAATGATAGTTGGCCATGCAGATGGCAGAGAGTGAGCAGGAAGTTGTATGCCTTGAAGCTTTCCATGAAAGGCCCTGGTCTTATCAACCTTGCATGCTCTTATCCAAGCTCAATTCCTTTTTAAAAGCTTTACAAGGGTCTGTCTTGCTTTCTGTCTGCTTTTTCTTTCATCTTGCCTCTGATCGATCAAGATAATATTATTTCTCCCATAATCCTAAGGAATGTACCCATTTTTCAGAGAGGGACTGCATCCCTCCGCTTTTTTCCAAGATGCCTGCCTCTCACTGAAATTCCGAGCCCCCAGGTGTAGCTTTGGGAAACAGAGTGCCAGGTTACGCACTCGGAGTGCACACACCTACGCCCTCCCTGAAACTCCTGTTCCTGGAGGCTGTCGATCCTGTGCATGACAGCATGCATGGCTGGTCTTTTCAGGGGCTTATAGTCTATTTCAGGAAAGAGCTGAATGGGCACACAACCACACACTTGGCATCTGATTATAGAAATTCACAAGATCCTTTAATGTTCCAGGCATTTCATGTTAAGGGATCATGTCCTGAAGAGTGATACCACTCAGTGCCTTTAGGAAAACAGGTATAGTCAGGTGCATTAATTGTAGTTTGCTGCTTTCTAAAAAGGTTGAAAACCAACGGACCCCACACTTACCCTGGGTGTGAAGAGTGCATTATCTTCCCTAATGGCCATGTAGAATCACACCCAGCTCTGGCTCTGACGTCAGGGGTTCATTTAGACCACATTGAGGGTTTTGTGGGAGAGCCCAGGAGCCATAGAGTCCACATTTCACAGTGGATGTTCATGTGATTTTGGGCCCCTTGGTCCTAAGCAGGGAGATAGAACCATGGCTGTTGGTTGTACTTACGGCTTGGCAGGTGTGCTAACACTGTAATTTCAAAGGGCACCAAGTGAGCTGTTAAAAAATTCAGCTCCCTCTGCAGGTGCTGAGAGAAACACCAGGATGGGATGTTGTGAATGATGGAAGGGGTTTGTGGGTTTACCTTCAGAAAGTAGTGACTTGCAAGGGTGTCAGAGGACAGGGGTGATGTGGGGTAGAGGGGGAAGGGTTGGGTAGGGGAACAGAAGCCGCAGAGCTTCATACAGATGCATGGTCGTGTGCAGTGAGGTTTCCATTGGGCCCTGGAAGAGTGGGGCTGTCGGCTGCTGCTGGGCGGCACAGTGCTTGAGGCAGAAGGTGCATTGAGAGCCTATGTGAGTGTTGGCCCTGCTGCCTTGCGGGTTTTCCCAGGTCCTTCAGGTACACCTGTTGCCTGCCACTGGGATCTGGGGGCAGCCACCCATAGGAACTATTCAACTCACACTCGCAGGGGAATGGCTTTGGCATAGGATTCTGTAAGCCCTGCTCTTTGTTCTCATGCCATCAGCTCTGGACTGGGTGGGTCATTGGGCCACCAGGCCCCAGAGCTTGAGTGAGAGGAAACTGACCTTTGTTGGCCATGTTCTGGCAGTTCCTCCAGGGACCCGTTTGTTTTCATGGCTTCCCTCCGGCCCCCCGCAAGATTTAATTTTCCACCTCTGTAGATTGTAGGTAGCGTAAGTGAATATTTGAACAGCTGTCTTTATCTGTAACTGTAACTGTTACTGTCACTCATGCCATCCATTTAAAATGGACTATTCTGCAGTTTTTAGGAGGTTCATAGAGTTGTGCAACATCACCACTGCCTAATTTTAGAACTTCTTCGTCACTCCAGAAAGGAGCCCTGTCGTCATTAGCAGTCACTCCCCGATCCTCCCTCTGGCCATCCCCAGGCCACAGCAACCACTGATGTCACTCCTGCCAGCACAGATTCACCTCTGCTGGGCATATTGTGGACATGGAATCTCACCCCTAGTGGTCCTCTGTGCTTTGTGCCTCACTCCTTTGGCTTAGGGGAACCTGTTCCAGATTTGAATTATAGCATGGACCACCCCATCATTCTTTTCTGTGGCTGAGTAACACTGCATCTGGTCTACTCGGCAGCTGATGGACCTTGAAATTTTCATATTCTGTATTCAATATTCATGTACACATTTTTTGTGAGGACCAGCATTTGCGTTGGTCGGATGATATCTAAGGGTAGAATTGCTAATTGGATGGGGTATTACATTTAACCTTTTAAGTATAATTTGTAGGTATATATACATAATTCATAATATGTATAGCTTTACATCCCCTGCAACAATGTAGAAACTGTATAGTATTCTACAGCAAGCCTTAACATCCTGGTGACCTTTGTGTTAATCACCTAATTAACTACATTAATTAACTCATGCTGCCAGAGTAAGTAGAGTTTGTGCAATTAAACTTCACTGGCCACATCTATTCATTTGAATCGAGTCCTTCCTGCTCCTTGTCTCTGTCCCATGGGATGATGGGCCTGCTGTGCAAGTAGGACTAAAAGAGACAAGTTAGATGCTGAGATTGCCTCTGGACGAGAGAAGTCAGCCATGGCCCCTGCTTGCAGAGTTTTGTGCATGACCCCCGTAGCCTCATCCTGACAGTGATGGAGTGGTGAATAAATGCTGCACATTCAAACATATGAAAACACATGGCTGCTCTCTTTCGTTTTGTATTTGGAGACTGGGTGTGAGATCTGGTACTGGTGCATCATTCTGAGTTTAAGCCTCAGCCTTCTCCAAGGTCCTGACTCTGGTGTTTGACGCCATTCCTGATAACAACCTGGAGTTGTGCTGGTTTGGGAAGGAAGAAAAATGTTAAGCTTACTCCCCAAAGCGTTTAAAGCACACTTTCGACCCCTGAGGTTGACTGTTGAGTGGAGCTGTTAATGCTGCACTTATGGAATTATTGAGCACCTGCCATGTACTGGTTGATGTGCTTGGTCAATGAAAAGGACTCAAACAAGTGTAGACACGGTTGCCTAGTCTCACAGGCCCTGCAGTCAGGGTGGAGATAAGCATGTGTAAAACAGTGAGAATGGAACCAGCCAGTCTTTAAGTGCGGCGATGTGAATGCTTCCATGTGATAAAGGTACCAAGTGATGTGGGAATTCAGACAATGAAAGGGACGACTTTACAGAGCAGGTGGCACCTGAACTGTGTGATGAGAGAAGACTAACACTTCAGTGGATAAAGATGAAGAAGATTCTGAACCTTCTGAATTAAATGTTGTCAAGGGGCCAGTGTCACAGTGCAGCTTGCAACTCCTGCATCCCACACTGGAATGCTGGTTCTAGTCACTGGTTCTAGTCTCTGCTGCTCCACTTCTGATCCTATTCCCTGAGTTTGGGGAGTCAACCTGTTAATGGAAGATCTCGCCCCCTCTTTCTCTGTCCCTGTCTTTCAAATAGACACTGAGCAAATGAAATGTGGCCACCTACGGGGCCTCTGTCACCCCATCACACTCTTAGGGTAAGGCAGGTGATTGAGCTGTCCCCAGCTCACAGTTCAAACCTTTCAATTAACGGAGCAAATGTGGCAGCCAAGGAGAGAGGAGGGTGTTCTTAAAACACTTCCAGGAAGCTGGCTGAGACCATTGCGGTTCCTTGGAAGGAAACCCAAGGCCAGAGGCATCCATCTCTGTCTTCATAAGCTGCTTTGCAGTGTAGGCTGTAGTGAATCTGAAGACCTCCCAGAAAACACAGGTTCACAAAGCCTCATCCATCAATCCCAAATTGACTACAAATGATTGCATGCTGTTTGCAAGCTGTCAAAATCCATACTGCCAGGGCCTTTGAGGACAGAGAAAGGTCAGCCGGAGACCCGGGGAGAGACTCCAGGGAGTGCTGTGCTTACCGGGGGCAGCTTCCTGAAGGTCTTGAATACTGAATGGGTCACCTGCCTCCCACTGGCTCGAAATAACTGAGTTGACATCTCAGTTCTCCAGCCCCAGCAGACACGGGAGGAGTCCTGCCTGGCAGGGTGTAGCTTTCTCCCGTCCACCTCCAATCCTTGTTCTGTAAACCCCACAGACTTAGCCACGAGGGGGAGAGGGGGGAGGTTTCTCATTTTACTTCCTAGGGAAAATAAGTATGTCTGCTGTTGACAGTCTGCAACGTGTAAAGGCATTCTTCCCAGCACCAGAAGTCTTTGCAGTGCCTGGGAACCAAGGGCAGGGTCCCTCATAGTCCTTGACCTGCTGGGGTATTTAAGAGCACATTCCAGCCCCAGGAGAGAGCAGGGGGCAAGAGAAACTGGCTCCCTGGGGGATGGGTATTGAGGTGAGGCAGTTAAGCTGCAACATGGGCCACCTGTATTCCTGTATCGAAGCACCTGGTTCAAGTCCCAGCTTTGCTTCTGATTATAGCTTCCAGCCCATGCACATCCTGAGAGGCAGCAGTTGCTGTCTCAGGCAAGGGTCTCCACCACTCAAATTAGGTGTTCCAGGCTCTTGGGTTCTGCCCACTTACTCTGGCCATTGTGTGCTTTGGGGGATTGTGGGAGGAACCAGTGGGTGAGCATTCTCACTTTCTCTGTCTCCTACCTCAAATAAAACCTAAAAACTGGCTCCCCGAGGGGGACTGGAGATGAGTGAACATCAGGCTAGGGCAGACAGTGGGCTCAGATGCTCGGACTTTCTGGCTTCTCAGGAGTGGATTCACTAGACTGCATTGCAGGAAGTAACCTGGGGCCTGAGATCTGCATTCTGTCTCATACAGCCGATGCCATGTGTGTGCATCTATATGCAAGTTTGTCCCCCCACACTGTAATCCCAGGCCCCAACTGTGTGCATCTGGCCCATCTGTTCCCTCAGCACCCCCTGGAGTCAACCTCCCCTAAGGGTGGGCTTTGCCTCAAGGACCCCCGCTGCTGTCCCCCACACCTGGTGTTGGGTCTTATGCTCAGGGAAGAGTCACACGTGAGAACCCACCCTGCATCATCTTTTCCCAGCCTTCCCTGATGACCCCCTTCATACTCCTGCCACCGTGTGTTTTCCTCACCTGCTCTACTCTGGCCCAGCTGCTGTGTTCCCAGCCTGCATTCTGTTCTTTGTATTCTGATGTGTACTCAGAATATCCGCAGGCTGACCCCGGGGTCTCTGACCCTGCATTAGATCCTCCAAGCTCTTACCTCTCCAAGGAGGAAGCCAGCTGTGTTTTTTGAAGTGGTTTGTCTTTGCTGGTATCCTCTTCCCATTACCACCCTGTCCTACCCAGCCTTTGTCATCCACTGTGTCCTCCAGTAAGTTTGCTGTGTCATCTGTCTCAACTCAAAATCTTTCTAGGGTCCTGATGTTGCTCAGCCCATATCCCTCCCTCAGCCCCAGCTGTTCTGCACCCTAACTCACTGCATCCCCTCCAGCTGTGGGGTGGGTCACCTCTCTCCCAGAAGTAGCTGAGTAGGAACTAGAACTTGACACTGAGTTGCTCCTCACCCTTTGTCCTGGGAGAAGGAGCAGGTAGGTGCCTGTTGGGTGTGTTGTATCTGCTGCAGTTCCCTGACCAACCCCAGTCCTGTGGCAGGAGGAGTTTAAACTTGTTCCCAGAAGGAGTCATTGTGGCTGGTCAGCTGACATGACAGGCTGGAAGCTTGTTGGACCAGGGGCTCTGCAGGGGCGAGCGCTGGCTAGTTACTAAGTCTTGGTAATGGGTCTGTCTCCTGAACAGCCTTACCCACTGACATGACCTCACAGCCCTGTTGTTTAGGACTTGGCATGTCTGGGGAGGATCCTCCAGACAAGCGTGAACTTGGATGAGCTGAGTGTCTCTGTATTCTCTGCAAACATTTAGAAAGTCGATTTCTTGACCTGCCTATAAAAATGTAGAAACAAATCTTATTTGAACAAGCTTGACAACTCTCAGTCTATTGATTTTAACTTGATTTTTTTTGGAAATATGACTAGATTGCATATCACTTTTTTTTTTAATTGGAAAGTCAGATATGCAGAGAGGAGGAGAGACAGAGAGGAATCATCCATTCATTTCCCAAGTGGTTGCAATGGCCGGAGCTGAGCCGATCTGAAGCCAGGAGCCCAGAGCCTCTTCTGGGTCTCCCACGTTGGTGAAGGATTTCAAGACTTTGGGCCATCCTTGAGTGTTTTCTCAGGCCACAAGCAGGGAGCTAGATGGGAAGCAAGACCACCAGGATTAGAACCAGCACCCATGTGGGATCCTGGGGCATGCAAGGTGAGGACTTTAGTCACTAGGCCACCACGCTGGGCCCTGCATATCACTTTTGAGACAGTTTAATCTTTTTTAAAAGCTAGCCATCTCTCCATTCTCAAAGATAATCTTGATTTTTTTTTTTTTAGATGTGGAGAACTTATTTGCAAGGGTTAAGGGGTTTTGCATGTTTGTGACATCAGTCACAGCTCATAGGAAATGATCAACTTGAACAGTAACCTGGTGTAGACTTACTGCATTTCAAGTCCACCTGCCATTACCTTGGCAGGGCCACATCTCATGAGCTCACGGGTCAGTGGGTGAACAGCCCCAGGCCTGCCTTGTGAGCAAGAGCCCACCCACTCCCTGGGCGTTTAGAATCGCTTTGGTCTGTGTTCTCTTGTGGGCCTAGCTCTAGGAGGGTAGCTGGGGTTGGGAGGTGGGTCCCTGGCATGAAGCAAGCCAGCTGAGCCCTTTGCTTCTGACTGGGTCTGCACCCTGCACTTCCGCACAGCCTGGAAGCCCCTGGATGTCAGAGTCCACGACTCTACTTGGGCATTTCTCCCACAGCTTGAAAGCAGCTGTTGCCAGGGAGTGGAGAAAGACCTGTGCTTAGCTTTATCAGCACCTTTGCTGAGAGCCAGAGTTGAGACCGAGAAGGAAAGCTCAACACGCCCTCGTGAGCAGCTTCTCAGGCCAAGGCCAGGGCCGGGCTAACTGAAGACCTTGTGCCACTTTTGTTGGGAGGTGACAGCCAAGTTTTCTTCCACAAACACATGTGTGTTGGTGCAGAGCAGCTGGACTCCTCAGCTGGCACACTGGCTCGACTTGTACTAAAGGAGTGTCTGAAATCTTGATTTTTCACACTCGCCAGCTTGTACTTGGAATTATCATGATACAGACTCCAGATATCTAGAGCAAGCATGTGGTATTGCGATGCCAACAACTTAACACTCAGAGAAACCCAAGGGATGACAGTGGAATGTTAAAGGTGTGTGCTGCTGTAAGTCTGGTCTTTGAAAACCAGTCTTCTTACAGACAGCATGTGCATGACGGCGTAGTTCTTGGGTTCGTATGCAGCTTGTTCTTCCCTTTAGAACTCCTATAAGTAGTAAGCTTCCTTGGAAGTCAAGTTGCAGAAAAGCAAAATTCTTTTTAGAACCAGATGGGGCAAGAGAATCTGTGGGGTAGGAATACAAGGGCCAACGGATAAGCCCTTTCCCGAAGAAGCTACACCAGGGATTTTCCAGCTACGAAGTCAGGCTTTGCTTCCTCCCTTCCCTTCTTATTTAAAAGGCAGAGTGATAGAGGAGACCATCCATCCATGAGTCACCAATGTGATTGCAATGGCCAAGGCTGGTCCAGGCCAAAGCCAGGAGCCGGGAACTCCATTTGGGTCTCCCACATACAAGTACCCAAGTGCTTGGGTCATCCTCTGCTGCTCTCCCAGGTGCATTAGCAGAGAGCTGGATTGGAAGTGGAGCAACTGGACTTGAATGGGTATGGAGCATCAAATGGTGGCTGCTTAGCCTGCTGCACTGCAATGCTGACTTTGGCCAGTTCTGTTCGTGTGGCTGTGAGCTGCGAGCCTTTCCTTGCTGGGTCCTGCCCAGGCACCTGAGATGCTTACGTCAGTAAAACAGGCTGACAAATGGAGGTCCTCCGAGGCTTTAACATTGAAGTGGGAAGTAATCCCAGTATGCAGAAGTGTTAGTAAGCTTTGTGAGGCCCGATATCTGGGCTCTGACAGACTGGGAACTCATATTAGAGACAAAGAATCCACTAAGATTTATATCTAGAGAAGCAATGAGTGGAAGGTCTAGTGTCACTCTGGGTAAAGTACAGGAAAGCCACCTACCATGTGAAGCAGTGAGTTTAGTCCTCTGCCTCGCTCGAGTTCCTGCTGCTAGGTATGGGCTGCCCCTGCGCAGTCATGGGCTAACGTGATTCTCTTCATTGGAGGATTGAGGCTGATGGGTGGCCCAGAGCATGCAAGTTACAAGCTTGGGGTGGTTTGTGACTATATTATATCTATGATGGGAGTTTGGGTCATGACAAACATCTAAGCTGATGGGAAGTCCTCATAACCTCTGCTCATCCATCCCCTGGGTATTTGGGGTATTGGTGAGGCTTTATTCACCATGCCTGTGGAGTAGGTTACTGTGCCATCCAATGGTGCAGCTTGCACCCAAGAGCGGAAATCCTCTTTTTTTAAAAAAAAAAAAAAAAGTGTTTGCTTTAAAGGTAAAATGAGACAGATGGAAACGTTCCACTTATTGGTTCACTCTTCAGCAGCTGAGGTTCAGCCCTTAGCAGCCAGGGCTGGGCTGAGCTGGGCTAGGCAATGCTGAATGAAGCCAGGAACCCGGAACTCCATCTGCGTCTCTGTGACCCCAGCATTTGAGCCATCAGCTGCTGTCCCCCAAGAAACAACTTCAGTCGGAAGTGCAGAGTAACCAGGACCCTAACCAGGCATTCTGATGTGACATGTCGTCATGCCAAGTGGTGGCTCAACTTGTACCACACACCTGCCCCCAAAAAGAAAACCTAGGCATGCTCCTGGCCCAGTTGTCACACATGCTGATGAGTGCTTCAACCTAGCCCTGCCTAGCCTACCCACAGACCCGATTCTCACGTGCATTAGCAGAGCAGGGATGGAGGGGATGGGGACTGTGATTTACCCCGCCCTGGCAGGCATACTTTTTTTTTTAATAGAATTACAGCACCCTGTGGGTAGGGAGTGCAGAGCTGCAGAGAGTGACAATGTGGCTTACTGTGTCGGGACTCCATCCTTCCTTCTGAAGGAGCATCAGACAGACTGCATCTCAGCTGGAGCTTCAGACAGGCTGCACCACACATGATGGCCCGGGTGCCTCAGAACTGCCTCAGCGTGGTGCTGTTCCAGGAGACATGGAGGACTGAGTGCCTGCAGTTTCAGGGCTGCCCAGGAGAGGACTGTGCACTGATGAGTCAGATGCGTGTCAAATAAGGTTGCATCCATACCTGTCTCTAGACAATTTTAGGTGACTGTTAGACATATGATAGCCACGTAGAGGTGGAAATCCAATAGATTTTGTTGGGCGGCCAGCGGGCAGATTGCTGCTACTGGACAGTTTTGTAAGACAAAGAGAAGATGTGAGGGGTGCTCTCAAAAGGATTCAGATATCAAAAGATTAAGAAAGGCTCTTGGAATGATGGATGGACCCCTTGACTGGTTTGCCAGGGTGACCTTTCTGACAGTCTTTGAAAGTAAAGCTTGAAGTGGAAAGAGTCGGGGTAACTGGTCAGAAAGAGCACACATCCAAAAAAAAAACTTGCTTTTTTAGAGCAAATTACATCATCATGGTTATAATTACATGTTCTTAACTGGAATTCTGGCTGTTGCACTAGAAAATAGACATCTATTTGTATTTTGGGTCCTTTTTTTTCCCCTTAAAGTAAAAACCTGTCCAACTTTTTCAATGTATTGCACTGTGTTGAAGCATGCACTCTGAAACCCAGGTCCTTGGTCAAGGGGAGTTGTTTAAAATCCCACACTTTCCAGTTCAGCTGTTCTTTTTGAAGCTGGGCCTGCTCTCAGTTTCATCTGATGGGAAGGGGCTGTGGCAACCGGCATGACCAGGAGGTGCAGCAGGGGAGCGTGGTCATGTAGAGTATCATCATTCTGCCTGGCCTCAGAATGCTCCCTAAGGCATGATTTCTTCCCTTTTGTGGAGAGGGGAAGATTTATTGGGGCTGATGCTATCTGGGTAAAAACCACTGTCAGTAACACAAGCATCCCATATGGTTTGAGTTCTAGCTGCTCCACTTCTAATTCAACTCCCTGCTAATGTGCCTGGGAAGGCAGTGGAAAATAGCCCAAGTGCTTGGGCCCCTAATCTCACGTGGCAGACTGAGATGGAGCTCCTAACCCAATGTTGCTATTACAGCTATCTAGGGAGTAAGCTAGTGGATGAGAGCGCTCTCTCTCTCTCTCTCTCTCTCTCTCACTGTAACTTTGCTTTTCATATATATACAAATTTGAAAGTCAGATACAGAGCCCAAGAGATCTTCCATCCCCTTGTTCACTTCCCAACTGGCCACAATGGCTGGAACTGGGCCAGTCCAAAATCAGGAACCAGGAACTCCACATAGAGACCCTAGGACCTTGGACCATCTTCTACTGCTTTCCCAGGCCATTAGCGAGGAGCTGGATTGGAAGCAGAGCAGCCAGGACTTGAACTAAAACCCAGGTGGGCTTCTGGCCTTGCAGTCAGCAGTTGATCTGAACAACAACCCTGACCCCTGATTTCTTATCTCTCTTTGTTTTTGAAATCATGACCTTCTGGAGACTAGAACTTGTTAGTTGCAGTCTAATGATTTTGAGGGTTGCATTGAATGTGGCTTTAAACCTGAATGTTTAAGTTGTCCGGTTCTGACCACAGCTGATTGTTTCCTGAGTGGAACTGTGTTAGCACTTGGGTTCTTAATCTTTTGGGGATATCACACGAAAAGGGTGGGTCTCCCTCTGAATCACTGCCAAGTCTCCCTTGGTCAACAAGAACACATGGCTAGCTGGACAGCCCGGGGCCCATGTCTTAAAGCAGCCTCGGTCTCAGCCTTCCCATCCTGCAATCCTTGATTCTCCTTAGGGCAGCTTTCAGTTGGCAGAGGTGTGTGACCTGTGGCTTTGTTCTCTCTGCAGCCGTCGCCTCATCTCCCAGCGATCATCCTTGGAGACCCTGGAAGACATTGAGGAGAATGCCCCTCTCCGGAGGTAATGTGTCCCAAATTCCATGTGAATCCAAAAGACTTGCAGAAGTCGTGGAAGTTCTTTTTTTCTTCCTTTTTTTTTTTAATTTTGAATTTTATGATACAATTCCAGAGAGTCTGGGATTCCCTCCCACAATTCCCACCCCTGACTGATTCTCCTCATATTGTTACAATAGTATAGTCCTTCATCAGGACTCATAATCCCCGTCAGTCCATTATTTAAGTGTACCCCAACATTGCTGGTACAGACAATGTCAGTCCAGCATCCCATTGTCTAGATATGTCCAACAGTTTCATTGCGAGTCCATCCTTGGTTTGGAAGTAGGGCTGCATTGTATCTTCACATCTGGATATGATAGTCTCTGTTACTCCATCACTACACATCCCCTTAAATGAGAAGCCACAAAACAAAGTCAACAACAGGTATGAAGCTAAAACAGAAACAAAAAGAAAAAAATATAGCATCATGGAGTCAAAAAACATGTCACTGAATAACCAATGCATAGGTGGCAAAAAGAAAACACAAAATCCTCTTGGGGAAAATGATGCCACCATGCAATGCATCAGACAGTGATGAATTTGACAAGAGAAAAGAAAGTACTTGGAAGAAATGAAAGTGAAATTAAAAACATCCAAACACATGGGATGCTGCAAAAACAGTACGAAAAGGGTTATTGAACTTACAATTTGTGTGATGGTTTCCTTATTTCAGAGAGAACATATGGTATTTGCCCTTTTGGGATTGACTTATTTCACTGAGCATAATGGTCTCTAGTTGGGATCATCTAGTTTCAAATGGCATAATTTATTTCTATTTAATGGCTGAGTAATATTCCATGGAGTAGAAGTACCACAGTTTCTTTAACCACTCCTCTTTGGATGGGCGTCTGGATTGTTTCCGTGTCTTTGCTATTGTAGATTGCTCTGCTATAAATTTAGGATTACAGATCCCCTTCTCATAAGCAATTTTCATTGCCTTTGGGTATATTCCTAAGAGGAGGATAGCTGGGTCCTATGGCAGGTTTATTTTCAATTCTCTAAGCACTTTCTATACCAATTATGGAAGTTCTTGATCCTGCCCGACCTGGCCAATGAGCCAAGTAAAAATGGCTTCACCACCTTACCAGCAATGTCATCCTCTTTTGACTTACATATCAAACCCCTCCTGTGTCAACAGAAAAGTGTGGGAGTCTGGTAGCTTGAGGAGCCTTCGTCATCCCCAAAATGGACTTTTTTTTTAAGTTACAAAAATCCCTTTTAGTTATTTAGCAGTATTTTGTATCCTATAAAATAACATTTGTGTGATGCAGAAGAGGGGGAATCCTTTAGCCGTCCAGGGACCTGAATTCTTGGCCGGACTCCTAGAAGGGGGCATGTAGCCTTGAAAATTCCACTTCGGTCTCCGGGACCTTGGTTTTCCCATCTGTGAGATGGGAGGGCCGAACAAGCTGCTGGCTGAGGTTCTTTTCAGTCTGTGAAGGGCAGGTACCGACATGGTACCCAAGTGTTTGGGGAACTGTGGGGGTGGAAGCTGGCTTGCCTGCCGTGCTTTTCAGCTGGGCGCATAGAAGAAAAGGTTCCCAGGCATTAATTCAACCTTTCCCATAATTAAGTGTATCCTGTAATCAGTGCTAACAAGGAAGCACTAATCTTTCATTAAATTAGTTTTTAATTCCATCCTAATTTAATTTCTGTATCCCTCACCATATGTGTCTTAAAGGGATGTTTGCACATGGTGCGGGAGACTTTGAGATGAATTTGTTGTTTTCCTAACCTGTATAACCCGGGCTCCCAGTGCTGCAGTCTCCTTGGCAATTGTTGCTATTGCCACCCTCTCGCAATTCTCCTTTCTTAGAGGCGCTGGTGATTTAGTTGAGGGCTTTAAAAAAGGTAAGACAGCACACCGCTTGCTGAGCATAAGGCCGCTGGCGAGCCCTGGGTGTGGTGTGGAGTGGAGACCCTGAGGTAAGTTATGCAGGAAAGCCAGATCTCTGCCTGTACTGCAACTGGCCACTCTGCTCCCTGGATCCTCGCAGGGCTCCCAGAGAGCACTGTACCACCTGCCCGGGGTTACCTGGAATCCTAATAATGAGGATTGAGGACGACTCTACCCAATGTGGAGGAAAACCTTCTTTTGTCTAGGCAGGTGGGACTGCCGTGAGCACCTGCTCTGGTTTGCCAGGCAGTCTGGGTTGGTGGGTGTTGGTGGCTGCTGCTGCTGTGATGGGTGTTCCTGGCACCACCTGCTTCTCCTGTTGAGGTGGGAGGGGTGGCCCTTCCATGGCTACTGGCTTCCAGTTGTAGAGGAAGGCCAGTGTGGGATGTCGCTCTTTCTGCTGGTGCCCTGGGGCAAGGCTCAGGGCAGGGCCATCCTCCCTCTGTGTTGGCATCTGTACCAGCTTCCTACAGATGGGAGGTGGGAGGAGGAAGGTGCCAGGATTTGCTGTTGTGGCATATCTGTGGACCACCGGCATGCACACACTCACTAGCTCACAGCCCACTGCCCTCAGACTGGCCAGCCCCAGTGCTCTGCTCTTGTTGGGTCAGGTCTGTAACCACCCGAGGATATTCAGGAGCCCTTGGCCCCTGGAGATACAACACTTTATGTTTTCAGAGAGGCTCTTCTTTCTAGCAGCCCTGTGTTTCCAGAACCTTTTATGTAACAGACAGTTGGGAACCTCGAGTGACCTGTAGACACCAGCAGTCACTCTGGAAGTGGATCTAGTGCAGTTTAGCGGGGCAAGGACTGTCTGCATCTGTATTCAGAGTGAGGTTCTGTTCCCTTGAACCCTGAGCCAGTGAAGTCTGGATTTGGAAGCCTGGTGTGGGAAGGCCTTGGAAGGCACTGGCTCACCCTGTACCTCTGAAGCCCGTGGGAAGCACCTGCTAAGGGTCCGGAAGCAGAGCTTTGCAGGTCTGTGAGAGTCTTCAGTGAAATCCAAGGGCTCAGGATGGCGTTTGATCTGGCAGTCCAGCTGCCGGTTAAGACCTCTGCAATCCATCTCGGCATGCCCAAGTTCAAGCCCAGCTAATGCACACTCTGGGAGGCAGCTCGGGGTACCCCAGGTACTTGCATACCTGCTTCCCATGGAAGAAACCTCTGTCAGGTTCCTGGCTCCTGGCTTTGACCCTGCCTAGCCTCCTCCACTTGGGGTGTGAAGCAGGAGATGAGGGCATGTTTCTCTCTCCCAAATAGATAATAAAGAAAGCCAAGAACTCCAGGCCTTTAGTAAGGGCTAATTTGTAGTAATGTAAGAGGCAAATAGGAACTGCTTGGTACAGATAATCTGTTGTTGATAATGATGATGATGATGATGATGATGATGGTGATGACACTTCAACAGGTATCTGATCGTGCACATGTACAGAGGACATGTTGAAACACTTTGCAAACCCTCATGGCAGCAGGGAAGGATGGGAAGTCTTAGTCATGGAGGAATGTGCAGGTGGATAGTGAATGTGCAGATGGAGACCTGGAAACCACAGCTTCTGCTGGAGCTCCTTGAGCTGGTGTAGTGGACAGCAGCCAATGGGGCCTTTCTGCTAGGGACCTATGGCCCATGCAGTCCCCTTGTCCCAAAGAAAGCCACCTGCCCCTTAGCCAGGCCTCCTTGCTGGGTCATCCTTTTGTTCCTTTACCTGACTTGAAGTATACGTATCCCCGGGATGGCCCCAGGCAGGTCTCTGTGGCAGCACTGTGAAGAGCCAGGGAGCTGCTCTCTCTACAACTCTCCATCTGAAGCGCGAGATTAGGAACACCCATGTCACGGGATGACAGGGCCCAGAGGTGCCAAAACCCAAGCAGAAACATCACAGCACCCTCAATGGAGAAGAGAGCAGACTTGCTCGTTGGGTTTCTTGCTTTGGTGGCAGTAGCGCTGCAGTTTTGTAACTTGCAGATTGGACGACTGACTTGCACAAAGACACAGATGAGCTCTCGATCCACCTTGGGTGAACCCTTAGTGCGAGCCAAGGTGGTATACTCCAAGAAAATAAGAAAGGATCTTTTGAATCTGAGCCACTTTAGTCCAGCGAAACTAAAATTTATCTAAAAATAACAGCAGCTGGGTCTCTGATCTGTGTTCTAGTTCTGTCTGAATGCCCAGGCATGCTCAGGCACGCTCAAGCAGGGGACAAGGCAGCTCTCTGAGTGGTTCAAGCTAAGATCTGCCGCAGAGCAAGAGTGAGCCCAGGCTGCTTTTAAACTGTGCCTATTGCAGGGATCTCCCCCTTCCCGCCCTAAATCTTTGCAGTTACAGTTTTTGTTCTGCGTTGACCTGGGAACAGCTTTCTTAGATGACAATGGAGAATAATGTCATTGAAGTCCGTAGATGAATTCAGCCAAAGACAAGAGTTTTTATCAGCTAACTTGCCAGACTCCCATCAAACACTGTCGGGTTCATCAGGCATAATGTCTTTCAGGATTTTTTAAGCTCCCTTGGCATCCAGCCACGTTCATCTTCATGGTCCCAGGCGACCCCCTGCCATGGAATGGCCCCATCCCTGTGCCCATTGGTCTTTGTTTCCCATCTCTGCGATGACCCACAGGCGGCTAGCTGACTGTGTTTTCTGTTTATTTTTCAGATGCCGAACTCTCTCAGGTTCACCCAGACCAAAGAATTTTAAGAAGATCCATTTCATCAAGAATATGCGGCAACATGATACCAGGAATGGCAGGTACTGTAGTGACGCAGTGGCGGGTAGGCTGGTGCCAGCAGGGGGAGCGGGCAGGGCACTGCTCTCGTGGCCTAGAAGCCACAAGACTGAGCCCATGCTGTTGGGATGAACAGGGCCTCATGTAGCCTTCCCAGACAACCCCCACCCCAATCGCCGGTGTCAGACGGGATGTGTAGAGAGCCCTGCTACCTGAGGCTGAGTCTGAGGGCTGGGCTGGCGACAGGCTGACATGTTGACAGCTCACAGTTGCGGTTTTTTTTTTTTAAAAGATTTATTTTTATTATTTTGTTATTGGAAAGGCGGATGTACAGAGAGGAGAGACAGAGAGGAAGATCTTCCGTCCGATGATTCACTCCCCAAGTGAGCGCAACGGGTCGATACTATGCCGATCCGAAGCCAGGAGCCTCTTCCGGGTCTCCCACGTGGGTGCAGGGTCCCAAGGCTTTGAGCCATCCTTGACTGCTTTCCCAGGCCACAAGCAGGGAGCTGGAAGGGAAGCGGGGCTGCCGGGATTAGAACCAGTGCCCATATGGGATCCCAGGCGTGCAAGGCGAGGACCTTTAACCACTTGCGCCACCGCGCCGGGCCCGGGTTTTTTTTTTTTAAAGATTTATTTTTATTATTTTTTTTTAATGGAAAGGCGGATATACAGAGAGGAGAGACAGAGAGGAAGATCTTCCGTCCGATGATTCACTCCCCAAGTGAGCACAACGGCCAATGCTACGCCGACCCGAAGCCAGGAGCCTCTTCCGGGTCTCCCACGTGGGTGCAGGGTCCCAAAGCCTTGGGCCGTCCTCTGCTGCTTTCCTGGGCCACAGGCAGGGAGCTGGAAGGGAAGCGGGGCCGCCAGGATAGAACTGGTGCCCATATGGGATCCCGGGCGTGCAAGGCGAGGACCTTAATCACTGCGCCACCGTGCCGGGCCCGACACAATTGCGTTTTTATAGAACACTCTGGACAGAATGACAGATTTGCTGTTGTCATTTTGCTCTGGTGGATTTTCCTCCTTCTTTGCCGCCAGCATGTGCTCTGGTGAATACAAACCCTGCCGGGTCTGCTCCTGAACTTGACCTCGGCTTGGCCTTTGCTGATTCGCTCTAGGAGAAAAGTCATGACTTTGCCAGCAAATGCCCAGGGCTGCCCGCCTCTGGGATGTGTGGCCCAAGGCAGAAGGTGGCCCAATGCCTTGGGACCTTATACTCACGTGAGGGGCCCAAAAGAAGCTCCTGGCTTTAGATCGGCTCAGCCCTGGCCATTGCAGCCATTTGAGGAGTGAACTAGCAGATTAAAGATCTTTCTCTTTGTCTCTCTTCCTCTGTGTAAATCTGCCTTTTCAATATAGACAAATAAATCTTAAAAAAAAAAAAAAAGCTAAGGTAATTAGGAAATTTACAGGACCTTCACCTCACAGTTCTCTTCCCAGCATGTGAATGGAATCATTGCCAACCTGCATGTAACTGATTAAGCCCATTCATCTTAGCCTACTATTTTTTCACTTTAACTTTGAAATGTTTTTAAAGTTTTATTTTTGTTTTTATTTGAAAGGCAACTAAAAGAGGAAAAAGAGCGAGATCCTCCATCCACTAGTTCACTCCCCAAATAGCAACAATGAGTGGGGCTGAGCACAATGAAACCAGGAATCAGGAGCTTATTCTGGGTCTCCCGTGTGGGTACAGAGGCCAAATACCTAGGCCATCCTCTGCTGCTTTTCCAGGCCACCAGCAGGGAGTTAGATCAGAAGCGATGCAGTAGGATATGAAATGATGCCCGTATGGGATGCTGGTGCCACAAATGAAAGTTTAGCCTACTATACCATGGTGCCAGCCCCTCCTTTGAAATTTGTACTCTTGACATATAAGCCTTACTTTTGTCTATTTTAGAGTTGTTATATATCATGTGTTTACATTTATGTTTTTGTCAAAACCATGGAAAAAGTATTCATAAAATCAATGACAAAGTCCAAGGAATGCGCCAGACTACTGCTCTCCCCTGTGCCGTTGCTAGCCAGGCTGCTGAATCATCAGCTCTCTGTCTGGCATGCCCTGGCACTGAGAGGGTATGGTTAGTGAAAACTTGGCATTAGCAAGATTCCTAAGGAACCTTACAAAGTGACAGTATAACCAGGCGGGAGAGCCTGCAGCTGCTGGCAGTTTTACTGGGGCTCAGGGAAGCCAGGAGATGCTTGGCTTCTTCCTTAGGGGGTCTGACAGGTGGCACTGAGGGCAGGAAAGAGCCATGATGGCAACACTGGGCTACAGGAGGAGGCTCTGGCCAGGTGGCTCCCCTGCACTGGCTGGAAGTGTGCACCTTCCTTTGTCAGGTTCATTGTCAAGGGGAGGTAGTCCTTAACCAGATGACAGAACGAACCCCAGAGGAACCCAGGATGATGAGAATTGAGTTCTGAGGTGGCGGAAGGGCATCACGCTAGACCCAGTGCATGCCAAGCCTTTCCATGGAAGAGGACAAAAGCTTTGCTTCATGACACTGGGCCGCAGAGTGGGGTATCTTCAGGGAGGCAGCCGTGACATTTGGATGAGCTGTACTCCCATCAATGGTAAGGAGGAGAGGTATGTCCTCACTCTCAGGTGGAGGACCTGAGTGTGACTGGGGTCTGTAACCTCCACCTCACACGCACAAGGACACATTCAGTAGCAAGTCCTGGAGCTGCTGGCCTCCAGTGTGCCCGTCTGCTGCTGGGTGAGTTGGGGCAGGAGGCAGTACAGCTCTAAGGTGAGTGGCAGAGAATGTGAAGGTCTGGACAGAAAGCACTTCCACAGATGGAAATAAGCTGCTTATCCTCACTGCCTGCGGGAGTAGAGACTAATAGGAGGCCTGGCAGGTGCGAGTGCACCTGTGTGAACCATGAGACCCAGGCAGTCTCAGCCATTGCTGTGGTCCCAACTTCCACCAAACTCCTGAACTTCCTTCCCAGTGACCTCCAGCTAGCCCAGCACAGCCTGGCCCAGCCAAGCCCGGCCTTCTGATCTAGAGACTAAACCCAGGCCCCATTTGCTGTTTCGGGCCCTGAAGGCATTAGTATGTGAGGCTCCCGTGTCCCCAGCCATACTGGCCGTGTAGTAAAGACCTTGGCTTTGGGGAGGATTGGGCCTCCTTTTTGAGCCAGGACTGGAGGGCAGCTTCCAAACCAAGCAGTGAATTTCTGTCACCAAGGTCAGTGTCTGATCCAACCCAGCATTTCAAGCATGGTTTCCAGTTAGACCATGGGAAGAGAGAACTGTATTAAAACTGAGAATCAGGTATAATAAAAGACAATATGTGGTAAAGTTCATGATCATTAATATTACCAGCAAAACTTGGTGGATTCTATCCTCAGCTTAGTATAGAAATAAAAATCCAGGAATCAATTGCTGAGCAGAAATTTTATTTGTGAAGTAAACAAGTGAATGTGGGAAGAAGGAATGGGAAGCACCTCCCAGGAGGAATCCAGGAGGGGGTGCCTCCTGAAAGGAGAGATTGGTTTCAGGAAATGTCTGGGGTGTTTAAGTTCTCTCTCTCCTCCTTGTCTGAGCAGGAACTTGCAGAAGACGTTCCCCCTTGGTGGTTTTCTAACCAGTTAGGAAATGGCTGGGCAATTCTGGTGCTGCCCTCTTGAAGGTGTTAGTGTCCTGGTCACCCGAAGAGACAAAGGGGAGACTTGAAAACAGTGTACATGCAAATATGGCGCAGTGTGATGGACAGCCCGGGAACAGAGACCTCGCGAGGTTTGCCCCTGGACTTCACACAAGACTTGAGCAGGCTTAGATGGTTTCAGTTAATACTTGGGTAGAAATCAAGCTCGGGACCTCACCCATAAGAAATCACTTCCCTCAATGGTATTAGTTGAGGTGGCCCCTTCATGAGTGTAGTAGTGATGTAGATGGAAGCCGCTCTAAAAACACGTTTCCTGGGTCCGGATTGGGACCTGCTAGACAGCTTGGCAGGCACGTAATGTGCAGGGGCCTGGACAGCCAAAGGTGGTGTGGAGTTGTGCTGCCAGCCATCAGTGAAGAGGATGCCCGACCAAACGGAGCCCGACCCAGATTGCAGATGGAGCCTCAACCCTGCTGTTAGAACCAGAGTAGGAAAGGAGTTACTGACCTTGGTCCCAGCCCAGGGTGTTTGATCTGCGCCCAGGTGCAGGAAGCCATGGGGTGAGTTGCAAGGGGGAGGTAGCCAGACAGACCCTACAAGACAGCTGAGTCCCAGGGAGACCTCTGCAGGGAAGACACGTTGCTTGTTGTAGTTAGAAAAGAAAGCAGTACTTCCCTGAATTTCAGAAGGCAGATCTCAGAAAGTTCAGACCAAGAGCTGAGCTCTCACTCCTGGACCGATTGTCAAAAGAGATTACACAAGGGTGATTGTGGTATGTTTGCTGAGTGCATACTGGGCACCAGGCTCAAAGTACCCACTGTGCTTTGTTTCATTAACTCGAAACTCAGCAAGTGTTTGCTGAATCCATGAATGGTGCTGCCTTGTAAATGAGTTTCCATCTACAGGGATGGACTGCATTTAGAAATATGGATACGCCTTGGAGCAACCATCTGAGGAAAGCATGGCTGTCTTGTCATAGAACAGCAGTTCCCCCAAATATCGCCATCCTCAGACCTGTGCATATGTTAGTTTGTGTGGCAAGGTGCGATGGATGCACTGACCTGTAACTGGGAGATGGTCATGGCTGGCGATGAAGATAGAGAACAGAGCCACAAGCCAGGGCTGCAGGCAAGCTCAAGAGGCAGAAAGGGGCAAGAAACTACTCCAAGCCCGAAGCCACTGTTAAGCACCAGCTCTGCTGGCATCTCACTAGGGTGCTCTGTTGCAAAGTTCTGAGCTCCAAAGTAAGGGAATCTATGTTATATTCGGCTGCTAGCTCTGGAGTGATTTGTTACCCCAGCGTAGGATAAGAAAATATTCACTATCCTTGTTTCCAAAGGACGACACTGAGGCATGTAGCTGGAAAGAGGGCAGCGTTCATTACTCACAACAGCCAGAAGGCAGAAATAGCCAAGAACCCATCTGTAGCTGAGCAGAAAAATAGCATTTGGTCCTGGAAAGGAATGGAGTGCCGACACAGGCTGTCATGTATGGGAGCCTAGAAAAATGCACTGAGGGAAATATGCCAGACACAGAAGGACCGCTCCAAAATTATATTATTGTGAAATAATCTGCTTAGGAAGATAGGTAAAGGTACAAAGTGGATGAGAGGTTACCAGAGCTTTGGAGAAGAAGGTGCTTGCCTAATATAGTATAAGGTTTCTGTTTGGAGTAATGCAAGATTCTGGAAGATTCTGGAAGTAGCTAGTATTGATGATCACATAACATAGAGACGTGTACTTAGTGACATCAAAGTGTACCCTCCAAAATTACTAAATGGCATCTTTGACATTATGTATGTTTGGCAAAAATACTGAGTAAAATGCCATTCGTGGCTGGGGAGCTTTGCAAACAAGATGCTGACAAGGGAGGAGAGGAGGATGGCCTTCCAGGATCAATGGTTCCAGGTGAGCAGATGTTGGCTTCTGGCCTGTGTTCTGCATCTCTCCCAAAAGGTGATGTCTTTACAAAGCAACATGCCCAGTAGGTGCTTGGGGGTGTCTGTCTGATGGATGAGTGGAGAGACCTTCTAAGGCCTTTTAAGTAGGTTTTGGTCTTTGGGACCAGGTCTTAGAGTATGCAGAGATTTTAGAAATACAGAGTCCTGCTTTGAATGCTGTGGGGAGTCAGGTGAATTCCAAGTTTCGTGCCAAGCGAATGCTGCCAAAAGGCAATCAGAGTCAGCAGCAGCAGGAAAGGGTGGCTGATGGCTGGCAAAGGTTGGGAAGGATGGCCTGTGTGATTTTAGGAAAATGTATGGAGATCTTGAGCAGGCAGCCAGAATTCGTCGGGGAAAGACCTGTTATATTAACTCCATTTCTGGGTTGATGGATTAGCTAGGCTGGTATGTTAGAGGAGTACACTAAGCCCTTACCTTTCTGTCCCTCATCCAAGCAGGGTTGGTGGTGAAAGTGGGGGCCTGCCAGTGGGAAAGCTGGAAGGAGTGGGGTCAGGGCTGGATCAGCTGGTGGCTGAAGCTCCTTAGCCTGAGCAGGCTTTGAGTAGGGCATGATCTCTGCCATTTTGACTCTTAAGGCTTGTTATCAGCCATGTGCCAGGCCATGAGCTCACATCACTGAATCGACTATAGATGGAAGGCCCAGCTGCCCAATATTCAACCAAGCAGGAATGGTGTAATCTGGCTGGCCAACCTGTGACAATGCAAGATGGACTTCTGAAGTTCCAATGAAGACTGGCTTGACACTCAGGGCCACTGTTGCAGCACAGCTTACACCATGTGGTGACCACAGAGCCAGGTCATTTATATTGCTTGGTTAGGCAGTTACCATCAAAAACCTGTTGCACCCAGTCGAAGTCAATATGGATTTATGCTGGAAGGGCCCTACCACGGTATGCTTTCTGGAAGGAATGACATGCAAGGCGCTTGAGAAAGCAGACCCTTATCCACTGCAGGGATGCCTGCATCCCATGCCATCAGATCATGCTGCCAACATCTGTTCCACATAGGACTCGGACTGTGTCAATGAGGAAAGCAGCCACAGGTCTTGCTTCAAGGAGCAAGGGACTAGATGGGGAAGCAGCTGATGAACTGGCAAGCTGATGGAAGAAGGGGGAGAGGTGTCATAGAGAGAGGCCAAAGCAGTGGAGGCATGAGCAGGTGTGGGAATCGCTGTTGGGGCCAACCTGGGAGTGCAGGTGTGCGGGAGGTGAGGGAGCCAGTCAAGGACAGAAGGGGTGACCATTGCAGAGACCTAGACATGGGGCCACATGGGGAATGTTTGTGAAACTATGGGAAAGCTGGTGAGGAATAGGTGAGCCCAGAGCACTGGGGCCGGTGGCTCGTGAGGACGTCTGCTTGTGTTGGCAGCATGCAAGGAGCTGTGGAGGAGCACAATGACCTGCTTACCTGGAAAGCAGGCAGCCTGGCAAGCGGTATCCGTCTTTCTGGTGAACTTTGTGCTGGTGGAAGATCGGGGACTGAACATGCGTCATCTTGAAGGTTGTGAAGTTCAGAAACCCCTGAAGGTTTCTGCGAACCTTTCCAATGTGGGAGCGAGCCTTCTGTGAGGGAGAGGAGGTGCCAGCAGCCCCTCACCCCAGCATTGGCAAGGAACTCTTGAATAGTCTGGGATGAGGGCAGCCAACAAGCAGGAGCTGCTGCCTACCAGATAGGAGCCAGTCGCTGCTTGCTGTCCTGTGTGTCGTCAGGAGGACAAGAGGCCGCACTCAGGCCTCATGCACAGAGTGTACGCTGGAAGACACCAGATGCTTTCAGGATCTCACAGGAACACAGCTGCCTGCTGCCCAACAGCTGCTCATGGTTGACAGATGGAAGGCGATCTTCAGTGTGCAAGGAGAAAACAGTGAGCATGGAGACCAAACACAGCTGATGCTTCCGTGCCTTTGACAATCCCGCTGGGAAAGAACCTCCTCAGTGGAGCTTCTGCTTTTGGTGACCCAGCAAGACCTGTCTTCAAGAGGGACAGAAGATGAAAGCACAAGCTCATCTGGTCCTATAGTATCTACACTGTCTGCCAGCCTGGGCTGCCTTGTGCCCTGGCACTGCCTACCACCTCGTGTACCTGCCCTGAGCATCCCAGTGAGCAGGTGGAAGAACATTCCTAGCAGTGAAGGGGTTGAACTGTCAGGGCCCCAGGGAGGAGCTGTCGGCATGTCAGTGGACACAGGGGCTGAGCTGGAAAGCATTCTCTTTCGAGAATGGGCTTGGCAGGAAGACCCAACCAAAATGGGGGAGATCCTGGCACCCCTTATCTGCTTTTTCAAGGCAGATGATTCAAGAGTGGCAATTGACATCAAGTGGTGGCCTGCCTTTTTGAACAGAAAGTTGTGGAGGTATTCACCATCGCCAGGGGCCCATTCCCTGCCTTTGCTGTCCCTTGCCTGGTACAGAGTGGTGGGGGACATGAAAAGGGTCACTGTGAGCATAGGGGCCCATGGGGTCCCAGCTGGATCAGCACCATGAACACATGGGGTTTGGCTATTCTCTATTTAGAAGCATACTGTGGTGTTAGTGGCAAGAGTTGATTTGCAGTGTTTGTTGACTGTGCCCCATGCCTCATGCACCTGTGTGCCTGCAAGCCTCAGTGTTCTTCCCATCCAGGGCCACTTCCAGGGACTAGAGCGAGCCCCAGGGGAAGGAACAGGGGTGGGATTTCTGTCTGTTTACCTCTCTACCTGGCCAGAGAACCTGGCAGTTAGGGATCCCATCCCTGGGCAGACAGTCTTCCTGCCTGGGTCCCATGCCAGAGTCTTGGCAAAGTGCTTTGCAGGGGAAAGTGGAAACCATTATACTCCTCCTCCTTCCAGCTTTGCCTCTCACATCAGTGCCTCCTACAACAGCTTCTCCTTGTAACCTCTTGGCCCCTATCCTTCAGGTTCAGCTTAAATGCTGCTTCTTCCAGGGAGCCCACTTTACTTCCTTCCAGATGGCTTAGCTCTTCTTCCTCTTTGCTCAACAGCTCCCACTACTTCCCCATCTGAGAACCTATATCCCTGTGTGAACCTGCCTCCCACCCAACCCTAATCTTGATGATCATGGAGTCTGTCTTGTCACTGGGTCCACAACCCCTCACGTGGTGTCCGACATGGAACAAGTACTGAAGAGGGAGGCAGGGAGCAGGAGGAGAAGGCTACATCACTTGGGCCTCAGAAGTCTTCTGCCATTTCCTAGACCACGGGGTAAGGTATACCTGCTTGGCTAAAACAGCAAGTCTGTCCTGCTGTAGGAAGCAAGTAGAAGAAGCAGCGATGGAGGTAGGGGTGGTAGTCACATTAAAAAGACAAGCACCCCCACCGATGATCCCGCCACCTGGAGTTGCTGAGTCTCTTAGCATAGTTTCTCAGCAGTTATCGCTCCACCTATTTTGGGTCAGGTATGAGCCTGCCCTTGCCATGGCACACATCACTGTATCAGTCCATACTTCCTTCCATCGTGGGCTTGCATGGCTGCCCTCACCTATCGGAGTCCCGCAGCTGCTCCAGGGCTGGCCCACATATCAAACACTGGTCCCAGCCTGCCCTTCCAAGCATGGTCTGTGTTCCAGCCCCACATTCCTCCAGCCACCTGTGTTGGTGACAGCTGGGAACACATGGCTCTGGGCAGGACGACCTTGGAAATCCCATGCAGGTCTCTGCTTTGCCCTATTCCCAGAGGAGGCACATCCAACAGTGAGGAGACAGCTCCAGCAGCTGGTAGGCATCAGTGAAGTTCATCACCTTGTTGCCAGTATTGTTTCCATTCTGCTTTGATTGTGTGCCTGCCAGCTCCTTGGACAAAAGGGAAGGGGATTGAGGCCCTCTTCTTCTGGCTTTGAAGAAAGCGCTGTGATGAGGGAAGGATTAGACTGGGAAGAGCCTGGGTCTCCCAGACTTGGTCACATCATTTCCTGACATTGGTCTTCACTATCTCATGCACAGCACACATAGCCTGGGCCCACAGAACCCCTGCTGAGTGGGTGCTAGGTGGCCCAACTGTGTGCATTTTCATGGGCTGCCCTGCAGTGAAGCACAGACCAGGAGATCACAGCAACAGTGAGGGCTTCTCCCACAGCTCAGGGTTGGGGTGTCACAAGGTGGAGCTGTATGCCCCCTGAAAAGCTCTGGAGACCCTCCCTGGTGGCCATGAGCCATCCTGGGCGTCCTTGTCTTGCAGCTGTGCCGTTCTAGCCTCTGTTGCTATGTGGCCTTTACCCCTTCTTGGGGGCTTGGGTATCTCTGGATCTCACTAGGAGAATGCCAGGCACAAGGCCCTCCCTAATCTGGGGTAACTTTATCCTCACTCTGTTGAATCTGTCACCCCCTGCTCCCCAGAAGGTAGCCCACATCCACAGATTCCGGGAGTTAGGGCTTCCACATTGCCCTTAGGGGGACATAGTAGTGTGTTTTGCTTGGCCATGTAGAAAATAGACTACAGAATTTGGGAAATTCATTTCTGTGTGTGTGCCAGGAGCCTGCCATGGACACTGGGCATGGGTCGGGGAGGGTGTTTGAGTGTTTATACTGTACATTTTGCTATATATTGCTGTGGGTGTGGCTTTCTCGCCTCCCCCAGCACCTGCCTCTGGCTGCTGCTTCAGACTCCTCTGTAAGAGATGATTTCTGCTGTAATGGGATGATGCACTTGGAGGGGGTTGGACCTTCTGACAGCCAACAGAGGCTCTGCAGGACTCTGGCAGGAGAATCATGCACCAGCTTGCAGTAAAAGCAGATGCACTGAAAGGTCCTGAATGATGCCAGACATGGTCGATGCTGGGTAGGAAGGTAGGGGAGGTTGATTCCGGAAAAGTCGTTGTGTCTCTGAGCTCTATAGAATGTTCCAGTATCTCGAGCGAAGCATCGCTGTGGAAACTTGTGATCTACTGGGAGCACCTCGTGAGAGAGAACTCAAAGCCACCAAGGAGTGAGCACACGCCAGGCTCCAGCTTCCTGCACTTGTGCCTGGAGACTGCCTCCCCGCACCCACCTGCAGGTGCTTGTGGAGGAATGTGCCCTTTCATTCCCAGGCCCAACAATTAATTCCTCCTTTGAAGTCTTGATCTTTTCCCTAATGCTTGCTGGTTGTCCAGACTTCAGGCCATATGCCATGTGTCCCTGGCAGCAGGGGAAGCTGGGTGGGCTCCTGGTGTGCGACTTGAACAGGCCGGTCGGTAGCTATGGTGGTTGGATGTGAAGACAAGGAAGCAGGCAGTTTGTAAAGATGCTTGGCTTTGAAGTTGGCTCTATATCATCAATCCTGACACTGTCAGCGGCTGCTTTAATTCCTGCACAAGTCACAGAGGCTTGTGAAAGCACTGGGCGGATCTGCATGTCTGCTCTGGCCTTCCCTTCTTCATTCATTTGAAACCGACCCGACAGAAAAGTCCCAACCCAGCAGGGTTGTTGGCGGTCAGTCCACGTCCAGAGCTGCCTGGCCTGACCCAAGCAAGAGCATGACGTTTTTTCTGACTGAGGTGCGTGTGGTCGGCCTCTCGTGGACTTGCTGGTTCAGGTCACCAGAGCGAACACTCGTTGATGAAACAACACAGCCCTTGTATGAACAGGCATCTTTGTGGTTGAATCATTGGAAAGAAGACGCACACTGTGTTGATGTTGGCATCCTCTTATTTTCTTGTGCTGCTAAAATGATCCAGACACATTCAGGATGTGGGTAGGTAGCCCCATGAGCAGCGAGTGATGAAGAATTTGAAGGTAGGTTTGGTGAGTGCCTTCGTGCCTCTGTGTAATGGGAGTTTACAGCCAGCCAGTCTGTAAGAAGTGTTAGCTGGGGCCCAGAGTGATATCCTAATGGCTAAAATCCTTGTCTTGCAACTGCTGGGATCCCATATGGACACCGGTTTGTATCCCGGCTGCTCAACTTCTCATCAAACTACCTGCTTGTGGCTTGAGAAAAAGCAAGATGGCCCAAAGCCTTGGGATCCTACACTCATGAGAGACCCAGAGGAGGCCGCTGGCTTCGGATCGGCTTAGCTCCAGCCATTACAGCCACTTGGAAGATCTTTTCCTCAATATTTCCTTTTCTCTGCATATCTGCCTTTTCAATGAAAAAATAAATAAATCTTTTTTTTTTTAAGTGTTAACCATCGTTATACTGCTGCTTAACAAGATTGCTCTGAATCTTGTGCCATTGTAAGATCTCTTGTGGCCTACACGTGTGAGAGATCCAGTGGCCAGGCTGAGGCTAGCAGGCTGTTGTATCTGACCCTTGGCCTTGGCAGCCCACTCTGGATAAAACACCACTGTGCTCACCACAGTGGCCGGGGTTGGAGTTTGTGGTATCTCGTTGTCCCTGGGCAGCATCTTCCCATGCATCACATTTCTAAACTAGGGCAGAGATGTGGTGTGGTCCCTCTGCTGTCCTAGCTGGTGTTAGAAGCAGAGAATTAGGCAGCTGCCCCCGTGGTGGGCACTCAGGGGCCTCTTGATGGCCCAAACTACGTTTCAGTGACACCTAATGGGCATTTTTGAAGGGGTTTTAAAAAGAGGAGGCAGGCAGGCAGAGGGTTGGCAGCACCAGTCCCATCAGTGCAGTCCTGGTGGCAAGAATGAGGAGTGGAAGTTGCACCTGCCAGGGGAACAGGTACCCGGTGAATGGGGAGCTGGGCTTTGAATAACTAGTTCATCGGGTGTTACAAGGTGAGGCATAACAGACAGAAGATAACGTGGGCAGAGGACACACATCCTGAAAGGCAGTTCTTCCCGTAACCAGGGATCAGGCAGGATTTTGCCTGACTGAATGAGAGTGAGCGGGAGGAAGTTGAGTATGGTGTGCCTGTGGAGGCTAGGGGAACAGAAGGGGCTTTGGGTGACAGGGTCGGCTTAGGCAAGTCAGGAAGCGAGGCTTTGCCTAGAGTTGCAGGCGGTTTAATCTGGGACTCATAAGACAAAGCTGAAACCCCCAGACCTTGACACAGGTGGGAGCTGCTTCCTCCCCACCCCCGTTTGATAACACTCTCATCTGTGTCCACAGTAGGCCAAAAGAGACTGCTGCTTTTTGATCTCTCCCACTCATTTTCCCGTTTTTCCATCAGCAGTTCCCTTAGGCCAAGGGAATTTTCAGATGCTGGGATAAGGGCTTTTGGAGGTTTGGGGTTTTGCTTTTGCTTTTCATGGTTTTTAAGTGGTTCTGATTGCATAAGAGCCGCGTGCAAAACTGTCTGCAGTGGTATCTTTGTAGCCGAGGTTGGGGGAAGACTTGATTACGTAATTGTTCTCAGAGACTAGCATGTGGCCAGCACTTCGAATGCCAGCAATGGCATGGAGTGGGGGTGGAGGTTGCTGTGGGACAGACACAAGTGGCTCACATGCAACATGACTGTCTGCCCAGCACCAGCCACCCCAGGCTTGGTGCCCCCTACTCCATCTTGTATGTATGGGCTCCAGAGCGAAGAACCTTGTGTTCCCCTTCCCCCCCAGCCCCTGCTGCATCTCCCGTGGCATCTGGGCGAGGCTGGGCAGCAGCTTACTGCCGAGCTGGGGTTGTTTCTTGCAAGGAGAGCAGAATGCCATCTGTTTGGGGAGGTGGCGGGCGTGTGTGAATAAATAACTGCTGTGAATTCCATGAATGCTTAATTGCTGTAGAGTTGTTTTGCTTTTTAATTTGCGTCTGCATTTAGTCTGTTTGTTGTTTGTTCTTTTTTTTTTATTTTTTAGAATAGTCCTTATCAGTGGCAGAAGATCCTTGTGTAGTATATTTTCCGTGCTGCCGTATCGCGACAGTACCCAGGTCGGGTATGTATGTGCATGCTTTAGAGTTCTCTGGGTGAAAAGTTCAGACTCCGAGATGTGCAGCGTGGCCTCCCTCACCATTGTCAAGAACGTACCTCACTTTGATGCTGCAAGCCTCAGTTTCTGTAAATTGGAAAGAAAAGATGTGCTTTTCTCTTTGTAGCCAGAAAGTTTCCTTGTTTGTGTGTGTGTGTGTAAGAGAGCTGTGTGCTTGTGTTGCCACCATTTTGCCTGTCCTTGCTAAGTGCACGCTTGTCACCTTTGCCCATGCCTTAAAGCAAGAGTGCCCCTAAGCCAGGCCAAGAAAGAAGGGCAGCAAAGAAATGAGACCAGAGTTCATGACCATGCTACCTTCTTGCATCTCAGGCTTGGGGTCTGATCAGCTGGGGCTGCCACCATAGTATAGTCATCCAAGGGGGACATGGAACAGGTGTGTGTAATTAGTACAGGTCCAAGGAGCTCCTCCTCTAAGTTAAGTAACAAGTCCATCCTTGCAGTGCCAGCTTTCCTGCCCAACTGGGTCCCCTTTTCTCCCTTGCCCCTGGACTCTGGCACCCCCTCCCTGCTGCCTTGCATCCAGTGTCTGTGTGCAAGGTGTCACTGGGGTGAGAGCTAGACCATCACCACGTAGGATGGTGGGAGCATCATGGGGTGCTGGCTCCAACCTTGCTCGCTGTGAGCTAGAACTGCCCTCTGAGCCCTGGGATAAGCCGACATGACACACCTGTGCCCGCTGCAGGTGAGCAGCGTGGTGTGGCCACCCCATGCACCTCCCATGGATTCATCTTTGACCATCCGTCTCCATAAATGTAACCTAGCCATTCCTGCTGCCCGTGAGCTCCTCTTCTCCCAGAGACATGTCCGATTTAGGGTGTGTTCAGTTCACCATGGCTCTCAGCTGGACTCTGCCCCTTCAGCTCGATGGGTCAAAAGGCAGCACACGCAACTTGGTCGTCAAGCAGACATGTACCCGACAGGGAAGGAGCAATTCTCTTGTGTGTTGCATGCAAGTTTTTACCACTGCTTTCTGTTATCTGCTTCCTTACAAACACATGGCACAATAGGTATCCCAGGAAAAACAACCCCCACCCACTTAAAAAAAAATCCCACCCAAAACAGCAGATCCTGCAGGTGGAGAACAAGGGGCCATTAGGAGGTGGGGTGGAAGATGCCATAGTGACCCTGTTTTCCAACTGACTGACCTGGCGTGGTGACAGGTCTGGCCGTATCTGAACAGCAGGCTCATCCCCTGGGGAACCAGCTGGTAGCAACTGGCAGGTCTGGCACATGACCCCAGTGGGACAGGCCACTTCATTCAGGGAATTACAGGTGGTAGCCTGGGGCTAGAATAGGTCAGTGTAGCTGGTTTGTGTGCATGGCTCCAGGGAGGTCTCCGTCCTCAGCAGAAGCTCCCTTCTCTGGCAGGTCCTCTCCTGGCCAGCTAGGAGGAGCCCTGCAGCACCGTCCTCTCTCCTTGGAGCTCCCTTGCCGACCTGACAGTTGTGTTCTTTTGTTGGCTGTGTGCAGTTCATCTGCTTATCGAGGGCTTACCCTGTGGCCAGGTGTCAGAAGTATATGCAGTGAGAAGTGAGCTGGTCTCCTGTCCTCCTGAACACAGAGCCTGCAGGGGTGGCACACTGCTCAGCAGATTACACCTTAAGACGGATGCTCAAAGATGTTTCTCCTGCCCAGTCTTGCTGGCCAAAGACTCATTCTGCTTCTTTAAGATGATTCAGCTTCTCCACACATGCCTTCCAAGTGCTTTTGACAGTTTCTTCCTCTAAGAATGAGCTCGTTTCCAGATTCCAGGGATCCCCCCACTGTGGCCCCCAAGTTACAAATAGGATGACAATTACAGGTATTAGGGGGTTGGCATTGCAGCACATAAGATAGGCAAGTCCTGGCTATTCTGCTTCCAGTGCAGCCCAGGAAAGCTACAGAGGAGGGCCCAAGTGCTTGGCCCCTGCATCCACATGGGAGACCTAGAAAAGGCGCCTGGCTGCAGCCTCGCCCAGCCCTGCCCATTACAACCATCTGGGGAGTGCACCAGCAGATGGAAAACCTGTCTTTGTTTCTCACTCGCTCTGCAAACCCACACTTCAAGTACATTTAAAGAAAAGAAAGATCTTAAAAAAAAAAAAAAGACATGGATACTCATGAGTTGAGGTCTCCAACATCAGCTTTAAGCCTGAATGGAACTGAAACCTCCTGCCTATTCAGCCATAGGTTTTCCCAGCTCACTCTGGCAGACAAACAGACAAGCTGTGTGTTTGAGGAGTCCTTTCTGCACATTGGGCTGGGTGACAGAGGCTCACTGTAGCCTGGGCAAAGGTCCCCAGCATGATGCCTGACCCACAGAAAGGTAGCTGGGCCCATCCATACAAGGACAATGGAGAGGGCAGAGTGAACATTCAGACAGCTCCAGGAGTGAAGACCATTTGACTGGCATGCCTCTTGCCTCCTGTGAGCCTGCCCTTGTCCCTGTGTAATATGAGGCCCATGGGTCACCACCTAGACTCTTTGCTTTGCTTTGGCATGGTTTGGAAAGCCAGTGGAGGGCCTTTGAGCCACCCAGCAAGAGACTGCCTGAGCCACCACTGCTGGACATCCTTGCGGGTCGGTGTGGCTCCTATGTTTTCACTTGCTCATGCCATCCACTGAGTCACTCCCCAAATGGCCACAATGATTGGAACTGAGCCAATCTAAAGCCAGGAGCCAGAAGCTTCTTCTGGGTCTCCCACATGGGTGCAGGGTCCCAAGGCCTTGGGCCATCCTCGACTGCTTTCCCAGGCCACAAGCAGGGAGCTGGATGGGAAGTGGAGCAACCAGGACATGAACCAGTTTCCATAACAGATGCTGGGCTGACAGGCAGAGCCATCATGCTCCACCCCGTAAGTATTTTTTAAGTACTTCATGTACCTATTGCCTAATAAATTTCCACTGTGGAGAATTTCTTCATTTATACACAGAAAGGCTCTCTCCCTAAGACTTAAGTCATAATGCTTTGGGGCTTCATGGTTTGGCCTCACTGAACAGACACAGGTGTGCGAAGACCTCATTGCCAGAACTTGCAACTCTGCCGTTTCGAGCTCCCATGTTCTGAGCACAGGGACAAGGCTACATGAGGTTGTTTTTAAGATTTCTATTTATTTGAAAGAGAGAAAAAGAGACAAGCCCTTCTGCTGGTTTGCTCCCCAGATGCAGACAACAGCTGGGGCTGAGCTAGACCTGAAGCCAGGAGCTTCCTCTGGATCTCCTATGTGAATTGCTGGGGCCATCTGTTGCTGCTTTTCTGAGGCTGTCAGCAGGGAGGAAGCTGGGAAGTGGAGCAGCCGAGGCTCCATGCTGTGGTGCTGGCATTGAAGCACTGGCCGTTCTGCCACAGACGCCAGCTGCTGCACCTGCTCATTGCACAGGAGCACCACCGCCCCACGCCAGTTCCAGCCTCCTCTCCCAAACTGCAACAGTAGGAAACTCCCAAGTTCACCTGCGTTGTTGCCGACCCCTCCACGGGAGGCACCCAGCAGGACGATCCTATCTGTCCGGCTTTATTTCTCGGCTCCAGACAGGCCCCGCTCCCACATTGCCGAATGAAGGGCTTGAGAAAAGGAGGGGCCGCGCATGCTCCCCGCCCGTCGGCTGTCACTGGCACCTAGAACTCCCCGTGTGAATCATTCCTCATTCAGCTTTCTAAAATTGGGTATTTTTTTTAATGTCAATCTTATGACGTACTAGGTTATTGGTTGTGTTGTTCCCTGGCATGTGCCCCAGGGAGAGGGCTTTCATCATCAAGGGCATGAAAACAGGATGAAACCTGTGAGGTCATTTTGCTGGCCACTAGGCTGACAGCGGGATCGCGCTCAATGTGACCTGCAGAGCCGTCCCTTGAAGCAGACCGTCCTGGGTGTCCAATGCTGGGTCTTCACCCTGGACTCCCCAACCTTGAAGGACAGGTGGAAAGCTACTGGAGTAGAACCTCTGCCCTTGGCATCTACTGAGGGTGCCAGCAACTTGTCTGTGTGAATGCAGTGACAATACTAGTGGAGGCCCTGTCCTGAGTGCTCTGTGAGTATGCTCAGCTCATCTCCCCAACCACCTCCGAAAGCAGGTGCCCAGCAGTCACACTCCTGGACAGCGCCCTCCCCAGGTAGCAGGAAGCATGGCAGCTGGGCTGCAGAAGCTGCAGGATCAGGCTCCCCCAGCAGGGCCGCCCAGATGCCGAAGTCATCTCCAAAAGTGTCAGCACTTAAGAGTTGGGTCAGTTTCCCTTCCCGGTCACCCCTGGATGATTGCCTGTGCACATCTGGGCGATGGTTCAGCTTGGAAGTCGGGCTAGGCGTGGGTCTTCTCCCACACAGGGGCCACCTGCTGGCCACCTCAGTGGCCGGGCTGCTGGGTGTTGCCTTTCAGAAGGTGGCTTTGGAAGTTGCCAGTTTACCCTGCAGCTACAGCTGCTCCCAGAGCAAACCCCAGGCATCTCTGGCTAGAATTTGAAGTGAAAAATAATCTGGCATGGAAGCACTTTAAAAAGCTTATGGAAAAATGGAATCAAAAGATCAGTTTGTTTTGGTGCAAAATATTTGAAAACACATTCATAACCCACACTCCCCATGAACGTTCTGAAGACCTTGCACGTGCATGGATTTTAATTATTTTTGCACGAAAGTGAATATGTCTTCAATTCTATTTTCCCATTGGCATGTGGAAGCTCCCCCCACCTCTGCCACAGTTGCCATCTTTAGGATGGGGGGGGGTGGAAGGAGGTAAGGTGAAGCTCTCAGGCATTGAAGCAGGATGGACAGGCTGCCTGTCGGCAGAGGCAGGGATGTGCATGGTCATCACTCCCGCCCCTGCACACATTGCCTGCCACTCCCAAGGCAGCTCTGGTTTAGGAACCAGTAGGGTCTATCTGGGGACCCAATACAATGTGTGCAAAGTGCTGCTGAGACAGGTTACTATCCTGGCCGGCCTGAGGTTGCTCCACAGCAGGCAGTGGCAGGCATCTGGGCAGCACGTAGTTCTGTGTTCCTAGCTGGCCTGTAGCCTGCACTTCACAGCATCCTCCTCTAGGTCTCTGTTTTGTCCTCTGGCTTGCTCCTTGGTCCTCGGCAGCTCCAAGCGAGGATGGGGTGAGTACATACCCCCTGTGTCCTGAATTGCAGAACACAGGACCCTCTGCTGGCCGGTTTGGAACAGGGGCTGGTAGGTAAGCCCTAGGACCTCCAGGCAGACAGAGAGAGCCACATGGATGCCCAGGAGCAGGACCAGGACTGTTACCTGTATGCAGCCCTTCCTACCACTGCTCCCTGCTCCCTGACACCCCTGTTCCCCCAAAGTCGTGACTGGCCCCAGGTGTTACTTGTACCTCCAGATTTCACAGGAGCTGCTTTGCTGGGCAGAACTTGGGTGGGAGCTAGAACTGCTGTTAGCTTACCTCCTTCCTGAACATAATGAGCCGAGCTTTGGGCTCTGCCACCAGGTCACCGAGCAGTGCTCCCCTCCCCAAACTGAACTGGGAGGGCATTGCAGAACTCCAAGCCCTTAACCCTACCCCCACACCTTCCTTGAGGACCCGGTGATTTCTGATGCCTCCCCAGAAATGTCCATGTGCCTGGCAGAGCTCCGGGAGCCTGCTGAGCCCACAGTGAGCAGTACCACAGCCCGGGGAAGGCTGGCCCAGCCCTGCCTACCTGCCTTCTGGGTAGATCCCAGCCCCTACCCCAGCTCAGATCTTCGCTTCTCACTTCTTCTGTTAGGGTTGGGAAAATAGGACTGAAACCCTGCTGGCTCCTCTCACCACTTGTTTCCAGGCCCACCACCCTGGTCACAGTCTCCAGGGTGCCCCCAGGCCAACCCCTGCTTGTCCTATCTGTGGAGTCCTGTCTTTGGGGCCCTACTTCTCCCGAAGTGACTCTGTCACAGCCTCCATGCAAAATGGTGAGGCCCTAAAGTGACAAAATTGTGTAGCTTGATATAGCTCTGCAGCCCCTGGAGGGTCCCTGCTCTGCAACCTGCCCTTCTGGCATCACTGTCACCAGCCCCATGTGCTAGGTATCCTCACATCTGCTTGCAGCTGCAGCTGCACCTGCACCTTGAACTTGACACTGCTGAAAGCCTGTGGCCAAGGTTGCCCCCTGGCTTCTGGAGACCCTGCTGGAGACCCGTTAGAATGCCCTGGTGTTCAGCTTGCCCAATCCTCGAGGTCACCTGGTTTGTCTGAACATCTCCAAACCAGCACCATAGAATGCAAACATAGATTAACAGTGCTCAGAACTGTTTTGGCGGATCACCTGCTGTTCCTTTTGTGTGTTATGCTTTTGCTGGAAGCAGGGGACCTCTTTGGATGGGCTTCACTTAGACAGAGGAGTTTTATCTCATCCCTGAAGCCCCTTTCTCTGTATAGAATGAGGGGAACTGCCTGCCTTGGTCTCCTTGACCACTTCCTATACACATATACATAGGCACACGCACACACATCCTTTCTGATGCCTGGCCTTACCCTGCCACTAATCAGGTGCCTGGGTTTGGAATATGTCAGGACTTCCTAGCATGCTTGGATCAAAGCTATGGCTATGGGTAGGCCTACCCCTTTCAAGCCACACAGCCACTGAGTCTGGGGTCCCACTGATCATTCTCTGGGATGGATTGCTTTTTATGACAACAGACCTACAGGCGGAGCTTAAAGAACACAAAACACTTCCCAGGATTGGAAGCCATTTTCAACTCCAGCACACTGCCTCTTCCCCCTGAGAATGTCCTGAACTCATTCACTAAAGGATAATTGTGATGGAAGATACTTCTGGCAACACCAGCTCCATACCAGGAGAAGGGGCACTTCTCAGCTCAGACCACAGGCTTGGAAGGAGACGGCATCTGGAGGCCCTGATGGGCTGCAGCAGACAGTCTTCTGGCAGGAATTCACATAGGACTCCAGTAGCCGGCCCAGCCAACCACAGCCCTGTTGACACTGGGGGAATGGGGACCAGAAACCTGCTGCTCCTCTGCAGCACCTTCAGGGTCACGTGGCATCCTCGCCCTCAGTCCCGGCAGACCCCCAAGGCCAGGCCGCGTCCCTGTATGTGGGATGGAGGTGGGATCAGACAACTGCCTCAAGTCTGACTAGTTAGGCTTCACTCACCCCAGGCTTACTCATCTGTAGGACTGACTTCAGAGTCACCCTGAGGGAGTTCACGGGCAGCACATAATCTATGACGTGGGGGGAGTTCCCAGCACCCCACCAGGCTGCCATGGACACTCCTTATGTGTCAGCTTCCATTCCATTTTGGCCCAGACACAGAGCTGTTTGTCTCTCAAGCTGATGCAACAGGGCAAATGTCTGCAGGACAGGTGAGCCAGCAGGGTGCCCCCACAGACCCCTTTGGACTCCTCTTCAGACAGGGATCGCTTTGTTTTCTCCACGGTACACATGCTTTGGAAAGAAAATTGGAAAAGATGAAAACAGTTAAGCCCGCCCACCTAGACAAAACTGCCATGAACGTTTAGGCCATTTCTTTCCAGTCCATCTTCTCAGCACGTGCATGTGCTTGTGTGGCGGCCGCCTGAGGTTCCTTTTCTGTCTGCTCCTTTTCGCCACATCCCACCTCTCCCTGCATGCTGGCGGAAGCTGCTCCAGAGGAGAGAAGCAGATGTTGCCCGTCTCGCTCACTGTGGCCGTAACATCAAACCTTGCCCTAGCTGTAAACACTCTTCTCGGGTGAACCTTGTAAATTATACCGTTTTCTGGGAAGAGGCCCAGCTTAAACCAGTTCCTCTTCCCTCCACTAATAGTTGCCAAAGTCGGCCCGAGTCTTTTGCCTTTTATCCACATTAGTCACTGCCTTCTCTTCTCCAGTGTGGATTTGTGGTTTGGCTTACGACGCTGAACACACAAAGTAAGTTGCAAGCAGCTTTCTGCACTCTCCCAAACAGGCAGGCTAACACCCCCACCACACCCCTCCCTACCCCATCTCCACCACCCTGGCCTTGGTAAAGAGCTCACCCACTGCCTCTGGTACCCAAGACCACTCCTCTAACTCCCCAGGCCTGTCCTTCCTCCAGAGCTGCCCTGCCACCACCATGGAGAGAAGCTGGAGTGGAAAATCTGGGAGCTTGCAAAGACATTTATGGGATTAGATGAAGAAAGAGGGAAGACATTGTGAAAAACACGAATGGCTTGGGGCAGAGAATCCCGGAATCCTAAGAAAAGGAAACCAAGAGGAAAGGTGAACTCATGAGAACTTGACCTGTAAAATGTTGCTGAGAGGGGCCAGCTTGGTGGAATGACCGGTAAAGCCACCTGAGATGCCAACTTTCCACATGGGTGCCAGTGTGAGACCCAGCCACTCCACTTTCAATTCAGCTCCCTGCTTATGGATCTGGCAAAGCAGTGGAAGGCGGCCCTAGTACTTGAGCTCCTGGCTTTTGCCTGGCCCAGCCCTGACCACTGTGGCCATTTGGGGAGTAAACCAGTAGATGGAAATCTGTCTTTCCCTCTTTCTCAGCTCGGCCTTTTAAAATTAGTTTTTTAAAAATGTTACTGAAGATCAACTCCAAGCAAGTGAGAAACTCAACCTCCCTCCAGTTTTCGACCCTCTCACTCTCAGGTTTTCCATTACTATGGCCTAGACTCTTGCTTGTGCCTTGGAGCTAGTTTGATTATGCAATTGACTTAATAGGTGTTGGGAAGGCTAATCTTTCATGCACCATGCTTTGAGGAGAGACTGCAGGCTTCTTTTGGAACTAATCCCAGCTTGGTACCTATGCTCAAGGGAACCAGAACCAGTGCCTCCTGCAACATTCAGCCGTGTGTGGATCTGGCCAGAAGAAAGGGATTCAGTCCAGGTGACTTGTAATTGGGGACCATGTGAACTGATCCAACAGGAAGATACATGATGCATGTGTTGACTGGCCTTTTCAGAGAACCCTAGTTGATTGAATGGTGGTCAGTGGGTCAACTGAGTGCAAGTGGGGTGCAAGGTGTCTCCGGGAGTATGTTTTTTAAGTCGTCAGCAGTTTGCACTTGGTGTTTATGTCCTTAGCTTTTGGCATCCGGATGCGGTCATTGCTCGGATCCACTTCCTGAGTGTAGATCGTTTTGTGACATGGAGAACAGCTTCTTCTATTTTTAGCTCTCCAGCCCGAGTGCTCCCTGTGTGGCTCCAGCCCCATCTCCCCTTGCTCCCCACCCACGCTCTCTCCAGAAGCATCTCTCTTGGTTGTGGAAAATTACGCATTCACAAATCGCATTCCTTTCCTCACACCAAGCATATTCCCACACACCCCCAATCTGGGATGATCTCATGAGTGAATCATGCCATTATCTGGCTGTTTATAGGAGCTGCCTTTAGACAAAGATTTTGGTGTCAGCTACATGAAGACCCTTTGATTGTCTTGCCAGTTATGCTGGACAGGAGCCGTCCCCAGTCCACTTCTCCATGGTGGAGGGGGAGCAGGACTTTGACCCCACCAGCTGCTGTCAGTTGACTGTGCTGATTTCTGTTGGTTGTGAGCTGCGGATCTGTTGCACTCTGCTTTGACACTGGCAGGAAGGCCTGGTGGTGAGGACCTGTACCCGAAGACACAATGGGACATTTGACACTAAGATGAATTCTTATTTTGTCAATGTGTTCCAGAGGATCTATAATGTCTTCGTTAAAATTGATTCACAGGTGGCATTCTCTTAATCCAGCCTTCAAGCTTTGCCTTCTGTGTAGCCATCTTTCTCTCTTTCCTCCTCCTCTACCTCTTTTTTGAACAACCTAGAAATTCTGTTAATATTTAACAGCTTTTGAATTATTTACACATCACAGTGTCCAGCCTGTTGTTTTTCCTTTAAAGAACTAGTGCCCAGTGCTACTTCCTAGCTGGCATTCCAGAATTTAGCTAACAGCACATGAGAGAAACTTCTGTGGCCGGAAGTCAGCACAACCCCTTCTTGATAGGAGAAAGCCCTGGAAACAAGTTAATTGGATCACACACTTTTTCCATTGACTTCCCAGGTATTAAGTCTTTAAATCTTGTGTCTGGTTCATGAATCACGTTCCCTAAGGAAAAGGCCATGGCTTGAACTTGGCTGTTATCTAATAGAGAATCTTGTTTTCCCCCATCAAGATCAATTCCACCCATTATGGCTCAGTGAGCAGCCTGTTGGGCCTCTGCCAACAAGCCCTGGAAATGGAAACTACTAGAAATCATGTTGCCTTTACAAAGGATGAAGGCAAGACTTAGCTGTCTCCTGCCTAATAGTGACCCACTTCAGTCTGAAGACTTTAGAAGTACAAAATTATGTAAGTGCATGGACATCAAATTAAGGCAGGAGTCCCTGGGTTTTCCACCATGCAGGTACAGGCTTTGCAGGGGAATCTGTGGGAAACGTGGCCCTGTGAAGGGTGAGCAACTCCCCAAAACAGGCCAACCTGGTTTTCTACACCTCTCTTGAGGGCATAACTGCCACGTGGCTTTGGCTCTCCCCGAATGCCCTTTTGTGTCTCCTTTTTTGAGTGCCTCCTTGCCCCATCTTTTCCCAGCCCCTCCCTTGTTCCCTCCATCTACTTCGCCTCCTAGCCACCCTGCCATTCAACCCACCAGTTTTTGTTTTAAAACAAACTTCAATGTGCTGGATTTTCAAAATGCATTTGTTGCCTGTGGCCCCTAAAGACAACAACAAGCCCCAGGTAGAACAAGCAGCCAACCCTTGAGAGTAAAGAAGTAGAAGCTGCACACACCCAGAGCTGGGGAAAAGCAGCATTGGGACTCCATGGGATCCACAGTCCTCACCAGCGGTTCAGCCCCACGAGATCTAGGAAAATGCAAGCTTTTCTTGTATCACCTGGCTGGCCCCACTCAGAGTAGCAGCCATGGCTTTTCAGCTTTAGTCCACACGCATTTCAACCAGTTCCACAGAAAACCTTTGAATTTGCTTCTCCTCCAGTTTTTCAAGGAGGACTATCAATCAATTTTTGAGCTCTAGGAAAAATTGCAGCTTTTCAAAAGAGTAGAGGAGTCTGGCCTAAGTGTGTTTATCTGGCTGTGCTGGGTGGGCCCAAGCTTCGGAGCCCCACCTCGCATGCTGTAGGTGAATGGGCTGCCCTGGATGGGCTCAGCGAATGCTTCCTTTTCCATTCCACTTCTGAATGAGAATAGCGACAGTGGGCTTAGAAGGAATGCTTGGAGACTGCATCCCGATTGCCCTGAAACTTGTGCAGAATTCTTTTTCACTGGAGGTTTCTTGGCTGATCGAATTTTGAGAGCCAGAGAGAGTTCCCATCTCCTGGTTCACTCCCCAGATTCCCAAAATAGCATATCCCTGAAGCACGTGGCTGGTTCATTGGCTCTCTGAACTTCTATGTGCGTTGCACACAGAATGAGAGCTAGCTCACTCCGACTTCAGGAGCCAGCTTGGGTAGCACAGTACAGCAAGCCGTCTCTGCTGCCTTCCAGGGACTGCAACACAAGGGGACGGGGTGAGGAGCCAGAAGGAGTGCTGGTATCTCAAAGGCTAGCCTAAGTGTCCTTTCCTGCTTCCTTAAAATGGAGTTTGGAATTTCTCACAGAAAGAAATCTTGCAATCTGAATCAGTTTTTCTTTGTTTTGTTTGCTTGTTTTTGCTAGGGTCCCATTTCCCTTGTGGGCGGGCCTGAAGAAAAGGGGCTATGTAGGAAGAGGCAGACCTACACTGGCCAGGATCATCTCTGCCCTATGTGACACTTCTTTCTGTGTCCTTGTGTCTCAGACATGGTGCAACCAGGGCTCAGTCTAGGAGCCTCTCTCTCTCTCTGTATATATATATATCTGTATATATATATATAACTATATATAAAAATATATATATATATGAAATGTGTGTGTGTACATGTATTTTATTTATTTGAAAGGCAGCTGGTGTGACACTGAGATCTTTCATCCACTGGCTTACCCCATAAATGGCCCAGCCCAGGAAGGGCCAGCCAGGGACCAGGAACTCCATCCTGGTCTCCAACATGTGTCACAGTGGCCCAAACACTTGCACCACCTTCTACTGCCTGCCCAGGTGTCTTAACAGGGAGCTGGATCGGAAGTGGAGCACGCACATGGGATGCCAGGTTTGCAGGTGTTGACTCAACTTGCTGTACCACAGTGCTTGCCCTGGGAGCACTCTATTTTTTTTTTTTTAAGATTTATTTATTTGTTGGAAAGGCAGACTTACAGAGAGAAAGCTCTTTCATCTGCTGGTTCACTGCCCATAAGGCCACAGCGACTAACCGGAGCTGAGCTGATCTGAAGCCAGGAGCTTCTTCCAGGTCTCCCATGCAGGTTCAGGGTTCTAACGCTTTGGGCCATCCTGAACTGCTTCCCCAGGCCACAGGCAGGGAGCTGGAAGGGAAATGGAGCAGCCAGGATACAAACCGGCTCCCTTACGGGATCACAATGCATGCAAGATGAGGATTTAGCCACTAGGCTATTGCACCTACTGTGCTGGGAACACTCTTAATACAGTTTTCCTCTCCACTGCCTCACCTGCCTTGGCTGTGTCACCCTGAGAAGGTGTCCCTTGCTTCGTCTGGTGATTTCAGCCCTCAACAATGCGCTCTGTCTGGGAAAATGAAACCAAGGAATCAAGGATCTGAGACCATGCATGCTGGGGTGGGCTTTGGGACAGGAGGAGAGCTATGAGCTGCCCTGTGGATCCTTCAGTGACACCAGGGGTCATCCCAGCTCACCTCCCACCCTGCCTGTCTTTACCTCCTGTGCTAATTTTTTTTTTACCCATGAGGAGTATTCCCACCTCCTTGCCCTGTGCAAGTTTTTGTTCTGTAAGCACTTTCCCTTAGGAGTGCCCTGATGTCTGCATCCTTAGTGGCCTCAGGACATCTTTTGAGAGTAGACCCAGGTTGCTGCTGTAGCAGACTGAGTGACGGGACACTGGAGCAGGTGGCCTGTGACCCTGTGTAACCCTGGTCTGCTGGGTCTTTGCAGCAGCTGGCCTGGGTCCTGTGATGATATAGAGAACACAGTCCCCATAAAACACCTCTCTAAATCTTGGTTTTGGAGGCTTACACCTTCAGCCATACACTTACAATTCTGGCCTTACTGGTCTGTGTGGTCCTGAAGGAGTGAGTATGATTTAAGAGTCATTTGGAACCCAGCCACTGAAGAGGGTATGTGTAGGGGACAAGACAAGCACTCACTAACCTTATTGAGGGTCCAACAACCTGTAAATACAAACTTGGAAGCCAAGGAGGCTTAGTGGCCAGCTTTTCCTTTGCCTGATTGGCTGCTTCTCAAAGGGGCACCAGAGATGTTTTGAGGCTGGTGATGGTGCAGCTGCCCAAGGAGATGATGTGCGCAGTGCAGCACTTTCCAATGCAGGGGTCCTCCTCAGACTCTAGGATCGGGGAGCCAGTTTCTCCACAGAAGGCCCAGGCACTAGGGCCGTGCATGACACAGACAGGGAGCCAGGATTTCTTCCACATCTAGGGGCAGCCTGCCTTCCTCCCATCCCTGCACTCACTCACTCTCTTTCCCTCTCTTTCCTTCCCTGATGACTTTGTGTGATGCATTTAGATCTGTTCTGTTCTTGCCTTGGTTGTTGGAGAGAACTCCACGCCAAAGGGTGGCTTTGACTGACAAGTACCGTGGCTGACACAGAGACAGGAGCTGAAGACCATCCCCTCCCCAGAGTGGCTGCAAGTCCAAATCCTGTGATTCCAAATCCCATGCTTGGCCAGATCAACATGTCTGGCTAGGGAGCCGGGCAGTGTGCACACCCTTCTCCACCCTGCCACCACCTCTGGTGATGCCAAGGGGCAGCTAAAGCCGAGACCTCTTGCTGCAAGGAAGGAAAGTTATCCTTTGAAACTTGGCCAGGGACCCACGAGCATGGTCATAGCACCAAGGTGATGGACTGTGCTCAACAGAGCCCTGGATGCACAAGCCGCTCCCTGCAGCCTCTGTCCCCAGGGACTTTTAGCTGGGCCTCTGTTTACTTCTCTGCAAGACAAAGCAACAGCAGTGTCACCCGTCTCACAGGGTCCTCTTCACACCACGTGTGAAGGTCTTTGGGAACTGCACGTGCTGCTTGTCACCACTTGAGCTGATGCTGTTAGGAAAACACTAGCCAGGTCACCTGGCCAGGCAGCTGGGATGGCTGCCATAGGGTTCATGCTGGGATTTACCTTGTCACCAGTGGTAAACCTAGAGGCTGTTTAGGAACAGTGAGGAGAGATGGTCCCTCCCAGCTTTCGGAAGAAACCAGCGGGCTGGAGTTCAAGGGCCTAGCTGGAGAGGAAGGGATGCTCCCAGGCCTGGCGTGGTCCATCAGGGTTCAGTGTCGGTCTGTCTAGACTGAACGGAGAAACACCCAGAGCATCCTTACTGAGCTCTGAGACAAGGCCAGAATGACCCACCGTACTCCCCACCTGGGGGATGCGAGGGGCTTCCTGGGAAGGAGAGGGTGCATTTCCACTTACAGTTTGGAGGATACAGTTAAGGATCATAAGGCCCCAGGGTCTGGCATCTAGTGGTGGCTAGCTGTGGGGGCTATGGATGGGCAATCATGGTGAGCAAGGGAGCAGAGAGTAAGCGCAGGGTGAACTTGAACTTATGCAGTAACTCCCTTGAGAGTCATCCTCCAAGGACATACCCCTAAACACCAAAATAAACACCTTTCCCAGATGGCCATGCTTACTTAGCTTGTCTCCACTTGTAACCCATCAATCACAAACATGAAAGCAGCTGTGTGAGTTTTGTGGGAGCAAGTCCTGCTGTTCCCATAGTAACCATCTCCATCCATGTGAGTGCTGTGTCTTGGGGCATGAACATCATGTCTCGTGCAGGTGCCTGCAAATGCCTTTTTCTTTGGCCTGTCCTCCCCCCAGGGACTTGAAGCTGGATGGAGGGAAGCCATCAGCAGGTGCCATGAGTTTGAAAGAGATCATTGGTCTCGAAGGTGTGGAGCTGGGTGCCGATGGGAAGGTAAGAAGGCTGCCTGGCTTCTGGCCTCTGGGTCTGTGCTAGTACCATAGAGGGCAGCAGGAGGAGGCAATGTGAGCCTTGACCAAGGGGCAAGGTCAGGAACAGATACCCAGATGAAGGGCGGTGTCTGCCCCAGCTTCCCCTGCATGTAGGCTGACCTCCCCTAGAACAGCAAGGTGGTGGAGGGGGCGCAATCCCAAGGTACACAGAAATACAACTAATATTACTTTGCTAGTGCTGCTTACCAACTGATTGTACAATGCTTAGGAGTCACACACGTGCATCCACCCACATTCCAGGAGGGGTGCTGGGGTCGAACTTCCATCAGCTGATGGTGTTAGCAAGCATAGTTCTGGCCAACAGCAAGTGTTTCAGCTTCCCAGAGTTCTGGGAAGCCAGGAAGTCCCTCAGCCCTACACAGTGACCCCCAAGCAATAGGACTGTCCCATTCATCTCTCCTCTCCAGTGCTATGAGCTGTTGGACTGGTGTCTGAGAAGTGCAGGATTGAAAGATGAACTTGACCTTTGCTGGTTCTAGGCAGTGCTCCTACACTCTCTCCAGGCCCATTTCTGGCAAAGATGAAAGCATTTCCTAGCATCCTTGGCTTGCGAGTGAGGCTGCTGGGATGGCAAATGACTTTCCTTGCTCCCACCCCCAGAGCAGCCAGCCAGTCCCTCATCCTGTGTCTCTGTGACATCCTGTGTCTGAGTGAGGCCATCTCTGAGCTTAAGGTGTGGCGAAGGCATTCAAGGCACTCCCCTGGACAGGTGTGAAGGTGTTTTATCTTCATTCCTGAGGGGTGAGACATGCGAGGCCAGAACAGAATTGAACATCCTCTGCAGCCACTGCCAGAGGAACAAACATGGGGGAGGTGCCAGCCCTGATTACAGACTCCAGGGCCTGATATGTTCAGGAGTCCTGCACTTGGCAGATTATAAAGAAACAGTGCCGCAGCATCCATGTGTCACACAACGCCCCCACAGGCCCGAGAGAGCACCTGGTAGCAATCACAGGGTGTTTCTGCTGCCTTGCAGAAGTAGTTGCTCCATGAGGGACCGATGAAAATCGTCTCAGCCTCAGATCAAATCAGGTTAGCTTGGGACACAAATCTGATGTGGTGTGTCACGACACATTTCACTTTTCACATCTTGTATTTAGCATGGAAAAAAACTGGACCTGGTCTTGATTTGGGGTGGCAGCGTGGCTTAGAATGCAAAGCTGCCATTGCTTGGAAATAATCCCTGGCCTGTTTGGCTTTTTGTCTGTTTGTTTGTTTTTGTTTTGTTTTATCTCCACCTTTTAGACCGTTTCTTACACCCAATTTCTGTTACCCACAAATGCCTTCGGAGTCCGGAGAAATACCATAGATTCCGCCTCTTCCTTCTCCCAGTTCCGTAACCTGAGCCACCGTAGCCTCTCCCTGGGCCGGGCAAGCAGCACCCAAGGGAGCCTGGACACAGGTAACCTCTGTCCCCCGGCTGGTCTGGGTACTTCATGGTGGGAAGCACTGGAGTTTGTTGTATGGAGTGTCTCCTTATGTTCAGAATGGGGACAGGTGCTCGCAGAGCCAGGTCTTAGGCTGTGGAGGCTCTTCTGGGCCCCAGGTGACTGACCCCTAACTAGAGGCCCTGGGTGACCCCCTGGAGAGAGGCCCCAGGCCATCTGCACCATGCAGAGGTGGCTGGACTTCCCGCCTCTGCTCAACCACTCCTCCCGCTCTGTTCACTGTGCCCCACATGGGAAGAATCAGGTTTAGCCTTTTCCTTTTCCTGCTGTTCTTTTTTGCAAATTGGGTCCTGAAGGGCAGGGACAGATCCAAGCATTTCCTTTGTGAATAGCATCGTGGGTGAGCCAAGCCAGCCACTGAGAGAACACTTGGGAGTACCCTCTAGGGGTGCCTCTGTATAAACCTTTGTAGGCATTTGGCACAAGAAAGCTGTGGGGCAAGGTCATTTCCCCAAGTTTAACTGCCTGTGGTCAAGGACAGCCCTGGGTCCTTTGGCTGCCCTAGTTGGTGCTCAGGCAGATAGAAGATCCAGCCCGGGAACCTTGGCACCAAGCTGTGCTGCTCGGACAGCCAAGCTGGTGTGCAGGTTCAGCAGGTGAGCGTTTGCAGGCCATCACCTCCTATGTCCACAAGCGCACTCTGCCTCTTGCGTGCTCTGCATCAGGGAGGTGCACTCACCATTTTCCAAAACAGACAGTACAATGTCTGAGACCCTGTTGCTGGGGGCTACTGCCCCTCAGTGGCATGTAGAGAACTCTGCTTGAAGTCCGAGCCAGCCCTGTGAATGCCCGTCTGGAATCTCCCCATGCCTGCTCCCAGATGCTGCCCTCTGCAGGGCCTGGGCCCCTAACTATCACTGTGCCTATGATCTTCAGGTAGTGACCTAGGAGACTTTACGGACTATGACCCGAATCTCTTGGATGACCCCCAGTGGCCTTGTGGCAAGCACAAGCGAGTTCTCATCTTTCCTTCATACATGGTAAGTGGCAGTGGGTGGGTGGCTGGTTTGGTCCACACCCTGGCCACGCTGGAGTTGCTCGGAGGTGGGTTGCTCACGTTGATGGCGTGGGGAGGAGAGGGCTGGAGTTTGTTCGGAGATGCTCCACCTAAGGAAACCTTCTGGCAGAGTTCCCCCAGCATGGCTATTTGTGGAAGCATCATTACCTGCTTGGTTCCCAGGGTTCTAGTCACCTGGCTGGAGAACAGACAGGTGGCCACTGTCTCAGATCAGGAACCCTCACACAGGGGGCTGTGATAAGCTTACATACTCAAGGGCAGGAGCCTCAGGCTAGGCTCGTCCCTAGGGTTCAAGTCCAACTCTCTTCAGAGCTTTGTGCTGACTGGAGGCCCCCCTTGTGCTCTGAGCCCATGTGGGCTCCAGGCTGGAGCTGACAGAATGATCTCCTGGGAAAGTGAAAGTAGGACGCCGAGGGTGTTAAATGCAAAAACCTTTCCTTGCTGTTTTAGTCGCACAGACGCTTCCTGTTTTTCCTCTGTGTGTAACACTGGACTCTGCTGTCAGCTGACCGCTGTTGTCCTTCTGCTTCAGCAGACAGCCCTGTGCACTCAGGGACGCCAGGGCCCTGGCCGGCTGCTGTGCAAGGAGGGGAGATGGGGAGGAGGGACACTCGTCCACTCTCCCCGCCCAGCCTACAGTGTGCAGGCTGAAGGCACACCGGTAGGGCAGGCCACACACTGTGGCAACTCTGTGTCCCTTCCTATGCTCTAGCAGACACCAGTGTTGGGACCAACCCACAGGTCACCCAGGGCCTGCCGTGGTAGTCATAGCTGTTAGTGGGAGAAACATGAGGCAGAGCTCAGCCACTGCCCAATGCTTTCAGTCTAGGTCCTTTGGCGGTTGAGTTCAAGGTTCAGAGGTCAGTCTTTCATGTTACCTTACAACAGAAGGAATGGCCAATGAGGCTCTTCACTTCCACATGTATCCTCCAGTATATGACACAAGAAGCAAAGCTGCAGGCACACAGTGCCCCCTTCCCACTCTGACCCGTTTGTTAAACACATGATACGGGCATTCTATAACTGACCAGGCTTCTGGTGCCAACGTTAGCAACGGAAGGATTGTCACCAATCATGCTCCGTGTGCTCCCCTGCCTTATACACCAAGTGACTGAGGTGGCCGATTGTGGCCAGGGAGGCCCTCCTGGGTTTTAGACAGGAAGTGGGGGCTGAGGCTTGACCTCCTGACCTGGTCCTCCCTGAGTTGCCCACACCACCCTTGGAAGTCAGCACCAGGATTGCAAAGCTGAGAGTAGGCAAAGCGTGGAAGCGATTGTTGGAGTGAATGGTCCTGGGAAACTGAGAGAGTAAGAAGGTGTGATTATGACTAATGCCAGGGTCTGGAGATGTGCCGTGTCGGCTGATAGCATTGACCTCTGCTGGTGTGTGCTTCCGTGTGTGTGTGTGTGTGTGTGTGTGTGTGTGTGTGTGAGAGGCGGGGGGAGGGACGAGAGGTTGTTCCTGCTTGGAAAGAGTGCTAGAAGGCTTGCCAAGTCAGCACACACATCCTGCCCTACTCATTCCGTGTCCCCAAGGGGATCGTTTCTCATTTTGCGATGCTGGCCCTGCGGTCAGTGCTTCCTGCATTTCAGAGGGTGAAATTGCTCTTAAACCACATTTCCAGGGCAGCTGTGAATGACCACAGATTGTGGTACTTTGGTAAAATGCAGGAAGCCCACCTTGTAGTGCCACCCAGAGCCTCTGCCTGCTCCTGGAAGCAGGTGCAGCTCCCAGGCTGTTCTTCACACATTTGTTTTCAGCTTGTGCTCTTCAGAGTGAAGATGCTTGTGTTTGCTTAAAGCGTGTGTGCGTTCAGTAGGGCTTGATTGTGGCACTACTGTGTGCCAGGCTTGGTGCTTCCTTGTAGGATGAAGAGCTAATTAAGCAGCCACAGTACCCCTTCCCCTGGGCCTTGGAGTGAGGGGCAAAGGTGGACAGTGATATCACTGTGGCCTAGGAAGAGTGGCAGCAGATGTTGGGGAGGGTAGAGGTGGTCCTGAAGGAATGGCATGGAAGGTGGGTGCTCAGCAGTGACAAGTGGCAGATGTGTCAGGTTTTGGTAGAAAGAACCCAGCGCATGAGAGAGGCTGACTGTGTGCAAAAATGCCCTTCCCTCTACCATGCACACATAGAGGCAGGCACAGCCCGGGGAGTGGTGATTCTGGACAAACCCTTCCTCCTTACCAACTCAGTCCCAGGTTAGAGGAACTGCAGGGTTAGTGGAGCCAAGTTGTCAAAGGGCCTCTGTAAAAGGGCCTTGACCCCTAGTACATGTGGGGCGTGCTATAGGCACAGGCCCAGCACGGCTCAGCACATTCTCTGGCCATGGGCAGCATGCCAGTCCCCAAACCCGTGAAGCCAGGCCGCATGTGTCTGCCTGCTGCTGGGGTACAGAGCTGTTTTGCAGGTCTCCGGCTAGCTCAGTGGGTCACAGGCTGGTTCTGTTTGCTGCCCTGCACTCCTCCCTCCGACCTCTGAGGCCCTCTCCTTGGGATCCTGTCTGCCTCAGGGCTCCCCTCCATCTCCCAGAGGCAGGCGACATGAGGCTGGGCCACAGGCCCCAGAGCCAGGGGTTGTTGTGCATTACTGTATGTCCCAGAAGGGAGGCAGGCTCTGAGGCAGCAGTGGGGCACCTGTCAAGTTGAGCAGCTCTACGGGCACTTAGCAGGTTTTTCTGCTGCTCAAGTTACACCATACCCCAAGTGGAGCTGACTTGCCTCCAGTGTACCTGCTACAAGTGCTCCATTCCAGGAATATTGCTGTGATCCCGATGTAGCTCATCTTGGACCCCTGGGAGGGCTCCCTTCTGTGCCAGCCCATCACCATTGGCAAGCTGCTGCTGTTCCGTACCTCCTGTAAGTGGCACCTTAGGGTGTCACTTGCTGCCTTTTGTCTTTGCCCAGTGCTTTCACATAGGTTTGCCTTTGAGATTCACCAGCAGCCATGCCTGGCAGCAGCTTAGTGACTGGGTACTTTTGGGTGCTCCTTGCTTTATCTCTGTGTTTTCCTACTGATGGGCGTCTAGGCAATGCCCAGGTGGGGATAACAGAGGGACTACTGCCATGGACATTCTTGTTGCTGTTTAGTGAGCATCTGTGTTCTTGGATAAATTTCGGGGCAGGGGGGTGGGGAGCGCCAGTGATAATATTACCCAGCCAGGATATATCTTCATCCATGTTTATTCCATGGTATAAAGAAGGTCACTCACTGCCGCTGGCTGGAAACTTCCAGAATGGCACCCTTTTGTTCCCTATTTATGTCTGAATTTTTCACCTTTGATCCCTGCTGGTCACACCCTGTGAAAGGACAAAGGTGAGATGCCAAACTCAAAACAAATCCCCAGTGCAAGCAAATTCACAAAGCAGGTCACATGTGTCCATCTTGGGACACAGATGCCAGTGGGGTTGCCTGCTTGCCTGCCTGTGTGCCTGCGGCTGTGCAAGCAGGCAGGCAGGAGGCCCCAAGTTTGAGATGGCCACCCAGCTCCCTACCCCGCACGTGCCAGTTTTTCAGCAGAGCCTGCCACCTGTCGCAGGTAGCCCTGTTTCATTTATTTTCCTTCTTTTTTTCCTCTGTGTGGATATGGGAATCAGCTAGGAGGAGAGGATGCCAGTAAAATAAATGTGGTTTGAATGGGTTCCTGGACCTGGGTCCTCTCCCAGGAAGATCTCCCTCCCTCTCTCCAGGGTGACATCAGGAAGTGACTCAACCCAATGCAATGTCCTTTATGGGATCCCAGCTTCCCAAGTCTCCAGAGACCCTCTCTGGGATTGAGCTGCATGACCAAGTGCCTGTGCCTTTCTTTGCTTAATTCTCTAAGTGCTCTGGGACGAAGGCAGCCCTGTACCTGTGCTTCTCCCAGTGCCGTGGGATGATAGTTTAGAACTGAATCTCTAGTATGCTGGGAGATGCTTCCGGGGGAGGTAGGGGACTCCCTGCAAGGAGGACCAGTTATACCCCCATAGGTAGGACATGATGCTTGCCTCCAAAGGGATAGATGAATGAATCTTGGAATAGTCTTGTATCTATTCTAGAACATGCTCTCTCTCTCACTCTCTCTTGCTCTCTCTCATACACACACACACACACACATACTCTCTCTCTCAAGGGCTCAGGCGCTCAACTGCCCACACGGTAAATTTGTTGCCATAGCTCGGACCCCTGTCTCCTCCTCTGTGGAGCGCCTCCCAGGATCCTCTGGTTCCAGGTGGCTGAAGTGCTTCTGATTCTTTTTAAGTAGTAGGGCCTGCGCTGTGGAGTAGTGAGTTAAGTTACTGCTTGTGGCACTGTCATCCCATATGGGTACCGGTTGAGTCCTGGTTTTACCTCATCCAATTCCCTGCTAATGCCCCTGAGAAAGCAACGGAAGATGGCCCAGCACTTGGACCCCTGCAGCCACTGGTAAGAAGCTCCTGGCCCAGCCCTGGCCATTGTGATCATTTAGGAAGTGAACCAGTGGAATGGATCTCTCTTATTCTCTCTCTCTGCAACTCTGCCTTTCAAATAAGTAAAATAAATGTTCAAAATGAGAGAGAGAAGCTAGTCCTGGATCACCCCCACAATTGCTAGGCCTTTCCCTGAAATGGAAGAGATGAACCTACAGGTACAGACCTACAACGTTAGGCATGACTGTTCAGATAAAATGCGTTGGAGAGCTGAGGGTTTTTTGGTAACATCTTCATTATAATTCACCTACCATGCAGTTCACCTCCCTTCCAGTGAGGCACTGAGTGGTTTTTAGTCAGGCAGCCATCACCATAATCTACTTCAGAATGTTTCCATCTCACCCAAAGGAAGGTCATCTCCCTGAGCAGGCTCCCTGACCCATCACCACCTGACCTCCCGATGACTTGGTTGTCTGACTCTCTGGATTTCTTAGCAATGAACTTGTGCCTGACATGGCTCTGGGGCTGGCTGCTGCTTCTGTGTCATCCATGTTGTAACAGGCATTAGCAGCGAGCCTGGGGCTTCACCCGACCCCCCTTTCCATGTTAGAATGTGGAAGGTCATGTTGTGTTTTTCTTTTTTAATTTTACTTTTTTAAAATTATTATCATCATTTTATGATACAGTTCCATAGGCCTTGGGATTTCCCTTACCTTCTCCCCAAATTCCCTCCCCCATCCACTGAGTTCCCCTATATTATTACTATAATATAGTTCTTCGTAAACAAACATATGTCCATCATTGTGGGCATGGACACTGGCAGAGAGTCCAGCATCCTATTGTCAAGATATAATTAACAGTTTCATTGGGAGTCCATCTTTGATCTGGAAGTAGAAATGCATACTGCATTGTATCCTCACATCTGGATATGATAGTACCATTACACAGTTACCGTACATCCCTTTAAATGAAAAGCCATAAACAAAATCAACAACAGGAAGAAAAAAAATTAAAAACACTATGAAGCTAAAGTACATGCTACTGAATGACTAATGTGTCACTGAAGAAATGAAAAAGAAAATTGAGAACCTTCTTGAAGAAAATGATGCTACTGTATGATGTATGAGTCAGTGAATAATTTAATGAGAAAGGAAGAGATGAAACAAAAAAAATAAAAATCCATGAGATAGTTCCCTCTGACCTTTGTTGGTGAGATATGTCTTCTATAGGCAACAAATAGATGGGTTGTTTTTTTTTTTTTATCCAGTCTACAAAGCTATGATGTTTGATTGATGAGTTTAAGTCATTTTACATTCAGGGTTAATATAAATGGGTGGTAATTTGGTCCTGTCATTTTAGCAATGGCTTGTTCATTGATTTAGTCTTCTGTTGTTATTTTACTGAGATGTTTTTCACATTTGCCTTTGGTTTTGGGGGGCGCTTTTCCTCTTCTCTGTCAAGAGAACATCTTTAAGTATCATTTGTAGGGCAGGTTTGGAAGAGGCATTTTTCTTAACTTTTCTTTACTATGGAAGAAATTTATTTCATTTTCAAAGACAAAGGAAAACTTCGCTGGGTACATTATCCTGGGCCAACAATTTTTTTCTTTTAGAATCTGGAATATGTCACTCCATTCTCTTCTGACATGTAGAGTTTCCTGTGAGAGGTCTCTTGTGAATTTAATTGCCATTCCTTTATATGTCAATTGATTTTTTTCATGTGCACATTTAAGGATCTTTCCCTTATGTTCGATTAAACATAGCTTGATTATCATGTGTCATGGTGAAGATCACTTTTGGTCAACCCTGTTGGGAGTTCTATGCCCCTTCTGGATGTTGTTTCCCAATTCTTTCTCTAGATTAGGGAAATTTTCCCTTATTATTTCATTAAACACATTTGTAAATCCAGCTTCTCTTTCTGCACCTTCTGTGACTCCCATAACTCTTAAATTAGACCTTTTAATAGTGTCTTTCAATTCTTGAATACTTTTTTTTGGCCGGATCCAGCTCTGCTTCCAGCTTTTTGTTTGTTCCCCCTGGTGGAAGGAAATATCTTCTAATTCTGAGATTCTTTCTGCTTGCTTCATTCTATTTTGGAGACTCTCTACTGTACTTTTAATTTGCTCCACTGTATTCTTCATTTCTGAGATATCAGCTTTCATGTGATTCATTTCCTGTGTGACATATTCCTTGAATTCCTTGAATTCCTGTATTATGTGCTTGTTGATGATAAGAAGCTTTCTAACAAGTGTTTTGAATTCTGTATCCCCCATTTTCTCAGCGTCATCCTCAGTGAACTCTGAGGTTAGCAAAAGGTTTTGCTCTTTTACAGGGGAGTCTTCAGTAATATTCATTATGCCTCTGTCTCTTCTTTTGCTCTTGGTCAATGTACTTCTGGTTATCAAATTCCTCTCCTTGGGGCAGGTTTCTAAACTGTGTCACCCTCAGGTCTACAGTTGATTTTACTTATTGTGGTTGGTATATGGCTCTTTGCAGTCACTTGTGCCACTCTCCAGCGAGTTCCAAGTCTGGGTTCTTGTGATAGACTTCCGCCATGGTCTCTGTAGCCTCAGCTTCTAGATTACCACTGTCCACCTCCTGTGATATCATGCTGAGGCTGAGCTGTTGTCTGTACAACCTTTCTCCCACTTTCAGATAGAGTAGGTTCCAGGATTAGGGAGACACCAGGAGTCCTATATAGCTAGGTTGTTGGTGGTGCTGATCTTGCTGGAACCTGCTGTCCATTAGGTCTGGGAGCCACATGGACCTATTTTGACCTGTAGGATGCCAAAGTTGGTATTATTTTTCCTGTGGGACCAGTGCAATGCACTGAGCTCAGTGAGTTCACTCCCAGATCAGTGCATGTGCAGTCCTGAGCATAGCCTTTGCCTCCCTACACAAAATAGCGCACAATTCAGCTCTAGGGGGTGGATTGGACTATAAAATCCACCTTGTTCCCGCACCACCCATCTGGGATCTGCCACTCTGTCTCAACTCCTTGTCAAATCAAACAGACCAGCAGATAGGCAGTTCTTTGTCTGGGTTCACCTCCTGAGCTCCCGGTGAACTCCCCTTCCTACCTTGTTGCTGGTGGAGCTCCAGCTGCTGATGCAGTTCAGATTGCTGCTCACTGAATCGTCTGTGCTTGGTCACTGCAATACCACACCATTGTGTCTGCTGCTTTCCTGTGTCTGTCAGTCTCCAGGTGTCTCTCTGCTGTCATTCTGTCCTCTCCTATTTCCTGGAATATGCCCTCTCTGCTTCCCCTGGTTAATGATTCTCTGTTTAAATGTGTCCTTACCCTATTCCACCAGCTTGAGTCTCATGCCATGGTGTTTAAATATAACATCTCCTGCACTGTTTTCAGTTCGTGCCCAGTGACTGCTGTTAGGAGAAGCATGCATTTAGAAGTGTCCCCGTGGGCCTGGCACAATTGCCCAATTGGCTAGTCCTGCCAGCTCAAGCACTGGGATCGCATGTGAGTTTTAATGCATGTCCCACCTGCTCCACTTCCCATTCAACTTCCTACTTTTGGCCTGGGAGAGCTGTAGAAGACAGCTCAAACTCTTGGGACCCTGTGCCCATGTGGGAGACCCGGAGGAGGCTCCTGGCTTCAGATCAGCTCAGCTCTGATCATTGTCACCATTTTGGGAGTGAACCAGTGGATGGAAAATCCTCTGCCTCTTCTCTCTATAGATCTGCCTTTTCCATAAAAAAAAAAGTTTTTTAAAAAGATTTATTTATTATTTTTATTGGAAAGTCAGATATACAGAGAGGAGAAGAGACAGAAAGATCTTCCTTCCGATGATTCACTCCCCAAGTGAGTGCAACGGCCGATGCTATGCCAGTCCGAAGCCAGGATCCAGGAACTTCTTCCAGGTCTCCCACACGGGTGCAGAGTCCCAAGGCTTTGGGCTGTCTTCGACTGCTTTCCCAGGCCAGGAGCAGGGAGCTGGATGGGAAGAGGAGCTGCCAGGATTAGAACCAGCACCCATATGGGATTCCAGCGCATTCAAGGCGAGGACTTTAGCCGCTAGGCCACACCGCTGGGCCCTAAAAAACAAATGTTGACATCAACACTATCTGGCTATGTGTGAGCTCTGGGCCAGTTCACCCAGCATCCTAAAGTTGGTGGTGACACAACTGCAACTGTGTTGTTACAGTACTCAGGAGATACTCCCACAGGTGCCTCAGTCAAGCCACTTGGGGGAGCATGAACCTATAGCTACAACCATGAAGCAACTTTGGTTGCTCTGCATTTGCAAACCATTGTGTTTCAGAGAATGAAACTGAAGCGAAAGTCATTCCCCTCAAGGGAGGGAGGGAGGGAGACTGAGTCCAGGATTGAGCCTTTGGAATCTGGTGGCTAGAGATGGCCGCACATGTGGCTCCCAGCCACATGGGTCCCTGCTCCTTCCCTCAGTGTCCTGTGACTTCCTGACCTCTTCAGAAAAAGAAATCAATGCATGCTGCAGCTGCACTGCCCATCTGTTGCTAGTTAGCCGGATTGAGTGGTGAGCCAAGAGCTACATAATTACCTGAACAGGCAGGAACAGCTGCTTCCCCGTGCCCAGCTGAGCTTTCCCCGTGCCCAGCTGAGCTGGCCACGCCAATGGACAGCACTTGCATTGCCATGGCTGCCAGTGCTGGCAGGAGCTGCCCAGAGCCATTTCCATGCAACTATCCACCTGGGGTCTCCGCCTGGCTTCTGGGAGGGAAAAAGCCCAAGCTGGCCCCTGGCTCTACCTTCCCTGGGGAAGGTGTGCTGAATGAAGCAGGGGAGGGCCCCCTGGCCCAGAATAGAACAGGCAGTGTCCACCACCAGGCCACAGGTGCTCCGAGCTGCTGGGGAGCAGTCCTGGGCCAGGAGAGAAGAGAGCAGGCAGGCGAAGGAGGCAGGGGCACAGGGTCCCACAATAGGAACATTTTTACTGTCAGTTCTCTTCGGCTCAGAGCAGGGAGCTGTGAGGTCCAAGCCCTGCTGTGTTTTGAGAATGCTTTTGAGGTGTATGTACCACCTGCTGTCCTCCTAACCCCCACCCTGGGATACCTTCAGGACACTTCAGCTGGTGCTGTGGTGTTGTGGGCTGCACTGGTACCCGGTTACCGTAGAGGTCCTGCTTCTCTGGGTCAGAGCCGTATATACATAGAAAGCAAGACTGCCAGGTATCTAGTCTCCTCCATCCACGATTAGGTGGCCAACCTGTGGTCATCTTTTCCTCCAAATCTCAGAAAGGGTTCTTGAGCCCCTACCCCTGCCCCCGCCCCACCCCAGGCACTCCCAGCTCTGCTTCTTGCCTGCGCTGGGCAGGCTGCTCCCTGACCCACAGTCTGTGTCCTCCCTATGGGTCTACCCCTGTGCAGCTGGACAGAGCGCCCTGGAGTAACCTCTTGCCCCAGCTGCTGCATCAGTGTCAAGGGACTGAGGGCGTCACCCATCCTAGAGCCCAGCCTGGCTGCTGGCTGCAGCTGCAGGCCCTAATGGGGAATTCCACAGCCTGGGACTTGGAGGCCTTGAACACAAAGATGGCTCTGACCTTCCCGCACCAGCAGGGAGCCAAGCCTGTTTCATGAGTTCTGTGATTTATATTAATGGCTGCTCATGAAACCTAGGCCTAGCAATTCTGTAACTCACTCCATTAGACAAGTAGGTGAACTGGAACAAGCATGATGCTACATTGAATTCATTCTTTCCTAAGCCAGAAAGAGTGCATGCTCAGGTCCTGTGGTGCTCCTGCACCTGCAGCCCAGTCTCCCGGTACTGCTGCCTTGTCTACTCATGGCGTATCCTATACAGCATGCTGACCTTAGTGTGGCTGGAGGCCCAGCCCCCAAGGAGCCTCACAAGATGTCCCCGAGACAGACAGGACTGTGTCAGAATCATGCACCTGCCCTTCCCCAGGGTGACAGGGAGTGGGGCTGGTGTACCCTCTGGCACCTGCTGGAAGGGTGGCCCTGAGTTCTTGAAGGTCTGGCCTGCATTTGGGCAGCATATGCACAAGAGGCGTAGCTGGCCCCGGGGAAGTCTGGAAGCCAGTTGTCACTCTGGGCGTTGCCCACTCAGCTGCCCCAATTGTGTGTTCCAGGCAGCTGAGTGTAAGATGCGGACCAGCTCGCAGCAGCTGGAGGTGGCAACTGAGGCAGTAGGTATTTTTGCAGTTTGTGTGGGGCTGCCCAAGAACTGTGTAGCTGAGCCAGGATTTAATTTTTTAAAGATGTATTTATTTTTATTTGAAAGACAGATTTTGTAGAGAGAGAGAGAAGGTCTTCTATCTGCTGGTTGACTCCCCAGGTGTCTGCAACAGCCAGAGCTGAGCTGATCAGGAGCCAGGAGCTTCTCCTGGTTCTCCCACATGGGTGCAGGGGCCCAATGGCTGTCCTCTATTGCTTTCCCAGGCCACAGGTAGGGAGCTGGGCGGGAAGTGGAGCAGCTAGGACTAGACCAATGCCCAGGTGAGACATTGACACCACAAGCAGAGGATTAGCTCCATAGACATCTACACCAGCTCCTCTAGCCAGGGTTTAAACCCAAGGATCTCTGGCTGCTAGCTGCTGAACCACAGCTCAGAGCAGCAGAAACACAGCAAGGCAGGAGAGCGAGTGAGCTGCTGCTGCTGCAAACAGAGGAGGCAGGGGAAAGAGAACCCCTCATCTGTCAGTCCAGGGTGAAGGCCTGCTGTGAGGGGGGCCAAGGGCCTCACAGTGGGAGCACTGTGCGTCCAAGCTGGGGGACAGAAACCAGCGGTGTCAGGAGCAGAACAGTATCTCTGAAACACAATCGAGTCCTAAGTCCTCCCAGGGCTACGGGTGCAGCCAAGCCATCAGCACTGGTAGGAGGGAGGAAACGGACATTCTCATGCATGGCTACTGAGTTTATGTTTGACAAGACCGAGAGTTAGAAAGGTGGCTGCTGGTGATGACCGCACAGCAGTGCCGTGGGACTGGACATAGTCAGACAGTGAAGTTGATGGTGGGTATGTTTTATCGGTTTTGAAAGTTTGTTTAAAACCATAGTTTGTTCAAAACCACTTATTGAACACTTGCTGTGTACCAAGCTGCAGACAGACCACTTGTCATGTTCTCTGTATGGCTGGGTAACACTGGCACTATGACTGCTTTCGTTTTTCAGAGATGAACTGCCAGATTGGAGACAATGAGATGGGTCTACCAGAGCCAGGGAACCTCCCAGGGGTGCTGGATAGCTTGGGCTCAGGCCTGAGCAAGGTCCTAGCCCTGTGGCTGTACACACTGCCCTGCATGGACAGCAAGCTGACACAGCTAGTGCAAGACAGACCCCCGGCCTCTGACTGCTGATGTCCACTTTGCCTGAATGTCCCCTCGTCTTCTTGACAGTGGCAGTTGATTTCCATTGACCTCCTGGAGGCCACTGTCTCCTTGAGGCTCCTGGGCTCATCCGGGGCTCTAATCTGCGTTTTTCCACTATCAGATGGTTTCATACACTGCCCACTCCGGCATGTCATCATGACCTGTGACCTATGTAAGTGTACCCTCTATTGCCCGATCTGTTGCAGACCACAGTAATAGACTACGTGAAGCCCTCAGATCTCAAGAAGGACATGAACGAGACCTTCAAGGAGAAGTTTCCTCACATTAAGCTGACACTCAGCAAGATAAGGAGGTATGGAAAGCCACTACATTCTGTCACTTTGCCCCACCAGTCCCATCCCTACATGCCCTCAGCTCCTGCTTTATACCATTGCTGAACCATGGTCATGTCCAACAGAAAGTGACCACCCACATAGGAGACCCAGATAGAGTTCCAGCCTCCTGGCTTTGGCTTTGGGCTGGCCCTAATTGTTAGGGGCTTTTGGAGAATGAACCAGCAGAAGGAAGACCTCTCCTTCCTCCCTTTCAAATAAAATTTTAAAAATAGATGGTTTTTTTTTTTTAATCAGGGGGGGTTGTTCTTGTTTTGTTTTGAAGCAAAAGAGAACTTTACCAGTAGTTGTCTTCCCAGAGGTGAGAGCCAAGCCCTATCTTCAAGCAGCTGCAATCACCCAAGTAGTCCGGCTCAATGGCCCTTGCAGCCAGTTGGATCCACTGTGTGGAAGCCCACATGTGGCGGCCAAACACTGGGACAGCTGGCCCCACCGAGCCAGAAGGGAGCCACCTTGTGTTGTTGTATCTGTAAGCGGCGATTGTGTGTGTATGTCTCAATGGATGCCACCCCACCACCATGTTGGCAGATGTGCCAGAATTTCTGCCACTATGTTTCCTTGCACTGATTTGATTCACACTCTAATAAGCCAAAGAATCAACAATGTTTGAGGAAAAGTGGAGCATTCAGTTTGCCCATTTGCTGGGCAGCTTTCCTCAGGACATTACCTGCTGTGCACGTCGCCTAGCTCCTTTCCTCCCTTAGATAAGGAACTTAAGTGATCATGGGAAGAGGACTTGGTTTGTTTTCTGGAGTAACCATGTCTCTCTCTATTTTGGACAGCTCTACTCCCAGTTTCAGGGTTATGGCCCCTTTATGGCTTATTGTTATTAGGGAAGAAGAAAGAGAGTAAGCCAGCGAGTGGTCCCTTCTGCTGATTCACTACCTAAATGCCCTCAGTGGCCAGGGCTGGGCAAGGCTTGAAGCCAGAAGCCTAGGACTCAATCCAAGTCTCCCAAGTACTCAAGGCATCACCTCTACTTCCAAAGAGCCACTGGCATTGTCTGGGGTCCCTGTGCGGCCTATGTCCTGTTCACTGGGGCCTTGGTGGTCACCCTGCAGCCTGGCTGCTGCCTGCCTACTGTCTTCCCAAAGGTGCTGATGGTGGAAGCGCAGGCTGGGGTGATGAGGCTCTGTAGCCCCTGCTCTGAAGTCTGCTCCCCACACATGATATTGACACACATGTGCCAGGGGAGTCTGTCGTCATAGCCCACATCGCCTCCCCCAGGGAGGAGGAAGAGAGAGATGGCCACTTTTAAGGAAGGGCTTCTTTTCCTTTGAGTCTGCTGAAAATGATGCCCTCCTCCCTGTCTTCCCCAGCCTGAAGCGAGAGATGCGCAAGCTAGCCCAGGAGGACTGTGGCTTCGAGGAGCCCACGGTGGCCATGGCCTTTGTCTACTTTGAGAAGCTTGCCCTGCGTGGCAAGCTGAACAAACAGAACCGGAAGCTGTGTGCCGGAGCCTGTGTGCTGCTGGCAGCCAAGATTGGAAGTGACCTCAAGAAGCATGAAGTCAAGCATTTGATCGATGTAAGTGGCCTACATTCCGACGGCCATCGGAGCTGGTCTACTCCCCACCCCACCCCGCTGTCAGGGTCCTGCTCTCTGCAGGACCTGGTTGGTCAGCCCACCCAGGAGGTGTCTGGGATCATGCATCCTGCAACAGGTGTCTCGGGCTGTCCTTGAACCGACGGGGCTGACCCACTATGAAAAGACCAGAAGGCCCCAGTTTGGACCGTAAAAGTCCATTTTCAGATGCCATGGAGGTGACATCATTCTCCCCCCATGGAAGCCGCCATGAGGCAAGGAGCTTGTGGGCCATGTAGCCTGTGAGCATCCTGCTGCCATGTTGCCGCCTCCTTGGAGAAACATGTGGGCTTACTGGATGACACACTCCTTTCATTGAAGGCAGAGCCTCAACAGAAAGCAAGGGAATTCTGATCTCCTTGGGCAGAAATAGGAATAGCCAATTTAAAAGATGATGCAAACAATATATCAAAAAATTGATCCTCATCCGGAGACAACTGCTATTGAAAAGGTAGTTGGTTGACTCAGAAAACCTGAGAGGAGTTCCCTAGTTCAAACAGAACCCTTTGGCCTGGGCAGCACAGTCAGTAGAAATCCCCCTTGTCACTGCTGAAGGCTGGGAAGCCCAAGGTTGATGTACTGGGCTGACAGCAGGCCCTCCTCCTGCTGGCAGATTCCTTCATCATGAGAGAGGCAAGCATCAGTTCCATCTGATGGCTGCACCTTCCTGACCTCAGCTCTCAAAGCCTTACCCCGTGATACCAAATGTATACATGAGAATGTCCTGGGCACCTATTCAGTCCATAAGCAGCAGAGTGTGGGGCCGTGTAGACACACAGCAGGTTTGATCGGGACTGTGGGTAGAAGCCTCCAGGTTGATCACCTTGAGAGGAATGGATGACACAGGTTGGGGAGTAGCTGCTCTAATTCTTTTCAGTAGACTCTAGGGCCTGGGGGTCATCCCTCATCATCTGGTGCTTAGCCCTGTGTTGATTAGGGGCAAGTGGAGACATGGCCTGAAGTATAAGTCCAGAAGAAGAAGGTGTCTCGGGGTGTGATACCTGCATTGGTTGCTTTGCATTTGGGAGGGTGACATTTACTGCGGAGGAATCAGCCAACCCTGGCATGGGCCTTCCTGATCAGCAAGGCCCCATGGTGTGAAAGCCTCAAGAAAGCAAGCACACAAGTCACACGATGGCTCATGTGTTCTCACTTGTCAGCCTTCTTCCCATTGTAGAGAAGAGTGGAGCATCCTTACATTTTAGTTTGCAGTGGGGATCCTGGAGCCAGTCTCCCATGGATCTCAAAGAGCAGCTGTGTTAATAAAGCTTGCAAGTGACGTTCTGCTCATGTACAACACAGCAAAAGTGGATGGCATTAGTGCAGAGCGTGATAAAAATGAGGGTTTGACGGGCCAGTCTGCAGCAGTTGTAAGCCTGATGGAAGATCCCTTCCCCGTTATCATTTTAGCACAGTCAATACCTGCTATGTGAGTGAAATCTTGTTAATTCAGCCAAAAACTCCACTTTAAGCCAAAGCAGAGGCCTTCTCTGCCACTCTCCACCTATTCTCCTCCACTGCTAACCACACATGCTGGCAGGGACAGGTGGAAGGCCACTGGACCCTCAGCCCCTGTGGGACCCTCAGCCCCTGTGAGACCCACTGGAAGCAGAGTGACCCGTCCAGAACCCAGGTCCTGCACCTAAGATAAAAGTACTAGACTGCGCATGACCTGCTCTCCCTGCTTTGAGCTACTGCGTGGCTGTTAGGCTGCAGGTGACTGACTCTGCTTTGTAGCTTCACCTCAACCTGCAGAGTTTGGCTGGGATGCTGCAGCTGAAGTTCCAGTGAGGTTGGCATCTCCGTAACTGCTAGTTCCTGCCCAGGTGGCCTTGGACCAAGTGACCATTTGGAGCCCAGGTCTTTCTCCATAAAATGATAAAATGGAGACTGTTTGACATCAACTTGGGGAGCTAGCCAAAAGGATTAAATGTAGCCGTGTGAGGTGTGTGTGTGGCTCTGGGCGGACGACAGGCCCTCAGGACAGGTGGCTGAAAGCACCAACCAACATCATGCCCCATTGTGGGTGCCATGGCTAAAATAGGATTGTGCCCTTCTGGAACTGACTTGATGGCCACTGTGGCAATGCTGGGAGGCGGAGTCTTTTGAGAGCTGGCTGTCCTGGCACCTGGGTTGTCCAGTGAGGCTCCCTGGTGTTTTGTCTCCCTCTGCCACACCCCCATATTCTCTCTGGCCCCCACCAGAAGCTGCTGCCTGATTGTGGGTTTCCTGGCCCCCTCCCAGTCCTTAGAGCCTCAGGTCAGTACCCAGTCAGCGCCTCAAGCTTTGCTGGTCTATTCCAGCACCAGCGAGCTAAAAAAAATAAGTGAACTCTTCAGTTGCAGGGGGAGCCTAAGATGTCAATGGCCAGGCTGAGGTGGCTTCTGGTTTTCTTTCATTTGGTGCAGAAACTGGAAGAGAGGTTCCGGCTGAATAGGCGGGAGCTGATCGCCTTTGAGTTCCCGGTGTTGGTGGCCTTGGAATTTGCACTTCATTTGCCAGAGCACGAAGTCATGCCGCACTACAGACGCCTGATCCAGAACTCCTAGCACAGGGCCCCGGGGAGGGCCAGGGATCACCACCTCTGAGCTCAACCGGGCAGCCCTCAAGTCCTGGAAATACAAAAAATAGGACTCACTGCTTCCTCGCCGCCACCCATGCCGGAAGCCTTCCAGGGAGAAGGGAGCCGCACCCTGATTACTACCCAGGATGCATGAGGCGACCAGTGCTGGGGACAGCAGAGGCTCAGCCGGATGTTTCCCAGAGACACGCACTCTGAGAGTGCGGTCTCTCCAGACTGTTCTACATGGAGCATGAGGGAGAACTTGGAGGACTTGGGGTGGGGGTGGGGAAACTTTGAGAAGAGATTCCTCCCGAGTGGCAAGACTGTGCCAGCCTGTTTTTGTATCAGCCGTCAGAAGCACACTTCCCATGGGGGCATGTGAGGGTCCGAAAGAAAGAGATGTCGCCACAGCTGCCCAAATGCTCAGAGCCAGCGTGAGCCAGGTTTTGCTCGTGCAGTCACTTCTAGACACTTCTGGAGGTTGATTACTCAGTACCAGATCCTCAATGCCGCCAGCCCTCGTTCACTGCTCTGGTGGGACCAAGACACGTGCTGGGCCTGGGCCATGGCCCCTGTGCCTTTTTGCTGGGGGTCACCATGCATACCTGCGTGACCCGTGCCCCTTCGGCTGTGCTCCACAGGCTGGGTTTCTGTGCTCTATGTTAGAGTGCGTAAGAAGCACATTGATCGTGCTGCCTATATAAACAGAGAAAAGTGTTTGATAAAAGTCAGACGCAGGGCTGGGGCGCCAAGGCTCATGCCAGTCGGGACGAACATCTGCAACAGAGGTGGGGTTGACACAGAACACAGCAGCCCTGCTTGTTCCCACGACCCCCACCCGTGACCCCAGCCCTGTCCCGCCTAGGGCACTGGAACTGACACTGGTGGGAGAACCTGAACTGGGGCACATCATCATGTCATCATCTCGCTGCCACAAGATGCAGGTGCCAGCTGGGTGGTCTTGCTAAAGAAAGCCCATGGCCATGTTAAAAAAAAAAAAAGAGAGAAAGAATTAAAACCTTTCTGTTTTCTATGTGCACGTGCATGTGTGGGTGTACAGTCCATCACCTTGGCCTTCCCTTGCTAACTGTTCTGCCTCCATCAGTCCCAGGTGCCACATGCAGTTTCTAAGGGAGCCCCAGATTCCAAGCTGTTCATCAGCCCCCTGGCAGAGGGTGGATGGAGGACCAAGCACAGATGGCTTCCTTTAGCAGAGCTTAATATAGTCTGCAGACCTTGGTGGCAACAAGATTAGTACAATGTCTATGGCTGATCAAAAGCTAGGTCAGCCAATATTTAAGAGGCATCTACTGTTTCTAAATCAAATGTCTTAAAGATTGATTTATGTGTTTGAAGGAATGAGTCAATGGGAGAGATACAGTGAGCTGTCTTCTGCTGCTAGTTCACTTCCCAAATAGTCATGGCCGGGGGAGGGACCGGGCCGGGCTGGAGCCAGGAGCTAGAAATTCCACACTGATCTTGGAAGGCAGTGGCCCAAGTACTTTGGCCATTGTCTGTTGCTTTCCCAGGCACCATAGCAGGAAGCTGGATTGGAGACAGCAGTGAGAACTGGAACCCTGGAACCGGTGCTCTGCTCTGGGTGCCAGCATTGCAGGCGGCACTGCCAGGTCCATAAGCCAGAATGCTTAAGCCTCCATCTCCTGAACTACAGCCGCCCTTCACCTTTCTCTCATGGTGTCTGCCCTTTCAAACTGACGCTCTGCCCACTCAGCTCCCTGGGTGCCTGCAGGTGACACACCTTACTGGAGAGCAGCCATTTGGTACTAAAATGGCCCAGTGAGCTGCCACACTCAGGAGGGTATCCGATGGACGACATAGGCCACCAGCCTCGAGGTAGTAGGGAAGAAGCCTGAATCCTCCCTGTGCCTTCAAAATCAGGCTGCTAATCTTAAACTAGGGGTGATGGGTGCTTTAGTGTTTGAGATGGGTTCAGGAAGCTGGCTGACTAGTTGCTTTAAAAAAAAAAAGATTTACTTATTTTCCTTGGAAATTTAGATTTATATAGACAAGGAGAAACAGAAAGATCTTCCATCTGCTGGTTCACTCCTCAAGTGGCCACAACAACCATAACTGAGCCGATCTGAAACCAGAAGCTTCTTCCGGGTCTCCCACATGGGTGCAGAGTTCCAAGGCTTTGAGCCATCCTTGACTGCTTTCCCAGGCCACAAGCAGGGAGCTGGAAGGGAAGTGGAGCAGCCAGGATATGAACTGGTACCCGTATGGGATCCCAGTGCTTGCAAGGCAAGGTCTTTAGCCACTAGGCTAGCGCTCCAGGCCCTAACTAGTTGCTTTTCAAAGACTCACGTTGACTACAAATTTTATTGTAGCTTTGTGTATGTGTTATTGAGTGAGTAGACTTGCTTAGTGGTGGCTAGGAACCAGGCATGTGGGCAGGAGGCTGCATTTTGTGTGTCCATCACAGGAGCTATTTCTGGAGGCCAAGGGAGATGAAACGAAAGTGAAGGGTGGAGGGTGAGGAGTGCGGGTCACTCCCAGTGCCGCCCGGGTGACACAGTACATTCCAAACACTTGCCCAGCCTTGAGTTTTGGCAAGGCGTCAAGGAGGAAGCCCAAGCCTGTGTGGCCAAAAGGCAACTTGGCAGTCCAGTTCCAGAAGATTCTGAGGCTTTGCTCTCTGACCTCCAGTCCTGCCCTCTATTAATACTCCCCCACAGCCTCCCCACCTCTTCTCAGGCATGACTGTTACCCAGTTGCTATTCCTCAGGCCCTCACAAGGTGGTTCTGCATGGCCCGGGCGAGAGAAGGGGGTGCCTCCTCTGTCAGCCCTGATTGAGGGTGCAAGGTGGGAGGGAGGAGTTGGGGGAAGTGAAGGAACAGACAGAGCTAAGCCAACAGGAAGCTTGGTGCCGCCTGCAGAGCAGCGAGAGGAAGCGGGTGTCTGGGAGCAGTGCCCAGCTCAGGCCCTGCCCGTTCTGTACCTGCTGCCCTGGGGCAGAGCCCTGGCCAGCCCAGCCACACCTCTCCCGCCAGCCCTGGAGCCACAAATCTATGTGAGAACAGGAAATCCAGACAAAAAGCAAATATGCTTCATCCTGAGCTTGTCTGCTCCCCACGGATAACTGGCTTGCCTCCGGCCACTAGTGACCAGGGAGGCCGAGGTTCCTTCCTGTCCCCTTCGTGCCCCACCCCACCAGCACATCACACTGTTGAGTGCACTTGCTTCTGGCTTGCTTATCTCTCTCTCTGGCACTTCCGGGCCAAGGCCAACCAGCAAGCCCTCTGCCCTCTGCCAGCCCTGACTGCCTCAGATAACTCCAGACTCCTTTGCAGGCTGTGGGTGGTGAGGGAAGGGAGGAGAGGCTGGAGGCTGAGGTCCCTGGGAGCCAAGGAAGGCCAGCTCCCCAGGCAAGCTCACTGCGAAGGAACCATGATGGACATGGCCCGTTCACAGCAAGTTTAGGTAGGAGTCCCACGCCCAGAGGACAAGCCCAGAGTTGTGTTTTATCCACGAAGCAAATGGAAAGAGGCCTCTGGTAATACAACCACAGCCTGGAAGGAGAGAGGGACAAGCAAACAAGAAAAACGAGGGGGAAGAAGTATTTACTCGCCACTTCCATGTACACACAGAGAGGCAATTCAGGAGGAAAGCTACCCAAGTGAGTCCCTCCCCGTAAATCCCCAGGCTGAATCCTAAAGAGGGATTCTACAGGGAACTGCAGGCCTAGGCTGGAGCTCCTCCCTGCTCCTCAGTGTGGGACGGAGGGTCGGAATGGCCCATTAGAGGGAGCAGTCTGCATCCACACCCAGCGAGCCATCTGTTCAGATTAGAGAAGCCTAGGACAGAAAGTCAGCCTTGAAACGGTACCGCCTGTCAGGATTCCAGCTGGATCAACTAGGGAAAGACACAGAGAAAACCCACATAGCTTTCATGTCAGAAAAACAATCAGAACAGTGCCAGGGGGCAGCACGGTCAGCGAAGCTGCCACTTATGATACTTGCATTCCGTTACGGCACTGGTTCAAGTCCCAGCTGCTCCACTTCTAGCCCACTTCTCTGCAGATACCTCTGGGAAAGTGGTGGAGGGTGGTCCAAGTGCTTGAGCCCCTGCCACCCACACAGGAGACCCGGATGGAGTTCCAGACTCTTGAATCCAAACTTGCCTATCCCTAGCCATTGTTATGAACTGAACCAGCATACAGAAGACCAATCTCTGTCCCTTCCTCTATCTATCAGTCTTTCAACTAAGTAATTGAGTACTAAAAAAAAAAGGTGTGAGCTCTATCTGTGAGTTGAGGTCTCGGTATGTATTTGCCCGGCTGCTCCTACCTAATGTTTTCTGGCTGCACAGATTAATAAGTAGGTGCCAGGCCCCAAGCATAGAACTCGCCTCTAGTGAGTAAGATCAACCAGTGCTCTTACAAGCTAGTCCCCAGATGCCATCTGTGCCCCCAATGCTCTGAGGCCTGGGGTCACAGTCACAATGGTGGAGTCAGAGCCACTGGGAGTGCCAGGGCATGGCTGCCCTCTGCTCAGCCTTGATCTTGGGGCCATCACAGATGAGCAGTTTGCCTGCACTGGCATTTCTGGATGCATCTGACACTGAGTTCTGTGGGCTTCCAAGTGTTGGAGGGAGTCCCGTGGGATGGGGAAAGGTGCTGTTTCCATGTGCCCTACAAATGTTTCATAGAGAAAGCCCCAACCATGCAGAAACTCTGAAAGGATGCTCCAGGGACTCCCTGCTGGCCTGGATAAGGCATCAGGGTCGGGAACTGGTGTTCATGAGCCAGCCTGGCATCGGATGCCAAGTCAGGTCAAGACAGAGCAATCGTTTAGTGTCATGAAAGAAGTCCAGGAAACAAACCAACAAACTAGGTGCTTGCAAGGACTTTGATGAGGGCTCCCCAGTGGGTTGGGGGAAGCCAGAGGAGTGAGCTTGACTATGGAGATAAACCCCTGTGTGTGATGTTCAACAAGGGGTTATTGCTGGGAAAACATGGAGTTCACTGAGCAGGTGCCATGCCCCACCCTGTGCTGGATCATGGAAGTACAGGCTGCCACTTAACCTTCAAGCTCTAATGTTAGGCTTCTATCCCCTGCTTCATAAATGTGGAAACTGAGGTGCTGAAAGCTTGCTAATGTTCTCAACATACACAGTTAGCAAGTGACCAAGATTCAAAACCAGTTCTGTGTGATTGAACAAGCTTGGGTCAAAATCGAGGCATTGAAAAGATGGGTCGGGTGTCTTTCTCCACCTGCTTCCCAGAGGACACCCACCCCCATGGCAGTGGCTGGGAACTGGCACCATCACCAGCATGGCAGCATGCTCTCCCAGGTGAGCGACCCCTGGATCTGACACTTCTAAGCATGCTGGCAGGACGTGGCCTTTTGGAAATTAGTAGAAGAGGGCAGTGAGGTGTAATACAGCCAGTGGTCATGTCTATCAGCTTTTTACCCATGAGTACCTTGCATGACACTAATTCTCCTTACCCTACCACTCTGCATGTTCCTTGGCCGCTGTCCCTCCTATGGGTGTGACTAAGAAATGCACATTAGTGTTGATGAAAGAGTAAACTTAGGATACCTGGGGCAGACAGGGAGCTGGTAAGGAAGGCCGCACCTTCTGGTGCAAACCGAACAATGGCTCGGGGATGAGGATCTGAGACCCAGCCTCCCAAGAACCACAAAGAGACTCCAGTTCCCTTCCACCTGCAGAGCATGGATCCCCAGCGGTCATGGAGGGGCACTATTGCAGCAACTGACTCCCATTCTATTCAACCCAGAGTTTAGAATTAACATCCCCTGCCTGTCTGCTCCCACTGGCATATCCCCAGGCCCCTGCCATAGTGCCTGGCATACAGAATTCACCACATCAATGTGGGCCTAGTCGAATGAACCATCATGCAGCAGTGACTCTATGGAGCTCATGGCTGCACCTGGGAGTGGATTTTCTACTCAGATCTTACGGTCTCCTTCTGCAGTCCCGCCTTGCTCTTTTCCTGTTGGTTACAGGTTCTGGAAGGAGAAGCACTGCCCAGAAATCAGAGCACTGGAGGGGAGCAGTCCCAGGCATGTGCTCCTGGTGCAGGCCCACATCCCACCAAGTGACCCTGCTGCCCTGTGGACTTACCACCTTCCCTTTCTTAAGCAGTCTGCCCACTGAGCTCCCTTCAATCATCACCATCTTTTGGGCCATCAAATGTCTGCCATGAGCCTGCCCAGCACACCCCATCAGGAGAGTAGGGAACAGTGTCTCTACAACCATGGATCATCCAGGGCTGTCTGTACTTTGAAGTATTCCTGCAGTCAAGCTGCAGGAAGCACCCCCTCCCCCAAGCAACATAAACTCAGGGTGGGGGAAGGTCAAGAAGTTCACAAGCCTCTCCTCTCCACCCCTCTGAAAAAAGGCAGCTTGGCTACCAGGAACCTGACCCTGAAGCAGCCCATTATGGCACTAGTGGCCCACACTCCCACCCCCCTGGCTGCAGGTAACCCTGGAGCAGGAGCAGATCCTAAGAGATGAGCAGGGGGAAAGCCCAGATTCCAATGCCCAAGCCAGATACAGCTGCTTTCCCCATGCAAAAATCTTCAATTTTATTTGCAAAACACAAACAAGACACAGGTGGAACCCTAATGTGTTTCCTACTCTACCCCCACCAACTAGTTTGTGCCTGTCGGAGAGCAGTAGTTTTTAAGGGAAGCCCAGGGCCAGTTTTTCTGGGAAGAGCATGCAGCAGGCCCCAGGCCTGCAACAGAATGGACAGTTTGTCGGTGGCAGCTCCCAGGGAGCCCAAGGCTGTGACCCCAAGAAAGGCAGGTGCAGAAGGGACAGTAAACAGTTCCAGAGCCCAGGAGACTGGGAGGCCCCACACAAGACCTGCCTGCTGGGGTCCCAAGGGCTCCCAGCAGAGGAGTCCTGGGAGGTTGAATGAGATGGTGCATCCAGTAGGTGCTTAGCAACTAGGAACTACTATTACAGCAAGTTGAGTATCCTTTATTCACAATACATGGGACCACAGCTGTTTTGAAGTTAAGGGTTTTTTTTTGTTTTGTTTTTTCTTTTCAGATTTCAGAACACTGTCATGTGTCTAATGTCTACTAAGAATAAAGGGCTGAGGGTCCAGCACAGTAGCCTAGCAGCTAAAGTCCTCACCCTGCATGTGCTGGGATCCCATATGGGTGCCAGTTCTAATTCCAGCAGCCCCGCTTCCCATCCAGCTCCCTGCCTGTGGCCTGGAAAGCAGCAGAGGATGGCCCAAGCCTTGAGTCCCTAAACCCTCGTGGGAGACCTGGATGAAGCTCCTGGCTCCTGGTTCCAGCCTGCCCCAGGTCTGCCTCTTGTAGCCTTCTGGGGAATTAATCAGACAATAGAAGATTCTCTCTCTGCCTCTGCCTCACTGCAACTCTGCCATTCCAAACAAAGAAATAAGAAACAGCACCTCCCAGGGACTGGGAAGGAAGGAATAAACATATATTGTTCAGAGGGTGTGGGGTTTCTTTTTGTTGTGCTGAGAAGGTTCTGGAACAGATGGTGATAATGGCTGCACACACTGTGGATGTCCTTAATGTCACAGAGCATCCCTTAAAAGCAGGTGAATATATGTGTTTGATAGATATATACAGATGGATAGATTGCCACAGTTAAGAAAAAAGCTCAAGGGCTGAGCAGGCCAGAGAAGCTGTGTGGGAGAACCAGAGGCCCAGGACGGGGCGGGGCCCAGCCAGGAAGCAGGCTTCTTAGTCCTTCAGCCCGCTCAGGGTCTCAGCCCCACATGTGCTCACCTGATGCAGTTTGGAATAGAGGACCTGCTTTTTGCCCAACTGGCATGTCCAGCCAAGTCAGTCAGTTCCTTCCTGCCCCAGAGCACTCTGTCACCTCTTGGTGGCTGCCTGGTGACAGAGGGAGTGCCCCTCGCTAAGAACTGCCAAGCAGACAAAACTGTCCCTCGCTAACACTGTGGTCACCATGAGACAGGCATTCTGAAGGACACACAAAGCACAAAGAGGGGGCATCTTCTCCCTGCTCTCCATATTTAACTTATTTGAAATCAAGAGAGCTCCCATTCACTCCCCAGATGGCTGCAGTCGCAAGGGTTGGGGGCCCAGCTGCAGCCAGGCTCTGGGAACTCCACTCAGGTCTCCTGCATTGGATAACCAAGGTCCACGTATTTGAGCCAGCATCTGCTATCTCCCAGGATGCACATTAGCAGAAAGCCGGGATTGCAGTGGAGCGGGGCGCTGATGTGGCTTGCAGGCAGGCATCCCTGGTGCTGTCATCACGCCTGTTCCAAGAGCCAGCCCCAGGCAGAGGCATCTTTATTTTCTCTGTATCTGACCTCTACTGCCACAGATGCTGTACTGCAAAGCACCCAACATCTCAGTGATGTAAGCCATCGACTGTTCATTATTTGTCAAGGTTCTAGGGGTTGGCTGGGCAGCTCTGTTGGTCTGAGTCCATCCGAACGGATGTCTCGCATGCTCACTTGTGTGTGTGCAGACAGCTGAGGGCTAGCCAGTCTGGAAAGGACTTAGCTCTGCTCCGCATGGTCTCTCACCCTCCAGCAGCCCAATCCAGGCTTGTTCTCATGGGGAAAGCTGTCAAATAAAAAGCTGCCCTGGAAACAGTTCAACAGGCAGGGAAACCCTTATCTGAGACTATTGTGTTAGAGGAACAAGATGAAGTGCAACTCTAGACACGAGAGAAACAGCTGGGGATTTATAGCTAATGAACAGGTGACAGAGTCAGTCAATGGCTGGAAAATTCAGAGGAGAAACTTGGTTAGGCCTCAAGGCCCAAGGGAATTTTTTTTTTCTAAGCTGGCTTGGCAGAATCGTTGCTGAACTGGGTTTAGCATGCCAAGGACAAGACCTGGCTGAGAAGAGGGTGTGGAAAAGTCTGTCTACGGTTGGGTCACAGGAGATGCTATTGTAGCAGGTAAGATGCTGTTTGCAGTGTCTGTATACTGTATCAGAGTACTAGGCCTGCCATACTTCTGATTCCAGCTTCCTGCCAGTTGGCACCCTGGGGCGTGGGGGGCAGGATAGGTGGGTCCCTGCCACCCGCTTAGGAAACTTGGATTAACTACTGTTTCCTGGCCTCAGCCCGGCCTGCCTCAGCCGTTGCTGGCGCTTGGGAAGCAGGCCAGTAAACAGAAGACCTCTGTCTCCCTTCCTGCCTCTCTACTTTTCAAATAAAATGAAAATAAGTAAATGAAATATTGTTGGGTTAAGTAGTCAGTCGTTGTCAAAGCAGAAGTTCAAGAAAGCAAGTGAAATGTACATGGATTCTTAGGGCCTAAGCTCAACATTGGCAATGCTGTTCTTACTGCATTACTGGCCAAGTGAATCAGAAGGCCAGCCCGCTCCAAGTGGGAGAAAGTGGCTCCCTCCCATTGCAGATGGCATAGCCACAGGCAAGGGGGAATGCCTGGCTTGTCCTTGCCCTTGATGTCCTAGTTTTTGCCTGGGAAGACCCTCCCTCTACCACCTGGATCCTTCAGGTAGCACTGAAAGCCCCCACAATCCCTGCATACAGACTCCTGAGGGAAGTGGCTGTGCATGGAAGGTTCTACCAGCTGCCAAAGGGGCAGCTGAAAGCAGCTAGGGTTGGAAGCCAGACAAGCTAGTGATCCCATGCTCGGATGAGGTCCTTGAGATCAAAAGAAGGCAAAGAGGGTACGATAGGAGCCTACAGAGAGACCTGTCTTAGGAAAAGGCAAAGGTGTTTTTTAATTAATTAAGTAAGTAATTGTTATTGGAAAGTCAGAGAGGAGACAGAGAGGAAGATCTTCCATCCACCTGTTCACTCCCCAAGTGACCTCAATGGCCAGAACTGAGCCAATCCAAAGCCAGGAGTTTCTTTCGGGTCTCCCACATGGGTGCAGGGTCCCAAGGTTTTGGTCATCCTTGATTGCTTTCCCAAATCACAAGCAGGAAACTGGATGGGAAGCAGAGCAGCCAGGACTGAACCAGCGCCCATATGGGATCCTACTGCGTGCATAGCGAGGACTTTAGCCACTAGGCTACCATGCCAGGCCCAAGGCAAAAGTCTTGTCATTAAGTAGGGAGGCAGGCAAGTGTAAATGGTTAAGTATCTGTTTGGGACCTCAAGTCCCAAACCAGGGTGCCTTGTTGGGATCCCAGCTGCTCTGCTGCCAACCAGCTTCCTGCTAATGTACACCTTGGGAGGCATCAGGTTCCAGTACAGGTTCAAGTACTGCAGATCCTGACATCCACACAGGAGACCTGGATTGCATGCCCAACTCCCGACTTTGGTCTGACTCAGCAACCCCAGCCGTGGTGGGCACTGGGGCAACTGAAACAGCAGGCAGAAGCTCCCCTTCTTTATTTTTTTCTCTCTCTGCCTTGCCAAGTAAATAATTCTTTTTCATTTTTGTATTATTTATTTATTTGTTTATTTATAAGGCAGAGTTACAAAGAGAAAGGGGAAACAGATTTTCCATTTGCTGGTTCACACCCCAAGTAGCTGTAATGGCTGGAACTGAGCCAATCCAAAGCCAGGAGCTTCTTCCTGGTATCCTGCAGTGGTGCAGGGTCTTAAGACTTAGGGCTGTCCTCTGTTACTTTCCCAGACCACAAGCAGGGAGCTGGATGGGAAGTGGAGCAACTGGGATATGAGTCAGTGCCCATATGGGATGCTGGTGTTACAACGGGAAGCTTAGCGTACTAGGCCATGGTGCTAGCCCCAGTAACTGTTTTTTTAAGGAGAGGAAATTTACACTGATGTGCATGGACAGAAGGCAATGTGACAGACAGAAACAGGAGAGAGGCCTGGAACAGACTCTTCCCTCATGGTCCCCATGAAGATCCAACCTTGCTGACATCTTAAATTTGAACCTCCAGCCTCAAGGGCCATAAGATAGAACATTTCTACCACTTAAGCCCCCAGTTTGAAGTGCTATAATATGTCAGCCCTAGGCAACTCCCACTGAGGAGGAGGGGGCAGTACCTGGAGGGCAGTGGCCAGCAGTCTGTGCATCAGAGCCCTCCACAGCGTGGCCTTCATGGCAGGTGCTGAGCCTGAGATGGCAAAGTTGGAGAGCTGGGCCAGGTGTAGGGGTGTCCTGCACAGGGGCCCAGCATCTCACGGTCAGGTTCTGGTTGGGCCTTTAGCATAAGAGCAGGTGGAATCAGGGAACTTGAGAGCGGCAGGTCTCCAGGCCTCTGTGCTCTGCCTCCCAGTGTCCTTCCTCACATCCTATGTGTACATGAACCTGAGCTAACAGTGTGCCCTTTTCCTGTGTCTGTATTCTGCTGGGAGCAAGTGCCATCCTTACAGCAGGTATCCAATCAGTTCTGAATTTGACAACGCACAGTTAGACTCGGCTGTAGCTTCAAGACCTCCAGGCAGAAGAGGACAATGGCTGGGAGCTGGGAGCTCAGAGTGGAGCCACCTGAGAGTGGTGGCCATCTGCCCTCTCCCCTGTTCCACAGAGGGAGAGCCAAACAGACCCTTAATTCCTGCAAGCACAGCCAATGCCTGGCTGCCGTGCTAACAGGGCTTAGCCAAAGTTCCCGGATTACAGGGGACATTGGCACTGGACATTTGAGAATACAACTGAAGCCTGTGCAAGCCTGTCTTTTGCAACTAAGTGGATGCCACTGGAAAGCATTATGCTTAGTGAAAGAAACCAATCTCCAAAAGATAAAGTTTTTCCCTGATCTGTGATAGCTAATACACAGAGTATAAAAATGTCATTTATAGGTGCAGGAGTGACGTTCTACGATTTGATTACTGTGTATCTCTACAAGTTCCACATAATGAGCGAATCTACAGAGACTGAAGTAACTGGGTTGTCTCCGTCTAGGGAGGGATGTGGAGCGGCAGTGGGAATGGGGCTTTCTTAGGGCTGCAGAAAATGTCTTGAAATAAGCAGTGATGACGGTAGACTCAGCAGATGTGCTAAGAACCTCTAAGATGTACACCTTCATGGGCACACCTGGGAGCCTGTGAATGCTGTCTCCAGGAAGCTGGTTTTCAGCTGTTCCATCTCAGTCTGCATCTATTAGTTTTGTGTTTGCAATCACTGGAAGAGCTGCTCCAGCCAGAACACAGGTGATTCCACAAGGACAGTTCCATGTGGGCCGTGCCTGCAGCTGGCCCAGCCCAGTGGGAGCTTAGGCCTCGCCTCAGCCACTGTAGCTGTGGCTTTCTCAGGGTGGCAGGCTAGCCGGCTAGGGAAACACAGAGACTGCAGCCAAGTCTCCCCATAGTGGGTAACTCTGTGTGTGTTTGGTGAGTGAGGAAATGGGAACATGCACGAAGAACTGAAGTCACTTATTTGCCAAAGGAATCAGGAAAGCATGCGTTGGGATCCAAGATGGTCCATTCTCTACCCAGACCACTGCATTTCTATTGAGCATCCAAATTCACCGGTTCACAGCCACCGGTCCCTAGACAAGCTCTTGTAATTGCCAAGGGCTTCCCCACTCTTCCGGAGGCTGGGCCTGAGCCTGCTGTGGGCATAAAGGCCTTGCCTTTGCAGGCCAACGGGGCCTTTCCCACCAAGAACAGGAAATCAATGGCCCAAATGTTCTTTTTTGCTTGTGCAATGGTTTCCATGGGATTTCATCCTTAACTCCCCCGGAGAGGGCTGGCCAGTGCCTCTCCAGTGGCTTCCCAAGGGCATAGCAGAAAGCCTGTGTGCAGGGCTGGTTTGACCAAAGGCCAACTCTGCCAGCCAGTTGGCTGGACTGATGCAAACTCGGCTCACGACAGGAGCAAAGAAAGCCCCTGTTCATGGGGCCCGGCCTGGCCTGGAGGCCTCTGAAGTTTCCCAGAACACAGGGAGCCTTGTGCAAGCTTCAGGGGCTCTGCCTGCCCAGCACTTGGCTGCCCAGCTCTCAGGGAATAGAGCAGCTGAGCAGGGTGAGGGTGCGGTTGGTGGCCCTGGAGAGGCATGGCTCCCCAGGTTTGTCTAGAACTCAATGACCAGGCAAAGGGTGCCAGAGCAGACTGGTTTGAAAAAAATGACTTTGGAATCTTTGCTCAGTTACGTAAGTGTCTTGGCAGAGGCCCATGTTAGTGCATTTTCATTTTATTTGAAAAGTGGGCACAAAGACCTCCTATCTGCTGGTTCACCCCAAATTGCCCACAACTACCAAGGTTGGGACCAGGCTGAATTCAGAAGCCAAGAACTACATCCAGGTCTCCCACATGGGCGGCAGGAACCCCAGCACTGGAACAATCTCTTCCACTGCTTTGCTGGGTGCATTAGCAGGGAGCTGGATCCAAAGTGGAAGAGCCAGGACTCAGACCAGGCACTGGGATACAGGACGCTGACATACCAAGTGGTGACTTAACCAGCAGTGTTACAATGCTTTCCCTCTCCCCACCACAAGACCCAGCTCCCAGGCATCCACTGAGAGTCTCGCAAGGACAATGGGTGACATGATGCAGGGAGATACCTGTACTTTGCTTGCTGTGTGTTGGGTGCTCACACACAGTAGTTCCAAGCTCTACACTGAGATTGCACTCCTGCCAGCAGGAGTCTTAGTGTCCATCAGGGTCTCCCTGTGTGTGGCAGAAGCCCCAGCACTGCAGCCATCATTTGCTGCCTCCTGCACCAGCTGGACGCTGGACCGGACTCACAAGGCAGGCTTCTCTAGTGGCCACTTCATCCTCTGCTCTGTGTTGCAATCTTCAACAGTCACGTGGAGCTCACAGGGGGTGTGACTGACAGCCCAGGTCAAGCAGGGCTGGGAGTCAAGTGGCCCAGAGGCAGCAGGAGGGATCTAGGCTTTGAAGACACAGGTTGTTTTTTTTTTTTTAAAAGATTTATTTATTCTTACTGGAATGTCAGGGAGACAGAGAGGAAGATCTTCTGTCTGCTGGTTCACTCCCCAAGTGGCTGCAATGGCCAGAGCTGAGCTGATTGAAAGCTAGGAGCCAGGAGCTGCTGCTGGGTCTCCCATGCAGGTGCAGGGCCACAAGGCTTTGGGCCATGCTTTATTGCTTTCCCAGGCCACAAGCAGGGAGCTGGATGAAAATTGGGGAAGCCAGGACATGAACCAGCGCCCACATGGGATCCCAGTGTGTGCAAGATGAACTTTAGCCACTAGGCACAAGTTTTAGAAGACATAAGAATTCCTTCCCCAGGATACCAACAATTTCTATTGCAGAACTCCCCTGCACGGATTGAAGGAAAGAAGAAGTGAGACAAATCACCAAGAAAATAAATGATTTCCTTTTGTTTACACCCATGGCACGTTAGTAATAACACACAGTCACACAAAACTTGCCTATCTTGACAGAAAGCATATTATTTACTTATACAAACAATAATAATAATAACAACACTCCAGCCCTAACTTGGGGTCCAAAAAGGACATGGACATAGAAGGGGGTGGGGTCATACTGAGTCATTGCTGGGGGCACTGCCCGGCAGAATGTCAGAACAGGAGAGCCGGGGTGCCCTGTGCCGGCTCCTGAACTCACCCCACATTCACGCTGAGTGTGTGAACTGGGCCATCCAACGTGAAGGTTGAAGCTTGAGGGGAAGGTCCAAAAATGGAAGGAAACAGGAAGAAAACCGTTTTACCCTCTGCCTTTCAAAGAAAAGCCCTACAACCTCAACAATGAGACTCTGGAGTGCTACGAAGAAAGCCAAGCAACTGACAGGAAAGGATGGACAACAGGCACTGGCTTTGAGGTCAGGGCTGCTGGAAACAGGGTCCCGAAGGCTGTGAAGTACATGGTCCTCTTGTAACCAAACGAGATGTGGACGGATGCCACTCTCTGAGAGTGGAAACTGGTTTCGATGTCTAGAGTTGCGGGCAGCAAAAGCAGATGGAAAATTCTAAAGCCACATTTTCCATTTCACTCTCTGTCCAAAGTTAGGCCACCGGATGAGGAATATGAGTGAGTCGGATATCATGTACCAGTGGACTTCAGAAAGCTCATAGACAAGGAAAATGACAATGCGCTGTATAAATGTCTGAAATGTGTACATAGTTCTTTTTCCATCATGTGCTTTCCCATGAACTTTTTGAAAATTCCTTCTGTATGTAAATTCACTCTGAACATCATTACCTTAAACGACCAGGGAAAGACAACGAAATGACGTTCAGGTATCAAGTTCCAAATGGTGCAACACGATGAAAAAACACGCAGGGAAAGGTCCACTAACCACGCCGGCTTCCCTCCAGCCAGGGCTGGAAGCCAACAGGTACTGTTCTGGGTGCTCAATGGGGTCTCCATCAGCCCCATCCGGCTGGCTCCCTGCTTGTGGAAGACTCACTGGTCCCTCAGAAACAGCAAAACTCTCTGACCTCTGACACAGTAGTAAAAGATTTGGAAAATCCACGATGAGTCATCATTTTCTTAAATCTTCCTGGTCGGTTCAGAATGACCTGACCATTTGTGTAAACACATTTCCTTCGACTCCTATAGAGCCAAGATATGGAATTTTTTTTTCATCCAATTGTTTACTTTAACAATAAGATTTGATTTATTTGGAACGCAGAGTGACAGAGACAGAAGGAGCGACAGAAGCAGAGATCTTCACTTACTGGTTCATTCCCCAAATGGCCGCCGCAGCTAGGGCTGGGCCAAGCTGAAGAACTTCATCCAGGTCTCCCACATGGAGGGCAAGGCCGTCTTGTGCGGAATTCTCAGACCATTAGCAGAAAGCTGGATCAGAAACATAGCAGTTGAAATCCAATCTGGTGCTCCAAGATGGGATGCTGGCACATCAAAGGGCAGCTTAACTTGCTGCACCACAATACTAGCGTCCTTCCAATTTAATCTGGTTGTAAAAATTACACTTCATTGTTGAATGATTTGAAACCTTCTCTCAGATATCAGGGAATTAAACGATCCAAGTTTTAAGGAATATAAACAAAAATGCGCCTGGTGAGTGTGCATATGTGTATAGAAGCATTGTTTCTATGAGCTGTTTGTGGAGGTTGTTCATCAGTGCTTGCGACCCTGTTCCCCCTGATGATCATTTAGTTACTCACTTCGCCAAACGGGTGAAAAACAGAATGCAGAATGAAACACACATTTACAGAAAAACCCTGCAAGTTTCCAAAAACCAAGAGGAGTCTGTAAGCAGGAAACAAATGGCAAGATCAATCACAACAAGGCCATCTCTCACCGCAGGTTAAATGCACAGTGTCCTTGCTGGCTTCTTTCTTGGCCTAGAATTCCCAGCACCCTCCATGGATGCTCCATAGCAGCCCCCACGAGCTGCCTGCTCTGTGCCCACATATGCGCATGTGTGGCTTTGGGCAAGCCAGGGTGAGAGCAAGCAAAGCACGTTCCCAGAGGAAACTCCCAGGACTGAAGACACAAACCAGAAAGGACACAGAAAAATGCACCTCGGGTTACAGCCTTCTCAGTGGGCAGGGGCAGGGTGGAGTTTGGTAGGGAGAAGCAGGCTGATCAGACAGGGCCAAGTGGAATGATCATGCTGCGACCCTCACTTTTCTGTTTCTGCAGATCCATGTGCAGCCAGGTGAAAGTAGGGACTCCACAAAAGAGACCCCCCAGAAGTTCTTGTGAGATGGATCACCACATCCAGCTCTGTCAGGGCACAAGGAGGTCCCAGACTCTGCTGAGTTCCTTTTTCTGACGGCCGCAGCAGGGGGCTCAGGGCTCGGGCACGTGGGCTCCTGCTGGCATGGCTGTCCATCTTCTCTAGCAGCTCTTCTTCTCGGAGAAAATCAGCAGGGCCTCTCCAAGTGCTGTGAGCAGGAGGCTGCAAATGACAACAAGATGTCAGCCTGTGCACTCAGAGCATTCCCCATGCTGTCCCACACCCAGAAAAACCAGCAAGACCAAGATGCCCGCCTGCTACCCAGCTAACCCAGAGCCTGTCACCAGGGTCAGACTTCAGTGAGGGTGTGGGAGCTGAGCTCTGAGACCAAACTTAGGTGACATGTTCACTCCTTCTGGCCTGGTGGAGGCAACTGGTCTCTGGAGGAGATATGGGGGGCGGGGAGGGGGTGTGTCCAAAACGTGTGTGGAAAATAGGATTGTGAATTTTCCATGTATTGCTTTGCTTTTTAATTATTTGAGAGGTAGAGAGAAAGAGAGTGAGAGATCTTATCTACTGATTTACTCCTCAAATGTCTGCAATGGCCAGGACTGAGATCAGGTCAAAGTCGAAAGAAGGGAACTCATTCCAGATTTCTCATGCAAGTGGCAAGGACCCAAGTGCTTGGGTCTTCACCTGCTGCCTGCCGGGGTGGTCATCTATAGGAAGTTGGATCAGGAGCAGAGCTAGGATTCAAACCCAGGTACCCTGAGCTTGAACACAGGCACCTGACCTGGTATCTTCCCCACGGGGCCCAACACCCAGGCCTACATGGGCTTTCTCAGGTACTGTGGTGCCTAGGCTGAAGAAGTTGACAGATACAAAATCACACAGGTATCTGCACTCTCGCCACTGTTAAGGCTGAAGGTCTCTGGACCTTTTGATTTCATTTAGAGACCAACAGGACATTTGCAGGTGAAAATACTAATGGGGGAGTGTGAATTCCCACCAGCGCAGAAACAAATGTGGTCAGGGATTTAAAAAACGAGAAAGTTGTGGAAGGTCGGGAGACAATGAGCCAAAGGGAGGGATGAATATTTTATCAAGCCTAAAACAGGGCACGGCCCAAGGTCTCTCCTGTTTTAAGCTCGGCTGTATTTGTTGTCAGTCTGGGCTCCAGTCCTCCTGGGCCATCCTGAGGGATGAGGATGGTGGCTCCCAGAGGAGGAACTGTTCTTTCACAGAGCCCCCGATCACTCCCTCTTCTCCCCTCTCCTCTTGCCCAGCCAACTTCCTGTTCCTCCAACACACTCATATCCAATACATGTAAATTCAGGCTGAGGTGCCTCTGCACTTCATTTTTTATTTTAAAACATTTATTTACTTTTATTAGAAAGTCAGATTTACAGAGAGGAGAGACAGAGAGAAAGATCTTCTATCTGCTAGTTCACTCCTCAAGTGGCTGCAATAGCCAGAACTGAGCTGATCTGAAGCTAAGAGCCAGGAGCCTCTTCCAGATCTCCCACATGGATGCAGGGTCCCAAGGCTTTGGGGCCATCTTCTACTGCTTTCCCAGGCCACCAGCAGGGAGCTGGATGGGAAGCAGAGCAGCCAGGACACAAACTAGCGCCCATACGGGATCCTGGCATGTGCAAGGCAAGGATTTAGCCACTGAGCCATCATGCCAGGACCTGCCTCTGCACTTCAAACATGTGCTTCGGTGCTGGACAGAGAACACACACGCAGACTGTTTCTGTTCCTCTCTCAGTAAATGGTGTCACCAAGGTAGGTGACTCTGACGTCAGGGGTAACTTGTACCACCCTCTGTTCTTAGTGTAAATCAACTGTGTGTGAAAACATCAGGACAGTCTGCTTTAGAATGAGGCAGCCTTGTTCAGGTTCAATCTTGGACCTTCCCTGTGTGTTAATCAGGCCTCACTTTCCTGCCACGGGGACCATCACATTCAACAGCATCCATGAGGCTTAGAAACACCGTACCTGTAGCAATCCATCTCGGTGCCTGGCCAATAAACAAGCCATCAACAAAACTGGATCATTTTCTAGCTGACTCTGTCCACTCTTGGGTGATGCTCAGGGCTGGCCAGCTACCCATGCATGGCAAAGTCCCACTGTGCAAACTGCCCGCAGCTGAGCAGCCCCATTCGCTGCAGTAAGCAAGTCCCTCTGGGCACCTGCTATGTGGAGGGGGGTGCTGGTGTTGACCCTGGGGACGGACGGGAATGTGGCTGGCCTCACAGCTACTTCTTGTAACTGCTTCCAAACTTGAGTCCCACTTGGACTTAGAGGCCAGATCTGTTGCTTCATCGCCCCAGAGCCTGGGACAATCTCCCTAACTCCTCACAATCTTCCCCTCGCTGGTGATGAAAGGCCCCAGGCAGGCTGCTGGGGCGAGTTACTGGGGGAGAGGAGTTGAGCTGTCCCCCAAACAAGCTAGCAACTGAGATGGGGGAGGGAGATGCATGCTGAGTATCTTCCCATTCCTAGCAAATTACACTATGAATCACTGTAAGTCCACGAATTCCATTCAATTCACAAGGATGTTATTGAAATTGGTGTCTGTCCTATAAACCAAATACATTCCCAAGGACTTAGCTGGACAGAATTGGCACACAGATCTTAGCTTCTGTGGAAAGCTGCTAGTGCTCTGAAGGGTGCCTGCCATTCCCCAGCACAGCCCGCGTGCGAGGCAGGGGCCTGCTCTTCTCACTCATGCCCAAGTGGCTGAAGGCTTCGTGGCCTCTTTGATTGAGAAAGGGAAGTCATTTTCTACAATGGGTCTCTTCCTTTTTCTTTTTTTCTGTTCCCAAATGGCCATAACAGGTAAGAATAGGCCTGGCTGAATCAGAAGCTAGGAGCTTCTTCCAGGTCTCCCATGGGGGTGGATACAGGGGCCAAATACTTGGGTTGTCTTACTCTGTTTTCCCAGGCACATTAAAAGGGAGCTGAATTTTTTGTTTTAACTTCATACCTGTTGTTGACTTTGTTTCGTGGCTTCTCATTTAAGGGGATGTATAGTGATGGTGTAATAGAGACTATCATATCCAGATGTGAAGATACAATAAATTATCATTCCTACTTCCAAATCAAAGATGGACTCCCAATGAAACTGTTGGACATATCTAGACAATGGGATGCTGGACTGTCTAACATTGTCTGTACCAGCAATGTTGGGGCACACTTAAATAACAGACTGACGGACTCAGGAGTACTTATGAAGGATTATACTATTGTAATAATATGTGGAAAATTAGTTAGGAAGTGCGAATTTGGGCGGGGGGGGAATCACAGGCCCTATTGAATTGTACCATAAAATTCAAAATTAAAAAAATGTAAAATAAACAAACATTAAAGCAGTACAGCTAGATCGAAAGTGGAGTGGCTAGCATTGGGATGCCAGAGTTGCAGGTGGTGGTGGCTTAATCTGATACGTCACAATGCCGGCCCTTGGACTCTTCCTTTTAAGTAGAATGCTGCTCCCTCCAGGGTCCCTAATGCAGTGGCTTCCAGTCACGCTTTCGGCCAGGTGCAGAGCCATGGCCATCAGACAGCTGGGCAGCACGGAGCTCTGTGATTCAAAAGGGTTGTTTCTGGGAGTGAAGCAGGCTTCTCAGTCATTTCACACACTTGCCACTGATACTCTTCATCACCAGTAAGAAAACCAGGGGAGTGGCTGGCCCTGAGCCACTTCCACTCCCACTGCCTTAGAACAATGCTAGAGTTAATAACCTTGCATTTCATCTTTTTGACTGAGTGATTTTATTAAACACCAAAGCAGCTTCGGGAATGCCAAAATGAAAACAAACCTTGATTCAGTTTATGGTTACGTGAGCCAGGGAGGGGAGCTTTGGGGTTTTTGTGTTTTTGTTTTTGCTTTTTTTTTTAACAGCAGGAGAGAGGCTGACACAAGGTCTGGGACTCCTAATGGCATTACAACTATTTAAACCAAGGCTGGACTGAACTGTTGGCAAATCGCATAATCCTGTCACTCCCAAAATAAACATATTTCATGTAACAAAGGCATAAACATCAGACTGCAGGTGACTGCTCAGCCAGAGCCATCCGTCATTCCCTTCTCACTGGATTTATTTTCAGTGTCTCTCCAGCCCTTCCTATCTCTTAGGAGGAGACCAAAGACCCTGGCTCAATGAAACATTTATTATTCTGGCTATTCAGTGGATTCCTAGTGAGCCCACCAGACCGAAGAGAAGACCAAATCCTTTCCCTGGCTGCAGGCCCAACATCTGACGCAGCACCCAGCAAGCATGTATTCAATGGATGATTGAATCATGCCCATTGTTTCGCTACCTCCCATCTTTATTTTAAACTATTTTTAGCTTTCTTCTTTCTTCTTCCTCAAAATTTGTCAATACTCTTGGTCCCTTGGGCCTTGCTGATGGACAGCTCATAATTTGATAGATTATGATAAAATGTAAAAAGGCATATGGGCATTGGTCTGTGTCCCAGCTGTTCCACTTCTCATCCAGCTCCCTGCTTGTGGCCTGGGAAAGCAGTAGAAGATGGTGCCAAAGCCTTGAGACCCTGCAGCCATGTGGGAGACCCGGAAGAAGCTCTTGGCTCCTGGCTTCAGATTAGCTCAGCTCTGGCTGTTGCAGCCACTTGGGGACTGAACCAGCAGATAGAAGATCTTTCTGTCTCTCCTTCTCTTTGCAAATCTGCTTTTCCAATACAAAAAAATTAATCTTTTTGTTGGAAATGCAATGGCTGGAGCTGAGTCAATCCAAAGGCAGGAGCCAGCAGCTGCATCTGGGTATCTCCCTTGGGTCCAGGGACCCACGCACTTGGGTCATCTTCTGCAGCTTTCCCAGGCCATTAGCAGGGAGCTAGATCAGCACTGTAACAGCTAGATTCAAACTGGCACCCACATGGGTACCGCAGCACCACAGACAGAAGCTTAGCCAAGGTGTCAGTCCAGCATTTGGGTTTCTAAGTGTTCCTGGGTACCTGACTGGGGAGGCTGGCCACTCTGTCTCATCAGCAAGCCTCGGTGCAAAACATGAAAATGAAGGGATGGAAACCGAATTTCCTCCTGGAGCTGCTCACAACCTGGTAGGTAGGAGAGACTCCAGGTGGCAGGTTCTCACAGTGCAGGACACAGGGACGCTGGGAAGGAACACAGAGCACTTGACATTTGATGATCTAAATCTCCAATTGGAAGGTGAGCAAATGCCTTAGGATCTTGCTGAAATGTCACACTGCATTATTTTTACTTGGTCCTGGGAGCCACAAGAACAGTGGTTTTCAGCTGGGTTGAGTTTGCCTCCCTGAGGATAGTTGCCATGTCTGAAGATATTTTGAGTTGTCACAACTGATGGAGTATGGGGAGACCAGTTGGCTGCTAGATAGCCTACAGGACAAAGGCCAATTTCCCAACATAGCAAATAAGTATCTAGTCCCCAATGTCAGTGGAACCGAGGGTGAGAGACCTGCCTCAGATGGTCTGCCTTGTGCATTAAGCTGGTGGCCCATATCCAGAAGGTGGATACTGATGTATGTGCAAACACTGAGCCCCATACAGTCATCTCATGGGGGTCAGGGACTGCATCTACTTTGCCCCCACAGCCTCAGAGCCCAGCACCTTCAATGAATGAATGCACAAACAAATCATGCGAGGGTATCAGCTAGAGCAGCATTGTCTCACTTCGAGCCAGTCTGGGAGTGGTGGAGGTCGAGCTGAAGTGAGGTCACCTGCCACCATGAAAAACCAGCTTCTGTCCATTCTAGCAACAACTGCCATGTGCCAGGAACACACCACACATAAACAGCTGTTCCACATTTTCAAAAGAATCTGGACATCTAGACTGTACAAGGAAATCATCCAGTTGCAAAATGTTGAGGACTAATTGAGAATTTAGAAAAACAAAACATAAGAAGCAATAACTGCACAGGAAAACACAGTGGGTCCAAACCCAACAGGGTCATGGCCCCCTGCTCTCTCAGCCTCCTGATCATACTCCACAGCCAGGCCTCAGAGACCAGCCCGCTCCTGTCCAGGACAGGACAGATGCTCTTTGGCCAAGTGGAGACACTCCCAAGACACAGAGGAGACAGGCCAGTTCTGTGCAGGACACAGCATCTGAAGTTCACTCTGACACTGCTTTTCAGCTGGCTCACTTGGTAGCTGGAAAATTCTTTGAGACTAAAAACATATCATCCTTAGCCTCAAAAGTTCAAAAAAAAAATCAGGAAATTCCAAAGTGAATGTTCCTTTTGCAATAATCACACATGCTGTTTCCTCCATTTGGGGACACACAGCCTGTCTTTCCATTTTGTTCAGGGCATTCCATAAAGTTAACAGGATGTGAAACAGCCTGGAGACACCGGGCTCTCACAGCCAGCCACCTCTCCAACAGCCTGACTTGGCATTTCCTTGCCAATAGAAAGCTGTCTTACTCTTATTTCTCATGCTCACTTCAACAACTAGGTTTCTTTGGTTCATTTTGGAGTTCCGGATGATGAAGCCTTATTTGTAAGGAAGAAAAACACCACAGAGAAATCCAACTAATGACATTGTGAAGGTTAGGGATTCAGAAATCTGAAGAAGAGTCTCAAGAACATGAGGGTGCCTCTAAGAAGTTCATGGAAAATAGAACTAAAAGGTAACTTTTGGTACAAAAGTTTTTTGAAGTCCATGAATAATTTTTCATATGTTTTCACAAACTTTTTAAAAGACCTCTGATATGCAGAGACTTCAAATATTTTGTATATATAAGTTTATATTTTGAATAATTTTAATGTGTTTTTTGAGGGCCTGGTGTAACAGCCCAGTAGCTAAATCCTTGCCTTGCATGTGCTGGGATCCCATATGGGTGCAGTTCATGTCCTGGCAGTACCACTTCCCTTCTAGCTCCCTGCTTGTGGCCTGGGAAAGCAGCTGAGGATGACCCAAAGCCTTGGGACCCTGCATCCGCATGGGAGACCCAGAAGAGGCTCCTATCTCCTGGCTTTGGATTGGCTCAGCTCTGGCCATTGTGGCCACTTGGGGAGTGAACCAGCAGGCAGAAAATCTTTCTGTCTCTGCTCTCTGTAAGTCTGCCTTCCAATAAAAACAAATCTTTTTTATAAATTAATTTTTGAACCTTTATTTTATGAGACAGACAGTGACCTTCCATGTGGTGGTTGACTTCCAAATGCCACAACAACCAGTGCTGAGCTGGGTCAAAGCCAGAAGCCCAACATTCAATTCAGGTCTCCTATGTGAGTTTCAGACACCCAGGCACTTGAGAAATCAACTTCTGCCTGTGGAGTGTGTATTCATAGGAAGTTAGAAATGGGAAGCAAAGCCAGGACTAGAACCAAGACACTGAACGGGGATGTGGGTGTTCCCAGCAGTATCAACTACTGCACAAATGTTTCTCCAGGAAACTCTCATATACCCTCACACACCCACGGGTAAGTGTTCCTTCTCTTGGCAGCTGGGTGTTCAGACATCAAGGCACCCATCATTTGTGATCTTCCTTCCCAGGGCAGATGCACAAGGAAGAGAGGCACAGGAATGGCTCCTCGCTCCACTGCCCAACTTGAATCACAAATCATTGGGTCTCACCTTTGACACCTCCTGCCCCTGGGTGAGAAGGGCCAAGTCTTTCCTGCCCCCGTCTTGTCTCTCCCTTTTGCAGAAGGCCCAGTCCCAACACAGGTGCACGGTCCTGCCTCCTGCGATCCTCTCTCCCTCTTCAGTCTTTATACCTGCTGTGCATTCGGATAGCTGCTACCCTCTGCATGCCATACATCCCTGTCAGACTTGGCTTTCCCGCAGTGCTCCTGGAGGGTTGAATGGCATGTTACACTGCTGAATGTCTCCGACATATTTTGCAAATAGCAGTCATCTGATAAATCTTTTAAATCACTAATAGAATTATAGCAATAGCACTAAAATATCTATGTCAGTGAGATCTTGTTTTCCCTAAAAATCTTCCACTGGACATTGTTAGCTTGTGAAGTCAATCCCCTTAGCAAAAATTAAAAATGTCTTATCGCAGATAATATGACTTCCTGTTGAATCATCTAGATTTTTTTATAGGTGACCCTTTTGGTGGGAGAAAGAAAGAAAGAGAAAGAGAGAGAGAAAGAGAGAGAGAGAGAAAGAAAGAAAGAAAGAAAGAAACAAACAAACAAACAAACAAACAAACCATTTCGGCCAACTTCCTTTAGGCCCTATATACTGTCTAGACCACAGGTCGCCTGGAAGTTCTTAGAGAAAATACCAAATCAATCCTGGCAGGTTGTAGATCCACAGAAACCTGGGTTTGAGTCCTGAGACATAGAAAAAGCTTAGGAAAAAGACTAAAATGTCTCTGAACTTCACTGTCTTCATCTGCAAAATGTGGGGCAACATGGAGGATTGCTATGAAAGTGAATGAGACATTTATGTAAAACCATCTGAAGCATAAAAGTGGCTCAATGCATGGTGACTTGTTACTGTTGCTAAAAAGAAAAAGAAAATGAGAGGAGGAGGAGGAAACTGCAGGAATACTTGCAAAAATTTTTTCCTTCCATTTTTGTTCCTGGGGCAGGAAATGACCCCACTAGGGGCTTCTGAAGGAGACTGGGATCCTGTTTTGCTGAGTGCTGTGAGCAAAAATACTGCTTTCTGTCCGTCTGGGGTGATTTAGAGATGATGTGCCCATAGGCAGGAAAATGAGCTTCTACAGACACCAGAGTCTGGAATTTCTGACTTTCATCCAAGAAGACTGCTGGTGCACATACCTGCTCACACAAGCTCACCTCTTGGATTTCCTCACCATGGTCTCCCATGAGGCCACTCATCCTATCCCTCATATCTGTCCCATAGGAACTGTCTAGTGATGTTGAAAAATGAAAACCATCTGCTTGGTCACAACTCTACCTAAGGACTTTGAGCACAAGAGGGAGGTCCTGGGAAATAGGAGGCTGCTGTGCGCGTGCACAGAGCCCAGTATGGCTCCACCAAATACACTGTGGCCAACAGGTGATCAGAGAGCAGGTCCAACTTACAAATACAGAAGTGGGGGAAGGGCCTGCTATAAGGATGCCTCAGATCCTGGGTACGAGTGAAAAATGCTTATTTTCTAGAATCATGGTGTACCTAAACAAAGCTAAACACAGCAACATGCCCTTTCTTCCTCCATAATCCTGTCAAAGAATGTGAAAGGTCTTTCAAATCTGTGTCTTCATTTCAGTGTGGGCGTGCTAGTCTGTGTCTGATGAAGAATTATGATGGAAATAAGCATGATTTCCCAGTGGCCCTCAGTTTGCGTCCCTTTGTAGAAAGAAGAGGAGCAGGGCCTGGCAGCGTGGCCTAGTGGCTAAAGTCCTTGCCTTGAACATGCCGGGATCCCATATAGGCGCGGGTTCTAATCCCAGCAGCTCCACCTCCCATCCAGCTCCCTGCTTGTAGCCTGGGAAGGCAGTCAAGGACAGCCCAATGCCTTGGGACCTTGCACCTGTGAGGGAGACCTGGAGGAAGTTCCTGGCTCCTGGCTCGAGATCGGCACAGCACCGGCCGTTGCGCTCACTTGGGGAGTGAATCATCAGACAAAATATCTTCCTATCTCTCCTCTCTGTATATCTGACTTTGTAATAAAAATAAATAAATCTTTAAAAAAAAAAAAAGAAGAGCAGCAGTGAACAGCCACAACAAACATAACTTATTCTGTATGTACTTCTTGTGCAACTTGAGCCAGACAGGCAGCCTGTGTACACAGGGAGGGAAAGCCAGGTGGTAGCTGGATGAAGACTCACCAATCTCCAGACTATTCTTGAAGGACAAAAAGTGCCTCTTGCTAGTCTCACAGCACTGGAAGTGGCTTCATCCAAGAGACACTGCCATGGCAGGGTCCCCAGTTTAGCCTCTTGCTTGAATGTACACTGATGATCATGCTTGATCACACACTGCACAGTTCCCACCGATGAACTAAGCCAGGGCGACTTCTAGCCAGAGGAGAATGGAGGAACGAAGGCCAAGAGACTTGTGCCTTCTGCTTGCTGTGTTTCCCTACTGTTTCACGTGTTACACCAATAGCATGCGTTCCTGTAACTGCACTGTTTAAACACACCCAAACACACACATCCTGAGCTTCAGCACGCCCATTGATGGGAGCAGCACTGAGCAGGGCGATCTGGTCTTGCACATGACCTCTGCCTGCCTTGCAGGGAACAATCAGAACCCTTGGTGACTGTTACACTGTGGGTCCGAAGATCAGTAATCTGGAATAGATACATCACTTGGTCAGGTCTGTGACAGACGGAACCCTGTGTAAAGAGTTCAGGGGTGGCACCCACATAAAGGTTTCATTTCACACATAGTGCAAACACATACACTGTGCAGACACATATGCGTGTGTATATATTAGAGTGCACATCTGAGTGCAGTTGGTTAGAGACACATATTGGTCGATTCTATTCCATGGATTCATCTTTGTGCAGACTGAAAATATCCAGAAAAAAATGAAATTGCACCTGCACTGAAAATGTATAGATTTTTTTCTCTTGTCCTTATTCCCTAAACAATTACAGTATAACAACCACTTACGTAGCACTTATACTGCATTCGGTATTGCAAGTACATAGGAGACTGCGTAAAGATTGCGTGCCAATATTGCACTTTTTATACAAGAAGTTTCGACACCTTTGCATTTTGGTATCTGCACGGAGTTCTGGAATCAATCCCCTTTGGATATCAAAAGATAGAGACAGACTGAGATGAGAGGGTGGAGTGGTGGGGAGGGAACTTCAGCACCTAATCTTGTGCAGTCCAGTCGCTGAAGGTGCATTGAGATCATTCTTGGTCTGGTTACATTGTGCAAGCGGACTCTCCAAGCTGGATGTTGATGACCTTTGCACTCTTCAAAATGTACACATACATGGTGCTAAGTTTCATTAAAATAAACAAATAAATAAATAAAGATGGCTTCACACATTGGGGTTTGCTGGACGTGACACGCACCCTTTGGTCATTGCTTGAGAGTAAAGCTGGGATTCTGATGAAGCCCAACCACAAACTGGTTTCTCCTTCCTCTGTGTGAGACTTACCAGCCTACAGTCGCACTGGTCAGGGTCGCATCAAACAGCAACACGGACAGAGCAGCTGTGAGCACCTGCAGAGAGAAGGCCGGGCAGAAGGTCACCAGGGCAGCAGGAAGCACAATCTGAGTCACCTTCCTTCAACATCAGCATCATTTCCCACTTGCTGTCGCTTTCCCTGTGTGCACTTTGTGGTCCCTTGCATTCAGGGCTGCCTCTGAACAAAGCCTTTGGTGTGGAAAACGCTACTGTCTAGCCTGTTTTAGAAGTGGGAATCTTCAAAGAAACATTTAACTTCCAAACTCATCAGAACAGCAGGCACATGGCCAACACCTTTTCATTGCTCTCTAGGGAACAGGCGTATTTAAGAAAACTCATTTCCATCTTGTCTCCGCAGTACAGAATTCATCTCCAAGGTCAGGGTGTTCATTAACCTATTCCTAGTACCTCCAGACAGAAACATACTCACAGCACTGCCCTTAACACCTCTCTACTGCCCTCATCTTTCCAGGCCATAACACAAATTCTAAAACGTTGGATACTTCCCAGGGAAGGGAGAAATTAAATCATGAGTTAGCTGTTTGGATATCTAGAAACCAAACAGAAAAGAGGTTATCCCTATATTTCTCAGAGTTGGATATTCCAGAAGGCTCTTAGGCATGACCGTCACAGGACTCAGACTCCACAGATCTATCTGAACAGCTGGCACTAAGCTTGGGTTGGACCCGTGGTCCAACTTAGTCCACACTCAAAATATCTCCTGGAGATAGGGTGTAGGCATTTGGTAGAGTACTGAAGATGCTGCTGGCAATGCCTGCACCCCACATCCGAGGGCCTAGGTTATAGTCCCTGCTCTGCTCTGGACTCCAGCTTCCTCCTGATGCGCAGCCTGGGAGGCAGAGGTGACGGCTCAAGTCATTGAGTCCCTGCCACACACACAGGAGACCTGGGTAGAGTTCCCAGCTCCTGGATTAACATGGCTAACTCCCAGTTGCTGGGAGAGTAAACCAGCAGGTGGAAGATTTCTGTCTTTGCATCTTTGTTTTGTCTTTCTCTCTGCCTTTCAAAGACACAAACTAAATAAAATTTTAAGAATGAGAAAGAGAAGAGGTTACCTCTTTCTGGAGTTTGCATTCTGCGGATCAAAGCAGCCTTGACAAAGAAAGGCAACCCAAAGATCGTGCTTCCTCGCAGCTTGAGGAAGCAGAGAAGGCCGTGCAGGATGGTCCAGCTAGTGGTCCTCAGACACGTCAACTGACAGCTCACTGAACATCCTGTCATGAAGACCTTTCAGACCTCTTGGCTAGGCACAAAGCAGCAAGCAGATGTCCAGAGGTTGGCATATCTGATGAACCTTGTCCTCCCTCTTGGCCATCTTTCATCTCACATCTCAGAGAAGAGTCTGCAACCAGCAACCCAGAACCTTCAAGCCTTGGGGCCTTCGTAGTTCATCCATCTGGGCTCACTTTCTAATTGCCGGGCTTTACTGAGTTACAGTGAAAGCCTTCATTACAAAACACACACACACATCTAATCAGTCTTCAGCGGCAAGAGTAATGTAGAAACCAGAAGGTGAGGGTCCTTGCTGAGTTTTTTCTTAGAGCCCATTATGAGTGACAGCTGGTTTTCCCCCCATCCTCCCCTGCTCTTGCTTTTCAAACTGAACATTTAATTTAGGACTTCTGCGTTTATGGTCACAAATGAAATGGGCCTAGAATTCAATTACCTCACAGTGCAGTTGTCTGGGTTTGGAAACAAGGGCTACACTAACCCCATGAATCAGTTCATTAACTTCCTGGGCTCATTTTCCTGTGAAGCACAGAGACAATCTTGACTGCAAAAGCGAACTCCTAGACCTGGGGTGGCCTTTTAACTGTCATTGTCCTAATCTAATTTTCTCTTTGTTCTAAGTTTTCTGTTTTCATTGTTTTCAAAAAAAGAAAAAGCATTTCAAGCATTTCATCTAGGCTTTCCAATTCAGTGACACTGAGCTGTTTGGAGAAATGGTTTAGTACCTGTGCCTTTTAAAAGTATCTGTCTTTATATTCTGATTTTTATTGTCATTTTTCTCTTCCTTAGTCTTGACCACAGTTAAGTACTATGTGACTCCTTGGCAACTCAGACATTTCCTGGAATTGTGTCAATGGAGATGTGTTTTGTGGCATGAATGGCGAGGGTTCCATCCTACTGATGGGTGTAAGCTATGCTGGCAACTATAAGCCATGGAACTCTTCTCTTTCTTCTCCATCCTCTTCATTTGCTTTGTTCCTTTTCCTTAGCACTTCAGGCCCACTTGGGCAGTTGCTCTCTTTGTCCTCCAAGGGCCTCTGTCACATGCATTGGGTCTCAGGGTGGGGGAGGGACCCATGCTGGGCTGGTGCCTTTGTTCGTCCTCCAGCATCTTCAGCTTAGGAGGAATCCTGTCTGCTGTTATGTGGACAGTGGCCAGCTTACTCCTATTCTTTGCACCTTTTGCCAAGAAAAGCACATCTCAGCACTTCTAAACCAGTCCTTACTTGCACCAGCCACGCTGGGTGCCCCCACCATCTGCTACTCCCTGGAGACGTGTAGGAGGGCCCCCTGACTTTGCCCTGAGCCACTCTGTTAAGCCTTGTGCAAGCCTGGTCTCTCCACCAGCATGTTTTCTGCTGGCTGAGATGCCCACTGACATGTTACAGCAGGACTGTCTTGTCTCTACTCACAGACAGTAAGCAGCGCAAGGCCCTCATGGTTTCTTGTTTTCTTTTCCTGCCATTGAAGCCATAACGTCAGCTCTCTCTGGAGGCATTTCCAGGTACACAGAGCCACCACCACAGTTCCAGCATGTGCATATGGAAGGCGACAGCAGCCAGTGAGCCCCCTCAGAGCTGGCAATGGGCAGCTGGCCAGCCTGGCTCTCTCACCAACCGGATTATTCCCACACATTGGCCTCACCCTGTATGAGGGGCAAATTCACATCTCTGTAAAGCCAGAGATTTCTGCATAGCACAAGCCTTTGGGGCTGCTTAAGAACCCTTAGGTAGGGCCCGGCATGGTGGCCTAGTGGCTAAAGTACTCGCCTTCCATACATCAGGATCCCATATGGGTGCCAGTTTGCATCCTGGTTGCTCCACTTCGCATCCAACTCCTGGCTTGTGACCTGGGTAAGCAGTCGAGGACGGCCCAAAGCTTCAGGACCCTGCACCCATGTGGGAGACCCGAAGAAGGTCCTGATGTCTGACTTCAGATCAGTTCAGCTCTGGCTGTTGCAGATATTTGGGGAGTGAACCAGCAGAAGAAATATCTTTCTGTCTCTCCTTACTATACATCTGACTTTCTAATAAAAAATGAATTTTTAAAAAATCTGCTCTTGATACCCACAATTTCCCTGAGCATGAAACAAACCAGGACAGGTGAAGCAAGCCAAGGGTGGCACAGAATGCCTCATGCATGGTCCCCCAGGGCAGAACCTGGGAGGGGCTAGAGCTCCTTGAGCCTGCAGATCAGGGATTGGGACCCAACCAAGAGGCTGTACGTGTGTATGACTTGCTCGCAGGACGCAGGGAGAAACAGCATCAAGACCTTGACTGCTAGCTAATGTTCCTCCATAGCGAGAAGCTCCAGAAAGGGTCCACACAAGTGCCATTGACCTTTGAATTCACTAACTTTAATTATTTGAGAAGTAGAGAGACAGAGTCTCCACCTGCTGGATCACTCCACGAGAACCCGGGAACTAGGAGCTCAATCTGAGTCTCCCCCGTGGGTGGCAGGGATGCCACTACTTGAACCTGCATGGCACACTTTAGCAGGAAACTAGAATGGGAAGTAGAGCCGGGACTTGACCCCAGACACTGATATAGGATATGGGCCTCCCAAGTGGTGCCTTAACTGCTGTGCCAAGTTCCTGTCCCTGTATAGTCTTCTGATTTACAAAAGAACTCACCGAGAGCAGCAGGGACACCTGTGAATATTTGCACGCTCGTGTGCACCACAATACTTTTCTTGCTAGCTCTAGCTGGAAGGAGCCCAAGTGTCTCCTGAGGTAGGAACAGATAAATAGAATGTGGTGCTCACTACGAAGAAATAGCTATAAAATAGGAAGAAAAAATCCCTACATGCTACCATACAGATGGACCTTAAGGAGGCCCCATGCAAAGTGACACAGGCCAGTCACAGGACAGACATTGTAGGACTCCATCTCCACGAGGGGCCTACAGCACCTGACTCCCAGAGACAGAGGACCTGGGAGGAGCAGGGGATGGGGAGTTAGTGTTTCATGGGAATTGAGTCTCAGAAAACCAGTGAAGGAATTGAGGGAAACACTGTGCATGCCACTAAATTGTTCCCTTAGAACTGGTTCCAATGGAGCACCAGGCAGACACTCAGTTCCCCCACTTCTGATCCAGCCCCCTCAATACTTGGGTTTCTGCCACCCACATGGGAGATGCAGACAGAATCTCTGGCTCCTAGCTCTGTCTTGGCCAGGCCCTGACTACTGTGGACATTTGGAGAGTAAATCAGCAGAAAGAAGCCCTCTCTCTCCTCATCATTCTGTCTCTCAAATCTTTTAAAAACATGTTTAAAATGGTAAAACTCGCATTACCTGAACACACATTCCTTTCTCTTAGCCTCCATTGTTTTTTTTTTAGATGATGCTTACATAGCCGATCAGGGTGGAAAGGATCTAGGCTTAGGAAGAAGTGGGTGTGATCACTGTTTCTAAGCTTTCTATTTCTTTTTCCCATTTCTGGGGGAGATAGGAGGATAGGCCACACCCAGACTCCCAACCATCCCAGTACCCGAGGATGGGGAAAGGCCACCTAATATCAACCCAAGGTCACAATGGCAGATGTTCTGAAGATTCTGCCCAGGTGGATGCAACAGTTTCAAAATACTGTTGATCTCACAGATCTATGGATGAGGAATCCCTTCCAATATCCGTTAGCTGACACTATCGACCTTACAGTCTCCAATTGCCCAGATATTTGTTGTCATCATTTGGCTGAGGTAGTTGTCCATATGTTCTATTCTCTATTCTCTGCTATGGTATCAGATGTCCTCTGCAGGTCTCAATGAGCTACATGTCCTCCATGTGCACCATGGTCTGCTGTCCAGCAGTCCATCTTCCACACTGTGGAGGACCAGTTCTCCTAGGTGAATTCATGGACCTGAGCCAAGTGACCCAGGCCATGTTAGACTCCCCACCCCTGGGGCTCACAGATCCAGTGACCACCTCACAGGTGGGCCCCTGGCCCCAGCCCATGTAACCTGAGACCCACTGGAACTCCACCCCCAGGGCTCATGGACCCAGCTCCTAAACACAGGTGGGCTCAGCAACCTGAACTAGGAGACCCAGGTCCCTCCAGCCCCCCACACCTGGGACTCACAAATCCAGCACCCTAGGACCTGAGCCAGGAGACTCAGGACCAGGTTGGACCCTCCACCCCTGATTTGCCTCCATTTTTAATTCTTATTCCTTTCTCCCAACTTGGGCTGGTTTATAGGACACAGCTCCAGTGCAATGTAAGGAGTGTCTGGGGTGTACCCTGATGGACAGCATGTGGTGCCTGTTCAAATGTACCTCCACAGCCTCTTGGTAAAGAATCCCCCAAAATCCAAGCCCCTCTCGTCTCCTAGCCCTGAACTTTAGAAAGAGAACCAAGGGCTTCCTACTCTACGGCTTCCAGAGTGATGCCATATGCCTCCTCCAAGCCCCCAACCCTCCAACCCAGCTGCTTAGGATGGTCTCCTATTGCCCCAGAGCTGAGACAGGGCCCCAGCCAGAAGCCCAGTGCAGTGACTGTGCCCAGGGCCACTAAGTCTTCCAATTCCTTCCACATCTCCAGCCACCTTCGCTGAAGTCACATGGCCTAAGGCACAAAAGTTCCCTCAAGTAAAGTACATTTTGCCCTACAAAATGTCAATAAGGACATAATCTCCAGGGAAGAAAAAAAAAAAGCACAAAGCCCTCTAAAATCCACCCATGAAAAAGATTTTAGGTCACTCTTAGAACCTGCCACTCGGGAAGACAGAAAAAACAGCGATCCTGACCCATTGTTCTTGCTTTGACAAAGCATTTTAAAAACACACAGATTTCTTTCTCCCCCAAAGAAGAAAGGGTTTTGTCATCTGAGGAATGTCTCCTTTGCACACACAGGCAGACCTACCAAACAAACCTCATCCCCCAGAGATGCCAACATCAGCAGACCTCGGTGCGTGTGCCCTGCTGTGCGGGTTGCAGTGCTTTTGAACTTGCTGGCTTTGTCAACAGATGTCATAACCTCGGTGTGACTGAAACAAACTATGGTACTGAGAGCAGAACAGGTTTGTTTTTTTAAAAAAAACATTCATTTCAATCCAAAGACAGATTTTCTGTAGGGGGTGTGGCTAGTGAAAACCTACCACACAGTCAACTATCTGGAGGAGAAGCAGAGATCCAGGCTTCCTGCTTTGTTGTTCTTTTCAACAGCGCCTGACTCTTCAAGTGAAAAGCTCCCTGCTGCTGGCTCCTCCTGTTCCAGTTACAGCCATGCACCGCATTCTTTAAAAGTAAATAAAAGATGTGCTTATGTATTTCAAACACATAAACAGAGACAGAGAGGAGCATGCATCTTCCACCTGCTGGTTCACTCTGTGTAGATGGCCGTGATGGCCTGGAACTCCATCCGGGTCTCTCATGTGGGTAGCAGGGGCTCAAACACTTGGGCCATCTTCTACTGCTTTCCCAGGCGTAACAGCAGGAAGCCTGATAGCAAGTGGAACAGCTGGGACTCAAACCAATGTTCAGATGGAATGCTGGTGTCACAAGTGGTGGCCACAACACCAGCCGCACACTCCCTGCTGAAATTGATCATAGTCATTCATTCACAGTTCCAGACCATCATCTTGCCTTTGCACAGAAAGTTCTCTCTCCCTGGAATAATTTCACAGTCCCACCTACCCAATCCCTACTCATCATTCCAAAATTCATCTCTTGCAAACTTCCTGAACTTGACTCCTATTCACAGCTGATTGGATCAGGCACTCCTTGGGGTTTCCATAACCACTCGGCCTGCATAAGCCAGGCTAAGGTGTGTGCTATTCGGGTCTGTGTGTTCAGGGACGAGCAATGAAGACTCCATGTGTGAAAACTGCCTGATAACGTTTTTCATTACTGAACCAGACCGTGCTCACAATACTGGTTTGTGTGTGTGTTTGTTGGTTTGTTTTTCTCACAATTGGAACCAAGGACTTTGGAACCACCTGGGCACTCTCTCTGCCCCTTGCCATTGATCAATTACCTCTTGCGACTAGAAAGAACCCCACTTAACACTGGGCCTTTCTGGTTCAGTCCAAAACTGTCAAGGAAGGTTCAGATTGGGCCAAATGACCGTGGTTGGGAGGCAGAATGATCCAGGAATCTGGAAGCTCACTTTTAAATGTCATGGGTGGAATACAGGAGGGCAAATTTACCAGAAGGAAGGTGTGGAAAGTGCTAGTAGAATGGACAATAGGCATCTTCTATCTTCCGGGCAATAAATGCATGGTCACAGTCAAGAGCATTAACACCACTTGGAGGATTGCAAGAAGCACTGACTCTCCACTCCTTCCCTTCCCATTCAGGCCTACTAAACAACACGTGCACAGGGATAAATGTGCAGAAGATACGCATGCACATTAAAATGTGGAGACTCCAGGCTGGCAATGTCGCACATCAGGCTAAGCTACTGCCTGTGATGCTGACATCCCATGAGTACTGGTTCAAATCCTGGCTGTTCCACTTCTAATCCAGCTCCCTGCTAACAAACCTGGGGAAGCAGCGTAAGATGGCCCAAGTGCTTGGGCTCCTGCCATCCAGGTGAAAGACCTAAATGAAGTTCCAGGCTCCTGGCTTCAGTCTGGTCCAGCCCCAGCTGTTGCACGTATTTGGGGAGTGAAGCAGCATATGGAAGATCTGTATCTTCATTCCTTCATCGTTCCCTCTATTCCTCTTGGTAACACTTTCAAATTAATCAATTTCTATATATAGAAAAGTGGAGTCTCTGGCACTGTGCAGCTCCAGCAGCTGGCTCACGCATGTGGGTCACAGAAATGCAGGTGTGTGCTGGTCCTGGATCTGTGTCCCAGACACACACATGAATGTTTCTAACCTGGACTTCTTCCTACATTAAAGAGTAAACTACCATAAAAATGAAAAAAATGAGAGAAAGCTCTTTTTCTTTCAGGGCTCAAGTTCACCAGACAGAAACCCCAAGGAAGGCGGAGAACTTACTTGGCATTAAAAAAAAAAGAAAAGAAGAAGCAAAGAAAAATGAAATCCTTTTCAACTATCCCAAGATTTGTTACCATGATCAAAGTAATTATTAATGAGAAACAACCTATGCTAACTTCCAGACATGGTTATTAATAGTATTTGGTCTCACCTCATTAAAACATATGAACCTTTAATTTTTCTAGGTATCAGAAAAACATTTATTAGAAGCACAATGAGATTAAAACCAGAGAGGAGGAAAATAAAGATTAGATTTATGTGAAGGCAGGATACATTTTAAGCCGAGAGAAACCATAGGTGACTTTTAACAAATGCCTACATTTTACAGAAGAAATAAAAGAACAAAATTAGAACAAAAATTGGCATAAATATGAAGTTCATGGAAAGCAATGGGAAGAATGCAACCAAAACGTAACAGGGACATAAATGTCCCCAACATCAGTCTTAGCTTTGTCATACAAATGATTTCCTGTGGCCCTATGAAATTCCTGCTCATCCTCATCTTATATATGTACATATTTTACTTGAAAGGCCAAGAAACAGAGATTGTCCATCTGCTGATGCACTCCTCAAATGGCCTCAACAGCTGGAGGCAGGGGTAGGCGGAAAGCAGAAGCAGAACTCCATCTGGGTCGCCCTCATGCATGGCAGGGACCTAAGTACTTGAACCATCGCCTCCTGTCTCCCATGGTGTGCACCAGCAGGAGCTGGAATTGGAAATGGAGCCAGGACTTCAATCCAAACACTCCAATGTGAGATGCAGGGGCTGCAAGTAGTGTCTTAACTACCATTCCAAACTCCTCTCCCAAGCCCCATTTACTAGGTGAAGACCCTGACACTCACAGAGAACAGACCTCTTGCGCAAGGCATGCAGTTACCACAAGGGAAGAGTCAGAACCAAAATCTAGGTTTACTGACTCCCATGCCCAGCTTCCTTTGCCAACACTTGGCTGACCCTCAGCGGTGGTCTTTGCTTAACCCTAGAGATATCAACTTGATTTAGTAGCTCTCAACTCTGGTTTCACACCCAGAGTCTTGTGACAAGTCAAAAACAACAATTTTTGTATCCTGTTTCATAACCATCAAATAGGAATTTTGTAGCCATCAAATAGGAATTTTGTAGGATAAGGTCTGGTATTAGAATTTTTTTAAATGTTATAATTCTTATATAAATGTTAAAACCTTGATTATTTCTATATTTATAGCCTGAGTAAAAGTGTCCATAAAACTGCCAAACTGCCCAGAACCAGTGCATACCATTGAAGAAACAAGCCCAATCTTGGTAACACCAGATTTTATTTTGATTGTCTCTGTCACAGTGAATATTGTTGACTGCACTGTTTTACAACCCTAGCAGCAGTGAAAGAAGGTTCCAGTTCCTTCTTGGTTTTGTTATTATCTTTTTTTTAATGGTAACAATTCTAGGGTGGATAAACCAGCATCTCCCTCTGGCTCTTGCTCGCATTTCCCTGATGAACAATGATGTTGAGCATCCTTCCCTGGGCTTCCTGGGAACTGAGTCCACTTCTGCTTTCTGTAGTTCCTCCCAGACTAGCACTGAACAGCGTTGGGGGTCTCTGTCTCCTCATTTGCAGGAGTTCTGCCTTTCTGAGGTTCTGACCTCAGCTCCTTAGCCTCTCATCTCACACAAATTCCAAGTCTAACCATCGTCTTCAGGGGAACTCTGGCATGTGCGTGTGTGCAAGGACTGGCCTTCCAGCAAGACTGTGTCCTCTAAAGGCCCAACACTGTACGAGTTCTCACATTACCTTCGTGGATTTGGCCCACAGCCTTCTGCACTACTGCAGAACTCAGCAAACATCTCAGGTAAAAACGGGCTTGCCTTTGGGACTCCACACTTCCCAACTCACCAAGGCAGTTCCACATGGCTGCCAGGAGCTCTGCTAGTTTATTTTTCCCTCAAGATCTCCTCTTCTTGGCCCCCAAATCAGAAAGTATCTTCCCTGCATCCCCACCCTCTTACCATAAGTTTATACCTAGGAAGGGTTCTTCCCTCTCTGCAAATTTACATAATTTTATTATAATGGCTTTTAGAATGCATAAATTTCTTTGAAAATATTTATACAACCTATTTCTCCCTATGATTGTTTCAACTGAAAGGTGGGTACAATATTCTACTCTGAAATGCAAAGCTTCTTTTTAAAACATAAATGAGAATATGAGACCAGAAAGGTGGCCTAAGCCATTGGTTTTCAAACCAGGCCTGACTAACCCTACCTCCCTAGAATCATTGGCTGCCGTGGTGAGGCAAGGTGGGAGGTTTTATTTGACTTCTTTTGGGCCTCTCTTTCATCAGTGATAATCTTACTAACTCATCACTACAATTATAATGAACTGTCTCTTACACCACAGTCTAGATTTCTGTATATGACAAGCCTAAGGCAACAACACTTGGAGGCAGACACAGGGTTCTGGCTATAACGCAATTCAAGAAGACCGGGTGGTACAGAGCAAAGTACCTGAGACACCACCTGCTGTCCCCAGAGTGTGCTTCAGCAGGAAGCTGGACAGGAAGCAGAGCATCTGGGATCTGAACCAGGCACTAAGATATGGGATGTGGATGTCCCAAGTGGCTAGCTCCCAGACTTACTTCTAGCCTGTTAGGTTTCTGCCTCTTACTTTTAAACTTTTGTCCTACATATGAAGAAGGGTATTGGCCTCCAAAGGTGAGCAGTACATTGAGCTTCTGGACAAGAAAAGTCTGTGGCCAAGGTGTTCCTATTTTCTAAACTTCTTGATTCCATCACAGCGTAACTCTACTCTCTGCAGGCTATGTTTTTAAAAATGAGATGAATTTGAACTCAATGAAGCTTTGAATAAAGCATCCTAACTAGGCCATGATATTTTCTCACCTCCTTTTAATATAATACTGACATTAAATCACACTACTGTTAGTAATTGCAGAGGTGAAAGAATTGATTTGCTCAAAGATGCACATCGTAACCACAGAGCCTGACATTTGGCAAAAAAAAGTCCTTTGTGGCTTGTGACCCACCTCTGTCCTGCAGCCCAGTAATGCCCAACAAAGGCCTCTGCTGGAAGCAACGATCCTTCCACATGCAGCCCAACTAAACTCCTAGTTCGAGCCTCACCACACTCTGTTCTAGGTGGTCACATAGTGATAGCAGAAATGCACAGAGCTCACACAAGATTCAATCAGCCAGCTCTTGAATGACCGACACACATACACACACACCACAGGGACTTTCCAGCTCCTCCCATGCAGCCTGCAGCCCTTACCACACACTGTCAGTGGCTGACCCCTGCCCCAGCTGCATGGGCTGAGTGGTGTCCCCCCAGACTCACAGGCTGATGCCCTGACCCCCAGCGTGCTGGTGTATGCAGATAGGGCCTCGGGTGGGGGTGGTGAGCATTAAAGGAGCCGTAAGTGCAGGGATGAGGTTGGGGCTGAATCTCGTTCACTGAGCCCACACCCAGGCTCAGACAACTCTCAAGCTTCCTGTACAGACCATTTCGGCCTCCCCTGGGGAGAGCTGAGGTCTGGGCACGTACACTCAGCGTCACAGGTGCAAGCCCCATGCAGAACCGAATGGCACCTGTGCTGAGTCTAAAGGACAGATGAGCATTACCAGGTGACTGGAATGGAATGAAGAAGTTGAACGAGGGAGGTGTCACTGGGCCTTACCTGATTGCCAAGTGTGGGGCAGGGCATGCCAACTATTTGAAACAAAGTAAAACTGAAAAGGGTGAAAAAGCCTAGAAACCCCTTTCTCCAAGACTTAGTGTGTTTATCTGAAAGGGATGTGATGTAGCAAGCTAATCCCTGCCTGTGGTGTCAATACCCCATGCTATGTTGGATGGAATCCTGGTTTCTCTACTTCTGATTCAGCTAACGTGCCTGGGAAAGCACTGGAGGATGGTCAAAGTGCTTGGGCCTCTGCACCCATGTGGGAAACTAGCAAGAAGCTCCTGGCACGGGGCTCTTGCCTGGCCCAGCCCTGCCTGTTGTGACCATTTGAGGACTGAACCGAAGATCTCTTTCTCTATCCCTCCTCCTCTCTCTGTAACTTTGCCTTTTAAATAAATAAATAAAAACTGACACTGTCTCAATTCCTCACAAGCCCAGTGGAAAGCTACAATCTTCTTGCCAAGGACTCATCCTACAATTTTCAGGGCTGAGGCTTCTTTTCACTTTCCTTTAAAAAAAAGTTTAGCCTGGCAGCTACAGTCCTCACCTTGGTTACACTGGGATCCCATATGGGCACCAGTTCATGTCCCAGCTGCTCCACTTCCCTTCCAGCTCCCTGCTTGAGGCCTGGGAAAGCAGTCAAAGATGGCCCAAAGCCTTGAGTTTCTGCGCCAGCATGGAAGATCCAGAAGTTCCAGGCTCCTGGCTTCAGATCGGCTCAGCTCTGGTTGTTATGGGCATTTGGGGAATGAACCAGCAAATGGAAGATATTTCTCTTGGTCTATTCTTCTTTCTGTAACATCTGACTTTCCAATAAAAATAAATCTTTAAAAAAAGTTTAGCACTTTCAAAATGTTAGATAAAATGATAAATCAAGTCCCTTGAATTCCTTGCACAACTTTCAAAAGTATCTCAAAACCTATGGTGCTACCTGAATCCCGTCGTGTTCAACCTCTCTTGACATCAGGATGGCAAAATGGAACATGGAAGAGGCAAAGGCTGTCCACAGACGCTGGCCAGCAGCTCTGCAAGTGCGGCTGAAGCCGAAGGCAGATGGGCAGCCCTGGACACTCTCTCTGCAAAGCAGGTGCTTACTCTCTCGGGCCTACAACAGCTCACACCTGCTGCTGAGCACACAGCCTCCAATACAGTTCTGTCAACATATCTGTGATGTTTGCACAATCATTTCCATGGTATAACTTGTACTTATTAGTTTTATTTGCGTGTGTGTGTGAGAGAGAGAGAGAGAGAGAGAGAGAGAGAGAGAGATGCACTATCCATTGCTTTGTTCATTCACAGCTGGGCCAGGTCAAGCCTAGAACTCCGCTAAGGTCTCCCATATGGGTGGCAGAGACCCGAAGACTGTTCTCTCCCAGGATGTGCATTAGCAAGAACCTGAAATTCAGAGAAGAGCTGGGTCTTGAGCTTAGCACTCCAACACGGGATGCTGGTGACCAAGTGCCATCTTAACCTCTGTTCCAAATGCCACCAGATTAGTTCCCTCTTACAGGTGAGAAAGCTAACACCAAGTGCCCTTCTGAAGGCCACACTGCTGCAGAGTGTGATGGGTTGCCCAGAGGTGCGGAACCTAGCCCTCACTGTCACTTCTCTGGCTGACATGACTCTTACCCTTAATCTTTGACTGGTCCATCGGCTACTGCACTACAGGCCAAACATAACTATGCAGACAACACACAAAGACCCAGACAAGCAGCAACAGCCAGTGGTGAGGCAGGAAAGATACAAGAACAGAGGCATGCCTGTCCCTGTGCAATAGGCCCCAGCTCTACCCAGGGTCAAACAAGAAGACAAATGCAGAAATGGAGTCAGAGAGACCCTGTTCCCCACAATCTTCACTGCAACTTGCAATAATACAGAGAAATGGCAAACTTTAACATTTGCTCATGTCCATGTGGTTCTGAGGAATTAGCTGCCAACTTAGAAAACTTCAAGCCATATATCTAACTATTTTGGAATCAAATAAACAGTACAACCTATTTGTACTTAACTGGCCTTGAAGTCAGTCTTCTTATGTATCAACAAAAACAGGAGAAAGCTAACTTTAAGGAACAAACGTGTCTGTGCAGTGTGCCAGTATAGTCAAGAAGGGGGAAATGCAAATTTTCTGCAAGAAAGGAGAGAAATGATAAATAGGGAAAAACATGAATGACTACTCAGCCTTTCAGTAAGTTCCACTTTCAGGGATAAGACAGAAAAGCAAGTCTGAGAAGGCAAGAGGGTGCCAGGCCACTAAGACAGTCCTAAGGCCCAATGTGATGGGGTAGTTATTTTCCCAAAACTGTACACCATCGATATGCATGAAAACCTCTTCAAACCTGCATGCCATTCTTTCCCATCCCTCATGCACCAAAACTCAGCTTTCCCACCATAAAAGTCTGCTTGCTCAGGAGCTGCCTCATTTGATGAGCTCTGGCTATGGCACGTTCCTGTGACACAGGCTCCTGCTCAGTCCTACCCACAGTCTGGCCTGCGGGGTGGGCATGTGCAGAAAACAGAGGGCACGCTGCTCACTGCCCTTTGCTAGGATGCAGACAGAGAGACTTACAGGGAAAAGGCAAGCAGTACATTGAATGGTTCAAGAAGAACACAGCTGTTCTTTGACCTCAGGCAGGGCTTCTGTCCCGATGGGACCACAGGGACTTACAGATCGCCCATGGAAAATGCACTGAACGTACTGACCTATGGATCTTCCCAGTTGAGCACACAGCCCACTGCTGAGAGCCTGCTGTCTCCCTGGGGGCTGCGCTGGCTACCACCACCCTGCACCTAAGGGAGGGAAGGATCATGTAGAACTGACCCAGGAAGACAGTCACAGTGAACATGTGAAGTCTCCACGAAATTTTGATTGCTTCTGCGTCATTGCAAAGTCAAAAGAAAACTGGTGGAGCCACCCAAGGTGGAGGACTCTACAAGTGCATCACAAGAGTGGTGGGGATGCTGGAAAGGAATTTACGAGACTCAGACAACATCAGCCTTTCTTCCATCTCTAACGTAAGCAAAGCAGTGGGGGTGCAGAACAAGGTCCGTTTCTTTAAACGTGCACTCAACACTCATTCTACCCTAAGGTGGGCCAAGATGAATTCATCCTAACCTTTTTGGGCAGATCTTAAAAACAGGTCTAATTAACGGACCTTTATGTTGCAAACATGACTTGAATTGTTATTTTAAAGGATCTGGGATAGCAACAGCACCCGTAGAAACCAGATTAATTCAGGGTATCTCCTCAGTAAATGAACTTAAAAAAAAAAAAGTACAAAAAAAGCACATTCATTCAGGTCAAAAGTTGTGAAAGCCAGAATTGCTAGCATAGTTTTTGCAACACAGAACATTGTGATTATCAGTGGCACTAAAAATAGCCCAGGAAAAATTAAGACCACATAACTGGAAACAAGCGAAATAGCAACCTTATCCAAAACAACAAAATGTCCATTCGTGTCACTCACTTCGCTATGAATTATTTTTGACAAGATGTTTTCTGGCATCCAAAGCTGTCTCTTTTTATGTATCCTCTGGGAAAACTTTGTTCATAAACAAATAACTCCCAGATAACCAATTTCTTAGTTGACAGTTTCCACCCAGCTCTGCCCTAACTGTGGCGCCCTAACTTGTCACTTCGTGTTCCTGTCGCCTCATCAGTGATGTCACGGAAAGACAGCGACACACAGTCATTACTGCCAAGCCAGAGACTGCAAAGGAAATTATGCCACTCCAGGTTTTAATTTTCCATGAGAAATTATTCTCATTGCCATAGCTACTTCCACAGTCAGCAGGAGAATGATTTAATGAGGATATAGTCATAATTATACTTACAAAGTGCCTTTTAAAAAAATTTTATTGGAAAGTCAGATCTACACAGAGAAAGAGAGACAGAGCGAAAAATCTTCCATCTGTTGATTCACTCCCCAAGTGGCCACAATGGCCGGAGCTGAGCTGATTTGAAGCCAGCAGCCAACAGCCAGCAGCTTCCCTGGGGTCTCCATGAAGATGCAGGGTCCCAAGGCTTTTGGTCATCCCATATTGCCCTCTCAGGGCACAAGCAGGGAGCTGGATGGGAAGTGGAACAGCTGGGACATGAACCAGCACCCATATGGGATCCCAGGTGAGCAAGGCAAGGATTTAGCCACAGGCCATTGAACTGGACCCTATAAAGTGCATTCTTTGAACAGAAAATTTGCTTTAGTTTGCTTTGATCAAGCCCATTCCAGAACACATGAAGGTGCTGAGTAACAAGCAAAGGAAGAAACGAGCAGGGATAGAAAGTTCTAAGTTGTGAGCTGTATCCTCAGGTAAGCTTCGACATGTGATGGGAAAGAGGCAAGGAAACAAATGCACTCAGAGGCTGAGATGCGTCATCTGGGACCAGATGTGGCAGCCATCTCCTTTCTGGAATCAACTGCCGTCTAGGAGGCAGAGGCAGAAAGCCACAGGGTTTCCGCTCAAAACACAGTGACGATGATGGTGAGAATGACAGGGACAGGAACAAGCAGTACAGGGGAACAGAACGCAGAGCAGAAGGGAAGAACCAAGCACTCAGCAGACTCGACCTGGTGCAAGTGGGGAGCAACGGGCGCTGTAACTGTGCGCCCCGGATTTCCTCCGTCATGGGTTCTTCAGAGGTGTGTGCATGCCCACGCATAGGTGCCAGAGTCCCAAGAACTCCAATCATGGATTCTGGAAGTTTTACTGGTCATATCCTTGAACGTTAAGCATACAGTTCAATATTAAGTGCTGGAACGTCCCTACAAACTTATATCAGAAGATTTAGGTGGGAGCAGGTACGTTTGGCTCGGGGTGAAGATGCCTGCATCCCACACCATTCCAGCTTCCTGCTGTGTGTATCCCAAGAGGCACTGGCCACAGCCTGAGTGACTGAAACCCTGTCACCTGCAATGGGGACCTGGACTGAGTTCCCACCTCCCAGCTTCTGCCTGACCCAGTGCTGGCCTTCTGTCAAACAAATAAACAAAACTTAAAAAAACTTTTTAAAAGTAGATTTAGAGGGCCCGGCACGGTGGCGCAGTGGTTAAGGTCCTCGCCTTGCACGCCTGGGAGGCGCCAGTTCTAATCCCAGCAGCCCCGCTTCCCTTCCAGCTCCCTGCCTGTGGCCCAGGAAGGCAGTCGAGGATGGCCCAAGGCTTTGGGACCCTGCACCCACGTGGGAGACCCGAAGGAGGCTCCTGGCTTCGGATCGGCATAGTATCGGCCGGCCGTTGCGCTCACTTGGGGAGTGAATCATCGGACGGAAGATCTTCCTCTCTGTCTCTCCTCTCTGTATATCCGCCTTTCCAATAAAAAAATAAATCTTAAAAAAAAAAGTAGATTTAGAGTAAAATTTATTCTTTAGCAGTCAGGAAATCTTTGATTCCACACTCAGCTTTAAAAAAAAATAAAATTCCACCAGAAATAGTAAGAATTTTGCTGATGGTCTTAAGACGTTTTAAAAATCCAAACATCAAATCCGAATAGCATCTGTTGATAAGGCTTCTACTAGTTCATGCAAGTTTAACTTCTGCTAATAAAAATGACAGTACAGCATACAAGTTCAATATGTCACTTGAAAAAAAAAAAAAAGAACAGTTAAAAAGCAGTTTAAAAGCTCAGCCTTGACCTTCCTGTGAGCTCCTGAGATCTGGCAGAACAGCTCAAGGGACACACAGCTGAAACAGACATGTTCCCATGAAGGGTTTCTCAGAAAAGGAACAAGTCCTCGTAAGAGGTTGAAATTTCCTAGTCAGATCTTCTGGGCTCTAGAAAGAGACTCCCCAAAGTCCCACCATCCAGGACAGTGGTCCTATTGCTGGGATGACAGCAGGGCAGAGGCGCGGGGCTAGGACAGAATCACAGCACAGCCAGCAGGGTCATCTCCGTGGAAACCAGCAGACACATTTTCACAGGCGCAGCAACTGTCTGGCATCAATGACTCTTTGTACAGGTTCACAAACCTTCTGAACAGTGCATCCATGGCTCCTCTATTAGACAACAGCTGATTGTATATGCCGGGAGAGACCTTGTTCTCACGCAGGCTGAATTCTGAACAGCATCTAGAGCAGGCAACCCAATCCTAAACTCACTATTGGGAAACCACTGACCTTTTTGTTTTTCCTCTTTTTAATTTTATTTCTGATGATTTTTACATACTTGATTACGGTGCAATGGGTCAATGGCTACAGGAAAGTGGGTGAGACCAATGTTTCCATATTCTCTCTTTTTTTTCCCTTCCTGTATCTGGAGGAACGGGAGCGATAAAGGGTGAAGCCATACTCAGCCTCCCAAATATCCCAGGGTCCCTGATGTTGGGCATGCTCTGAGGGTCCTGCTCACATGTTTTTGATAGTTCAACAGTTCTCAAGTGCTACCAATCTCATCACTCCAAGCACAATGAAAACTCTCCAGAATCTACTGGCTGACACAGTGGTCCTTAGCATCTCCATTTGCCCAGATTTTCACTGCCAAAACATGGCTGGGGTAGTTGATCAACTGGTTCTGTCCACTGTTCTATATTATAATACCAGGTGTCCTCTGCATGGCCTAATGTACTGCCATATTCTCCATGTGCAACTGGATACTCTGGCCATTGTTCCATCTAAACCCTGAGAAGGCCCAGCTCTGACATCTGCATTCCACACACTGACCTATTTTGTGACAGTCCTGCCAACTTCTGGCTTCTGTGTACTATTTAGTATGATATTTGTTTACAGATAAGAAAACTGACTCACATGCCTAGAAAGGGGTAGAGCTTGGACTCAAAATTAAATCTTGAAGCATGTTTTTGGCCTAGTAGTTAAAAACAAACAAACAAACAAAAAATCCAGCCCACTATGGTAGTGCCTAGGGTCACTTCTGGGCTCTGGCTCTATCCCAGTTTCCTACCTATGTGAATCCCAGGAGTGGGCAGGTGAGGGCTTGGGTAATTGAGTTGTTGCCCCATAGGGAACACAAAGGAACTAGATTGGGTTCTAGGCTCCAGGCTTCAGCAGAGGATCGTGCTGACTGTTGCGGGCCTGTGGCAAGTGAATCACAACTCAGGTACTCTCTGTGCCTCAAATTACACAGAAAATTTATATTGATTTAGGTCCAAGCATCCACATGATGCCATATTTGCAGAGTATGTCAGCAGTCCTCTGCTACTCTATCTTACTCATTCTGCTTTGAAACAATTAGAAACCCAATTCCAGTATTTTCCAATCTCACATTATTTCTTCCTTGGTCCCTGACTCCTTGCCTCACTCCTGTACCCATAACACACTACAGATATGAGGACTCACCTGAGAGGGTTTATAAAATTTATTTAATTCTTTTTTTAAAAAAAAAGCTTTATTTATTTTTGTTGGAAAAGCAGATCAGATTTACAGAGAGACAGAGAGACAAAGATCTTCTAACCACTAGTTCATTCCTTAAATGGTCACAATGGCCAGAACTGAGCCAATCTGAAGCTAGGAGCCAGGAGTTTCTTCAGAGTTTCCCACACAGATGCAGGGTCCCAAGACTTTGGACCATCCTCTATTGCTTTCTCAGGCCACAAGCAGGAAGCTGCATGGGAAGTGGAGCAGCCAAAACAAACTGGTAGCCATACGGATCCTGGCATATGCAAGGTGAGGACTTAGCCATTGAGCAATCACACTGGACCCTGAAATTTACTTCAAGTTTTAAGAAGCAGAGGGACAGACTGGCTCTGTAGTATAGCAAGCGAAGCCTCCCCTGTAGTGCCAGTATCCCATGAGTACTGGATTGAGTCCTTCCTGCTGCACTTCTGATTCAGCTTCCTGTTAATTCGCCTGGAAAAAGCAGCACAAAATGGCTCAAGTGCTTCAGCCCCTGTGTCCACGTGGGAGACCCAGAAGAAGCTCCTGTCTCCTAGGCTTTGACCGACCCAGTTCTAGCCATTATAGCCATTTAGGAGAGTAAATGGTGGTAGATCAATTTCTTTCTCTCTCTCTCCCTTTTGATCTTCATAATTCTGCCTTTCAAATAAAAATAAATAAATCTTAAAAAAAAAAAAAAGGAGCAGAAAGACAGACAGTACTTCCACTTACTGGCTTACTCCCCAGACATCTGCAATGCCTGGGACAAGTGGGAGCTGAAACCAGGCCTGCCCCATGTGTGGCAGAGGCCCTGAGCCATCACTGCTGCTTTCCAGGGCTGACAATGGGAGAAATCTCGAATCAGGAACTAGGTGGGAACTGAACCCGAGTAATCTGATAATGGAATATGGGCATCCTAATCTACTTCTTACCCACCAGGCTAAAAGCCCGCAGTGCCATCATAGATTAAGTCTTGATTGTCAAACCCAGGTTCCCTACTTAATTCAGTCTATTAATGAATTTTTAAGTCTGGCAAATGCTTCATTAAGCAGACATTAATAATGGATGCTACAGTTTCCAACAGATTATTATATAATCATTACATAACGCTGCAGCTCAACGTGACACTGTCACGTCTGTCAGAGCACATTAGAATTCTAACACTTCTGAGCCATCTTCAGATCCCTTCCTGCTGACACCTCATCCATCTGGGCTGCTAGAACAAAATACCACAGCCTGGGTGGCTTATCACCCGCAGAAACGTGTTCCTCACAGTTCTGGGGGTTGGGCCGTTCATGGCCATGGCGCCTAAGGCTCTGCAATGGCTGCAAGCATTGATGAAGGCTGACTGCTCCTGGCAGGTGCCTCCTCACCCGAGTCCACCAGGTGGAGGCAGCAAGGCAGCTGTTTGGACCTTCTCCTATGAGGACACTAATCCTATTCCTGAGGGTGCTACCTTCACCTCCCAAAGGCCCTTAGGAGGTAGGACTGCAACAGACCACGGTGGGGGGGCGGGGGGAGGACAGAAGCATCAGTGATCACAGTGGAGCACTGAGCACCTCTCTTCTTCCTTTCTGTCCGCTGGGACCGCAGCGGCTCCATGGTGCACTTCCTGGAGAGGAGCCACTCCCATCCTGCCAGTCTGCAAGGCCTTTGTGTTCAGTCTAGAGCCACTTCCCATCCGCCTTCTGAGCACTGCAGAAACATGTCTGTCTCCCATTTCCTTACACTTCTCAGTGTAGACTGCCCTTGCTCCTACTTTCAGACAAGCCCAATCCTTTCAGCAAAGGCTCTCTGCACTAGATCTGGCTCTCCCCTTGCCGACCACCAATCACCACCTTCCACTCATTTTTTTTTTTAAGTATTTACTACTTAGCTTTGATTGCCCTCACCATTGTCCTTTACTATGACTCCCTGTGCCTGCAGACTGTGCCCTCAAAGGCTAGCAGTGCCCTTGCTTTAGCCACTTTTCAATCTGGATCTCTTTGACGGCCTGCTGGTGTTTTTGCATGACTTCTTAAGATCCTTCCTTGGGCATCCCACACTGAACCGTGCTGGTTCTCCCTCTACCTCTTGGTGGCTGCCTCTCTCTCCTGCTCATTGCTGAACACTGCATCCATATACCTCCCACTCTAAGCCCTCAAGGGCTCCCTGCATATCCTTTGACAATCTTTGCGAGCAGCTATTGATTCATTTTCCTGAATTCTGTAGGCAAAGTCCAAATGGATAAAGATTCAGATTCTCTCCTCCATTCCACCCTACAATTCCAACACTAAACAATTCCACTGCAATATTGCATCACTACACATCTTGCATGCTTTTACTCGTCAGGTTCCTTTGTCTACCTGTCATGCCAGAGCTCACCCATGTCTCTAACTACAAACCTTCAGGCCCTTTGTGGTATTCCCTACCCATCACCCCCTGTGCTCACCTCCAGGTGTTCTAACATGATCTCCTTGTTATCTCACTCTTTCATTGTGCCACACAGTTATATGTTAAAATATATGTTCCTTTACCGTCAAGTGTAGTTTGATCTTTTCATCTCCACTTTCACTGCCTTGCTGTACCTCAGTTCTGAACAGGCACACTCTTCTCCTCTGACCAAGGTTATATATCAAGGTTCCCTACCTGTTCATCTTTCCTTGGAAGACTTGCCACCTGTCCTGGAAGGCTCCTTTTTATCCTCCTACCCTTTCCTGGCAACATCGGCTGTAAGGGCTGCCTCATCCAGGCATGGAGCTCAGGCCAGCTCAAGTCAGAACCACGCAGCTCAGCATCTGCCTCTAGCAGCCTCACCTTCGTGGCTCTGACCCTCTCTGCTGGACTGTAATACGCAGAAAGGCAGGCATGTGGTCCAGTGGAGAAGATACCAGTTAGGATGCCAAGAACCACATCAGGGCATCTGGGGTAACCTCCTGGCTCCCAATTCCAGGTTCCTGCGAGGGCACGCTTGGGAGACAGTGATGACTGATCAAGTAATCAGGTTCCTGTCACACATGGGAGACCCACATGGAGTTTCCAGTTCCTAGCACTGGCCTGGCTCAGTCCTGACCATGGTAGGTATTTGGGCAGTGAAACTGTGGATGGGTGCATTCTCCCTCCCTCTCTCTCTCTCTCTCTCTCTCTCTCTCTCTCTCTCTCTCTCTGATTAATAACTAAACAAAAATGATTTTGAAAAGCTTGACTGACTGGTAGAATTAAATCCCAAAAGATCATTCAAAGAGACCCATATTAAGATACTTCTAATATTACACGAATTTTAGGAACCTGGTATATAACTTGAATCTCATGGAGTTGCCAGGTGTTTGAAGCCAGAGGGAAATTATGACACAGCTTTAGGAAGGGAACAAGGAAAAGGCAAGCAAGGCAACCAGATCACAGTACTGACAGAGGTGGCTGGTCACTCTCGCGTGTCAACCCTTTCCTAGTCTCGGCCCTGTGCACGTGCAAGATCCAGAAGTCACTAAAATGAAGATCAGAAACAAAGGAAATCAAATCAAGAGACTTGATGTTAGCCAGCTAAAGAAAAAATTCTTTTTCCAGGGCCATAAAAGGAATGGACTAAGACTATTGTTGTCTGGGCTGTTACTGTCCTCAGGACATGGAGTGGTGGCAGCAGCTGTGACATTAGCTTTCAGGGAAGATATTCTTACAGAGACCCCTGTGAGAGGGAACAAATGCTGGAATCTCAGGACCTACCGCTAGGAATGCTTCTCCTCCCCCCAGCTTGTTCTCAACATAAACTCACTCCTGCCTCAAGGAAGAGACAGGCAGTACTTGACGCAAGAGGAATTCCCATCTGAGGACTGAACTCAGCTGGATAAACCCCACCAGAAGAAAAACAGAACCCCAGACCCTCATGCAGGCACACTTTCCCCCGCACTGGGTGCTTTACATTCCAAGTGGAATGGGCTCTAAAGGCTTGGTGAATATGCAGTTAGAGCTCACATGCCCAGAGTCACCAAAACGAAGAGGACTATATTCTAAAAAAAAAAAAAAAAATCAAAGGGGGCTGTGAAATTGTTTCATATTTTCAGCATTTTAGACCATATCTACCTAATAGTCCCAGAGAAGAAAATAATAACAGTGCTAACAGCATGAAATGGCATAGAAGGCTCAAGCCTCCCACTCCCCAGGCTAAGTGTATTAAACTGAGGCAGAGAGTGAGAAAGGTGAGGATGGGAGAAACACAGATGCCTCCTCAGAACCTGGAAGTGAAGAAGCTGCTGTGACAAGTTCTGGGGCAATCACTGAGATGGACTCCAGCCCCGTGAATGACCTTGTGCCCAGGAGCGTTAGAGCCTCTCCCAAGATCCAAATAATCCTCAGGCACCAATGGAATACCCTTCAGAGTCACTTCTGCATGTGTTGGCACCCAGCAGAGTCGCAGTGACATCAAAGGAAAAGCTGAAGTACTGGGCAGGATCATGTTGCATTTCAAATGCAGAGCATAGTGGTGGGTAGGTGGTCCAGAGAATGGATGACTGTTCTGCCACTGAGGATCACAGGGCTTATTTCCAAATATAAAAGAAAAAAGAGTGAGAGCAAAAGAGAAAAAGAACAAACACTGAATGTCAAAGAACCCTCAATGACCCATCTAATCCAATCCTCCACATATAGAAGGATTAGCATTAAACTAAAGCAGCTAATTACCAAACTTCCCTCTTCTGACATAACTACTGTGGAGAACATTATAAGCACATCTCAGTTTAAGAAGTGAAAAAATAAACAAAAAAGGTTCATTGGAAACAGTGGTCCAACTGGTAAAGCCATTCACAAAGGTAAGATTTTATCCTTCCAAATTCTAAAATGTAAGGATTAAGCATCGCTCTGAGCACTGTTACTGCACATCAGATTTCAGGAATCATTTGCATGTCAACAGAATCATCATTAGGCTTGTAAGGCAATCCAGTTCCCAGAGGACAAATACCATATGTTCTCTCTGACTTAAAAAAAAAATGACCACTGTGTAAGGTATTATATGTACATTAATATACATGAAACATACAAGGGAGACAAGCATATGGGATGTACAAGCGCTATGGAGTGTGTGTCTCTACTTTCAGATGAAAAGCAGGTCCCTCATATGAAACTGCTGGGGTCCGTGCAGTAGGTATGGATGACACGAAGGTGTGACGAGAACAGCTCCCTGCTTGGCAGGACCTGGGGAGCTTCCAGCTGTTTGGCAGGGCCCGGCGATTTCTCTCTGACCACCTTGACGCAGTCTCACCCCCTGTTTGCATGGACACTCAAGTATCCCACTAAGAATTCTGTAATCTATTGAGGCATTGTTTGCCCCTGTGAGATGGCTTTGGCAACTACTGTGAGCTTAAGAGTTAATATTATTGATGTCTTGGTGAGTGGGCCTTTAACTGCGCACAGGAGTACAATTAAACCCATGCCATTTCTGGACACCTTATTGTGTGCCTACCCATTGCCCTGAGATCGGGCCCAGACATATAGCATGCCTTCTGGGAAACGGCTTAACAAGAATTTCACAAACTAATGGAAGTGATGGGAGTATGAGCTGAAACTGCTATGGCAAAAATATAGTTGCTGTGACCTTAAAGGTTAACCTGTCCTTGCAACTCTTTAGAGCATAGAAAATGTAGCTGCTTTAGCTGCTTTCATAATCTTTTAACTAGAGGAAATATAGGATGATTCTATTAACATCACAGAGATATACTTTTGATTATTGTTTGATTGCTTATGAGGCGGTAGAGCCTGCAGTCGTAGGGGGATTTAATGTTTGAAACTTTTTGTCTTAGATCCTTATATTTTTTTCTCTTTTGATGTATTTCTCCCATTATGTGATAGATAAAGTTGTGAAAGTAAAATGTAGTAAGAATGTTTTACTAATTAGTAGGTAACCATCTGTGCCTTGGCCTTGGAGTTCTGACTATCACCTAGTGGTCACTTCTGAAGAATGAATAACGGCTTGCTTTAAAGAAACTGATTATAGTAACTTACAGAATTATCTTTAAGAGCACCTGGTTGACCATGAAGTAAAAATTGATTGAACATCTGTGCATGCTGTCTTAGTTCTAAAGTAAAAGATAAAAAATCAAACGTTTGTGCAGAAGCTTGAGAAGCGTTTTGAGTAAATAAAAAGGACAGTTTTTTCCTGAGCTGTTGTGAGAACGCACCAAACGTCTGTGTCTGTGTCTTTCTTTATCGCCGACTCCACGCACCCTTCCCGAGCTCCGAACTCAGCTGGAGCTGGACTCCGGCATGAAACTTTTAAAAATACCTCTAAAATAGGATACTAGATTTTCTACGTTTGCCTACCTTAAATGTCAGAGAGTTAAACTTGCAACTTGACTAAGGGACTGTACTACAGTGATGATGTGGGGGAAAACAGTGGGAGGGGGATTTGGGGAAGGAGGAGAGAGAGGGAAGGTTGAATCACTGCACCTACAAAACTGTACTATGGAAAATAATTTTTAGAATTCATGAATTTATTTTAAAAAGTCACCTACTATAAATGCAGAATGAAACAATTTTAATGAAAAGTTTTATAAAATAATTTATATGGTGGTGCAACCATCACCACAATCCAATTCTGGAACATTTTTGTTATCAAAAAAAGAAAAAAGTTCCTTTGAGCCTCTTAGCAGTCAATTTACTTACTTACTACTAAGTTATTTCTTTAAGAGGCAGAGACAGACAGACAGATGGACAAAGAGACAGCACCCCCATTCACTGGTTTACCTCCCACATGCCTGTAACAGGGCTGGGCTTCGCTGGAGCTGGGAATTCAGCCCACCTCTGCTGTTGAGCCCTGCGCTGCTCTCAGGGTGTGCATTAACAGGAAGCTAGTGTCAGGGGTCAGAAGCCAGACTGGATCTCAGACCCACACACTCTGATATAAGACACAGTCATCTCGGCCAGAGCCTTACGTGCTATGCCAAGAGCCTACCCCTGAAGTCAATACGATCCTTTTAGTTTATACAGAATCAGTAGTAATGGCTTTTTTCATCTCTAACAATTTATTTCTTAAGATGGAAGCTTACATTACTGGTGCATTTCTTCTTTTCTGACATGGGTGCTTACAATTATAAATTTCCCTCTAAGCCTTACTTCAGCTTCATCCATCAATTGTGGTATGTCATGTTTCTGTTTACTTTTGGCTCCAAATGTTTTAATAACCTTGTGATTTCTTCCTTGTCCCATGAACTACCGAGTATATTTAATTTTCATATAAATAGTGCTTCCTTAGGGCTTTTATTTTCTGTTTTGAATTTCAAATTTAACCCTGTTTGGTCAGAGAACATCCTTTACCTTATTTCAGTTTTAAAATGTCTGGAGGCTTGTTGGGTGACTTGGCACACCATCTCTCGTACACTATTCCACGTGTCCGTGAGAAGAACGTGTATTCTGAAGTCAGTTGATGGAGTGTTACACAATGATCAGTTAGACGTCAAGTTGGCTGATAACGTGCAAGTCGTCTTGACTTGTCCTTCTATACTTTGCTTTGAAACCTAGTTCTATCATCCGTCCAGAGTACACTGTTAAAATCTCCAGCTGCTACTATTCAACAGGCTAGCCCTTTTTTCTTTCATTTTTGCTTCATAACAGGTGGAGATATTGTTGTTACATATGTATACATTTAGAATTGTTATATATTCATTATATAACAATTGATATAATAGGGCCCGGCGGCAGCGTGGCCTAGCAGCCAAAGTCCTCGCCTTGAACGCATCAGGATCCCACATGGGCGCCAGTTCTAATCCCAGCAGCCCTGCTTCCCATCCAGCTCCCTGCTTGTGGCCTGGGAACAGCCCAAAGCCTTGGGACCCTGTACCCACATGGGAGACCCGGAAAGAAGTTCCTGGATCCTGGCTTTGGATTGGTGCAGCACCGGCCGTTGTGCTCACTTAGGGAGTGAATCACTGGACAGAAGATCTTCTTCTCTGTCTCTCCTCCTCTCTGTATATCTGACTTTGCAATAAAAATAAATATTTTAGCTTTTAAAAAGGTTTACTTATTTTTTAAAAAAAATTGATACAGTAACCCTTTTATAATTATTATTAAATTTCCTGCTTTGCTCTAGTAAGATTTCCTATTATAAAGTCAGATTTGTCTCTTGCAGGTTTCATGATTTTTCCTTTGTTTTTCAATATTTTCTCTTTGTCCTTCAACAGCTTGATTATAATGTGTCAAGGTACAGACTTTGTTTGTGTATCCTCCTTAAGACTAACTGAGCTTTCTGGCTCTATAAATTAATTTTTCTTTTTCAAATGTGGTACATTTTCAGTCATTGTTTTTAAGTATCTCTTCCCTCCCACTCTCCTTTCTGGGTTTTGCACATATGCTGATGTGCTTGATGGTCCCCATGCTTTTCAATCATTGAGAAGTCTTATTCTTTAGATTCATTCCTTTCTCTTGCTCTGCCTTCCAATTAACTTACTCTTTCTTCTAACTTCTAAAATACACTGCTGAGTCCCTCTAAAGAATTTCCATTTCAGTTACTGTACTTTTCAAATCCAGAATTTCCATTAAACAGTTTTTTTTAAAGATTTATTTATTTTTATGCAAAGTCAGATATAAAGGGGAGGAGAGACAGAGAGGAAGATCTTCCATTCACTGGTTCACTCCCCAAGTGACCGCAACGGCTGGTGCTGCACCGACCCAAAGCCAGGAGCCAGGAACTTCTTTCCGCGTCTCCCATGTGGGTACAGGGTCCCAAAGTTTTAGGTGGTCCTCCACTGCCTTCCCAGGCCACAGGCAGGGAGCTGGATGGGAAGTGGAGCCGCCAGGATTAGAACTGGCACCCACATGAGGTCCTGGCACATTCAAGGTAAGGACTTTAGCAGGCCGGCCATGGCGCTGGGACCATTAAAAATTTTCTACCTTGAGATTCTGCAGTGTCTTTCCTTTACTTCCTTCAATATGGTTTATTTCTCATCTCTGAATATACCTACATAGTTTTCTGATAGATTTTTTTCTATTTTTTTTTCTGTACAAGGGTCATATTTTGTTTCTCTAGATGTCTCTAATTTTTGTTGAATTCTGGGTATTTTAGACATTAAGTAGTATTAACTCTAAATTCTGACTTTTCTCTAAGAGTAGAAGTTGTGACTTTGCTTACTTAGTCATTTTGCCAACTAAGTCTATGAAATCTGCCTCCTCTATAAGCTACAGTTGCTGATGTCTTCAACTAAAACTTTTTTGTCTTGTGTTTTAGAGGTCATTTCTACATCTACATAGCTTAGTATTCTGGAAGAGGCTAATCTGAGGCTTTCTACAAACACCTTGAGCCAGAAGAGCTTCTCTCTGCTTCTATTTCTGTGCGTGGGCTGAGCTGCACATTCTAACCTCAGGCTGTTTTCAGGTCTGCCCAGCTTGCACTTTCTGCTGGCTCTCTCTTATCTCTTTTGGGTGTGCACATAGGCTCCAGCTAGGATATGTGGGTGTCTTGGACTTGTTCCATGTCTGTACTCAGGCGGAGAGACTTAGTTCAATCTGGGACATACAGAGTCATGACACCCTGGATGGCTGCCTCACTTACCAGAACGAGGTATAAGTCCCCGAACACTGTGCCATTGCCTGCTCCAAAAACACTGTAAATTCCAGCTAGCAGAGCTACTGGTCTCTCCTATTCATTTACCAACCAACTGACCAATCTGACAACTTCAGAGCAAGTCCCTTCTGGAAACAGCAAGAAAGCAGCTGGTTTTCACAGCCTTCTTTTCTCTGATTTAACTATGACACGGACAGAGTGGGGGAGCAGGGACTAGAAGCTATGATAAGTAACACCAAAACACTGATTCTGTCCCTACCTAAAGTTTCATAGTTTTCTGGAACAAATACTCCTTAACTTGTTGTATACATTAATTTGTTGTATACATTTGGTCAACTTTAAGAGAGTGAAATAGGTGGTTTTGACAGTATTTTTCCAGCCTTAAAATGTTTTTTCTACTTACTTATTTGAAATGTGGATTGACAGAAAAAGGAGGAGGGGAATGAGGTAGAGAACAGAAGGAGGGAGCGAGAGGGAGAGAGACAGAGATTGAGATCTTCTACCTTGTGGTTCACTTCCCAAATGCCTACAACAGTAAGGTTGGGCCAGGCTGAAGTCACTAGCCCAGAACTCCAGCCAGGTCCCCCACATGGGTGGCAGTAACCCAAGTCCTTGCTATTTCAACTCTGGTCATTGAGAGACACAATGGCCATCCTTACAATAGTCCCCTGGTCACTGGGTAGTTTTCCTTCATCACTTTAGACAAGCTGAGTCCTCTTGCACGAGTTACTTCAACTCCCACAATCCCCAGAAGAAAAATAAGAACTGTCTTAACCATGTATGAGCCCAGTTTCTTAGAGGTGGTGAAGCTGAAAGATTTGTTTGTTTGGTTTTTTGCAAACCTTTTATATTCAAATAGGTGAACTGAGGCTCAGGGATGCAAAGGGGTCTACTCAAGGACACAGCATCCTTCTGGAAAGGCAGGTAAAAAATGACATGCTGATACCACAGAAGGGAGGCCTCAAAAATTGGCACCTAAAAGAACAGGCTTAGAGCCAGTGACCAGAGGATCCAGCTTGCCGTTTTCCAGGCTCTGAGACCACAGACAAGAGGGTAGGACAGTTTCCTACCCTCTGCCCTCTCTTACCTTAGCAAAGAATCTCCAGGATGCATACTGTGCAGTGGCCACAAGGCTTCTTAGCTTCGCTGTACTTAACATGAGGAAGAATCCTAAAACTCCACTGCAAGGGAAAAAATATTCTTGTGTTACTAAGGCTGGTCTTCCTTTAGCCAACAGCAGATCAGTTTATGCTCCTCTTTCCTAATCCATGTCCAAGGACTACGCAAGCTCTCTCTCCTCTGTGTTTTCTATTGATTTCTGGGTAAAAATGAAAGATTAAGAAGAAAACCTTAAGGAGCTAAGATGAGAGCATTTTGTTAGAGTTAGAAAAGAGATATGGAAACCTGGAAGATCTCTAGCTATAAATTACACACACACACACACACACACAATGGAAAAACGGGCCATCACAGGGATACAACATGCTTATTTTCTACCCTGTGGTGCCAGCATCCCACATGGGAGTCGGTTTGTGTCCTGGCTGCTCCACTTCCCTTCTAGCTCTCTGTTTATGACCTGGGAAAGCAGTAGGGGACAGCCCAAAGCCTTGGCACCTGGCACCCGTGTGGGAAACCTGGAAGAAGCTCCTGGCTCCAGCTTCAGATTGGCTCAGCTTTGATCACTGCGGTAACTTAGGGAAAGAACCAGTGATGGAGGACCCTCTCTATCTTTCCTTCTCTCCCTCAGTAACATCTGCCTTTCAAATAAAATAGATCTTTTTTTTCTTTAATGGAAAAAAAACATCTCTTGTTCATCGGGGCTTGATGCTGGCCAAGACTGACCCCCTAGTTTATTTCAAGCAAAACAAAATGGTGAGAAAACACCTGCTTTACAGAAACTGACCAAATGAGAAGATGGGGTGTGGACTGGCTGGCAGCTCAGGTGGAGCATCCGAATGGAAGGTTCCACTCCAGCAATACATGCAGCTGAGGCAAAAAGTCCCCCAGGCCTAGCTGCCTTCCACAGAAGCTCTGCTTTGGAAAGATCTCTCCAATCATGTGTGTAGTTAAACTGCAAGATCACTGCGTGGGAGCCTATGGATGGGGCAGAGGTGGGGGCTACCCAGAGGTCTGGACCACAAGACCACAGGCACAGCAGTGCATGGGGTTGAGGGGCCAGTGCTGGGACCATTTCTCAGTGTCACTGTGTGGTCAGGGCCAGAGCAAAAGGAGCTGCCAACTCCTTCCTGGCCTTTGACAGCAGGACAAGTATAGGTGAGGCAGAGAAGCACAGTGAGACAAGCTGACTTTATCATGTGCAGCTGCTGGCATGAATTCGACTTCATAGAAAACAGAAGAGCTACAACTACAGCTGTTCTCCAAGCCTGAGAGGCAAGCACAGGAACCCCTGGGGTCTCCAGGGCCACACTGTACTCTGTCTCTTGCTAAAGGCAGCAATGCATGGCCTGTCTCCAGCTACTCCACCGAGCCAATCATGGTGCCCTGGTCAGAGTGGGTATTGCGTCGCTGTCAGGCTGAATCAAATCAAACACACCAAAAGTCAACTGGGACAGACATATATACCTCCACATCATTAGATTAGTTGATGGCTGTGTTCTCAGAGCACGACCAGAGCCACGTATTATGTTTCCCCTGTGCCTTGTTTAGCTGGCTGGGCCCCAGTGGCCTGTAAAGTTCATTCAGACGTTGAGATGCAGCCAGGGCAGAGCAGATGGCTATGGATTAAGACATCAAGTCTCACACTGGGAAAACTGCAGCCTCAGCCGATCAGGCCACAGGATCTGCAGAGCTATGCTTAGCTAAGCTCACTGACCCATGGAACCCTGTCTCCTTCTTCTGCTTCCGGTTCTGTATTCTGACAACTGTCCACACTGCCTCTTATGGAAATTAAGGATGTTCTGAATAGAAAGGTTGCCCACCCCAACTCTATGAACAAAGAAATTGAGGCACAGCTGAAATCCAAATCCATAACCCCTCACCATGGAAATGTGTTTTTGTTTTGTTTTTTTTAAAGATCAATTTATTTTTACTGGAAAGGCAGATTTTTCAGAGAAAAAGGTCTTCTACCTGCTGGTTCACTGCCCAAATGACCACAATGGCTGGAGCTGACCCAATCCAAAGCCAGGAGCCAGCAGCTTCATCCAGGTCTCCCACATGGGTGCAGGGGCCCAAGGCTTTGTGCCATCCTGCACTGCTTTCCCAGGCCACAAGCAGAGAGCTGGATGGGAAGTGGTGCAGCCAAGAGATGAACTGGTGCCCACATAGGATGACAGTACTTGCAGAAAGAGGATTAGCCAACTGAGCCAATGCGTCGGCTCCAGCCAACATGTTCTTGACCAGCTTGTCAAGGTGTCATACTCAGGTGGATGCTCAGGCTACCTGTGGCTGAAGCAGCACAAGCTCCGAGCTCCTCTTGGTGCCTTACACCTTTTCCATTCAGAGGTGTAAGCATCACAGCAACACAGGTGCTTGCACCACATCTCCACCTCCTCTGCTCTCTCCCCTCCTCTCTGCCTCCAGCCAGAGCAGCGCATGACTCCACATCCACCGGTGCTGTCAGTGCCAGCTTCAGGCAAGCGGGGAGTTGCTCCCAGCTCAGGCTCAGCACGGTTAAGTCAGCAAGTCAAAATTTACCAGGAAGTGAAATTGACTCAAATATAGGTTTCTGAATCTTTATGGTAAACTCCCCTCGCCCCAGACTTGTCATGTTGGCTTATGAGAAAGCTGCAGGTAGGGAGGGAAGCAGCAGGGCAGCCCACAGGCTGAGGATGTGCCACTCGGCTCTAATCACCAAGCGACTGTGGACATCTCCTCTGCACCCAGCTCACCTCTATTGCCAACCACCACAGCCTTGGCAAACAAGTGCACAAGCACCCAGCTATGATGCACTAAGGCTCCCACCATGGAACCGAAGCAGCAGGACTCACGACCCTGACATGGACTGGAAAGATGAATTCTGTCAGCGTTTGCCTGAAGCTTTCCTTACAGTGATAGATCAATCAGACTAAAGCTGACTCAGCAATACCATTTCCTTTCCTTCACCCTAACATACCTGAAGGATGTGACATGCCCCGTCAGAGACAGCACTCAGCTGTATTTCAGCCTTCCAACTATCAGAATCCCTGCTTCACAAGGTGTCATGTTACGTGCATGGGAAAGCAGTCTCTCACATAGCAATTGCTTGTGGTTTGACATTTTACGTACAGTCAATACAAGCAGACAGGAGCAACAGGTACCACCGGGTGTGATGTTCAGAACTTTGCAGATCTTACTTGAGACATACCACAGGCTTGTGTTGGTATCACTTTTCTGTTTCATGGATGATAATGGTGTGGAAGATCTGGGATAGCTTGCCCAGAGAACCACACAACAAGCAGCCAGCTAGCCTGAGATCTAATATTGGTCTATCTTTCCCACTACAGAATATAAGCTTTCAGACTGGCCACAGAAGCCGTTCCACTGCTTAGCATAATGATGCCACCCCAGGTGGGGATCACGGCTGAAAGGCAGGACTGTGTGTGTAACACAGCCATATGACTGGGCCACATCCTGGTTGTTCCTGGTCTAGACACCTTGGTGTCTAGACATCTTGGCTTGCTGGTATCCACAATCTGTTTGTCAAAGTCTCAGCATTCTGTTTGGAGTTTGCCTCTAGGAGCAACTAGGGAGCCAAAGAAAAAGGTAAGAGAGGCGGAATTCTGCGCTCTAGTCAGTGCAGAACTGCGTTAGTTTCACCTGCTCAATATGTTCCACTCCTGTAAGATGTGCCAGGAAGACAAAAAGGGAAGCCCAGCCCTTGAGCAGGTCTGAAGGTCACTGCCAGGGCCGAGGCACTTCTGTGGGTTGGGAGTCCCTGCAGAGCCCCAGTCCTGCTCCATATGCCTGTGTGTGTGTTCTGGCACAGCCCCTGGGAGTAGACACCTGTGCCCACCATTCGCACCTGCCCCACATTCACATCTCAGGTGACGGTGACCATGAACTCCACAGGGAAGAAGACACACACAGCAGCGAGTTCAAGATTACCTGGCACAGCAGCTGCCATGGAACCGGTAGAATGAGAGGAACGGGAAATCCAGGACGCTGAAGAGATCACCTGAGGGGACAGGGTGGGAGAAACAATGGCATCCTGCTCACACCAGGTTTTTCAGTGTTAAGAATTGAGCTCTCGGGCACTGAATTCACTCTGGTATGCCTAGGGATTCTGTAACTGACACTGCCTTATACTAACAAAAGTGCAATAATAATGACCATTTAGTGTTAGAGTGCCTTATGCAGGATCTGTTGTTAACAGTTTCATGTATTCATCTTTTTCAGTCTGTGAGGTTCTGTTATCTGTATTAAAAACAAAATGTTTGGTCTTGGTGTGATAGCCCAGCAGCTAAAATCCTCACCTTGCACACGCCAGGAGCCCATATGGGTGCCGGTTCTAATCCTGGCAGCCCTACTTCCCATCCAGCTCCCTGCTTGTGGCCTGGGAGGCAATCGAGGACAGTTCAAAACTTTGGGACCCTGCACCCTCGTGGGAAATCTGGAAGAGGCTCCAGGTTCCTGGCTTTCGATTGGCTCAAGCTCCAGCCGTTGCGGCCACTTGGGGAGTGAATCACCAGACGGAAGATCTTCCTCTGTGTCTCTCCTCCTCTCTGTCCTCCTTTACTGTCCAATAAAAATAAATCTTTAGGGCCCGGCGCGGTGGCGCAAGTGGTTAAGTCCTCGCCTTGCACGCCCGGGATCCCATATGGGCGCCGGTTCTAATCTCGGCAGCCCTGCTTCCCTTCCAGCTCCCTGCCCGTGGCCCGGAAAAGCAGTCGAGGACGGCCCAAAGCTTTGGGGCCCTGCACCCGCGTGGGAGACCCGGAAGAGGCTCCTGGCTTCGGATCGGCATAGAATCGGCCCGTTGCGCTCACTTGGGGAGTGAATCATCGGATGAAGATCTTCCTCTCTGTCTCTCCTCTCTGTATATCCGCCTTTCCAATAAAAAAATAATAAAAATAAATCTTTAAAAAATAAATAAATCTTTAAAAAAAGAAAAAAATGTTTAGGAGTAGGCATTTAGCACATTACCTACCACTAACAATGTGGTTAAGTTACTACTAGGAATGCCTGCATCCCATACTGGAGTTCCTGGCCTTGAATTCCAGCTAACTCCTTCTGAGGTGTTCATGATGATACAAGTACTTCAATCCTAGCCACCCGTGTGCATGAACTGGATTGAGCTTCCATTTCTTAGCTTTGACGTGGCCTAGCCCAGCCCTAGCTGTTTTGGGCAAGTGGGGGAGTAAACCAGTGGATGGAAGATTCTCTCTCTTTTTTTTTCCCCTTTCAAATATGTAGGTAATTTAAAACATTTTTAAAATTTTGAATGAAACAGAAAGAGATACAGAGATGAAGAGAGAGAGAGAGTTCCCATCTGCTGACTCACTCTCCAAAAGCTCCCAAGGACTGAGGTGGGCTGGCCTCAGCCAGGATCCCCGCCAGGAGGAGCCCACTGAACTGTGATGCACATGACACATTTTATCACACCTGGGGAATGTGGCACCAGCGTGTGAGTGCTGCCAACCCAGACCCCAGGATCTCCTGTTTCAGCAGGCCACCCTTCCTATACAAGGGAGAATGTTGGGGGAGGGGAGGAGCTCTTCAAAGATGCTTCTCCTTTCTCCCTTTCATCTACAAAAAGCTTATGAATGCCTTCCCTGACATCCTTCTTCATTTCCATGTTTGATGGCTGCAGCCGCCATGCGGTGGCTGGACTAACTGTGCACACTCATTTTAACCTAAGGTCCAAAGGGCGCATTTTTTTCTTGTGAAGTCAGTCCATTCTTTTAGTTCCATTTGGTACAAGAGGAAATAATCACACATATTGGCCACTTCCCTCTCTGGAATTTTGAACTTGGTCACAAACAAGAAGTCAGATTTAAAAAAAAAAAAAAAGCAGAGGCTTCCAAAAAATGTTCTAAGGAAAGGAATTAAGCATTTCCACAGCAGACAGCTTAATCCTTCCAAAGCTGGAGCTTCTAACCTGGGAGGACACAGGCCTTTCAGACCCCTGTGCCTAGGTCCGTCTTGCAGTTCTGAATGGTGGGAGCGACCCGCAGTCCTTGTGTTCCAACAGCGCGTTAGGTGGACAGCCATCAACTATTTCAGCACAGAAGATACAATGGGCTTCCCCACTTCCTCAGAGACCTAAGTGACCTCAAATGAGTCACGCATCCACAGGGAGGGGGCATTCTCCATTCTGTTTCTCAAGAGGGTTGTTCTTTATTGTGACTCTTATTTTTGATTGGGATTTTTTTGGGGGAGGGGGTGGGTGGCACAGGGGTGGAGAGAGAGGACGTATGTACATAGATTTAACAAATGGAAAAAGAGTTTCTTGGGATTTGGTTCTCATGAGATTAAGACTTCTCTCATTCTCAGGCAGGCATCGGAAGAACAGTTTAACACATTGTTAAGGACGCTTGCCTTCCATATTGGACTGCCTCGATCCGAGTGGCTGGCTCTCTGCCATGCATATAGGGGACCCAGAATAAGTTCCTAGAATCTGGCTTTTGGTCTGACCCAGCCCTGGCTGCCAAGGGCATCTGAGAAGGGAACTAGTGGATGGGAGTTCTATCTCTCTTTCTGCCTTTTAAATAAACACATAAAATTTTATATAAAAAAGAGCTCTTGTCTTTCTGGCCCAAGGCCACTGCATAGCTCTGCTGTGCTCTGAGGATCACTACTGCTGGACAATAGTGCGCGTACAAACCACAGCATCAGGCTTGGACTTGGGGCATGAGGAGCCCGCGTGTATTCTGCACTGCCTTTCCCTGAACGAGCAACCACTAGGGACAAGTCATCCTGGGGACCCGAGGCTGCATGAGCAACCCAGGTCCCTTGCCCAGGGAGAAGATGGGATGTCCAGCAGCCTTTGCTTGTTCTTCGCCCCTTCCAAATTTCCTTTCCAGCGCAGAAGAAAAAACCACAGTGAGGTGAGAGTGATAATGAAGAAGGCAGAGAAGCCACCGGCTCACCCCAGGACCTCAACACCTTCGGTTGCTTTGTTGCAGCACCAACTGCATGATAGAAACATTTCGGGTATGGGCTAGACCCATGGAGCCCTGGCTACTTGTACAGCTCTGCTCAAGCTCTGGGAGGGTCTAAGGCACAGCAGATTGATCAGAGGTAGGTTAGGAGAGAGGAAAATAAAGAGAAAAATCACAGGCCTTAGGAGCTTGCCCGCTAGAAAACAAAGTACTCAGCCGCAAACCCCATCTCCTGAGAGAGGGCAGGAAGACAGACACAGCACATCCTGTCCTGCAGCCATTTCTGAAGTCATCACACATTTCTTCCACAACACTTAGCTGTTTTCACGGCTGTCGGCCCTTCTAGAACAATCCAATCCCTGGGAGCAGGGGCTCTTTCTTACTCATTCCTGCATCCATCCCCAATATAGACCACACACCCATGACAGGAGAGTATGTGGAAGTCGTCAACGTTTCTCACTTGCCCTGGAGAGAATGGACTTTGGAGCCAGACTCCTGGTGGGGAGCCCCCTGTTCCTCTGGTTCCTTGAGCTTCTCTTCTGTAGCGCCTCTTCCCTGTTCTTGAATATCAGAAATATGAAGATTCTTTTTCCCTACTGCTGCTTGATATAGTCCAAGGGGAAAGGTAGTGCCTTGGGAAAGCGTTACCAAGGGGAAAGCTAGCACATTGGGAAAGTGTTACCAAAGGGAAAGATAACACTCTCCTTAAGCCAGGCCCCATGGTTGTAGGAGCCTGTGTGTACAAACTGCAGCATCAGGCTCGGACTTGTGGAACAAGGTTAGAAAAGAAGGAGGAAGGTGGGTTCCGCCTGCCCAGAAGCAGGCCCAGTGGCAGCACCTGTACTGAGGCATGGGGACCTGCTCTCAGATTCCTGTCACCACTATACAGCATGTCCCAAAGATACTTCTAGAAAACAGCCCATCTGGGGCTAGCTGGTGGTACAGCAAGGTAGTCCTCTGTTGGCAGTGCCAACATCCCATATAGGCACTAATTCATGATCCAGCTGCTCAACTTTGCATCCAATTTTCTGCTTGTGGCCTGGAAGAACAGAGGAGGATGGCTCAAGTCCTTGGGCTCCTGCACCCATGTGGGGGACCTAGAAGAAGCTCTTGGCTTCAGTTAGGTCCAACTCTGGCTTTTGTTGCCACTTGGGGAGTGTACCAGCAAATGAAAGACCTCTGTGTTTCTCCTCTCACTGTAAAATCTGCCTTTCAAATGAAAGTAAATAAATCCAAAAAGAAAGAGAGAGAAAGGGAGGAAGGAAGGAAGAAAGAGCAAAAAGGGAGAAAGAAAGAACTCAGGGAGATGCTGATCTACAGAGCACGACTCATCCACTAGACTATTCTCAGAGCAGACCAGTGACAACACACATCAGTCAGGATGTGGAACAACTGGAGCTCTCCCACACTGCTGGGCAGGAGTGTACAACAGTACAAACACTTTGGGAAACCTGTACTTTCTTAGGGAGATAAACATGCATCCACTCTAAAGCCCAGTAATCTTACCTCTAAGAGACATGAACAGGTAAGTCCACAAAAAGCCTTGAATAAGAATACGCCAGGCAGATTTTTCATTACTGATGACACTTATAGACAGGGAGCATCCCAGATGAAAACAGCAGGTGGGTGCAAACACAAAATGTGGTTCATTCAACAGAACACCAGTCAGCAACAAGGAAGAGAAAATCTGTGATAAACACAATATGAATGGCTCTCTAAATACAAGAACCAGATACAAAATCTTACTTGCTGAAGACTCCACTTACATGAGGCTGCAGAATAGACAGGATTAATCTCTGGTAGCAGAGATGAAGTTGATAATGGCATTTACAGTAGGTGGGATGGAATGACCAACAGAGGGAGGAGCCAACTTTCTGTTGTGACAGAAACATTCCATATTTCAACAGGGATGTGGATTTCTTGCCAATATAAATAAATATCTACATTTAAGATAGATGAGTTTCATAAGCAGGAATTACATTTCAATTTTAAAATGTGTGTTCACATTAAAACCCAGGTAACAAAAGAAGGGGTTAAAAAAAAAGAAACCATGACTTGCTTTTAAATGTCAGAAAATATCCACTGACCTTCCAAAAAGCCTATATCTATTAATCTTCATTTTCACTGTGAATTCATTAGGCAAGAAGGGAATCAGAAAATGGCTTTTCTGGGGGGCAAGTGTTGTGTGTTGTGGGTAAAGCCTTTGCCGCTAATATCGTACAGATTCGAGTCCCAGCTGCTCCACTTCCAATCCTCTCTGTGAGTGTGCCCAGGGAAGCAGCAGAAGCAGGCCCCAGTGCTTGGGCCCCTGCATGCACATGGGAGACCCAGAAGAAGCTCCTGGCTCCAAACTGGCCCAATACCACCGATGCAGCCATTTGAGATATGGACCCGTGGATAGAAGATTTCTCTGCCTTTCCTTCTTCTGTAACTCTGCCTTGCAGATAAATAAATCTTTTTTAAGGACTTGTTTATTTATGTTTATTGGAAAGGCAAATATACACAGAGGGGGAGAAACAGGAAGATCTCCCATCCATTGATTCCCTCCCCAAATGGCCACCATGCCTGGAGCTAAGCCAATCTGAAGCCAGGAGCCAGGAAACCTCTTCCAGGTCTCCTGTGCAGGTGCATGGTCCCAAGGCTTTGGGCCATCCTCAACTGCTTTCCCAGGCCATAAGCAGGGAGCTGGATGGGAAGTGGGGCTGCTGGAATTAGAACTGGTGTCCATATGAGATCCTGGCACATGCAAGGCAAGGACTTCAGCTGCTAGACTACCATGCTGGGCCCCAGATAAGTAAACCTTAAACAAACAAAATCCAGAAAATGATGCTCAAGTTTTACAGTGGACAATCTAGATGTAAAGCGCAATGAGCAGAGAAGAACCAGTATGTCCATTCATGCGGCAAACAAACTGGCAGGAACAAAGCACACAGTGAGACCGGTCCTTAACAGTTCTGGAGGAGACAAATCTTTCCTGGTTGTTCCATTTTCTGACTCTTTATAAAATCAACTGTGTACTGCTATGAGCAAACATCTCAAAGTCCCATCAAAAGAGGGCAATCAACCCAGCAGGTATTCTACATGCTGCACTTGCACTGCCCTTACCAGCAAGCTCCTAGTTTAATAGCTACTGTTTTTGTTGTAACTCTAACAAACAGATGCAAGCACCTGACTATTCCTGAGTGCTTTCTGAAGCGATGGACCACTGCTTACACATGCACAGGCTGTATCTTGCATATCTGTTGGACCCTGTTTCTTTAGTCCATGACTCTGTGGAGGCCCTGAGCATTTAGACAGCTGAAAGACAAACAAAGCCTGCAGCGGGATAGAAGTTGTGATGCAGTGGATCAAGCCATAACCTGCAACACTGGTATGTCCTATGAGGCCCAGTTTGAGGTCCAGTTGATTCAACTCTAATCCAGCTCCTTGGTAATGTGCCTAGCACAGTAGAAGATGGCTCAAGTGCTTGGCTCCTTGCTACCCACACGGGAGACCCAGAGGAGGTTCTAAGCTGGCCCATCCCTGGCCATTGTTGCCATATGAGGAAGGAACAAGCAGGTGGAAGCACTGTTTCTCCGTCCCTCCCTCTCTCTGTATAACTCTTTCAAATGAATAAAGCTTCGGGGAACAGAGAGCACCTGCACAGGCTCTTCTTGCTACCAAAACTTTAAGTTCATGTCACTCCAGGAACAGGAGGTAAAAGAAAACAAATGCTTCCCCAACACCTCACCCACATTTTTTTTTTCTTTGAAGATTTATCTGTTTGTTTGTTTCTTTGGAAAAGATACAGGGAGAGAAACAAAGAGACAGAAAAATTTCATCTGCTGGGTCACTCCCCAACTGGCTTAAATAGCCAGACCAGGTCTAGCCTGAAGCCAGGAACCAGCAGCTTCTTCTGGGTCTCCCTCTGCTTCCTAACTCACCACAAGTGAGCCTCGGCAAGGCTCCACCATTGCCTTTGTAAAGTTGGTCGGCCTCAGGTATTTTGTTAAGATAGCAAAACACTGACTAACTCCAGACAGTGGAGAAGACGTCAGTAAAACCTCAGAGTTTTTCTTCTTCATTTTTTAAAAATTTTATGACACAGTTCCCTAGGCTCTGGGATTTCTCTTAAACCTCAGAAGTTTGAGATGTCACCAGGCTATGGAATTGAGCAAAAATATTTACAGGCTCCAGGGTGCATAAGTGGAGACTATGCATTAAGAAAAAAGTGGCTGGCGTCTGGTACAGCAAGATAAGCCACTGCTTCCAAAACAGCCCATAGTAAAGAGCTGGTTCAAGTCCTGGCTGTTCAGTCTCTGATTCAGTTCTCTGCCAAAGCACCTGAAAAGACAAAGAAAGATGGTCTGGGTGCTCCAGTCCCTGTCACCCAGGTGGGAGGCTAGGATGAAGTCTCTGACTCTGGCCTTTAGTCTGACCCAGCCCTGACTATTGCAGACATTTGAAGAATGAACCAGCAGATAACCAATCTGAATCTCTCTGTTTCTCTCTCTCCCTCCCTATTGCTCGACCTTCCAAATACATAAATAAATCTAAACCAAAAACAGTGATTGATTCATACATGCCAAACAGTAGCTGAGAAATTTATTCTGCTTTCTTATCCCCAAGTTTTCTTACACCTGCTCAATCTAAAGGAACCAGAAACACCTAGGGAAGGACGTAATGGTTTTGAGCACAAGATGAGAGTTGGAAGATGCCTTAGAAACAACCCAATCCACCTTCCTTATTTTGTACATGGACAAAACTGAAATTCTGAAGGCGTAGGCGATGCTTGGAGAATACCCAGTAGTCAGTAAACACTGGTCCTGTGTGTTTTGTTCTTAAAGGTCTTAAGGTCAATGGGCAAGGAGCAGGATCCCTGAAATGTGCCTTTTCAGGAATGCCACATACGGATATCACTGCTTCATTCCTGGCCAGCCTTCCACTATGGTCTGAGTATTACAAGTCCCCACCAAACCCTCGCTTCAAACTCCATCCCCACTATGCAGTATGAAGATGGTGGAAATGGAATCTTGTCCTATATATGGGATCTCTTGAAGGTGATTAGACAAAGGCCACTAGAGCCCCCCATGACTGAATCCTAGTAATTTCCTAAGAAGAGGGAAAGAGACCAGAACAGGCAAACAAGGCACATGTGTCCTCTGTTGCCATGAGACATCCTGAGCTACCTCTGGACTTGGCCCAAGAGAAAGCCATAATCACATGCAGTCACTCTACCCGGGATCAGACCCATCCTCCTTTCTTTATAATTTCTCCAGTCCATGGTACTGAGTTAGTAGCAACAGAAAAAGGATTAACACAATGTTATAGTCTTTCAAATCAAAAAGGAATGATGAGCCCTCACGAAGTCTTACCTGTTGTGTAATTCCTGAATCTGAAAAGCATCTACAGAATGGGTAAGGCAACAAGGGGAAATTAAGTGTTGTTTCTTAAACACAACACTAATTTATTTATTTCTGCTGATTTGAAAAGCAGAGAAATAGAGACAGATACAGAGAAAGCTCCCATCCACTGGTTTACTCCATCAATGCCACAGCAGCTGGACTGGGCCAGAGTGTCGCTGAAAGTCAAAAAGTCAACCCAGGACTCCCACAGGAGTGCCAGGGACTACAGTCCCTGCTGCTTAAGGGTGCACATTAGCAGGAATCTGGGATGAGGAGGAAAGCTGGAAGTAAAACCAGGCACTCTGATATGGGATCTGAGCATCCCAGTGTCTTAACTGGTGGGCCAAATGCCTGTTCCAACTGGTAAAAATTGGTTTAGTTCATCTGCAATGATAAAAGTCAGATGGTGACATATAATAATTTATAAAATGATTTCAGCTAGAAGCAGAGTAAATTTAAACTTAGCTACCACATCTTTCAGCACTACAAGGAACAATCCTGGATGCTGGGAGAAAGAATTTAAAAAGAGGCAGAACAAGCCCTTGTCTACCTGGCAGGGAACAGCCCTGTGGAGCTGAGACCATGGAGATGGGTGATTAAGATCTGTATCAAGTTTATAGGCCACTCCTACCTTCACAGTTTAGTTTCATATGCTGGCAAGCAACTCTGACAAACTGTCCCTTGGAGAGATAACCAGGGCCACAGCACTGGGCAGAATGGGGGCAATGCAAAACAAAACCTTACCTGTCGAGGGAGATGCAAAGGCCAGCAGCACCACACTGAAAAAGACACAGCAAAAGAGTTCAAAACGCTTCCCTGGGGCCAACAGAACAGCACAAACTGCTAGCCGCTCTACTTGGAAACAGCTGGAGGAACCGAAAACTGGCTACACTGACTGTTCCTGTTCTGCTAACATCCACCTCCTTACACTATCCATGTTTGCCAAGGGGATTGAATTCGTGCTCAGGATAGGCAGCATTCCCAGCCCACTTGAGGGTTGGCCAGGTCACTTTTCCCAGCCTTGGCTGACTAATCCTGCTCATTCCCACATAATTTTCATACACTATCTGTAAGTTAAATAAAACAAACACCAGGTCACAAGCAGGCTGTTTTGTGTTCTCAGGAACACTTCCGTCACAAAATTAATTGTGGAGAAGGCAGCTGAATTTCCATCAGGCTAACCCACAAATTGATCCATCCACCCAACACGTGGCTGACCACCACCTGGACTACTTTTCAACAGATGTCAAAGTGTGTGTGGAGGAAGTGGGATGGAAGAAGACTGCCCTGCTTTGGGGTTATCTCCCTGACCCACTTCTGCTCTTTCTTTGTCTCTCACTACCCTCAAACCAGTGTGGACAGAGGTGGGAGCGGAGGCTCGGTAGAAGAGGAAGGGAGAAGGGCCACACGTCCAGCATTCAGAAGCTGTAGGTTGCTGAGAAGGGTTTGCATATAGTCGTGGAAAAAGTATACATACTACAGAGGATTGCAATTTGACAATCATGACTCTGGCATGGGCTTAAAGTCTTTGCTTGCTATCTCGTCCTTCTTTGTAAAATGCAAACTTTATACATATTTCATTATTTTATCTCCCTGCATTCCCATTTTCATTACAACCTCAGAAGCAAGTTCTTGTTCCCTAGATCAGGATATGAGAGACATCCAAAAATATATCTCCCAGAGCCTGCTATCACACCTCACATCCCATAATCAGAATCACTCCAAACAATGGCCACAAAATAAAATACAAGGGGGTAGAAATCAGAAGAAATGGGGTCAACATTGTGGTATAGTAAGTAAAGCCACCACCTGTGATCCTGGCGTCCCATGTGGGCCCTGATTTAAGTTCCAGTTGCTCCACTTCTGCTGCAGCTCCCTACTAATGTGCCTGAGAAATCAGTGAAGACTAATCCAAGTCCTTGGGCCCCTGAACCCACATGGAAGATCCACATGACGTTACAGCCTGGCTCAGTCCTTCCAATGTAGACATCTGGGAGTGAACCAGCTCACTCTCCCTCTACCTCTCTGTAACTTTAGAAACATTCTTTTAAAAATTGGCATTGCAGAATATACTTACACAAACTGAGATGGCTGTGGCACCATGAAGAGCTGCATAGTCTCATGGGAGCACAGTCATACAGGTGGTCCCTTATTGATGAAAGTATTGTTATATAGCACATGAATGTGTCATTTTAAACCTCTCCTAAATCCTACACTATGGCCTCCTTGGGGACAAGAACCAGATTGCATTATTATCTGGATTCCAAATGCCCCAGCAGCGGTAGACAATACAACAGGGGCTTGAGATGTCTGCTGCATGCAGTTCATCACTTCTTGGCGTACCTGTAGTGGGACTATGTTTGTAGAAAAATACACCTTGAAGCATCCCATAGTTGTATGATTATAAGATTCAAGGCATATGCTACTGAGCAAAATATATAATGCAAGGGTATTTTTTATAGCTCATGGAAACAAAAAAATTTTTTAATTATTTTGTATAAAAAACATGCAAATCCATGCATCATTTTCTATAATGTGCACTTTTCCAGAAAATTTTTTTGAGATTCCTATTATGTGTGGATTTTGAGTTTTTTTGCACCAAAATAAACTTACTTCCTTTTAAACATTATTTTATTGTTAAAAGAAAGAAAAAAAAATAAGAGAGAAACAAAGAGACAGGGAATATTCAGAAACTCATTCCGGGTATCTATCTGGGTGATAGAAACCCAAGCACCTAAGCCATCACCTGTTGCCGACCAGGATGCTTCTCAGTAATAAGCTGGACTACAGGGTGCCAACATGCATGCCTATTTCTCTTGCCCCACCCACCATCTCATCTGAAAAATGTGCAGGTGCAGCACATATGGGCAGGTAAAATTCTATGTAACAGATGGAAGAGACTGGAGTTTGCTGCAATTAAAGCAGATGGCTCTGTAAATACATCCCCTGACAGTCACTCCTTATAGGTTACCTAATTCCTCCAAATGTAGACAAAGCCAAACTTATGTTTAATAATTCCACTTATTCCCAACACAATAGACGACCTTCTCCTTTCCTCTATTTTTTTTTATTATTTCTTTTATTTGAAAAGCAAAGCTGCAGAGAGAAACACAGAAGGAGATATCTTCCATACATTGGTTCATTCCCCAGTGACCGCCAATGGCTGGAGCTGGGCCAGTCCAAACCAGGAACCAGGAGTTTGTTCCGGGTCTCCCTACATGGGCACAGGGGCCCAAGCATTTGGCCCCTCCTCTGCTGCCTCCTAGGTCATTAGCAGGGTGCTGAATCAGAAGCAGAGCCGCTGGGATCCAAACAGGCACCCCTTTGGGATGTTGGCACCACAGGCAAAGGCCTAGCATGCTATATTATGGTGCCAGTCCCTTTCCTTTCCTCTGAAACTTCACCTCTTCCCCTACCTTGTGCCCTACACTTCCATCTACAGTAGAAGCAACTAAAGGCAGGGTCAAGGACAGCACTATGGTGCAGCGGATTGGGCCGCTGGAGGGGCCACCTGCACCCTGTGTCAGAGTGTTGGTTAGAGTCCTGACTGCTCTGCTTTTCACCCAGCTCCCCACTGCTACATCTGGGAGGCAGCTTATTAAGGTCCAAGTCCTTGAGCTTCTGCCATCCAGAGCAGAGACCTAGATGAAGGATGAGGTGCTTGGCTCCCCGCTTTAACCTGGCCCGTACCCAGCTATCGCAACTATTTGGAGAGTGAACCAGCAAAGAATCTCTCTCTCTCCCTCTCTCCCTTTGCCTTTCGAAGAAGTAAATATATGCTCAAAAGAATAGACATGTGTCTAAGCTACATAATTCAATTATTTCCTGTCACAAACAAAACAAAAACCCTGAGAGCTTCAGCCAATTCTTTGCCCAGGCAGGCAGTGCTCCAGGCTGGCACACACAGGGACAACCCAGAAATCTGTGTGGTTTGCAGGAATCTGGACGCCAACTGCCTCTGTATTCAGTTCCAATGAGAGCTCAGACGGTGGCCCTCACTGTGATGCAAGCATTTCATCTCCTGTGCTGGAAAAAAGGCTCTGGCAACAGGGCGCTGGCACTGGGGAGATGGTCCGAGCCTCGCTGGGAGGCTGGAGCAGCAGGCTCCCGGAGAGAGGGCAGAACTCCCAGAGGGACACAAGGGAGCATCTCCCCTTATTCCTCAAGCGGCTCAGTGTCAGGAAAAACATTTAAACACCAAGAGAATTCTACATTTCCAGAGGAGTCTCGTGAAAGTCAATTCGTGGGAATGGGCTGAGTGGATCTCATGACACTTTTCAGCTGAGTACAGGAGCTGCCCACAGCCACGCCCGGGTGAATCTGGCTTTCCAAAAGGCATTTTAAGCAATATGAAGATACTTAGAAGCATCATTTGCATCAAGAGGGTACAGCTCACATGGAACCCTTACTCTGAGCATAATTATCTTTCCCTGGAGGTTGGCAAAACCCAATTTCATCCAAACATATTTGTACCTGAGACCTCCTTATGGGATGACCAGGATGACCAGCGCTCCCAGCACCAAGCCTCACTTTGTTGCTCAATCAGGTCACTGGGGTACACAGGTGGAAACCACCAACATCCAGCGAGTCCCAACCTCTGCTCAACTTGGGCCAATGCTACTAATAGAAGTCTTTTCACCTTATTTAAAAGATATAAATAAACGGGGCTAATGTGGTGACACAGTATGCTACCCCTCCACCTACAGCGTCAGCAACCCATGTAAATGCCAGTTTGAGTCCCAGCCACTCCACTTCCAATACAGCTTCCTGCCAATGGTCTGAAAAAGCAGCAGAGGATGACCCAAGTGTTGGGGTTCCGGCTCCCAATGAGAGGTCAGGAAGAAGCTCCTAGCTCCCAGTTTCAGACCAGCCCATCTCTGACCATTATGGCCATTTGGGGAGTAAACCAGCAGATGGAAGATCTCTATCTGTAACTCTTGACTTTCAAGTAAAATAATTAAGTGGTTTTTTAAAAGTTATAAATAAAGCTTCAAAGCTGGTCCTTTAAAAAAATACCCTCAAAATGTCCTTGAAATCTAGAATTCTTGTGGATTCCTGCAACTTTATGTCAGGACATGGCAGCACGGGACAGCTTCTGGCTCCCTGCACCCACTTCTTTTTAGACTGCAGGCTCCCTCAACACCCTAAGAACTCCACATCCACATGTGTGAACACCCACCCCTTATAACCTCTCTTTGGACTTCTGTTGGGCCTAGGGATGACTTGGGGCCCAGACCCATAGAGACGTAGAATCCAGCTCAGGGCCACTTGGGGAAGGGCACCGGGGGTCTAGTCTAGAAGCATGGATGTAGGCTCCAGGAGGATCTATCCCATGGCCTGCAGATGCTACACCTGCGGAGGGAGAAGTGTGACCCTCGGAAATTGAGCCCCCTCTTGTCTGGTCCAAGGGCGAGACTACCATTTAGTTTCCTCAATGTTGGTCATTTCACAAATCATTTCACTTGATTATGAGAGGTATATTCGCATAGAGTTCCCCAATCAAACCACTATTGGAACATAAAAATTTATCAGCTCTAGAAGGATATGAGTTGCTTTTTGAAATTTACATTTTTATTAAATAGCTGAATATGTTAGAATTAAATTAAAATTTTACCTGAAGATATAGTTTAAGTACTGTTGGTCAATGTCACTAAGGAATAAGGGAGGGGGGCAAAAAAAGAGAAAACATAAGAACAGAGAAGTATTTTACATTCATAAAATTGTTACTATTCTGTAAATAAGTTCTATCTCCATATTACAACTCTTGTGAATTATCAATAAATCAGAAGAAGCGTACTTTATACTTCAAACCTGGACTGGGTTCATTATTAAAACAGGTAACTAATTTACCATCAGGCCAACATTTTCACCTGTTCCCATATGTAGATTTTCCACTTGCAAAGGAGTGTCTACTGTCTCAGGTCACTAGACAGGCTTCTTGGCTGCCATATATAATAAACAAAACTACAGGGCACTCAAATAATTTTGGATTTCAGACCAAGAGTAACATTTTAGTGCAAGGAACTACTACATGGGGAATAGTTGAATTTTAAAAAAAAATTCCCTGGTTTATCTAAAATTCAAATTGAACTGGGCATCCTGTATTTTATCTGGCAGCCCTCTTAGCTTCTAGCTACAAACCCAATTTATCCAAAGCACAAAAGCGGCTCTAGGAAGGGTAGACCCCTCTGCTCCTTCCCTTCCAGTCTCCTTTCCTGGACCCTCAGGCGGGCCCCCACACCCCAGCCAGCTGGCCACTCCAGGGCAGCTGACCTCACCACTGTAGCTGCTCAGAGACCAGAATCCTCATCTTCCTGTATTTAGTCACTAAGGCTGTTCCATGGATCACCCACAGCGAAGGCCTCATTTGACCCCAGAGTTGGGAACCGGGAAGACTTCTGGTTCTCCCCCTGAGACTGGTGAACAAGGCACCAGGGGAATTAAAACAATGAGTTGCACCTCTGGACTAAACGTGGTCAGGTGGCGTCCAAGCAGCTGCCACCAGCATGTCACTCAGTGCCATCATGTAACCCACCTGCATGAAGCAGGGGGTCAAGCCCACCATGCTGGCCCCAGGAGTTGGTGGACACAGCTGGGAGGGGCCCAGGCAGTCTTGGGGGCTAAGTGTGCAGGCCTGTGGCATCTTTGGCTGGAGGATTCTCCACACACACACACACACACACACACACACACACACACACACACACACCACTTTTTACTGAATACCAACTTACCAGCCAGGACAGGCTTACCTTATGGCGCTGGGTTTCCGGGATGTTCGCACTATTTCATAGGCCCCTGCAAAGGAAGTGACATGGTCACCATGTGTGCAAAGGCCCAGGACATCCCACATTTCCAGGGAAGAACAAGGTCTGCGTGGAGAGGGACCTTGGCTCCCTTTTCCCCTGGAGAGTCACACACAGCTGCCAAGAGAGCAGCCACATCTGGGCTGGTTTCCAGGATGGGAAGGCGGGAAGCCCCTGGCAAAAGGTGCAATAGCCCTTCAGACCACCAGCGCCAAGCTGGGCAGAGAAGGCTTCATGGTCAACACAGGCTTGGCTGGCAGGAAGGAGCCTTTCCACGCCATGACGCACGTCAGAGAAGAAAGCCTGGATTTCCATACACTGCCTCGTGCGTCCACAGGGAGGGCCACTGTTTTCGCTCCCAACATGGGATCTGAAGTACAATCACCTGGCTCTTCCAAAACTCAGTTGTGTGTGTTGCGTGTCCTCTGCTACTGAGGGGCTTTTTGCTCTCAATTTCTGGCTATTTTGTGCTCCCTTCCCCCACCTGCCGCTGCACCCACCCACCAATCAATTTTTAGAGGAACTCAATTGAACCAGCATTCTAACAGAAAACCAGAGCAAGCAAAACGTGAACCAGGGTCAGTTCATGTTTGTCACAAAAAAAGGGAAACTAGACCGGAAATGGAAACGTTTGTGAAAACTCAAGAAACAAAGAAACAAACAAAAATCCCCAAAACACTCATCAAATTTTAACCTTGACACCTTGGATTTCATTTCCCTATTGGTCCAGGGATCACTGAAAAGGTGAATATACAATAAGAACAAAGTAATAAACCCAAATCAGTGAAGTAAACATTCTCTAAGCACTTACCAACACAGAGGAAGTGAATGGCAGCCCAAAAATACCCATCAGGATCGAACTGTAAGACAAGATTGAACAGAGAAAACAACAGCTGTTGGTACAGACACCAGGCCTGGCAGGGCAATGAGAACTCTGAGTCATGAATGCACAGTGCCATGCAAGGGCTCCCCACCTGGCCGGCCCTCCTCTCACTCAGGTGCCTGCCACCTTCCCAAAGAGACTGTCTTCATTCCCCATAGAGCAGGAGCTTGCACTCAGTTCCCAACTCAGGATGCCCAAAGACCTCTCTGCAAAGGCCCTCCAGCTGCACTACAGACCCCGGCCCCAGAGAGCAGGGGTGACCTGTCTTTCCCAAGCATGAACGCACCCCCCTGCAGCTCAGCCCAGGGATCCCCGGCCCTCCATTTCCCTTTCTGGTTATTCTCCACAAACCTCACCAGCATCTGGCAGATGCCACAGTTCCTTTATTCTCCATCTCCATGCACCCTCACCTCCACAGAGAGAGGTAGGCACATCAGAGGTGTTCAGGAAAGCTTAACCCCATGGCGTTGCTCCCAGCCTGTCATCTCTTGCTAACTAACTCCTCTACCTTTTAGGGGTGGTGAGCAGAGTCTTGATCCAGCATCAGAAAAATCTGGGTTGAATTCTAAAATGCCCACTCACTGGTTAGCTGGTCACCTTTGAGACCTCAATATTTTCGAGCCATGAAATGGAGATCATAACAATCCCACTTACAGAAGTGTCTTGAGATCTTTGACAAAACACAGCGCAGAGCCTAGCCTACAGCAGGCCGCCATGCCAGGGGTCCCTGGTCCTAGCCTGGCCCAGCCCTGTCTATGCTGGGCATTTGGGAAGTGAAAGTGAACTAGCAGCTGGGAGAGATCTCCAACCCCACCCTTGCTACAAAATAAACAAATAAAAGAATTAAGGATGAAAGCACAACTTCAGCAGAGGATAACATAGTGAAAATCTCTCCAAAGATGAGGCCATTGGAAGTACAGGAAACATAAGCTTTGCCTCCATGCCCAAGGCTGCCATGGCTTCGGCGCCAGTTTTCAAATCAGCAGGCAGGCACACATCAAGGGATGACAGTGCCCTGCAAGTGCACAGAGAGCGCAGGGTTCCCCAGGCCATACCACAACCTTGGGCAGAAAGTGAAGCTGTTGGCCAGCCAAAAGGCACCAACCTGAGAGCTTTGTCTGGGTGGAGACCAAGTCTTCCTGATTCTAAGACAAAGAGCTAGGTAATTCTGCATGCACCTGCCAAGCTTCTGAGGGCAAAAGACACTTGGAAGGCAAAAGGAGTTCACCTGGCCTTACCTGGGCATCGCTGAAGGGAAGGCACCCGGCGGCAGCCAGGAGGAAGAAGGCACTGTGGAGGAGACAAAATCACAGCTTCACTTCCCAACACTGAAGGCCTGTCCAGAGTGTACGGAGAGGCTGAAGCACCTCCACTGGAGCTGGCAAGAAGCAAAGATCCTGCGAGACCAGCCTAGCTCCCTTGGTTGGGAATCCTGCTCCCTACGCACACTGCTGACAGCTAGCCATGGTCCAGGGTCAGGGGTCATCCAGAAACCATGCTGGCTCACTTGAGGGCAACAGTGAACCTGTGAGACGTCTAGTAAATGGAGACTGTTTGCCACTCTCAATCCCCAAAAATGCCCGAGTGGAAAGTTGGTCATCAGACTAGGTCACTAGTTACAAAAATGACAATGTCATGGAATGTGGACTAGACCCTTCGTATACCACCTGAAGCCCTCCATCTAGCTTCGTCTCTCCAGCAATGGCACAGAACCTGTTATGTGCCTCTTGCTACAATGCACTCCGAAGGACACAACGCCCCTCACGTGCTCTTCCTGCCAACATACAGAATCTGAATTGAACTGTGACAGAATGCTGAGACATGCATGCATTTAACAACCGCCCATGAAACAATGGATACACCCCCTCCATCCTCTCTACAAAGAATCTACACATATCTCCCTTATACCTCACACCATTTCTAGGTACCCAACAGAAAGCAACTGCCATGTATAGTTATTATAGTGTATTTTTGATGGGATAAGAAGAATAAAAATCTTGGGGCTTTTTTCCCCCAAGTGTTTTTGATCCTCAGTTGGTTGAATCTGTCGATACAGGCTGTGGGAGGCTGGCTGGATATTCTTACACACATTGTGCACTATCCATGTACATGTGACTTTGTGTTCTGTCTGTGTGTATCTGTACATATACACATGGGGAAAGGACTAGAAAGCAAATGTGGAAATGTTATCACTGGGAAGATCTAGCTGACAGTACATGGCTAGAGATTCTTAACATTTTTCTGTTGGTCTAAATTTTTTTCCCAGATAGAAATATATAATTAGAACAATCTCTTCCACATATTGAAATTTCTACAGAGGAAATGCTCTGGTGCCTGATCCTTGCTTTAAAGCAATGCTGGGAGCTGTCCTTACATTCTCCCATACAGTTTTTATCTATTTAGAAATTTACACACACACACACACACACACACACACACACACACACACACAAATACATCTTTAAAAAACTCTTGCAAAAACACTGCCACGTCACACTGCCAATCACAGATTAATTTTCAGAAAGTGACCTTCGTTCATCAGAAAATCGACTTGCATCTGGTTTAGTCATCACGGCTTTCTGGTTCTTCTGTTGCATGTCATACTCCAAAAGACTTGCCTCTAACTCTCCTCAATCATTTTCTCCTTGTAAAAGAAGGCACTGGAAAACCCAAACTATCACTTAGTACTTCTACTCCCCTCTCTCTCCTTTTTCCTCTCTCTCTCTTTCTCTCTTTCTCTCTCTCCATTTTACAAATGCAAGAAAATGTATGAGAGTACTTCAGGTTTGTGGAGGCCAATAGTCTGATGTACTGAGTCAAGCTGCCACCTGTGCCTATGAGGGCACCAATTCAATTGTCTAGAAAATACAGCCAAGAATGGTCCAAGGGCTTGGATCTTTGCCACCCATGTGGGAGTCCCAGAAGAAGCTGCAGCTTCTTGGCCTGCCTACCAAAGTCTGGCCTACCCCTGGCAATTCTTGCCACGTGGGAAGTGAACCAGTGGACAGAAAATCTCTATCGCCCTCTCACTCTCTCGCTCTCACTCTCATTCTCCCTCTGTAACTCTGGCTCCCAAACAAATAAATCTTTAAAAGATAAAAAAAAAAATTAGAAAAAATTTAGACAAATGGAACTACATGTTTACTTCAGTGCAAAAAAGGTTGAGGTCCCTGCACAGTTTTTCAAAAGGCATATTTTCCATGAACTTTGTGAAAACCCTGCAATGCAGACACAGGCCAGAGGGAAGAGGGCCAGCCTGGGGAAACCCTGGGAGCCAGGCCCAGTCTGGGACAGTGCAAACAGCAAGCCACAGCCTGAGCTCAGGGAGTTCCTCCAGCCCACCTTCCCCCTACTGCCCTGCTCGTTGTTGAGGCACACACAAACATCCTGGAGGAGAACCCGAGATCAAGAGAAGCATGTGAGGAACAGAGACGGTCTGGGGTCTTCCCGGCACTGCACAGGAAGAGGCAAGTCCCAGGGGCAGGAGAGCGGGGATGCTAGTGGGCTTAGTGTGTACTACAAGGTCTGGGAACATTCAGGGCATTCCACCACCCACAGAGACTAAGCACTAGAGAGTCTGTCAGACACATGGCCCCTTAGGGATGCAGGAAACTAGGAGATCCAGATGTGAAAGAGTCATCTCGTTTCCTACCATACTCAGCTTGGGCAATATCAGACTGCTTCAGGCATTAGTGAACTAAAATGCCCTCATGAACACTTGCTAATCACTTTTCTAAAAGGATAAGGCCTGCAGGGTGGAGTAGTGGGTAAAGCTACCACCTGCAACACCAGCATCCCATATGGGCGCTGGTTTGTGTCCTGCATGCTCCACTCCCCATCCAGTCCCTGCTAATGTGCCTAGGAAAGCAGTGGAAGGTAGCTCAATTGCTTAGACCTCTGCCACTCATCTGGGAGACTCAGAAAAAGCTCCTGGCTCTTGACATCAACATGATGGTTGTGGCCATCTGGGTCATGCATCAACAGATGGAAAGGTCTCTCTGTCTCTTCCTCTCTCACTGTAACTCTTTCAAATAAGTAAACATTTTTTTTTGTTCATTCTTTCTTTCTTTCAAGTTGCAGCCTGTAATAAAGACAGAATAAAGGCGTAAGGGTAAGATAGAGGGGAGAACTGGCTGAAAGCCCAGAAATCTCCTAAGCAAGCAAAAATCCTCAATCCACGTTCCACAGCTTGTGTGTTGGTTTTCTGTCTACAGCTCTTGCAGAGGAGGGAGGCAGCCCGGGAACAAGACGAGCAGGGCAGAGGCAGGAGGGCTCTGCAGGAGAGTCCAGCCGAAGAACCTGGGGCTCGGAGGGCCAAGACATCTGCCCCACCGTCACTGTGCTGCCGTCCAGGGCTATGGGTCAGATCCCAGAGGGCACAAGTTCGTGTTCCTCCCACTGGGAAAGCTCACAGACCCAGCGAACCACAAATATTACTTCACACATTTGTGGTCATTTCCGTGTTTGTTCTTTTCACTCTCCATCAGTACCTCACAATTATTAACAAAGGTTTGGGCATCAACAGCTGAACTCATACATGGCTTGATTTTGTTTTCCGCTTAGGAATAAAGAAACGCAGCCAAAAATAAGAGTGATAGTAAATGATAAAGAAAACACAAAAGAGAAATGTTAAGTGCTTACAATGCAAACATGGATTCCTCTTCAGCAACCAGAGGAGAAATCTTCAACAAATGGTTTAACAAAATCCAATTAAAGCTCACGTTTTATAGGATGTTTAAAAAAAAAAAAACTTACCTGCAAAGCTTAGCAAGAGATGTTTTCTGTGTGTAAAGAGAGAGACACAATTAGTCTTCAAAAACTTTTTTTCCCCCTTAAAAGAAAAAAAACCATTTAGCTTAGAGGCCAATGAATGACGAGTATGTTTACTGGGGGCTTAACAGCTTACGGCACTTTCAGATTTACTGAAGCGTTTTCAGCTTGTACCAAGTGAAGGCTGACTCGGTCCCAACGCTGAGTCACTCCAGCAAAGCGCTCTCACCATTAGAGCTACATTTACTTGTGAAAAATAAACACCATTGGGCCAAGTCTTCAAAACCCTTACACACTAGGCACAGGGGAGGGAGAAGCAAACAGACGCAGCCTACACCCGGAAAGGAACTAAGTTCTTGTTCAGTTTACGTCCTAGATATGTCTCTAAATAAGCCATGCATTCCTTCAGCTCCACATCTAAGCAATCCTAGAATTTACCTCACGTGATGTGAAAAGCAAACAGCAGCACCGGTATTGTAGCACGTGGATTGGGCTGCTACCTAATGGCAATGCAAACATCCCATATCAGAACATGACTTTGAGTCGTGGCTGCTCTGCTTTCAATCCAGCTCCTTCCTGATGCAGCTGGGAAGACAGCCAAACATGCCCCAAGTGCTTGGGACACTGCTGTCCATGTTGGGGACTCAGACGGCCTTCCAAGCTCCTGGCATCAGCCTGTCCCAGCCCCAACCACTGTGGTTACTTTGGGGGAGTGAATCAGAGGATGGAAGATCTCTGAGAGGAGAAAAATGGAGAGAACGGAAGAATTTGAAGTTGACATCTAAATGGCCTGGGATGAGACAGTAATTTGGACTGTAACCTTCTCAAGTCCATTCCGTCAGTCAGTTTCAGGGACTCAGTGCCTCTACATGAAGGAAGATCTGATAAAGGAAGTAACACCGATTTTTCAGTTTTTACAGAAGAAATGGACAGGTAGAGTGGCTGAATACTTTTGAACATTTCACAAGGATTATTTTGCTAGTCAGGGACAAAGTGCTAGATTCAGTACACACAAGTTTAGATAAAGTATGAGTATAAACACGCTGCTGAGAACCAAAGAGCTGCCAAGAGAAGCAAGTATGGTTTGCAATGAAGGTGATCTTCAGTTTTCCTCTGTTATTGAACAAGCAGATGTTCACTGTTTCCATAAACAAGATCTCTCTGTGAAGCACTCTGCTTTGGAGAAGCATGCTGCTTCTTCAATCTTTCATCTTTTCTGGCACTCGGCAGAGCACAGGGCACCACAGCGACTGTGCTACCACCTGGCAAGCTGTTGGCCTTAGTGCAGGGAGGAGGAGAAGCCAGAGATGACTGTTGTCCCAAGAGTGAGCCAGAACTACAGGCTAGTTAACAGGCATGGGTTATGTGTCACAGACGAGGGCATTCAGGCACTGAGCTATCTGGGACGTTGCTCCAGGTCGCAGGGCAACAAGTCCTCACATCAGTCCTGCAGTGACCTCCATCTGCCCTGGAGTCCCTTAAGCCCTTGACCTTCATTCGTTGTTCCCTCAACCTGTCTGGAGTGCCGGTTCTCCTCACCCTAGCCAGCCTGTGTGACTCAGCAGAGATCCAGCCTCTGGGGACATCTTCCCTGCTCCTTCCAAGCACACTCCCTGCTAGTCAGTCCTGCCTGACCTATGCCACTGGTCCAGCTACTTGATGTTCTACAGGAATCAGTCCAACACCAGCTCCTCCATGCAACTCTGCTTCTGCAGAATAATCATGGAGTCTTGGCATTTACCATGAATAGCCTAAGGGCTCACAAACAGCTGAATTCATGAACAGTAGTATTCTGATACTCACTGTGATCAATAGATCCACAAAGCAATGGGACTAATTCCATTAGTTTCATATTACCTTATAGACAAACTATGTGTGTGTGTGCGCACACACACACGCGCGTGTTTGTACACAAAGAACAAGCTGTAGATGAAAATGAGCTGCAGGCCATAGACAGTTTATTTCCAAAGCCTGGGAATGAAGTCTTGAGGAGGCCAGCTTTCCAAAACAGATTCCAGGAGCAGCCATTTGGCGCATGGTTAAGCCTGGAATGCCCAAATCTCATATCTGAGGACCTGAGCCGGAGCCCCAGCTCAGCTCCTGGCTGCAGCTTCCTAATGACGCACACTTCGGAAGGCAGCAGAGGTTAGTGCATGTGATTTGGTCCCTGCCACCCACAGGGAGACCCGCCTGGGGTGCCTGGTGCCAGCTTCCCCAGACCCTACCCTGGCTGGTGCAGGCATCTGAGGTGTCTGTGCCTCTCATGTAAACAAAACAAATAGATAAATAATCAATGCTAGTAAAACATGGACCTAAGGGACAAAACAGCCCTTGTGCACCATCTGACGGCCTGTGAGGTGGTGAGCATTGCACCCCTTAGGAGGAGCAGTCAGTTCTACAAGGATCTCAGCTGGATGATAGGAAGGCCAAGGGCATGGAGACCACATCAAAGCAACTGTTGTGACAGAGCAGAAGCTGACACTGAAACACCAGAAATCATTTTACAAGTAGGGACTAACCAGTGTACTATGCTTCACCACTGTGGAACGATGACACAAATAAAGGACTCTGACAGAGTGTTCAATGAAAACAGGGCGCATTCTGCCACTTGTGTCAATACATTCCTCTCTATGCCCAGAAGCCAACATCTGGAAGGACACAGCAGTTTCCTCAGGGAGAGAAGAACGCATGATGGGCAGAGTGCTCATCTCCGTGTTTTTACATCTTCTTCCATCTTACTACAGTCATGAAGATATGAGTCTTTTTATGTTATTTATGTTTTTAAAAGACTTATTTGGTTGCTTGAAAGGCAGTTATACAGAGGGGTAAAGAGATGGAGACTGTTCATCTGCTGATTCACTCCACAGTTGGGACTCAGCCATGCTTAGAACTCCATTCAGGTCTCCCACTTTTTTTAAGATTTATTTATTTTTATGGGAAAGTAAGATGTACAGAGAGGAGGAGAGACACAGAGGAAGATCTTCCATCTGCTGATTCACTCCCCAAGTGGCCACAATGGCTGGAGCTGAGCCAGTCTGAAGCCAGGAGCCAGGAGTTTCTCCTGGGTCTCCCCAGTGGGTGCAGGGTCCCAAGGCTTTGGCCCGTCCTCCACTGCTTTCCCAGGCTACAAGCAGGGAGCTGGATGGGAAACGGGGCCACTGGGATTAGAACTGTCGCACATACAGGATCCAGGAATGTACAAAGCAAGGACTTTAACCACTAGACTACTGCGCCAGGCCCAGTAGAATAAATAAATAAATCTTTACAATAAATAAATACTATGCACCTTCTAGAAAGAAAGAGAAAGAGAGAGAAGAGGGAAGGAAGGAAGGAAGGAAGGAAGGAAGGAAGGAAGGAAGGAAGGAAGGAAGGAAGGAAAGAGGAAGGAAGGGAGAGAGGAGAGAGGGAGGAAGCCTTGGGACCCTGCACCCGCGTGGGAGACTTGGAAGGGGTTCCTGGTTCCCAGCTTGGGATCAGTGTAGCACCGGCCATTGTGGTCACTTGGGGAGTGAGTCATTGGATGAAAGATCTTCCTGTCTCTCTTCCTCTTTGTGTATCTGCCTTTCCAATAAAATAAATAAATCTTTAAAAAAAAAAAAAAAAACGAAAAGGAAATTGGAGTGGGTGCATGGGCAAAGAGCTTGTTGGTTTTCCCATATGAGAGTAGGTTTGATAGACATGCCCTATCCAGCCTGGGTGACATGAGCCAGACCTTCTAGAGCCATTTCCATCCTGGTACCACTGAGAACACTGAGCAAGTCTCTGGGCCCAACAGTCGGGAAGGCTCAATACACAGGCCAGAGGAGAGGGGGCCACATGATGGAACCACCCATGAGGGGCAGGTGGCAGGAGGAGTATGGCTGTGGCTTTAGTCAACTAGGAAACCTCCTTCTGCTGCCCACCTAGACAATGTGTGGTCTGAAGTGGCTAGCTATCCTCTCCGTAGTTTAAAAGTTCCCAAAGCGGAGAAGGAAGACAACTGCCAGGAAACAAGGAGCTCCCAGAAAAGGGTGCCAATTACAACTCCCATCAACGACACTGACCATCACAGCTAATACACAGAGCACCTGAGGCTGCCTTGCATGTGTCTGTGGTGCTGGGACCGGCTGGTTGGGCCTGCTCCCCTCTCCAAGAGCCCAGCAAACTCTTCTGTGCCTCCCCAAGGTCTAGGTCAGGTGGGTCAGCGCTGGCCTGGAGCTTAGTCCCACCCAGGTCCACAACCATTCCCACAAAACCTGGGTCATAACCCTGTCCCCGGAAATCAACAACCATTGTCAGGCAGTCTTGAGCCAGAAACTGGTGGCAGGAAAAGGTAGACTGTACAGCTGGGCCAGCAAAATAAAAGTACATCTTTGGAAACGCACCACAGGGGAAGGGAAGACAGCAGTTTGAATGATCATTTACCTCTTTCCAGAAACACTTCTGGCACCCACAGATGATCACTTCAGCTACATTGTGCAAAGTGAGAAACACAGGAATGGCCTGAAAGAAAACAGAAGCAGGCGATAAAAACATTTCCTCCCATCTCGCAATCCCATGATTCTTTGATTTGCACTTAAAAATAAGAATGGGTGGGAACGTCTGGTGCTCACAGATTTCTGCAGGGATCCATACCCTGTTAACTCAGTGACTCTTGGAGGATGAATGGAGAGCTTCCCATCCAACGGGTTTTCCATACACAACATTTATAAAGAACTACCTGTGTGCCAGGCACTGCCCTCGATGCTGGACACACCTCTATGAACAGGAGCGACATGTCATAAGGAGCCTTTGTCCATCAAGTGAGAGCTCAGATGGAGTTCATGGAAAACCAGCACAGGACTGACAGGCCTTCCTGGAGTGTGTGAAAGCCAATGTCCAAATGAGAAGATGCAAGTGGGTGGCGTCTCAGGCAGAGCAGAGCATGGAGGCCCAGAGGAGAGAACCAACCTGGTGCCTTTGTAGGAAGTTGAAAGCAAGCAGAGACAGAATGGGGCAGAAAAAAGTAGGCAGGGTGGTGGAGAGCAAACTGTGGGCCATATCAGGGAATTAGAACAGGCCTGAGGGTTATCACTGACAAGAATTAATCTGCATATTCAAAAGACTTAGGGGGAAGGGAGGATGGCGTGTTTGGCACTGGAGTGAAGCCACCATTTTGTATACCCACATCTCACATCAAAAAGCATGGGTTCTAGTCCTATCTCCTCTGCGTTTGAGCCAGCTTCCTGGTAATCACACACATCCTGGAAGGCAGCAGGTGGCTCAAGGACTTGGGTCTCTGGGATCCCCCTCGAGAATCTGGATAGAGTATCCAGCTTCAGACTTCAGCCTGGCTCAGCCCTGACTACTGCAGTCAGCTAGATAGTGAACCAGCAAATGGAAAGTACACAATAACAACACAATGGCCACATGAAATTAACTTAAGGAGCAATAAAATGGTAGCCTGAACTTAGTGGCAACAGTGAATATGGAGAAATAGCAAGGAAATATATAGGAAATTGAATTTACTCAAATATTTGAATAACTGGGATCAATTTTGTCCCTAAAATATACAAGAAGAAAAAATATATATAATGTTCTGAGGGTTATTAGGACACAGGAGCCAGTCACTTGATTGCTCAGGCTCTCTGCTGAGAATTTTATTTACTTCCAGAGGGACAGAGTGTGTGCCCATCCTCTGGTTCACTCTCAGATGACTACAATGGCAGAACTGGGCAGCCTTGGATCCTACCCAGGTCTCCCTTGAGGGGAGGTTGGGACTGAAGCACTGTAACCATCACTGCTGCCTCCCATGAATCCGCTGGAACTAGCAGGGAGCTACAGAAGGGAAATCAGAGGTGGGATTCACACTCAGGCACCCCAATGTGGGACGCAGGTGTCTGGGCACTCTAACTGCAGAACAAGCACTCACTCCCACTTGATTTTAAGCCTTCTGTAATGTTACAGCTCTGTCCTGTTTTAGTAGGCAGTTCTTTTTCACTGTTTTGAGTACTTGCCTTACATTTTTCATGCCTTTTTAAAAAAACATGTCTGCTTTTACTTTATCTTTCATGAAATGTACAACTCATTTTTTTTCCTTTTGAAAATTGGACTTTGTTTTTTTGATTTTTTTCCACTTTTGTGCTTCTTTTACTTATCTTAAACAGGTTATCTTCTATGTATTTTAGGGTTGTTAAGAATTTTTTTTAACTAGAAAGGCCAATGTTTGGTCAACTTGGGTTCTGGCCTTCTAGTTTTTGGATTGGGAAAATAACAAAGATCACCTTGTACAAGTTAATTGTGTGGCACATGAACATGCATATGAAAGGCTGGCCTGGAGACCTGATTTACTGCGGCTTTTGCTTCTCAGGCTTTAAGATCCATGCGGGAGACCTGAAGAAGCTGCTGGCTCCAGATTGGCCCAGCTCTAAAAGTTGCAACCATATAGGAAGAGAACCAGCAGATGAAGGGTGTCTTTCTCTCTCCCTGTCTGTCCTTTTCTCTGTAAATCAGCCTTTCCAATTGGTTCTCTCCAGAATCCACTGGCTGCTATGGTCCAACTTATAGTCTCTGTCTGTCCTGATATTCAACGCTTGGTTGGAGTAGTTGATCAATTTGTTCTGTCCTCTGCCCTCTGCCATTTTACCAGGTATTATCTGGAGGCTCCAATGTACTGCCACATCCTCCATGTACATTTGTATATGCTGTCCACTGCTCCATCTGAGCCACTGAGGAGGCACAGCTCTGACACATGCACTCCATGGTCAGACCATGGAAACTGCAATTCTCTCCATGGTTGGGGTTCTGAGTCCAGTGGTTTAGTTGGTAGGAAATTGCCAAAGAAACCTCATCTGGTCATCCCAGACCTGGTTCTTGTGTGTGTTTGCCAATTCAGGGTCTGGCACAGTTTGTCACCTAAATCAGCCTACACACACACTGGTTGTTGCAATTGCTGGGTCAGTTCTCTCTCCAACCCCGTGTTTTACACAACACAATGGATGTTGGAGCCCAGCCCAATCCTGCCCACCACATGCTCGGCCTTCATGCAAACCAATCAGAGCTACAGTCTAATTGGAGTGATCCACAATAACCACCACCAGGACCGCCCCCTACCCTGGTTCCTGTGCTTGCCAGTATATACAGATGACTGGTTCTGTCTGTCCCATATCCCATTTGTCTCTCGTACATGTTACTGGGCATTGAGGCCCAGTTCATCCCAACCAGCCCCACTATCCAGTCCACACTGGTGCCAGCAGGTGCCACCATCTGTCTAACCATGTCTGCACCTTACAGAATATGCTCCCTGTACCAGCATCTGCCAGCTGATGCTGCAGCAAAGCCCAATCAACCCACAACCACTCTGGTTTATACATGTACCAGGAGGTACAGTCAGCCAAGCCTGGCCTTTCCCTGATCCAGCTTACAAGTAGGCCAGCAGATGTTGTGGCCCTACCTGGCCTGGTCTGCCCCCATCCCAGCTCTCATGCTCACCAGTGGGAGTAGTGGCACAATAAGGAGGTCCCCGCAACCCCCTCATTGGGTCCATCCCCACCACCCTCAGAGTTTCACATGTGCTGGCTGGGTGCTACAGCTCAGTCTGGCACAGCCTGCCCCACCTTGGCATTTGCCAGTGGGTGCAATAGCCTGGTCATGCCTGGCCCACCCCCAATTCCAGCTCACACTGGTGGGGGCTACAACCTAGCCCAGCCCTGCCAGCCCCCCAAGTCCCAACCTTAATGTGGACTGGCTGGTATTGCATCCAGACCTGGCCCGACCCACAGTACATTCTGGCACTCAGATTCTCCAGCAGGTGATGTGAACTGACCCAGCCTGGCCTGTCCCCAACCTGTGTTAAATGTATGACAGTGGGTACTATATTTTGGCCTGGTCTGGGCTGCTCCCTGTATCGGTTCTTGCATTCATCTTTAGGGACTGTGTCCTGACAGAAGAGTTTCCCAAACTCCTTCATCGGGATCTCTCCCAATGCCAGATCATGTGCACACCAGTGGGTCCATGGGCCAACGCTACTTAGTCCACCTCCTGTCCCACAGGAACAGTGTCCTTTCCTGATCGGTACTCACCCATTCCGGTTCTTGTTGTTGGGTGCTACAGCCCAGCCAAGCCTGGTCCACACCCAGACACAGCTCACGCACGGCTCAGCAGGAGCAGAGATCTAGCCTAGTCTGTCCTACGTTCAACCAGTGGGTGCTGGAGTTTAGCCCACTCCTGCACATCCCAGACCCAACTAACACTCGTGCTGAGGTACCTTGCAACCGTATCCAGACCAGACTACAGCCCCCACCCTGGCCCTCGCACTCACAAATGGGACTCACACCCCTGCTAGGGTGTCCCCTTAGCTCCCCAGTCAACCCATTCCCATCTACAGATCTCACGAATGCCAGTGGTTGCTCTGGTACAGCCCGACATAGCCCCTCATCTGTCTTAGCCTTTGCCTTGAGATGCTGCCGCCTGGCCTGATACGGCCAGGCTGCAAAACCTCCTGAGAATTTCATGGCATTGTAAATTTCTATTTTTCTTCCTGTTGTTGATTTTGTTTATGGCTTTTCATTTAACGGGATGTACGGTAACTGTGTAACAGAGACTATCATATCCAAATGTGAGGATACAATGCAGTATGCATCTCTACTTCCAGATCAAAGATGGACTCCCAATGAAACTGTTTACTACATCTTGACAATAGGATGCTGGACTTTCTACCATTGTCCATGCCCACAATGATGGACATATGACTGTGTATGAAGAACTATACTACAGTAATGATACAGAGGAAATCAGTGGGGGGTGAGGGGCGTTTTCGGGAGGGAGGAAGGGAAAACCCAGGGCTTATGGAACTGTATCATAAAATGATAATAATAATAAAGTTTTTTAAAAAGAGTTAACTTTAAAGTACACCAATCCTAATTCCAAATACTGTATTAAGCACAATGCTAATTATTTTGGGGGGATTCTCTTATTTAAACTCCTGCTAACAACTCTGCTGGCAGGTACCAGGTACCTGTCCTCTGCTTTTTTTTTCAAGATTGTTTATTTTTATTGGGAAGTCAGATTTACAGAGAAGAGAGGCAGAGACAAAGATCTTCTGTCCACTGGTTCACTCCCCAAACGGCTGCAACAGCCAGAACCGAGCCAATCCAAAGCCAAGAGCCAGGAGCTTCTTCCAGCTCTCCCACATGGCTGCAGGGTCCCAAGGCTTTGGGACATCCTCTACTGCTTTCCCAGGCCACAAGCAGGGAGCTGGATGGGAAGTGAAGCAGTTGGAATACAAACAGACGCCCATACAGGATACCGGCACAAGCAGGCGAGGACTTTAGACACTAGGCGATTGTGCCGGGCCCCATCCTCTGCTTTTAGGGCCAAGCCAGAAACCCAGCACAGGCCTGCCTCGCTGAAAGCCACCTTCTCCTAGCTTTGCTGTCAGGATGCTCAAGTTAAACAAGGTCCCCAGGGAAAACTTCCCAGACTTGTAACTGCATGATACTCAATATGACTAGTGTATCCCAGAGCCCGACAGTCTACCGGCTCCTGCTATAAACTGGCAAGCCCCAAAGTGGAAAAACTCAGAGTAAAACCTAGGCCATCATCTCTTACTGCTTCCTAAGTTTCTCTGGCTCCTTCTCTATAAATCTGCCTTTCCAAGGAAAATAAATATTTACTTGAAAAAAAAAAAGCATACCAGCTAAATACCAGGAAACAAAGACATTCTACAGTATGTGTCTCTACTTCCAAATAAAAGCATGACTCCCAAGGAAATATTTAAATAAACCTTTACAGGACAACATTAGATTTCCTTCCTTTGCCTAAACCTATCATGTCATCATGAGACATTTAAATAGCAGAAAGTTTAACTTTCTGCTAAGGGACTTTGGGGAATGGCAGGAGGGGCAACGAGGACAGAAGAAAGGTAGGAGTGATGAGTTACTAAACCTACAAAACTATACCATGGAAAATAATAATAATAAAAAATATCAGCTAAGGTACACAAGTGCTTACTACAAGCATATGCCAGACACTGTTCCACCTGCTTTTTATGCTTTTCTTTTCTTAATTTACTTATTTGAAAGGCAAAATTACAGAGACAGAGATCCGCTGGTTTACTCCCCAAATGGCCTCAACAGCCGAACTGTTCAAGGCCGAGGCCAAGAGCCTGGAACTCCATCTAGATTTCTCAAATGGACACTGGGGCCCCTCATTACCCTGTGCTGCCTCTCCAAGTATATTAGCAGGAAGCTAGATCAGAAGTGGAGCAGCCAGGACTTGAACAGGAACTCATGGGGTATTGGCACTGTAGGCCGTGACTTAACATGTGCCACAATGCCAGCACCATACTTCGACATATTTAAACTCCGTCATTACTTTGTAAAATAGACACAGTTAGTACTCTCATTACACAAATGAGGGAAACTAAGGGATATGCTTTCTTTAACATGACTCTTCACCACCAGGAACCACTTGTGGATGATCTAGACGTTTGCTTGTTGCTCGTGAGAATGGAAATGTAAGTAGATTCTTCTTTACTGTCAAGACTCCAGGATTAGCCTCAACAATAACAACAAGAAAATCTAACCACCTTTGGGGAAAATGGCCCAATATGAACTATAATGTCCAAATCATACTTTTTGACAAGTCTACCTGAACATCCTGGACCACATTACACTACATGACAAGCAACATCATTTAATTTCTTAGGGGCACAGTTCCAAAAATAAAACTAGCTTGAAGTTCAACATCTTATCCATGTATATTTCCTTTGGCTAAGAATAGAGATCGGTAACTGTTACTTAGAAATACTTAATGATCCCCAGGCTTCCCAGAATGGAATTCTGAAGCTTTGCTTATTATTTGTTCAGGTGTTACAGCTGACTAAAGAATGGTTTTCTATGGAAAATCTGGCCCTGCTCTCTGGCACAGGCTTGGGTGATTGTAAAGAGATGAATGGAGCCCTTATTCAAGCTCAAATTCTGGATTAGCTCCTTATTTTTTGTAGAAGAATGCTGAGTGCACCTGCTTCCATTCGGGTGCATTAAATACAGGGATGCATCCTTACTCCACAACACAGAAGAGCGGGCCCTAGCCAAAGAAGCATCCTGTGCCTTGCCAGCTGACTAACGTCCATCCAAGTCATACACACCTGAGGATGGTTGAAGGGCAATCTGCCAACCCTTGCCAGAGGGTTTATTCCCTACCCCCAGAGCACTGCCCCTACCTACCTGTTCTAAGTCACTGTGCCTCCTGAGAATCTTAGAACCCAAGTCAGAGCTGAGTTTGTTCCAAGGGCCTACCTCATGGAGCAGCCCCTTTTCTGCTTCCCAAGAACTTGGGAAAACTTGCCCTCGGACCCAAGAACCAGGAGAAGCCTGGCTTCCTTCAGCCATAGTCCTGCTTTTAGCAAGCACTGAGGCTCCTAAGCATTCCACTTGGCTGCAGGCAGCTGAGAGCTAAATCGGAGCCTAAGTGCATCCACGTTATGAGAGGACTACAGTACAGCCCTCTCCGTGGGCCCATCTCACCTGGCCTACTGCTATGAGCCTTTACCTAGATCTCTTCTAAAACTCTACTAATCAAAACATGCATTGCGACATCAAGTGGACATCCCCCATTTCAGGGTATTGATGTAGTTTGGCAGCTAGAAGTGGTCCTCCCCTCCTCCCTCCCAGATATAGGAGAAAAGGCAAGAAAGGAAAAAGTGGAAGAATTTGTCCCCCCACCTTCCCCCATGCCTCAACCCTCTCCACCCTGATCGGTGGTCCTCATGACAAGCATCTTTGTTAACTGTGTAAACAATATCATAAATGAAATAAAAATTTTAAATGCACTATACTTTAATTCTGCCATGTGCTATGAGTATCAAATGTTCTTCTTGCTAGAGAGCAATGGGTTTGGATACACATTTGTATACACAGACATGAATATTCACTGAGTGATTTGCTTGAGATGAATTCAAGAGTTTGTTTAGATTAATCTGATTATACCAGAAAGAGACAGCAAGTTCCTGGAGGGCAGACAACCCAACTCCTCTTGCCAAGGTGTCTCAGCGGCACCTGGAGGCCTCCCTTGCCTTCAATTGTGCATCCCAAGCAGCTGAGTGCCATTTAGGGGGTCTTGCTTGGTGAACAACTAACACTGTAAAATACCCAAGGGCTCCTACAGTCTGGAAAAGGCTTATCACAAGAGACATGCATAGCAAGAAGAAAAGGCCTACGGAGGAGGCATCGGGCCCTGGCTTGGCATAAACACCCTGGATGAGAGCAGGGACACACTGCCTGCTTTCAGAGAACTGCTAAACCTCTTGCATAGTCACCAAAGAGCACATAGCTGAATTCAGCTCAACCAAATGCTACCACTTCCAGAGCCCCAGGGGAGTTCTGAGTGAGCTGCAATAGGAACACATTATCAGCCAGTATTTTCAAAGAATCCTCAAGAAAATCCCCCAAACCTAGCTTTTAGAAGGATGCAGTAAAATACAAATTACACAACTTTACTCTTTGACCCACTTTGGTGTTGCGCCTGAAATTCTCTACCATGATATACTCTAACTCCCAGCCCTCCTCTCCCAATTCCTAGCAAGTATCATGCTGATTTCCCGCCTCTACAAACTTGACCACTCTAAATACTCCATATAAGTGGAATCCTATGGGACTCATGGTGTGTTAAATTTTGATTTTTATTTATGTTATCTGAAAGGCATGGAGGAAGAAAGAAACAGAGATTGGAAGTGGAAGGGACCTGAACCAGGGATGCCAGTGTGGGACATGTGCATCCAAACGTGAATGAACATTCAGCCCAACGTCCCCACCCATGGTATTTGTCTGGGACCGAGTCTGTCCATTCTCGTGTGCTCTGAGTTGATGTCCCCGTGTCATAGCATGTCACAGGATTCCCTTACTCCTGCAGGCTGAGCAGTGCTCCACCATGTTTGAGTACCACATTTACTGTTCATCCGCTGATGGACACTGGGTCTTCCACCTTGTAGCTATTGTGAATAGTAGCCAAAGGCAATGGGCAATCAAGTATCTCTTCATTTCCCTGCTCTCGATTCTTTTGGGTCTACAAGCAGAAGTGGAATTGCTGGATCACCCGGTAATTCTCTGGCTAACATTGGAGATGTTTCGTACTATAGCAGCACTACATCCGCAACAGTGGCACCAAGGGTTCTGTTTTGCTTTTTTTTTTTTTCTTTTGGGAAAATATCTATCCTAATGAGTGTGAGGTGGCAACTCATATGGCTTTCCTTCGCATGTTTCTAATTACTGAGTCAAGCACATTTTCATGGGCTTATTGCCCATTTACATATTGTCTGTGGAGAAGCGTATGACTAAGTCCTTTATCCCTTTATCTACTTTTCAATCAGGTTGTTTGGCTTTGGTTGAACTCTAACAGTTTTCTCTACATAGTCTCTAATATTAATTTATTATTAAATAAGTGATCTGTAAACATTTTCTCTCATTCTATAAGGTACCTATTTATAAGAAAATTTGAGAGGTACAAAGAGAGTGTGAGCGAGCTACCATCCACTGGTTTCCTCTCCCAGATGCACATAAACAACCAAGGGGAACCAAACTAGAAGCAGGGAATTGAACCCAGGTCTCCCCAGCAGGTGACAGGGACCCAACTCTGTGAACCATCACTGCTACCCTCTGGAGTCTGAATTATGAAGAAGCTAGAGTTAGAAGCCAGAGCTAGGGATCAAACCCAAGCAACTCAAATGTGGGGTGCAGGTTGTCAGGTTGAACGCCTATCCCAGGCTCCCGTTCAACTTGGATGATGATGACTTTGATGCACCAAGGTTTTTTCATTTGGATGAAGCTCAATTAGTCTCTGTTTTATTTTGTTGTCTCTACTTCTGGTTTTGTATCCAAGAAATCATTGCCAAATCCAATGTCATGAAGCTTTCCCCCTAGGGTTTCAATTTTAATAAATGATTTTGTAAAAGTGAAGGGCAATAGTTTTAACTGAAGCAAAAATGAAAGCCCCGTGTATGGTTTATTTTACTACCACCGGGCACACAGAGTGAAAGGCAATCCTTACAGTCAACTCAGACCAGCTGGGATAAGAAAACATGAAAGGGTAAAGGCCCGAGCGCCAGACTCTGCACTCGGCACCAACACTCACACCCGTCTCCCTGTGCAGCCAAGTTCCCATATCTGACACTGGAGCCAAAGGCAGAGTGGCCCGCTCTCCTTACCAAGTTAACTCGCTCCACACGGGTCTTACTTTCCACCAACGCCCCATCGCCAACACGCTGAGTGAATGCTGGGCTCATCACGGACAGAAACCACGGCAGCAGCCAGGAGGGAACCCGATCACAGAGCTCACCATGGAAACTAATTCCAGCCCTGCCTTAACTTCCTTCAGCAAAGTCCCTCCAGCTGTGGACGCTGGCCTTCTGTCCACAAGAGAACAGCATGGCTGGAGGAGCCGAGCCACCAGCACTGGGGCACACTCCTCAGTGCACTCGCTAAGGCTTTAGTGTGTGCATCTGGCCCCCACACCCTCCCAGCATGGACTCTGAGGCCATCCTGACCAGCTCTGGAGGCTTTAGACCAGGAAATTGGAATAAGACTAATAATGGCCCATCCACATTGTACTGTCTCTCCAAGGATAACACCAATGCCATCAGGGCCACCCAGGGTAACTATATCCAGTGCAAGAAAGCTGGGCAAGCAGGCATAAATAACCAGCATGAACGCACCAGGAAGTCCAACCTCCCAAGTCATCATGACAAGCACTAAAGAGCACACAGCTCACACTTGACTCCGAATAGTCCTACTAGCTCAGCTGTTCCTTCGCCCCGAGTTCCCTAAGGTCAGGAGTTGGGTCTTCTTATCCTGTAAGCCACTAGCACACACAAGGTCCTCAATAAACATTTGCAGTGTTGATGCTGTGACATAGTAAGTAAAGCTGCTGCCTGTGATGCTGGCATCCCACACAGGCACCAGCTTGTGTCCCAGTTACTCAACTTCTGGATGCAGATCCCTGCTAATGGCCTGAGAAAGCAGCAAAGGATGGCCCAGATGCTTGGGCCGCTGCAACCATGTAGGAGACCCAGAAGAAGCTCCTGGCTTCAGCCTCACACAGCCCTGGCTGTTGTGGCCATCTGGGGGGTGAACCAGCAGATAGAAAATTGATGTGTGTGTGTGTGTGTGTGTGTGTGTGTGTGTGTGTGTGTGTCCATTCCTCTCTCCTTAACTCTGACTTTCAAATAAACACATAAATCTGAAAGAAAGAAAGAAAGAAAGAAAGAAGGAGAGAAAGAAAGAAAGAAAGAAAGAAAGAAAGAAAGAAAGAAAGAAAGAAAACATAAAAATTGTAGAAGGGATAGCTACAAGAATATTTCCCTCTGAGTCTGCGGTGGAAAAATCAACCAAGAACTCTTCCCCATAGCATCTTTGCAAAGTGAGCTGCATGGCTGCCTCTCAGAAGCCATGTACTCCTCTGGAGAACAGCTCCTCAAGCCCCTGTCAGACAAGCAGGCCTTCAGGATAAGCACAGCCATGAAGGGAGGACACAGCTGTGAGATGGAGCAAAGACGGAGAGCAGAACTAAAGGACAAAGAGATGCTGGATTCTGAGTTTGCCACTGAACTCTGGATTAAGCCACGTGTGAATGAGGCTTTACCCTACACATTTTTAATTACATGACCCAGCAATTTTCCTTTTGCTGAGACCAGCTCATGAGCTTTACCTTCCTTACCTGCAACCAAAAGTCTGAAGTGCTGCAGTTACTGTATCCTGTGCTCACCCTGTAAGCTGCATGCCGTGGTCCTAAAGAGGCAATTCCGAAGAGGCACAAGGCAGGGAATGAGAAGAGCTGCCACTCTCAGGGACTAGGAACACATCGTGCCAGGCCTCTTCGTTGGGCAGGTGATTAACATCTGCCTCACCGATAACCTATCAAGTGACTGTGAAAATCACACAAAAAGACAAATAGGAAATCACCCTGGAAACCTATGAAAAAGCATTGTACAAACAAAAGTATTATTGTTGTTCCAAGTACAACACCCTACTGATTCAAGTCTCAAAATCCTGAGACACACGTGGCGTGAGGACTTGCCAGGGTGCTGGGTCACAGACTGGCAACTCTAGACTTGGTAAAACTGGATACAAACAAAATGACCAGGAGGATGACACAGGCTCGATGACTTTCCCAGGGACATCATGCTGATACAACCTTATAATGCATACTGGTGACACCAATACACAACTACCAAGGGAGTTTTTTCCTTTTTCTCCCAGGCACACGTTGCTGTGGGTCTCTACACAAATACACAGTCTTGTCCCAGCAAAGGAGCAGAAAAGAACCTCTCTTCACAATGCTATTTACCACCCAAGCATTATCTTTATGTCTTGACCACGCTGTCCTGTCTATAGTAAAAACCCTCTTGCCCCAACCGACCAATTCAGTGTCTTGCTTCAAACCTGAAAGCCTGTCACTCACATTTGCAATGCCCACATCCCACAGCACAGTGCCTCGTTCTCAAGCCCAGCCTGGCACCTGATTCCAGTTTCCTGCTGGTCTGGATGCTAGACCCAAGCTTCAGCCTGGGCAGAGAACCAACACAGGGACAATATGGCATCTCTCTCACTCTCTGCTACTGAAATAATAAAACAAAAGTTTCATTTTTTTAACTGAGTTTTTACTTTTCACCATCACAGCACAGTTTGCATCTGATGAAGTTAAGCAACATTACAAGTTTCCTGCTGGGAAGACAAAAATTGTATTTAAAAAAAAATTCTGAAAAAAATCTTGGAGGGGCTGACACAACGGCTGCATTAGCTAATCCTCCACCTGCCAGTGCTGGAATCCCATTTGAGAGCTTATTCATGTCCTGGCTGCCCCACTTCCCATCCAGCTCCCTGCTTGTGGCCTGGGAAAGCAGTAGAGGATGGCCCAAAGCCTTGGGACCATGCATCCATGTGGAGGCTTCTGGCTCCTGGCTTCAGATTGGCTCTGTGCCACTGTATAGGAAGTACCAGTGCCAGACTGTGGGTGCAAGGGGAGGCAGCATGGTCCAAGCAGCCCTGATGGAGCATGAGGCAGCAGCACCAACTTGCACTAGGAGCCAGTTTGCAGGCCCACACAGGCGGTGCCTCTCCTCTGTACAAGGAGATCTTCAACAAGCTCATGGAAAACATGCCTATTACCAAAAAAACTTGCATGAATCTCAAAAAACTTCTGCAACAAAATAAGTTTGTTTCTCATTTTCATTTTCCATGAACTACCTGAAAGCCCCTTGTACATATCACCTATCTCCTCAAGCTTATGAATCAAGAAAGAAAAACAATTTAATTTCACAATCACATTTTAAACTGCTATTTCTCAACTTTGCAATTCGTTCATCTAACAACAACCCTGCTAGCCGGTTAGGCAGGTTTTGTTTGTTTTTACTGTTTTCACATGTGAGATCTAAGGGACCAACATAAAAACAAACCTGGTGGAGTTCTCTTTTAGATTTATTTATTCTTACTTGAAAGAGTTACTGAGAAAGAAACCCAGAGAGATCCTTCCATCTGCTGGTTCACTCCCCAAACAGCTTCAACGACCAGAGCTGAGCTGATCAGAATCAGGAGCTTCTTCCAGGTCTCCTATATATGTGTAGGGACCCAAGGACTTAGGCCATCCTCTATGCTTTCCCGGGCCATAAGCAGAGAGCTGGAAGGGAAGTGGAGCAGCCCAGATCTGAACCATCACCCATATGGGATGCCAGTGCTACAGGCAGAGGATTAGCCCGCTATGCCACTGCACCAGCCCAACAGACTTTTCTTTTTTAAAAAATAAATTCTTTGGCTAATTCTGTATTTTTCTACAAATTCACTATAGACTGCACTTTCTAATAAACAGAAGCCAGAGTACAAGCAAGAAGGAAACATTCATGTTCTTCCTGATTTGTAAGTCACCTACTGCTAATGGCATCTTTAATGGATTATATTTTGGTGACAAAATAACCTCCTAGAGAATTCTAAATAACGTCTCTTAAGGTAGCTTTGCTCTTCACAGTCCTGATACTGGAGGAATTTGCCTCTGAGGGAACAAGAGGAAGACATAACAGATGACTTCTTGGGACCACTGTGTCCTGGGCGCAAATTGTGTGCTGACATTGGTGTGCACTGCTGAGCCTGGCACCCATCAGGCTGTGACACCCTGGGCAGGGCTGTGGCAGTTCCCCAGAGGCCAGATGGTTTCCAGAGCTTTCCTCCCTTGCTCCCACAACCATCTGCATTTCAGGCTAGTGAGGCGCTGGTCCCCAGAGGGGGCAGCCTGAGCAGCACTCCGGCTGGACTTTCTTGTTATGCAGTCATCTTCAATTCAGCCAAAGTTGGGGGGAGTGGTGTCGCTGGACTCGTCCTTTAATCCTTACCAGGATTAAAGCCAAAAGGTGCCATTTATAAAGGCAAAAAGAAACAAGAGTTGAAGGGCCGTCCCTCCCACAGCCCGTTCACTCACCAGTCTGGACAAGGCTCTGGACCCAGCATAGATGACACCCACAAACAGCAGCGAAGCGGGAAGCCACGTCAGAACAGGAGACCTGGAGAGACAGAAAAACAAAGTCAATTCTTGGGTCACTTTACAAGGCCTAGCTGCGAGGACCAGCATTCAGCTGCACTAACCCCAGTGGCAGAGGTTATCTCAACACTCTTGCCTGACTTGCTAAGAGAGATGTGGTCTCCACCTGTGGAGTGATGGATGGAGGCAGACAAAGTCAACCTCCCACTAAGCCTTGTTCTGCCAGCTGCCTGGCAAGGCTGACTCAGAGCTGGAAACAAGAAAGGCCTTGCTGCTGGTTGGGAGAGAAAAGACCTGATGTGTTTTCAAGGGCAGGAAACTCCTTGTTTTTCTTTTTACAATAAGCTTACCACAGGTCAAAATTCCAGACGCAGCGAGGTGTTTTAGGAAGTCTTTTATTCCAATATAGTAGAAACCGGAGCAGGAGTCTAGGGGGAGAAAACTAGAAGGGACACATGTCCTGCCATGGCAGGCTGGGGGACTGCCAGGGCAGGGGAAGCGGGCAAGATGGAAGATGGGGGAAAGCCAGGTAAAAAGGGAAGGGAAAGGGAAAGAGAAGGAGGAAGGGAAGAGAGAGGGGGCACACGTGGAGGCTCATTTATACAACCAGGTGGGCCTGCAAGGTGTTGGATGGAATTGGGAAGGGCTGCAGGTGGGCCCCAAGGGATTGGTGACTGAGATTGTCACAGGTGATTGCCTGAGGGTGATTGGTAAGTGGGCAGGAAATGCGGAAGGGGCCCTGAGAGATCAGTGGATGGGGTTCTTAGGAAAGAGGCCAGGAGGTTACATTTCATTGGTGGATAACTGGAGCTAGCTGTGGGAAAGGGGAAGCAGGAAGTGCCACCGGGTCCAAGATGGGATGTTCGAATCACTCCTCACACTCCCATCTCCTTTGGAGCAACAGGCTGTTAGATAAGTTTTAGCTGTGACACTTGCTGCATTCCTTCATCCTTCTGTTTGGAGAATAAAACTCAAAATATTTTTTTCTTCAACATGACTTCTCCATTTTGTTCATTATGAACAGCGATTATAGCCTTTTGTGGTTTGTTACAAGTTCAAGTTTAATGCTATGGTCAGAATCTTTGTGTGCCTCCAAAAGTTATCCTTGGAAGTTGGCACCATGCCATATCAGGTTAGTCTTCTGACTGTGGTACTGGTATCCCATATGGGCACTGGTTCATGCACTGGTTGTTCCACTTTCAACCCAGCTCTCTGGTTATGACCTGGAAGGGCAACAGAGTCCTTGGTTCCCCGCACCCATGTGGGAAATCAGGAAGAAACTTCTGGCTCCTTGCTCCAAATGGGATCAGCTCTGGTCATTGAGGCTATTTGGAGAGTGAATCAGCAGATGGAAGATCTCTTTCTCTGACTTTCAAGTAATAATAAAATAAATCTTAAAAACAAAAAGTCATCCTGCATGTTGAAATCCCATCCCTCAGGTTGATGGTTTTAGGTCTTTAGGATGTGGTTAAGACATAAGAGTAGAGCTCTCATGAATGGCATTGGTATCACCTCAAGATCATACAGCTAGAATGGCACCATCTGCCCATCTGTAGGGGCTGGCACTGTGGCTCAACAGGCTAATCCTACACTTTCAAGCATCGACATCCTATATGGGTGCCAATTTGTGTCCCAGCTGCTCTGTTTCTAATTCAGATCCCTGCTTATGGCCTGGGAAGACAATAGAGGATGGGCCATGTCTTTGGACTCATGTTCCCATGTAGGAGACTTGAAGTAGGCTCCTGGTATAGCTCCAGCTGTTGTGGCTATTTAGAGAGGAAACCAGCAGATGGAAGATCTTTCTGTCTATAAATCGGCCTTTGAAAATGAGAATGCAGCGCTGACTTGATACCAAACATGTTGGGGGCCTTGATCTTGGCTTTGCCAGCTTCCAGAACTGGGAGAACTGTCTATCGTCTTATAGGCTCCCCATCTATACATCATTGTTACAACAGTCCAAATGGAGTCAAACACCCATTAACACCAAGCAGCTACATATATTTTTTTAATTTTATGAATTTTATGTTACAATTCCATAGGGCCTGGGATTCTTCCACCCAAATTTGCAACCCCAACTGATTTTCCCCATATTTTACAATAATATAGTCCTTCATAAGGAGGCATACTTCCAAAAAAAAGGAGTCATAATCCCATCAGTCTTATTTAAGTATGCCCCCAAACTGTGGTACAGACAATTCAGACAGTCCAGCATCCTATTGTCTAGATATGTCCAACAGTTTCATTGGGAGTTCGTTTTTGTTTAGGAAGTACAGAATGCATACTGCATTGTATCTTCATATCTGAATATGATAGTCTCTATTACACCATCACTATACATTCCCTTAGATGAGAAGCCACGAAACAAAGTCAACAACAGGTATGAAGTTAAAACAAAAAAATTACAGGACCATGGAGTTGAAAAAACGTGTGCCACTGCAGTCTACCAAAACCTGCATAGGACTACTCCAGCCAAGCGCTGGCAGTGAAAATCTGGGTAAACAGAGACTCTAAGGTGGACTATGTCAACCAGTGGATTCTGGAAAGAGTTCGTTGTGCTTGGAATAGTGAGCTTGGCAGCAATTCAGAACTGTTGAACTATCAAAACCACTTGAGCAGTACCCTCAGAGTATGCCCCACATTGGGGACCCTGGGATGGGATGGAAGGTTGGGTGGAGCTTCTCCCTTTATCTCTCCCTTTATCCCAGATACACATTCAAAAAAATGTGGAAACAATGGTCTTACCCACTTTCCTGTAACCCTTAACCCTTGGTGCCCTAATCATCTATTTAAAGATTATAAAAATAAAATAATAATTAAAAATGCCATTGAATAATCAATGTATAGGTGAGAGAAAGAAAACACAAAAGCCTCAGAAAGAAAACACAAAAGGCTCTTGGGGGAAAATGATGCCACTGTATAATCCATGAGACAGCGATGAATTCGACAAGAGAAAAGAAATCTGAAAGAAATGAAAATGAAATAAAAAATACCAAAACACATGGGATCAAAAGAAGTATGGAAAGGGTTGCTGAACTTACAATTTGCATGATAACTTCATTATATCAGGGAGAACACATAGCACTTGCCTTTTTGGAATTATTTCACTGAGCATAATGGTCTCTAGTTGGGACCATCTAGTTGCAAATGGTATAATTTTATTCTTTTTAATGACTGAGTAATACTTGATGGAGTAGATGTACCAAAGTTTCTTAATCATTCCTCTTTGGATGGGCATCTGGATTGTTTCCATGTCTTTGCTATTGTACATTGCAAACAACCATACCTTATTCTAGTCAATGAAGACACAGTGCTTAACAAGGCAGATCAAAGTCTTCAAATCATGCATGTACAAGCTAACATCAGCATCAGGGCATCAGGGCATAAGCAGATTGTAGCAGTCATGAGAGCAGGAAGGGGAAGAAACAGCAAGATGGAACCTGCTGTGAGGTGGTGTCTAATGCTGCTATTTGAATAGCTAACACCAACAAAAAGGAGATTTTGTATCTCTGACTCCCAGGAGCATGCTATCATGACAAGGAGGGTAAGACCTCCCAGGTTACCTGGCACAGACAAAATCCATGACAACTGAGCTTTCCTGAAGACACAGCCAGAACATGGGCTGCAAGGGTGGTGCTTCTTTGTACTTTTGCGATCGTCTGAAACATTTGCAAATGGTGAATATCTTCCTCGGGAAGATATGATGAAAGAGCAATTTTACAGTGCTTGCTCACCCTGCTGTAACTGAGGATGGTTTTCCAGGGAGATACACCACAAGTGATGTGAATCTCACGGATTCTGAGCACCACAGCAGATAATCTCAGATTTAGGTAGGGGCCCAAATCTTTTGAAACAATTAGCTTTCTTGTTCACAAGGGACAAGCCAGCAATTGGCCATCTGCCTTCAATCAATAGCTTTAAGGAGGGGATGAACTTCGCCAGGAAGAACGCACAAGCATCAAGCAGGGAGGTGACCTTCGTGGTACTGAAGCAAATAAGAAGGAGGCCAGGAAACCGAGGTTGTCTCTATGCTGAGAGCTCTCACATAAACTAATTCACACTGAACTTGGAGCTACCTGGTGTAACTGACCAACAAACAAAAAAACCTGAGCCTCAATCACTCATGGACAGCCATCCATCCAGGGCCTGACCACTGAGCTATGCTTCAAAAAAGACAGAAACCTAGCTGTACTCAATCAAACAATTCCTTTACTTCTGCACTGGTCTATGTCAGTTCCTATCTGTAATGTCTCTGAGGCCCTGAGGACCTCTGAACCTCTACTGTTTCAGCAAGTTGCCTGACTCATGAACTGATCTTCACTTGAATAAAGTTAAGTGTATTTCTTCTAGGACTGGATGTTTGGCCTAGCAGTTAACACCAAAAAGGAACACTCACACCTCAAGTTAAAATGCCTAGCTTTGATATGTGCCTCCATCCCCAGCTCCAGCTTTCCGCCAGGGCAGACCCTGGGAAGCAGCAAGGAAGGCTCAAGCGGTTGGGTGGCTCAATCCACATGGGACACCTGGATTGAGTTTCCAGCTCCCTGCTCAGGCCCTGGCACAGCCCTGACTGTTAACAGGTATTTGGGAAATGAACCAAAAGTTGGGATTCCTCTTTCTCTGCCTCTCAAATTAATAATAAAAAAGCATTTTGCCAAAAATTTCTGCATAAAATAACAATTCCCCCCACACACACACACACATGCTCCTTACTTGGCTATTCTTCTCTGTGTTTGCTGCCATCACTCATGCCACACACATGCACCTTTGCTCACTGTCCACCTACTTCACACACCATTGGCTCTGGGAGGGTTTCTGTCTTTTTTGTTCATAGTACATCACCAGCACCAGGACAACATCCGGCACATACATGCTCCAATCTCTATGGAATGAGTCACTGCGTACTACTTTAGCGACTTAAAAAAAGATTAAAGATTTTCTCCTTCTCCCTCTAGGTTGACAGGAAAGGGAGAATATTAGCAAGAAAATTCAGTTATGATCATAATTGACATGTCTTCCTCTGTGTTTCTCAAGAAAAAATATTTTGCTCCAAATGGCATTGCTGGTACTAGCAGTTACTTGGTTTTTTTTTTTTTTAAAGATTTATTTTTATTATTTTTTCATTGGAAAGGCGGATATACAGAGAGGAGAGACAGAGAGGAAGATCTTCCGTCCGATGATCCACTCCCCAAGTGAGCGCAACGGGTCGATGCTATGCCGATCCAAAGCCAGGAGCCTCTTCCGGGTCTCCCACGCGGGTGCAGGTTCCCAAAGCTTTGGGCCGTCCTCGACTGCTTTCCCGGGCCACAGGCAGGGAGCTGGAAGGGAAGCGGGGCTGCCGGGATTAGAACCGGCGCCCATATGGGATCCCAGGGGTGCAAGGCGAGGACTTTAACCACTTGCGCCACCACGCCGGGCCCAGTTACTTGGTTTTATAATGCAGGGATGAAAGTCAAAAACACCTACATCCCCATTACCTTTTTTCTTTTTAAATGGCCGAAGCGAGGAATTCTGTTTCAAATTCAATGAACATTTATCAACAGCCATGTTCTAACCTATAGTTGTGACAACAAAAAGCTAACTTCAGGAATAGACATGCAGCCCACTAGTTAAGATGTCTTTGTCCCACATCAGCTCAGGCTTATGCAGACCCTGGGAGGCAACCGTGAGAGTTAGCGCCAGTGCCTGGGCCCTGCCACCCATGTGGGAGATCCAGATGCTGTTCCTGGCTCCCGGCTTTGGCCTGGCCCAGAGCTTCCTGTTGCAACCACTTGGAGAGTGGCTAGATCTCTCTGCCGTCCATCTAAAGCAGATATATCTTTTTTTTAAAAGTTAATAACTGATTTCAGCATCAACTTCCAGAGAGGTCACAGTGGCCTCTCCCTTTATAGACCTAAACATGTCTGCATGTCTGCAGAGGCCTTGAACCTGAACAGCAGAAATAGTTGGGCACTGTCTCCTTCTAATCCACCTGTCAGTGCCACCTGAGCTTGCTAGGCTGGTTTATTTTCCCCTTGTCCTATTTACATACAATGGAGGCAGCGTGGAATGAAATTCAGAAGTGTCTCTAGCAGAATCACAGGCATCCAAAGAGCAGCTATCAAGTTGGTAACTGGGGAATTGGGGGAGGGGGAAGGAGGTAGATACAGAGAGAGGGAAACGAGCTGGCGGGGAAAGGGAGAGAAAGAGAAAGGCGTTGTCAGCAATCCTGAACTCGACAGATTGCAGCCTTATCATGTTCAAGAACTACGTGTCACAGGGCCTGGTTTGAAAATGAGGATAATATATAGTTTTTCTTAAAAGACTCTGAAATGTAATCACTGCATCTTGTTCGAATTATGGGCTTGTTTTTTGTTCCCATGCACGCTCTACCACTCCCCAAGTTCCCTCATGAATAATGAAAGTGTTTTACAAGAAGCTAACACAAGTATGTTGGCACAAACGAGAAAACTGTTGCTACTGAGAGAAAAGCTAATTAAATTAAATCACTTGTTTTTTCAACAGAGCATGCATTATTGAGAGAACATCTGCTCCCGGCAAACACTGCAGGGCAATTGGTTCCTGGGTGCTGCAAGGTAGGGCTCCTGGAGCTGAAGAAGCACAAATACCTATGTTCTACTGACACCTAGTGGATCCAAACAGGACAGTGAGACACAAAGTTCATGGGTTGACCTGGCCCCCAGATCCTTCAGATCAGAAAGGTCCCTATTTGCATCGCTGCAGGTGCTCACTCAGAACCACAGAAGAGCGCAGGAGGTCACTGAGTGGGCCCAAGCTGCTAGTGGCTACATTCCTCGGGGGCTTCTTGTCTACCTTCTTCCTGCTTTCCTTAGAGTCTGAGGCATACATTCACTCTCTCCAAATGCACGCAAGGCTGGGCCAGACCACAGTCACAAGCCTGTAACTCCACCCAGAATGCCCACAGAAATGGTACGGTCCAACTACCCGAGGCATCTGCTGCTCCAATGGTGCACACTGGCAGGGAGCTGCGGTGGGAACCAAGCCAGGATTCTAACCCAGACACTTAAACACAGGATGTAGGAGTTCCTCACTGCCATCGTGAGCACGAGGCCAGTGATCACTAGGCAAAGTGATCCTTGCAAAGACCCTCAATGGACAATTAAAGGTACATGGGGGGTGATATTTCATCTTAGAAATCTCTGCTTGGGCCTAGAACAGTAACCTAGTGGCTAAAGTCCTCGCCTTGAATGCACCAGCATCCCATATGGGCATCGGTTCATATCCCAGTGGCCCCGCTTCCCATCCAGCTCCCTGCTTGCAACCTGGGAAAGCAGTTGAGGACGGCCCAAAGCCTTGGGACTCTGCACCCATGTGGGAGACCCAGAAGTTGTTCCTGGCTCCTGGCTTTGAATTAGCTCAGCTCTGGCCATTGTGGCCACTTGGGGAGTAAACAAGCGGATTGAAGATCTTCCTCTTTGTTTTTCCTACTCTGTGTATCTGACTTTGCAAAAAAATAAACACACAAATCTTTCTTAAAAATATGAAGTTTTAACTTAGAACCTCCTGTACTTGAAAACCCGAGAGTCCAAACTTTGCTCCCTGTTTACGATGAACGCTAAAATGGCGAATAGATTACAATCTCCTCTGAGTGTTTTTACTTAAACATGTAGTCCAGCAATTACAGGAACTGGAGAACTGTATTCCACATCTCCAATGACACCACACCAGAGGCTGTCCTCAGGGTCCAAGAAAAAAAAAATAGAGTCCATGCCTTGCTTTGCTACCAGATGTCCCGGCAGATGAAACAGGTCACAATGTTCTTTCCAGGGTCCCTTTACAGAAAAAAACTCAGGAAAGACTTCTGCACAGGACTGCAACATCTGCCGGGAAAGTGACGTCACTGCTCTGCAATGGCTTGGCAATGGCAGAAGCAGCCATCCAACCGAGGAAGTGCTCATGGCCAAAAGGCAGGACAGCCTGCCCCTACAAGGGTTCCAAGGGTATCACCCAAGACCAGGAAACAAGAACAGGTTTCTGACAAGCATGCTGAAAGGTCATCCTGTGGAGCCAATCCGTGGCACAGAGATCGGGGCACAGCAGACAGCGGAAATGTGCTGCCAGGTCGGCGGCTGCCTCCAGAGGGAGTCTGGAATGCCTGTACTCGGGTTTATAAGGGTTTTCTTGTGCCAACTTTGGAGTCACCTCCTCCAACCTCACTCCATAGCAACCTCTGAACTGCAAACTGTCTCCTGGCTGCTCTTTCCATTTTCAGGGGAGCCAAAGCTGTTCGCTCCCTGCACAGGTACCCAGTGATCCAGCCAGGCTAAGCTGTGCTTCTTCAACTCTGTAAGGAGAAGACCAAGTCCAGTAGGAAACAACATCTACAGCAGACACAAACCCAGCCCCAACATACAGCAGAGAACACTGGTGCTGGGCCCTTTTGTTAGCCATCTGGTAACACTCCTCTGGTCAAAGGCTCTTAAAGAGATGGAAATTCCAGGGCCCGGCGCGGTGGCGCAAGTAGTTAAAGGTCCTCGCCTTGCACGCCCGGGATCCCATATGGGCACAGGTTCTATCCCGGCAGCCCCGCTTCCCTTCCAGCTCCCTGCCTGTGGCCTGGGAAAGCAGTCGAGGACGGCCCAAAGCTTTGGGAACCTGCACCTGCGTGGGAGACCCGGAAGAGGCTCCTGGCTTTGGATCGGCATAGTGTCGGCCATTGCGCTCACTTGGGGAGTGAATCATCGGACGGAAGATCTTCCTCTCTGTCTCTCCTCTTTGTATATCCGCCTTTCCAATGAAAAAATAATAAAAATAAATCTTTAAAAAAAGAGAGATGGAAATTCCAAACCTTGTCAGCACAAGATACAGCAAAAACCCAGACTTGGACAAGAAATCTGACAGAGCCGACATCAGGTGTGGCTGTGACATCAGCTAAGGAAGTCCAGGAAGGACAGGTAAAAAGAACTCTTAAGCAGCTTAGCTGGGAGACTTGCTGGCCATGTGATCTGGAGCCCCTGAGACAGGCAGAACCTACATCACTGCTCTGCAATGGCTTGGCAATGGCAGAGGCAGTCATCCATCAGCCTAACAAAGCCAAAGAGCAACAGTGTCTCACAGGCTCCAAGCTTCACTCTCAGCACCATACCTCCTGAGCAAACATTCTTGAGAACTGTATGGCCCACACAGTTCTACCAGCCACTATCTCCTCCACCCCACCCATAAAACCATGACTAACAATAAAAGTCATAAGGCAAAAATAAAAGTCAAAGGCAATAAAAGTAAGACTAACACAATCAATGATGAATAAGCAAGATATGGTACCAAAATACAGATGAATATTATTCAGCCCTAAAAAGAAATGGAATGCTGATACATATTACCATAGGCTTGAACCTTGGAAATGCTTTCCCAAGTGAAATCAGTCAGACACAATAGGACAAAACACATGGAATTTGGCATATGCAAATCAGACGCAAAAAGTACAAGAGTGATGATAAGGGGAATCAAGATGGCGGAATAGGGTAAGGACACGTTCAGAGAAACATTAGCCAGTGTGAAGCGGAGAGGACACATTGCAGGAAATAGGAGAAAACAGGATGACAGCAGAGGGGTACCCGGTGACAGCCAGACATAAGAAAGCAGCAGACACAACAGTGTGGTGTTGCAGTGACTGATACCCTGGTGGTATTCAGCAAACAGCAATCTGAACTCCACCAGCAGCTAGAACTCCACCAGCAACAAGGTGGGAAGGGACATTCACTGAGAGCTCAGGAGGTGAACCCAAAGAACTGTCCATCCTGCTGATTAGTCTGATTTAACCAGAAGGTCCCAGATCGGTGGTGCGAGAGCAGGGTAGATTTCACAACCCAGACCGCCCCCTAGAGCAGAATTGGGAGCCATTTTGTATAGGGAGGCAAAGACAATGGGACAGAACTGTACATGCACTGAGCTGGGAATGAACTTACTAAGCTCACTGCATTGCATTGGTCCACAGGGAAAATGATACCAACTACAGCATCCTATAGGTCAAAATAGGTTCATGTGGTCCCCAGACCTAATGGCCAACAGGTTCTGGCAATTTCAGCACCACGAACAACCTAGCTATATAAGACTCCTGGTGTCTCCCTAATCCTGGGAACTGCTCAAACCAGAAATGGGAGAAAACTTGTACAGACAATGGTGCAGCCTCAGCACGGAATCACAGGAGGTTGAGAGTGGTGAGCCAGGAGCTGGGGCTATGGGAACCATAGTGGAAGTCTAATATAAAACTCAGACCTGGGGGCTTAGCACAGTAGTCTAGAGGCTACAATCCTTGCCTTGCAAGTGCTAGTATCCCATATGAGCACTGGTTCATGTCCCGGCAGCCCTGCTTCCCATCCAGCTCCCTGCTTGTGGCCTGGCAAAGCAGTCGAGGACAGTCCAAAGTTCTGGGACCCTGCACCTGTGTAGGAGACCCAGAAGAGGCTCTGGGTTCCTGGCTTTGGACTGGCTCAGCTCCAGGCATGCAGCCGCATGGGGCGGGCACAATGAATCAACACACAGAAGATCTTCCTCTCTGTCTCTCCTCCTCTCTGTATATCTGACTTTCCAATAAAAATAAATAAATCTTAAACAAAAAATACTTTCTCTTTAAATCACTGACTCATAGATCATACAGCAGCATCATTTTCTTCAAAAATATTATTGATTTTTTTTATTTCCTCAGCAACATATTAGTCACTCGGTAGCATTTATGTCACTTCTTTTTTTCCTCCTGTTGATTCTGTTTTGTGGCTTTTCATTTAAGGGGATATATAGTAACTGTGTAATGGAAACTATTATATCTAGCAGCATGTTATTTAACTTCATGGTGTTGTAAATTTCTATTTTTCTTCCTGTTGTTGATTTTGTATTGTGGTGTTTCATTTAAGGGGATGTATAATAACTGTGTAATGGAGACTAACATATCCAGATGTGAGGATACAATGCAGTATGCATCTCTACTTCCAGATCAAAGATGGACTCCCAATGAAACTGTTCACTATATCTTGACAATAGGATGCTGGACTCTCTGCCATTGTCCATGCCCACAATGATGGACATATGATTGTTTATGAAGAACTATACTATAGTAATAATATAGGGGAACTCAGTGAGAGGGGGACTTGGGGAGGGAGGGAGGGAAAACCCAGGGCCTATGGAACTGTATCATAAAATGATAATAATAATTTAAAAAATTTAAAAAGAGCTTTTTGATGAATAGGGTTTCTTTCTATTTAATGATCAGATCAAATAATTGATTTTCTCTGACCCTTAATACATTGTAACAAACATTCAAAAAAAAGAAGAGTGATGATAAGGGGCTAGGGGACAGGGTATACAGATGTACAGATGCTACCTTGGATAATGAAAATGTTCTTGACATGGGTGATGAGTACAACTCTGTGGATGTCCTTACAACTGTTGAACTGTACAGTTAAAATGGTACAATTTTAATGTACAGTTAAATAGTCCTTTCCTTACTGACATTGAATCACATAGCATCATTTGCTCCAAGAAGTTTTCTGATTTTTCTTTTTCATTTCTTCAGCAACATCTTAACCATTCAGTAGTATGTTATTTAATTTCATGTTGTTATAAATTTTCTACTTTTTTTGTTTTATGGCTTTTCATTTAAGGAGACGTACAGTAACTATGTAATAGAGATTATCACATTCAAGATATGAAGATACAATGCAGTATATATCTCAACTTTCAAATCAAAGATTAACTCCCAATGACAATAGGATGGTGGACTCTGCCATTGTCCAAGCCTGCAATGTCAGGATACAGTTAAATAGCAGAATGATGGATGACTGATTATGAAGGACTATACTACTCTAATGACATAGAGGAAATCAGTGGGGGGATGAAGATTAGGGGAGGGGAGAAAGGAAATCCCAGAGTCTATGGAACTGTATCATAAAATAATAAAATAAATAAATTTGATATTAAATAAATACATTTTTTAAAGGTTAAAGTGTTACATTTCTAGTATGTCTGTGTATGCACGCTGGGGGGAAAGGACAGGAGAGAGAAAGAGACACTAAGAGATCTACTGACTTACTCCCAAATGCCCACAACAGTCAGAGCTAGGCCACAGTAGGAGTTGGGAGATGGTATCTCAGGCCCTTGGGCGGGTACCAGGGACCCAACGACTCGTGCCATCACTGCTGCCTCCCAGGGCCTGCATGAGCAGGAAGCTCAAGTCATCAGTTCGAATCGGGCATCCAACCCAGGTGCGCCGGTAGGCAATACAGGTGTTAAGCCAGGCCCAGACGACACATCTTCTATCACAAATGTTTCAAATATACAGAACGACATTCCTTTTAAGGAAACATGAGTAAGGTAATTTTTTTTTAAGATTTATTTTTATTGGAAAGGCAGATATACAGAGAGGAGGAGAGACAGACAGGAAGAGCTTCCGTCTGTGGATTCACTCCCCAGGAAGCCTCAAATGCCTGGAGCTGCACTGATCCAAAGCCAGGAACCCAGAGCCTCTTCTGGGTCTCCTACACAGGTGCAAGATCCCAAAGCTTTGGGCCGTCCTCACCTGCTTTCCCAGGCCACAAACAGGGAGCTGGTTGGGAAGCAGGGCTGGTTGGGAAGCAGGGCTGCTGGGATTAGAATGGGTGCCCATATGAGATACCAGCGCATTCAAAGCGAGGATTTTAGCCACTAGGCTACCGCGCTGGGCCCTGTAATATATTTTTTTAAGAGATTTTTAAATTTTTTATTGGAAAAGCAGTTACATACAGAAGGAGAAGACAGAGAAAGATCTTCTGTCCAGGGACCAGTGGCATGGCCTAGCAGCTAAAGTCCTCGTCTTGTATGCGCCAGGATCCCATATGGGCACCGGTTCTAATCTCAGCAGCTCCACTTCCCATCCAGCTTCCTGCTTGTGGCCTGGGAAAGCAGTAGAGGGTGGCCCAAAGCTTTGGGACCCTGCACCCACATGGGAGACCTGGAAGGGGTTCCTGGTTCCCAGCTTGGGATCAGTGTAGCACTGGCCACTGTGGTCACTTGGGGAGTGAGTCATTGGATGGAAGATCTTCCTGTCTCTCTTCCTCTTTGTATATCTGCCTTTCCAATAAAAAATAAACAAATCTTTATTAAAAAAGTCTTCTGTCTAGTGGTTCACTCACCAAGTAGCCCCAACAGCTGGATCTGAGCCAATCCGAAGCTAGGAGCCAGGAGCTACTTCTTGGTCTTCCACAGGGTAGAGTGTCCCAAAGCCTTGGACCACCCTCTACTGCTTTCCCAGACCACAAGCAGAAAGCCAGATAGGAAGTGGAGCAGCCAAGACAGAACCGGCACCCATATGGAATCCTGGTAGCATGAAAGGCAAAGATTTACCCACTGAGCCATTGAGCCAGGCCCATGAGCAAGGTAATTTTCAGAATATGATGATTAAGCCAACCTTTACATGAGAAGCCAAAAGATAATGACCATCAGGAGCTAACTTCTTTTCTTTTGCTTTTTCTTTCTTCCTTCCAATCTTCTTTTTTTCTTTCTTTTTTTGAGAATTGTTATTCATTTCTTGGAAAGACAAATTAACTGGAGAAAGATCTTCCATCTGCTGGTTCATTCCCTAAGTAGCCACAATGGCCAGAGCTTAGCTGATCTGAAGCCAGGAGCCGGACGCTTCTTCCAGGCACCCTCGTGGGTGCAGAGTCCCAAGGCTTTGGGCTGTCCTCTACTACATTCCCATGCCACAAGCAGGAAGCTGGATTGGAAGCGGAGCAGCCAGGACACAAACTGGTACCCATATGAGATCCCGGTGCTTACAAGATGAGGACTTAGCCATTGAGTCATCACACTATCAGGAATTTTCTAAGGGTGACAGACCCATGCTGATCAGCACCAGTGACCCCAGCCGGCCAGGAGTGACTGCGAGCAAATGGAGCCATTCACAGTCACGATGCCTCATTATGTGACAACCTATTAGGACTGTTACAGGCCTCATGTATTCAGGATTCAGCCATTATACCTACTGGGGTAAATTAGAACTCCAATTGTCACTGAACTATCAACCACGACAATGGAGTGTTCAATTAAGGCTCCCTTTGGCTTAAGCATCTTGTGTGGAACACTTTTTTAGCGTATAGGTGATGGGGCCATAGGATCAGGTAAATTAATGAACACCTGTGTGCCCAAAATTCCTTTTCTATGAAACCTCTTAATACTACTTTTTGCTCTCCAAACATAAATCCATACTTACATTTATATGGCATATGCTCTAAAACCTTTTTCAGAATTCCAAATAAATGAATGGCTGAGCAACTAAGCAGTTAATCTGATTAAAGAATAAGTTGAGGAGAAAAGCTGGACTAAAGCAAGTGATTTGGCCTGGTCACTCGGCTGTGATGTTTATTTTATCCAAATAAACTTTGACTTAACTTTCTTTTCATTTTGTGCCTCGCTTCAGGCTAGGCCAGATGATTTCAAAGAATCAGGAGGATTTATCTAGATAAGGCAGGAGTAGATAAGTAATGTGGCTTAAAGTTCTGGCCATGAACATGATACGGCCTTCGAAGTTCATTTTAAACTTACTGGAAGGTTATTTTTAATAAGGTAACAACTAACATAAAGTCTGATCTACATTAGACCCTGGGCCCAGGATATTACTGAGAAAATTGGGAAAATATAGTCTGTAGATGAGATGGTCTATGTTAATGTCCTGATTTTATAACCATACTACAGTCACGTAAGAGAATATCCTTGCTTTTACAAATACATACTTCAGAATTTGGAATATGAGAAACATCTTTTTAATTAAATCTGGAGCAAATAATCTAGAAAAAGTTATAAATGTGTATATATACATTTATATATTATACACACACATATGTATAATGAACACAGAACTGGATAAAATAACTATAGGGGAATCTGAGGTATGTACAAGCCTTCTATACTAGTCTAACTTTCCTGCGGGTAGGAAACAATTTTAAAACCAATTCACACACAACAAAATTTAAAGCTACATTCACAGTGATTCTATGATCTAAAACCAAGCCAAATGCGTATGTTATTATAATTGTATATTTAATTAATTTTAATGTCATGTTCGGAACATTATTAACCAGGACAACAACAGTATGTGCGTTTCAGCAGATCATACAATCATTAAGTGTCAAGGTCAGAAGGGAAGTACAAGTCCAAACAACTGGAAGGAACATCCCCGCTTCCCAGGGCAATGCCGTCAACAACAGAGTAAGGCTGCGGGCAAGCAGTGCAGAGAGCACGTGGTACCTGGAGCCGCTGCTGATCTCCACCCAGCCTAGCTTCCACGACACATGCAGCAGGAGTCCACCGATGAACGTCTGCCACCTGGAAAAGGACAAGCACAGATGTGAAGGCCGCAGGGCGCTGCAGGACCCCGGCTGCCCTGTCCACTACACAGACACAGCCAGGCCTTCTTCGGCTTGCTTCGTCCACTCTGTCCCAGGAACCACCCCGTTCCTCACACCGCTCCTTCACCACCTCGACCTTGCCCCTGAGTTTAGCTGTGCCCAAAGTGCTGCCATTCATGTTCGCTTTTTAAACTGGATTTTTCCTGAACTGTCTCACCCATGGCCACTGCTTTTCACACTGCCCCTCTACTGACCACCTTCAAATCCATGTCCTCACACAGGTACCACCACTCTGGAAACTGCCGGTTCCCAGTGAAAACAACACCTTTATCCTCTTTATCCAGTTGATTCTCCTACTATATCTTATCAGTCAAGTCCAATGGCATCCTCATCTGGTTGGTTAAACACTGGTGATGTTATTGACTGCCCAGCATCTACACACAAAACCTTTGCCTCCATTTGGTCAGCCTCAATTTGGGCTCCCAATACCACATCCCTGGCCCACAGCATTAGCCCTTTAACTGGTCCCCTGCTCCTGGGGCTGTTCTCTACCACCCATTCACCTTGCTATCCAAAGGATTCTTTTCCAAGCTGCACATTGAACTGTGCCACTCAACATGTTCCAACACAGCCGAGGAGTGGGCACTGGCCTAGCCACGCAGACACCAGCTGTAACGCCTGGGTTCACGTCATAGCTGTGCTACAGGTGGCAACCTCCAGCTATGTGTACCCTAGAAGGCAGCAGGTGATGGTAAGGACTCAGGTCTGCCACCCTTGTGGGAGACCCAGACCAAGTTTTTGCCTCCCAGTTTCAGCCCTGCCCAGCTACAGCCATTGAGGATATTTGGGAAATAAATCAGCACCTGGGAGACATCTCTCTAAATATATAATTTAATTAATTTTTAAAAATTTAATTATTCTTCCCTGTGGAACAGGCAGCATCCCTCAGCCTCTTCTGTGCCAGAACAGACTTGGGGTGTCATAAGACTCCCTTTGGGGTACAGGGTTCAGGGCACATCACTGATTACAACAGCTCTCCCTCTCCCCCAGCAAAAGTCCATCAAAATGCCAAAGGAGAGGCAGTTGTTAACATAACTTTAACCTATCTCATTCCGGTAGCTTTTTCTTCTAGTGACTCATTCATGAGTGTAAAAACCCTCTATGTACTCATGAACACGTCATATGCTGCCACACCACAGCGCAGAAACCCTGGCCTATAGGACAAAGTCACTTGCAAGCAATACACAGGCTCTGGACAGCAGTGGAGGTTCCATCTGGCTGCCATTGGCAACCACGTTCCAGCCACTCAAAATAGCCTGCAGCCTGCCAGAGGCTGGCAGGTGCTGTTCTCAGCCCCTTAGCTCCTCCCAACTCATGGGTTGGGTTGGTGAAACGTACTGGGCTGGTAAAGCAAGGTGGCACCTCTCTCCTTGGGAAGTTCCACTTTCCTGGGCAAGCAGAGAGCACAACATGGGCCCACCATGCCTCACAGAGCCTAGACTGGACAGCCTGGCTAATTCTCCCATAAGGGGCAGTTGGCAGCACATGGATATCTTTGTGGAGAATGTCAGACTAGTGTCAGCCATTGCATACAAGTCAAAGATGACACTAAACATTCTACAAAGAGCAGGGCAGCGCCAACCCCATGCAAAAAAAAAAAAAAATGCAGGTTACAGAATGAGACTAAGGTTACACATTGAGACTAAGAATCTCCAGTCTAGTGAAAAGTAAGATAATTAACCACTAATCAGACTGCGATTAGATTCCAACAGGAACAGTACCCGTTATGACCTATCACCCAGGCAAGTACCACTCATCTCGCCTGGTGAGCTGGCATATCTACAGAAAGCGAGGAAGAACATACACTGGAAATGTGCTCAAGGAAGAAGACCCAGAAGAGATGAAGGCCCAGAGGTGAGAGAGACCAGAGCTTGCTGAAAGCTTCTCAAGAAGTTCAGACGTTCCGGCTCTTAGCAGCTGGGCAGGGAGGTGGCGAGAGCTGGCACTGAACAAAGAGGCTGGTCCTAGAGGCCAAGCCAATTGAGGAAAGCAGCTGGGACTTCGAACAGGGGACCCACTGTAGGGTCTTAGCAGGGGTGACCCTACTACATGGGGATGCTCTTTAGTCACAAGGAAGAGAACTTTTTTGAGAGAAACAAGAGCAAGGGTGAGGAAGCGAGTGGAAGGCATCAGCGGGGAAGGGGCTGTATGTTTGAAGATGGTGGACAGAATCCAAAGAGGTTCAGGAGCTCCCAGTGGCTAACAGGTGTTGGGGATGAAGAAGACCAGAAAAAATATCCCATGGATAACACCTATTTCCAGATGGACAACTGGAAGGAAGACACAAGGCTCAACTTTGCTTTCTTCAGAGTTCACCCCAAGAGTCTAGAAGGGCCTGGCACACAGACACACTGATGGAGTAAGGTGCTCTGCCCTACCATGCACTTCCCATGTGCCAGGCGGTTCCAGGCACTGTGAACACTCCAATGACAACGCAGATAAAGGGCACCTCCTGCCCCTGTGGGCGGGCCACCTCACAGGGAGCTGTGTGCTGTCTGACGTGTCCATCACATGAAGGAAAGCAGTCCAGGGTGCAATGTGGCCTTCTCCGTGGAAGCTCCCTACCTCTCTCCACCTGGCTTTTGGGCTGGCCCAGTCGTGGCTGTTGTGAGTGCTTGGGGAGTGATCCAGCAATATGAAAGATTTCTCTCTTTCTCTTTCTTTCTCTCTCTCTCTTTCTGCCTTTCAAACAAAAATGAAAATAAAATTTAAAATATATGTAATTAAGACAATTCCACACTAGCCTGTTTCCATAAAAATTGACAGGTAAGAACCCATATAGGCTTCAAAAAAAAAAATTAATGTTACCCAACTACATGATATGAACAACCCCAAGACCAAAGAGAGGAGTAAACCTTAGCTGGGTACTGGGGTATGGATGATGGCTTCACGGTGACTCTAGACCAAAATAAACTGATTATGACTAAAAATAGGGCAGGGCTTCAGTGAAACACAGACATCGACAGGACCTCGTGATAGGAAAGGAGAATCATAAACAGAAGGAATCACAAAGGAAATAATGAGTGTGCTTAATCACATCAAAATGAAACATTTAGTAATCAAAGGAATTATCAACAGAGTAGAAGGCAAATAACAAATTAGCAAGAAACATCTCCAATAAACCTGATGGATAAGTGGTAGACATCCTTACAATAAAAATTCTTCCTTAAGTTAGTAAGAATAATACTAACATCTCAGTGAAAATAAATGGGCAAAAGGCACAAAGAGGACAATTTACTGAATTAAAGGTGTGAGTAGATAATCAGAAAAAGGAAACTATCCAACTTTACTAATGATCTAAGAAATTATGAAACAAAAGGGGGCTGTTGTTGCAGCTTAGCAATTACAACTACCATGCGCAACTACCATGTCAGCATCCCATGTGGGTGCCAGTTCAAGTTGCAGCTCCTACTATGCTGCCTGCAGAAGCAGTGGAGGTGGGGCCTAAGTAGTTGGGACCCTGCACCCACATGGGAGACCCAGGAGAAACTCCTAGCTTCAGACAAGCCTGGATGGATAATGAACCAGTGGATGGGAGATATCTCTTCCCATCTGTCTCTCTGTAAAATTCTGCCTTTCAAATAAATAAATCTTAAAAAAAAAATCAAATACACCATACATGTCAAGTATGACTTCTCTAAAATCTGGATCAGATGTGCTTTGCATTTCAGATACTGGAATATTTGCACACAAATAAGGTTATCTTGGGGGATAAGCCTGAATCTAAATACAAACTTCATTTTTGTTTTATATCTACTATATACACATAGTCTGAAGGTAATTTTATGCAAAATGTGTAGCATGCCTGTATTTTTGCTCCAACCCAACATATAAGGTCTGTATAGGATTTTCCACTCATGGTGTGAGATCAGGACTCCAAAGGTTTGGGGCCTTGAGGGATTTTGGATTTTTATTTTGGATTATAGATACTTAACTTGTCCCATTTCTTGTTCATGAACTCAGCAGAGAGAAGAAAAGAACTAACCCTGGTATGAATACAATATTATAGAAACTTTCCAACATAGGCTCTGTAGCAATGCCAATGAGTCAAAAAACTTTTGGAAAATCTATTTGCTGATATTCAAGAATTCTTGAGAACTTCATGTTGTTTAATTGAAATTTATTATGTAGGACTCTATCCCAAGATGTAATTAAAAATTTGAACACAGGGCCCGGTGGCATGGTCTAGCAGCTAAAGTCCTTGCCTTGAACGCACGGGTATCCCATATGGGCGCCGATTCTAATCCTGGCATACCCACTTCCCATCCAGCTCCCTGCTTGTGGCCTGGGAAAGTAGTTGAGGACAGCCCAAGGCTTTGGGACCCTGCACCCGTGTGGGATACCCGGAAGAAGTTCCTGGATCCTGGCTTCAGATCGGCATAGCATTGGCTGTTGCGCTCACTTGGGGAGTGAATCATCGGATGGAAGATCTTCCTCTCTGTCTCTCCTCCTCCCTGTATATCTGACTTTCCAATAAATAAATAAATCTTAAAAAAAAAATTGAACATAAAAGTGTCTAACAGGGTCCGGTAAAGTGGCCTAGCAGCTGGGGTCCTTGCCTTGAATGTGCCCAGATCCCATATGGTCGCCAGTTCTGGTTCCAGTGGCCCTGCTTCCCATCCAGCTCCCTGCTTATGGCCAGGGAAAGCAGTCAAGGATGGCCCAATGCCTTGGGACCCTGCACCCATGTGGGAGACCTGGAGGAGGCTCCTGGCTCCTGGCTCCTGGCTTCGGATTGGCTCAGCTCCAACCGTGTGGCCGCTTAGGAGGTGAGTCGTCGGATGGATGGTCTTCCTCTCTGTCTCTCTTTCTCTCTGTATATCTGACTTTGCAATAAAAATAAATAAACCTTTTTTTAAAAAGTGTCTGACAACTTTCTTGCTTTTATGCCTCCAAAACTGAACAGGTGTTTAGTCCAGCAGTGAAACCATCAGTGGAGATGCCCACACCCTCTGCTGCAGTGCCTGGGTCAGCTTCCAGTTGTGGTTCCGGATTCTAGCTTCCCACCAATGAGGATCTTGGAGGCAGCAAGTGACAGCCGGAGGAACAATCCCTGTCCATGCAGACTGAGCTCTGTGCTCTGGGCCTTGCCTTGGCCCAGGCTTTAACAGTGAGGGCATTCTGGGAGTAAACCAGCAGGTAAGATTTCTCTCTCTCTCTCAGGCTCTCAAATAACAGTAATAATTAGAAGGAAACACAACCTAAATGCTCGATAATCGAATAGCAAAACAAATTACAATATGCGACTCTGACAACAAATCTATATGTTCTCGTTAAATGTATTCTGAATAATATTTTAATGCTGTTGATTGGACATTTCTATATGAAGAACATAAACAATACTCACCCTTGGAATAATGTAGGGTAGGTAAATTTCAAGACAGACAGGACATACTGAAAAACAAATACCAAATTAATCAACATTTCAAATGATGCAGAAGTGGGAGACCACACAATCAAGCAAATTCAAGTTTCAAAAAGGCCTTTATGTCCCACCAAAATGACACATTAGACAAACAAATGGCCTCTGAAGTCCTACTAAAGCATATGGGCTTCCCTCTCTGCAACGCCACCAGAGCCTGGCTCCTCTTGACTGCAGAGTGGTACTGGTGACGTCAGCACATCTGGAAGCTCGGCAGCAGGGCTGATGGCATCACCACTGGAACACTTCACATCTCCCCATACCCCAGCCTGCGACATCGCCACTGCAGCCTCTCCAGAGAAACCCAGCCCAGTGCCTGGACCCAGTCGATTAACCTACTGTCCAGCTTACCGAAAACTATAGCCCCTTCTCTATGTCTTCAAATGTCTTCCTTCTGTTCTCCTTTAATTTGTAGGATTTTGTATGGCTTTTGCATAAAAGGATCTGTTTTAAGCTAATTCCGCGTAGGTGTCATAAATGCTGCTGTATTTTAGCATTTTAAGGATTCTTTTTCAAATGTATAACATTTGATAAATATGGGAATCATGTTTTGTTATTGGAGGATCTTTTCCTGCCTTTTGAAAATTTTTTGAAAACTTGGAGCCAATGCTGTGGCTCAATAAACTAATCCTCCACCCTGTGGTGCCAGCATTCCATATGGGTGCCAGTTCATGTTTGGGCTGCTCCACTTCCCATCTAGCTCCCTGCTTATGGCCTGGGGAAGCAGTGGAAGAAGGTCCAAAGCTCGGGACCCTGTACCCACATGGAGATGTGCAAGCAGCTCCTGGCTCCTGGCTTTGGACTGGCTCAGCTCTGCCCATTGCAGTCATTTGGGGAGTGAACCAGTAGATGAAAGATCTTGGTCTGTCTGTCTTTCTCTCTCTTTCTCTCCCCTTCTCTCTGTAAATCTGATCTGCTTTTCCAATAAAAATAAATAAATCTTTTTTTAAAAAACGATTTAATACTTGAGGAATTTTTAAAAATCTAAAATCATTCCACGGCTTTAGGGCAACATACTACTGATTCTTCTCATGACCCCAAAACTGGAATGGGATGATGGTAATGTTTGCATCTCAATACCTTCCCAGGGATTAGCCATGCAGAATCCCCTCTATGGAAGCTCTTAAACACCCCAAGTATGGCTCCCTATGTATGCCTGACTGTGCTCCAATCTGAAAATCTACTAACAGAATGTGTCATGCTGCTGCCTCCTTTTCCCTGATATTTTTAGTCTAAAATGGAGAAAGAAAGAATTGAGTGAGCACCAGGGCCACACACCGTGTAGCATCGTTGCCCTTCATTATGGTACTTAACATTCATTGAATTTATTGTATATTTAACACTGTCCTACCCATTAGGGCAGATCATCACTTCTAAGGCTCTCACCTCACGTTGCTAAAGAGCAGAGGGAAAAGGGAATCTGTAAGAAACAGAATCTAAGTGCTAGAAATGTCTCCTTCTAGTAATTCTTCCACATGCCTGAGAAGCGAGGCTCACAGCAGAGCATGGCCTGGCAAAAAAGCAAACCCTCACAGCAAGGTTCTCCAGGTAAGGGGAAGACAGCCCCTCCGAAGCTTGTGAAACAAGAACGGGGCCAGCGCCGTGGCCTGGCACATTAAGCCACTGCCTGTAGCAATGGGATCCCAGAAGGGCGCAGGTTTGAGTCCTGGCAGCCCCACTTCCAAAACAGTTCCCTGCTAACATAACTGGGATAACAGAAGAATGGGTACAAGTGCTTAAGCCCCTGTATCCGTGTGGAAGACCTGGATGGAGCCCCTGGTTCCTAACTTGGGCCTGGTCCCTCCCTTACCATTGTGGCCATCTGGGAAGTGAACAGCAGATGGAAAGTCTCTTTCTGTCTTTCTCTTCTCTCTCCCTGCAACTTTCAAATAAATAAATTCTTAAAAAAAAAAAAAAAAAAAAAAAAAAACAGAGGTGGGTGGGAATGGCCTGGGAGGGAAACAATGGGCTCCTCCCTCTTGGGTTACCACTCCCACGGGAGGGCATGAAAACTAGGACAGGTGCTGCGGTGGCTAGATGGAGAGACACCCAATAACATCCGTGAGGGCTGGATAGTTGAGCTGGTTAGATGAAACTAGGCTTTAATACCCATTGACATGCATGAGGGCTGAATGGGATGTGGGACAGACTGGACTAGTCTGCTACACATATTGGCAAACCAGGGTAGAGGGCAGACCTGGTGGGGGTTATTGTGGGTCGCCCCGACTAGGCTGCAGCTCCCATTGGTTTATGTGAGGGCCGAGTGTGTGCTGGGCAGAATCAAGCTGAACTGCAATACCCATTGGTCCCAGTGGAAGTCGGGGCTGAAAATAGAACCAATCCAGCAATTGCAACCACCAGCTGATTGGGGCAATGGACTGTACCAGGCCCTGTACTTGCAAGTACACACAAGAATCTGGTCTGGGAACACCTCAGACAAAGTTTCTCTGGGGATCCCCCGAATCGAACTGCCAGACTCAGAACCCTAACCATGAAAAGACAGAGGACAGAACAAATCAATCAACCACCTCAGCTATATGTTGGCAGTGAAAAATTGGGCAAACAGAGACTGTATAATGGACTATGTCAATCAGTGGCTTCTTCAGCAACCTCATCGTGCTTGGAATGGCGAGACTGGCAGCAATTCATAACTGCTGAACTGTCAAAACCACTTGAACAAGACCCTCGGAGCATGCCCTACATCAGGGACCTGGGGTGGGTGGGAGCCTGGGTGGGGCTTCTCCCTTAAAATCCCCCTTTACGTCAGATATATGAAGGAAATAATATGGAACTAATAGTCTTACCCATTTTCCTGTAGCCCTTGAATCTTTTTACCCTAATTAACTATGTAAAGATTGTCAAAAATATAATAAAAATAGAAAAAAAAATAGAGGTGGGCTCAGTCTCTAGGGGGAACATTCCAGAGCTATGAGGGGCAAGACAGGGAGCTGCTTGGTCTTGGTCTCCAGTTTCTGCTGGAAGGAAGCAGGTGACAGAACAAGCCACTGACACATGGGAGACCTGGAATGAGTTCCTGGCTTTGTCCTGGCCCAGCCTCAGCTCACAGGTTAAGGCAGTACGTAGAATGCCAGCACCCAACATTGGACTGCCAGTTCTAGTACCAGCTGTTCCACTTCCAATCTAGCTGCCTGCTCATGCACCTGAGAAAGCAGCAGAAGATGGCTCAAGTATTTGGGCCGCTCACATAGGAGACCCAGATGGAGTTTCCGGCTCCTGGCTTTGGCCTGGTCCTATACTGAGTATTGCAGTCCTTTTGGAAATGAACCAATAGATGCAAGATCGATATATCTGTCTCTCCCTCCATCTGTCTATTTATTCTGCCTTTCAGAATAATGTAAATAAATAATTAAAATATAAATAATATAAATGGCTTTTTATACTTTTTTCCTAACCAATGCCATGGTTTGTGGACTTTCAGAAAAGATATGTTATTCTGCCCTTCTAATGATGGTAAGAAAATAAAAGAAAAATACCACCAATATATTTACTAGATTAGTAAGTCCAGTGGACATAATTTTAAAAGTCATGGTATTACAATGTTACAACCTCTGAGTAGGTGCTACTGAAACATAAAACTCCAGTGAGATACAAACACATCTGCTGAAAGCTAACAGTGACTGAGTCCTACATGAGCAAAAGATGGCCTTTGCTGCCTCTCTTTCTGCCAGGTTCCCCACCACTGACCCCTGTGGGACAGCTGTCACAGCAGTAGGCAGCAGGCCAACCACTTCCCAAGCATCAATTAATTCTCACCACCCTGTGAAGGGGACTTTCTTATTTCATCTTAAAAACTTACAAGAGATTGGGCTTGGCACCATAGCCTAGCAGCTAAAGTCCTTGCCAGCACTGGGATCTCATATGGGCGCTGGTTCTAATCCGGCGGCCCCGCTTCTCCATCCAGCTCCCTGCCTGTGGCCTGGGAAAGCAGTTGAGGACGGCCCAAAGCCTTGGGACCCTGCACCCTCATGGGAGACCTGGAGGAAGTTCCTGGCCATTGCGGTCACTAGGGGAGTGAATCATCACAATGAAGATCTTCCTCTTTGTCTCTCTTCCTCTCTGTATATCTGACTTTCCAATAAAAATAAATAAACCTTTTAAAAAAACTTACAAGAGATTAAGGTTGGGGCAGGCATTTTGGTCTAGCACATTAAGCCACTATTTGGGAAGTCCAAATCCCATACCAGCATGCTACGTGAATACCAGCTGCCCTGCGTCTGACCTAGCTTCCTGCTAATGATCCTGGGAAGGCAGTGGAAGATGGCCCAAGTACTTGGCTCCTGCCCTCCTCCACGTGGGAGAAACAGTATGGAATTCTGGGCTCCTGGTTTCAGCTTGGCCTAGTTCTGGTTGTTCTGGGCATTTGGGAAGTGAACCAGGGGATGGAAGATTTTTGTGTTTCACTGAAATAAAACTTTAAGGGGAAAAGAGAGAGAGAGAGATATTAAGTTCATCAAGGCTAAGTGGAGCCAGGATGCAAGCCAGCATTGGCTCCCAAAGGACTGCACTCGTGGGTCAACAAAGGGCCTGACCACAACTGGACCCAGCCCGCAGAGGCCAGGCAGGTGGGCAGCATCCTCTGGGCAGCATCCTCTGGCCAGCCTAAAGGTAGTTACCCTGAGAAACAAGGGTAAGGAAAAGCTGTTTGTGGATGTTCTTTTCCCAGAGAGAGAATGACAGGAAGGGAACACACAGAAAGAGAGCGGTACAGATCCTCAGGGGGAAAAGCTGGTGCTGCCCCCCTCCATCACCTGGGTGGGACCAGTCTGGAGCCCAGGCCAGCCACAAATGCCCCAGTCATACTCGTGGGTCCCAAACTAAGGCCAACTCAGCCCCCTCCTACCAAGACAAAACCCCACCTGACATTGGACATGTAAGGTGACACCGAAATCTCATTTTAAAAAATAATTTCAGGAAAAGCAGACGTAAAGTGCTGGGGATGCAGACATTAAGAAAACCACAGACGTGAGCATCAAGGGAGTTAGGGGGAAATGTAACAGACACCCCCAGCCTCTGCCCCCCAGGTAAGTGTTCTGGAATCTTGCAGAGCCAGCTGACCAGTCAGGCAGCCGCTGTCCAGAAAGGAAAGCAGGACACTTCTGCCGGCTTCCTGACCCCTCCTTTCCCGAAGCCACAGGAGCCGAATGGGTTCTTTCTGTTTTGGTTCAGTTGCCCTGGAAAGTGGTCGTCACCGCCCACTCTTAAGTCCTCAAGCCACAGGGGAGTCAAAACAATTAGTTTCCGGGGAGCTGTGCAGGGCGGGAATCGCGGAAGCTTGAGTCCCACACATCCTGTTCCAGAAGCGCTTCCCAAGAGTCGGTTTCTTCTCCAACCCCATCCAGAGTTTTCATAAAAAGGAGAAAAGGCTGGAGCGCCCACACCTCCTACGTGTCATCACCCCCTCCCGCCCGGCCTCACCTTGTTCGTGATGTAGGACGCCAGGTAGCAGCTACAATAGGTGAGGCCGACCAGGGACCTCCCCATGCACATCTGTGGACTCGTTCCCCGGCCCCGGAGACCGGCGAAGGCCGCCCGCCCGAGCCCCGAGACCCCCGAGCCCTGGGCTCCGGTAGGAGCCCGCACCCCGGGACCTCCACGTGTCCCCAGGAAAGGCCAATCAGCGTGGGGACCGCCCCCGGTCCTGCCGCCTTAAAGGGGCCACGCGGGCCAGGCAGGCAGGCTGCCTGCAGGGTTCCCCAGCCCTACTGGGCACTGCAGCCACAGGTAGCGAAGGATCAGCGGATAATCCTCCTGATAGAAAAGAGTGGCAGGTGGTAGAAGAGAAAGCAAGCAGATGGGAAACCATCTCACAACGCCCAATCCTCCTGTGTAGGTAAATATCTCTAGCTGTCTCTACGCAATAAGACTAACATGTGCTTTCCTCCAACTTACGCGCTGAGTCCAGTTTCATTGAACAGAAGACCCAGACACACTAAGGAAAGTAAATGATTTTTAAAAAGGCAGGGGGTGGGGGTAACTGGGAGGGGAAGTAACCAGGGTGACTGTACGCCTGTGTGTGATTCCAGGGGAGGTGAGATTTGTGCATGAGTGTAGAGTGTAGAGTTAGTGTAGAGTTTCCAGCCCAGCTCCTTTTGCTAGTCTTGGAGTGGGAAGCTGACCTCCTTAGGCTTCAGGCAAAAGTTGTGAACAAGCATTAAAGAATGCTGAAAGGCTCAAAGGCTTGGTGGGTGAGGACAGACCAGTGGTCCCCATCAGGTGCAAACAGACTTTTAAAATACCGGGCCACCTGCACTCGTTGGTCACAGCCCAGGTTCACAGTAGGACTCTCCCTCCCAGGACAGTGCCTGAGAACAGCTAGGCAGCATCTGGGTAACCTTCAGGTTCTCTCTACCCTCCAGCAGGAAGGAAGTTGACCTTGACTTTTCCATCCCAGGCTTGCATCATGCACTTGCTTTTCCTCGGGTCTTCCCTGGGGGCAGAGAGATGGCAGTGCAACTGTCACCCTCCCTGCCCTGACCCTAAATCTTCTAACTGATAGGGGTCTTTAGTTCTAAGTGAGCTAGAAATTTTGCAACCTGGCTATGTCATCTCATTTCCTTAACTGCTGGCTATATCCGCCTTCTCAGGATGTGCCTGTGTGCTCAGACACCCCCAACTCCGCCCCAGTTGTTTATCCAACCAAGGATTCCACAGTGACCATGTAGAAGACTAGCTTGGACAGCCCAGGGGAAGGCCAGTTTCAACAGCTTTAATGAGCTGACTTTGAAGAGTTTCAACTACAAGGAGTCATCACAAGAGGAAGATGGTGTCTTCACATCTATTGGCTGCAGGATAATTCTTTTTTTTTTTCAAGATTAAAAAAATTTTTTTAATGCAGTATAGAGAGAAGGAGACATGGAAAAACCTTCTGTCTGCTGATTTATACCCCAACTGGTCACAATAGCCAGGCTGAACTGATCCGAAGCAAGGAGCCAGGAACTTCTGCCGGAGTCCAACCCCAGCCGAGTTCAGAACTCGAGAAGGGTGTGTGGAGTAGGCGTAGAAGAGAAATGGACCACTACGATTTCATGATCATAGTGGACAAATGCAAGAAAGCTGTCCCCTTTATTCATACAGAAACCCTCACAAGGGCCCATGCTTTAAGTATGCTCTGGCGCAGACTTTTGACACCATGGCCTAGTGGGTATACCCAAGAATAATTCCTATTACAATTCTTATTCTGCAAATCAATCTTGTATCACAAAGTAAAGGAGAACCTAAAGATCAAGGAAAGAATGAAACCCTAAACACAGATCCCTTAAGTAGCATAAGGTTGAGGAGACAGCATGAATAATAAAAGGCCCTTTTCCAAATGTTGTTATTGATTGACATTAACCTCCAAGCTCACATTGATAGTGAAAAGCCAACTCCACAGCAGCAAACGATGCCTGAATGGATTAGAATTCTTCCACAGGGTGGTCTGGTGTCCATGCAAAGGAAGGCAGAGCTGCATTCAGGTGGCTGTAGAGACATCCACAGGACTCTGCCATGCCGCGGGAAATTCCTTGCAGCCCTGCCTGCAATGGAACAATACTCTTCAGACCTTCATGTCCCCCACATCCACTGCACAGACCCCAGCAAACTTCTTCCAGGCCTCTCATGCAGGTGCAAGGTTCCAAAGCTTTGGGCTGTCCTAGACTGCTTTTCCAGGCCACAAGCAGGGAATTGGATGGGAAGTGGAGCAGCAAGCACACGAGCTGCCCCCCTTATGGGATCTTGGTGTGTGCAATTAGAGGACTTAGCCACTGAGCCATTGCAGCAGGCCTGGCTAGGCATAATTCTGACAGTTGTGCAAAGGGTGGCCTTGAAAGGGTTTGGCTGTGAAACTCAACAGGCATTTCCTAGGGAACGGTGTCAGGGACACATCCTTGACATGTGTTAACACCTGCCATCTGCTTTCAAGTCTCAGCACAGATTGCTCCTAGTTGCCCTAAGGTGCCTCTGGGTCTTTAGCTCTGACCTCACTGCCCTCAGTTCTGAAGTCTTCTTTCTGAGATGTGGTGCTGATGGGGGCGGGAGGGGGAGCTGTGGAAAATGTGCAAGCTGAGCAGATGCAGGTCATTGCCAAGTTGAACAGCCACAGGTCATCCTCAATTAGGGCACCACCCCTAGCTTCATGAAATAGGAGAGGGCTTGTCCTGCCCCGGGCCACACCTGTAGGTATGCTTTTTATCTCTCTTGCATGCAACCCTCTGGCCCACTCATGATGGGCATTTCTTGACCTGGGATGAGTACCCACTCTCACACTTGAAGATATGTTTATTCTCTCACTGTTAATCCTAGTCTCACTTGTGTATTATATTTATGGATGCTTTTGCTTTGAATTCTTATCTTTGTGAGAGCAAGGACTTGGAATAAAGATTAATATACTTCCACAGCTGTAGGGAACAGCTTATGTTGCATGGTACCCAGGCAAGTGTTATATTGCTAGGAGAAAAGCAGCTAATAGCTGGCAGGCATCATGGGCCAGATTAATGCCAAATTTGTGTTAACTATACCAGTATGCCAACATAGTCACCTACTCTATTTTTTTTTTTAAGATATATGGGGGGCAGACTGTGTCTGAGGGCCCATGCTTTAAGTATGCTAGGAAGGTAGGGTCCCAGCTGGTACAGCACACCACCAGAAAACTGGGCACGGGGCGGGGGGGGGGGCTGTGGATTGTTCAGGGAAGCGGATCTGGAGGCGCGTGGAAGGGAGGACTGCTGAGGGAGAACATGACAGGTGAGGAGTGACATCTGGGGGACTTCCACCAACCTGGCTACTGCACTTGCAAGTAAACGAGGGGACTGATACTGGGTGGTTTAGAGGGAGAAACTGGAGGACCTTTTGGGGCCAAACCAATACACCTGCCCATGTGGGAGACCTGAGCTGAGATTGTTGGTATCAACCACTGCCTACCGGTGCACACGAAAGCCATGGCTGGGGAGTCCTGCTGGCAGGGCTTGATCACAGTACCCACCAGTGAGTGTTGGGGCAGAGAGTGGAACTTGTTAGGCTGGGCCATGACAGTAACCAGCTCACCAGAGAACTGGGCCTGGGGGCAAATTCTGTGGGGGATCATGGGCTCATCCCTGTACAACTGCTGTACCAGTTGGTTTGCTCAAAGGCTAGGGGGACAGGCTGAGCTAGGCATGACCATGGAACTCACCAATACTCATGGGTCCTGGGGTTGGGAACGGGCTGGGTTGGCCAGGCTGTAGCACTCACTGGCACACCCAAGAATTGGATGTATGGTGGGCCAGGCCGCAACATGCACAACACACAAAAGCTGACACTGTGGGGCAGACTGCTGGATAAGGGCCTAGCACTCTAGGCACGTGTGAGATCTAGGTCTGGGAGTAGGCCAGGTGGGGGAACGTGTGAAACTCCCCTGGTGAGCACATGAGTCAGGGATGGGTGTTGATCAGGCCGGGCAGGGCTGCTTCACTTGTTGGCAGGTGTGTGGGTTGACTCTATAGGTGGCAGACTGAGCAGAACCAGGCCAAACCAAAATTCACTTTTATGGGAGCCAGGATGGGGTACAGGCCATGCCGAGCTAGGCTAAGCTATCACACCTATCAGTTGCATGAAAGCCAGGGATGAGGGGCAAGCTGGGTAGGGCGAGGATGCAGCACCCCACCAGCGAGAGTTGGGACTGGGGAGTGGGCCAAGTCAGGTCAGGCTGTAGCATCTGAAGCAAAAAGCTGGGGGATGGGTTATGCCAAGCTGAGTTGGAGCAACCACCAATATTTTTTAAAAACTACCTATTAAATGCAAAAAGAAAAGAACATATATAAAGCAATATCTTGTGTGTTTTTGTTCCCACAAATCTCTTTCAACAATAAATTTTTGGTATATTATAAATGCAGAATTAATGTAAGATGACAGGTTACAGCAACGTATTTTTTGAAACTGCATAATCTCCCTTAGGAAATAGAGCATGAGACCTGAGTATGTAGCCTCGTGGTTCAGAGGACTGAGTGCCACATGGAATACCTGGTTTGGTTCTGTCTCCTGCTTCCAGTGTCTTGTCAGTGTGGACCCTGGGAGGTTTCAGGCGATGGCTCCAACAGCTAGGTTCTTGCCGCACGTGTGAAGATCTGATTTGTGTTCCTGGCCCTGGATCAGGATCTGTTCCAGTCCAATCTCTCTCCCTTCTACCCTCCCTCCCCAGCTGTTTCCCTATCTCTCTTTTAAATAAAAAAATAATAATAATTACATTTTTTTGCATCTCGTAAATATAGATACAAAAATCTTCATTGAAAGAATTCTCGAAGCTTACAGGGAAAGATACACCTAAATCAAGTGGGGTTATCACAGGCATGCAAAGTTGGCATGCAGAAAAAAAAATTAATTTCCCACTCCATATCCTACAATCAAAAACTACATTAACATTTCAGCGGATGTAGATAAGATATTTGACAAAACGCAATATCCTTTATGATAAAAACACTCAGATATCTAGGACTAGAAGGAAACTTTCTCAATGTGTTGACAGGTGTCTGTGAATAACCCACAGCTAACAACATCCATTACAGTGGAAGATAAGGCTTTCCTCTCTAGGATCAAGAATGTATGATGTAATTTCTATTCCACATTGTGTTGGATTTGTTAGCCAAGACACTAAAGCACAAAACTAAAATGCATCTGCATTTCAAAAGAAGAAAAAAAACAACTCTGCCACGTAAACCAAGATTTTGAATCTAGAGCGTCCTTGGGAATCCACTTCTATACTATTAGGATGAACAAAGAGCTGCATAATGCAAGACTAATGTTTAAGAATCAGTTATATGTCTGTATATGTGTAATGAACAAGCTGAGAATTAAGGAATAATTACATTTAAAATATTAAAAATAATATTTAAGATTAAATTCAGCAAGATAAATGCAAAATTGTTACTCTGAAAACTACAAAAAAAAAAAAAAGAACACCACAATAGGGAAAGCATCCCATGCTTATGGATTTTTTAACATAAACACTTTCAAAATTCTGGTGGGCTTCTCATTTTCTGCACAAACAATGTGACCCTAAAATTTATGCAGAATGGAGCCAGTGCCACAGCATAGTAGCTTAAGCCTACTGGGCAACAGAAGGATCTGATAAGTTAAAATAATGAAAGAAAAACAGAGGCTAAGTCTTTAGCAAAAGCTACACTCTAATTTCTACCTTACAATCATTTTTAAAAGGGCCCAGCGCAACAGCGTAGCAGCTAAAGCTCTCACCTTGAACATGCTGGGATCCCACATGGGCACCGGTTCTAATCCCAGCAGCCCCACTTTCCATCCAGCTCCCTGCCTGTGGCCTGGGAATGCAGTTGAGGATGGCTCAAAGCCTTGGAACCCACAGGGGAGACCCGGAAGAATCTCCTGGCTCCTGGTTTCAGGTCGGCTCAGCTTGGCCATTGTGGCCGCTTGGGGAGTGAATCATCGGACAGAATTATTCTGTATTTCCTCCTCTCTGTATATTCGCCTTTCCAATAAAAATAAATCTTAAAAAGAAAATCATTTTTTAAAGATATGACCCAGCAAATGGAGAAAAGCAAACAATTCTTTGTTAACAGAATTTGAAATTCTGTTAACAGAATTTCTGTTAACAGAAACAGAAATTCTTTGGTAACAGATCAGGGAATATCTTTGACCTAGTGGTGAAGATGCCACTTGGGCACACCATGTTGAAGTGCCTGAGTTAATCCTTGCTCCAGTTCCCATTCCAGCTGCCTGCCCATGCACACTCTAGGAGGCAAAGGTGATGGCTCAAGTACTTGGGTCCCTGCCACCTGCAAGGGAGACCTGGATCGGGTCCTGAGTCCCTGTCTTTGGCTTGGCCCAACTCCTAATTGAGCCTAAATCATATCCACAACATTGCACTCTAGTGTCTTTCTGGAAGTTTTCTGTTGTCACCACACACACTGTGCTTCATCTATTCTGTTCTGGCTGCTCTGCTTTCCATCCAGCTCCCTGCTTCTGGCCTGGAAGACCAGTCGAGGATGGCCCCCAAAGCCTTGGGTCCCTGCACCCACATGAGAGTCCTGGAGGAAGTTCCTAGCTCCTGGCTTCTGGCTGTTGATGTCACTTAGAGAGTGAACCAGTGGACAGAACATCTGTG